>NC_079192.1:233180896-233803039 GCF_029499605.1 Hyla sarda
ATCATAGAAGAAGCCGATCTTTCCCCATATAGCACATTCTGAACAGTAGAATCAGATGAATGGCCAAAAGGATTCCAGCGTGGTTTTGACTGCTCAGTGTCAGAAACAAGTTCTCCAAGCTGTATATGAGACTGTGAAGCATGTCCATGGATATTCCACCGAGGTCGTGTAGATAAAACATCAGACACATTCTCTCCAATCTTAATATTGGCATCAGATGCATGTCCATGGACACTCCACCGTGGTCTAGAAAGTTTCATGTCAGATACATTTTCACCAGGCTTAATGTTTGCCTGAGATATATGCCCATGCACATTCTGCCTTGGCTTAGAAGCTTCTATATCAGAAGCATACTCACCTATCTTTATATGACCTTCAGAGATATGGCCATGAATATTCCATCGAGGTCGAGTAGGCCTGACTTCGGACATATAGGCACCAAGGTTTATGTGGGAATCAGAAGAATGCCCATGCTGACTAGGTTGTGGTTTAGGCACAACAGTATCAGGAAAATATTCTCCAATTTTAATACTGGCATCTGATGCATGGCCATGCATATTCCAACGTGACCGTCTAGGCTGTTCATTAGACACATACTCCCCAATCTGAATGTGTCCTTGAGAGACTTGTGTAAATGCCACTGGTTTCAAAACTGTGTTAAAGTCATACTCACTTACAGGAATGATACTTGGAGTTTCTGTAGAGTCTTTGCTCTCAACAGTTTTTGAAAGATCAGACCCTATATCTTGTAAAGCATCATCAATATAAGACTGATCAGTTAGTTGTGCATCTTGTTTTTCAGTGGCAGGTACTGGAAGAAAATCTTCAAAGTCCAATGCAGGTGTATCTAAATCTGTGCAATCCTCTGCCTGGTCTGGTGAATGTAAGCTTTTTACGGTTTTCTTCACAGTAGCTGAAGTTACAGTATTTTGCAAAGGCATTAAACACCCATCCTTCTGTTCTGCTTGATCAACACTGTCTGAAGAAACATTTTCCAAAGCAAGTGTCTACAGAAAAGAATATAGGGACAATTAAACATCATTTTATCATATACATCTATATATTGGGCACCAATGCTATCTAGACTGACTTTGTAAAACAGGCAAGCTATTCCGTAAGATGTTGTCCATACACACTTCTTCTATTTAATCTAGGACTGTAAGTTCAGTAAACAATCCTAAACGGAAGTGATACACCTACTGTAATAGATTGTATCCCGGAGTTGTGTTTGTTTAGGGTGTTTGACAAAGAGTCATGAGACAGTGTGCCTTTGTGAAACACTTACTTGGTCGCAAATTGATCGCAATGTGTTGGATAAGGGAGAGGCCTCCTAGGTTGTTTCAACAGAAAAAGAGTTTTTTTTTTTTTTGTAGTCTTCATTGGGGAACACAGGGACCATGGGCATAGGCTGCTGCCACTAGGAGGCCGATAAGGAAAAAAAACAAAAAACATTTTGGCTCCTCCTAAGCAGGCTATACCCGCTCACTGACACGGAGCTATCTAGTTGGTCCAAAAGCAGTAGACGCCCCAAAAAAAGCAAAATAAGGTAAAATCCAAAAGAGACAGGAAGAGTCAGTGAGTCAGGTCTCGGCCGCATTGCAAGATGGGAAAAATCTGAGACAACAGTCATTTTGTATGCTGGTAAAAATAAATATTGGAGAGAAAACCGTCACACACAGGTACAGACACTATATTATGAACTACACTAACTTTACAGCCCCTGTAGCATAGTCAAATAAAAAAAAAATCCTGGAATACCTCTTTAACAATGTGGTTTCTAAAGAAAATATTGTTTTTAACAATTGCGGGTTCTTTCAAAAGTTCCAAAAAGTATGGAAACAATATTGTAACTTTCCACTTACTCAATATTCAGCACTATCACTCTCAGCAACATCTAGTAACTGTCAAAGCTCTACAGCTCTTTAGTTAAGGAATTTGTTTCCAGACTGGTTATTGTTTTCTCTTTCCTACCTCATGCAGTAAGTATTCATCATAGATCCATTTGAAGTGTGAGTTATTACATTATAATAAAATAATTTTATTGTTTGGGTTGTTAATGATGTGGAGATATCAAGTGTGTTTTTCTGTTTTATGTAATAATTATTAATTCTCTATGATAAGCAGTAAAAAATAAATAAAAAACATTTCACAGAAATAGACTTTTATTATATTAAAGCACTCAAAAAACTGTGTGGATGAGCTCCTCAGTAGCTCTTTTGATACATCTGATAGAACATATAAGACAGTCCGTATCCTCCACAACACACAAAGTCTAAATAAAGATAACGTCACAAGATAGGTAAAAATGACCGAATGATAATAATATATAGAAAAAAATACACCGATGTATGTCTATTGCACCCATGCCCCAGGTGGCTCAGGAAGGGATAAGGATGGGACAACTGGAGGGCCGGGACCAAGAGCCTGTCACTCCCTGCAGCCAATACAGCTCTAGGCCCTATTCCTAGGCGGAATTGTCATCCTAAAAAGGATGGTCCCGCTGCGGAACCTTGCTGCCACTCACTGTACTCACCCTACCGTATACTGACTTGCTTACTAAGAGTATTACTGACTACCTAGCCGGGCAAATCCCTACGGCTAGATGTTCTTATAATTAGAAACAATCTGAAATACGGTATACGGTATATCCTACTTAATTTCTGTAGCACACTTGTGGGTAATTACTGCTTGAAAATACCCCAAAGGTTATGATATCTATCACATTTCATGCAGTAATTGTAAACTATATATTAGATACCGCATCCATTTACAATGTATATAGATAAGATCTGGATGGAAAGGAACAGAGATAATATGTTTAGAAAGGTGCAGAGATAATATATACTACATAAATGGATATACTTGCGTATTAAGATATATATATATATATATCCAGATGTTTACAGCACTCAATGGAGAAAGATAAATGGTTTGCTATGTATATAATGCGCCATACACCTCAATCAAATATAGAGGGCAGTGTTAGTGTGGTCTGGGTCAACACATGTACAATAGATACTTTGGTGAAATAAGTTGTCTGCTGGGTTATATCCACACTTACAGCAGACAACATTCATAGAGAGATAAGATAAGTAGATAAGGAGAGAGATAAGATGTGTAGATATCAAGGCTCAAACCCTCAGTGTTCCCCTTTATAGAGATCCCATCTTGAGTGGTGGGGATTTAGTTCAAGATCTGCCGCCCTTTTAACATCACCAGCTACCAGCAAATACCGCCCCCAACTCCATAATGCACAATGATATTGCTATCTGAGATCGGGACCTCCTGCGCACCAAAGATTGATGCGCTCCCTGTGTTAATGAGGTGGTCATATGCCTATTACTGATTGCGTAACCATGCGCTCCAGCGGTGCGTTCCGAACACCAGAACTCGCATTGTGCGAATGCGCATCTAGGCATAACACATCCTCACCTTCTGGTCTATGTGCTTGTGTTCTACCAGTGCGTACCACATAACTTGAACGAGTGTGAACCGCCGCACAGCTAAATTCTCATAGTGTCGGTTAACAGGAAGTGATACGTGTGTTCCACCAGTGCGTACCACATGACCGGAACTTGCGTCATATGCCACACAAAGGTATTCTCATAGTCATAGTTACTAGGAAGTGACACAGGCATCTATATCTGATAGAATACGGACATGGTAGCGTCCCAGTATCCATGGCAACAGGGCGAGAATACTTATTACAGAGCCTCAGGTATATATTATGGATAATAATTTCATTAAATGTAAGTAATACAAGTTAACACTCACCCACATATATAATACATATCAAAACCTGAGACTTTTTTTAGTATCCAATGTATCTCTATCTTATAGTAAGGGAATAACAACAGAATGGGTCATTAGATAAATCTTGGATCATTGAAGTGGTACATATTCCTTTTGACCACTCTTAGATAAGACACAGATAGAAATGCAAGACACTGAAAAGAATTAATACTTAAATGAAATAATAAAAGTTATATTTTAGAAGTCTATATTTCTGTGAAATATTTTGGTCGATAGACAGTATAAAACATCTATGGAAGAATTCTATGGCATGGCAGGGTTTTTGGATCGAGTAGATACGGAAGCTTGGTTGACACAGGCCAGGGAAGTATTTTCTGAACGCGAGACACTGTCAGCGTGTACACTTATGCCTTCTCTTAAAAGTACATTTAGAGAATTAACCAACTTGCAAATCAAATGTGAAATTGTGGTACTTTCATTAGAAAATTATATACAAAACCGGATTGTACCGATTGGACTTAAGATCAATCTATTACCAGCACAACGTTCAAGTACCCCTCAATTATTGGAGAAGTGGGAGCAACTAGCAGCAAATAGCTCCTTGGAGTTTATGAAATTGCTTTTGGACGAGGAATATAGAATATTAGAAACATAAACACAACAATTGAACCGCTTCATATCAGCTCAAACGTTTAAGTCTAACCCGGACTACAGTAAACAAGAAACATCACTTCAAACAGCAATAGAGGGATACAAGTGTTTAAAAAGGAACGGAAACACAAACAGTTCCTCTAGGACCTTTCAAAATGTAAATGAAAAAGAGCATATCATTTTGTCCAGATAACAAAACCTGTGGTTTCAAGTACCGATGTATCATCATCTGATTACGAAACCTTGGATACAGAAAGAGGCAATCAAAGGTATCAAGACACCTATAGAGGCAGAGGAAGATGCAGGAATAGACAGAATAGGTATAGGAGATCGCAGAACATTCCCAATCAACGAAGGATGGGGGGATCCGCTGGAGCCTATATGGGACCCCCTTCTATGGGACCTTCACATCAGGCATCATCTGGAGAAGGTGGAATAAATTTGGGACAAAACCCCGCTCCATCTATTTCTTCTTCCTCTGAACCGTCATATCTTCCTCCTTTTTTTAGAGAAGGGCCCTTTACCTCAACGAGCTCAACCCCATTTGCAATACCAGCTACGGGAGCGTCCAAACAGTGACCAACTACAAATTATGAATTTGTCTTCAAGAACTTTCAATATACAGGAGCTTGAGGTTCTGAGGAAGGGTCTATCATTTGTTCCAGTTACCAAATATAGAGGATCTATATTTGGTCACTGGAACAAATGATAGACCCTTCCTCAGAACCTCAAGCTCCTGTATACTGAAAGTTCTTGAAGACAAATAATTTGTAGTTGGTCACTGTTTAATCATTCTGATTGGATCAAAGATGTTAATTTATTTTGCCGTAAATTGAAGTGGCACAGATTCTTTCGTCTTAATGATAGGCGTCAGTGTATGGAGATGGGATTGAATGTGGAGAATTTATCCGGGGTCAGGATCTTAGAGGAGTTACTATCTGAGAGGGAAAGGACCCAAGGTCTGGAACCCTTCACTGACCTGAAACCTCAAAGCACAGCTATACCTCCCATGTCTGACATTACTAGTGTCGATATATTTTTGGAACTGGTTACAAATGATTTAGAATCCATATCTGAGCATGGCCCTGTGAGGCATAACCTCACACAGGAAGAGATGTCCGCTCTGGATGACCAGATTATAATAAAACCATAAAATAAGGGCGGTAACATGGTCATCATGGATCATGAGCCTTATAGGAAGATGTGTCTTGACCTTCTGTTATGTCCAGAAAACTATGAAGTTCCAACACAAGATCCATCTGAGAGATATTTAACTGAGCTGAGGAGTTTGTTGTCTGCTGCTAAAGAGAATGTACTGATAAGTACTTCAGAATTTAAGTTTCTATGCCCGGAGACCCCTATGATTGCCACTTTCTATTTTCTCCCCAAAGTCCATAAAGGGACTAATCCACTCAAGGGAGACCAACTGTTTCAGGGATTAATTCCCTGACACAGGGGATCAGTCTATAAGTGGACAAAATCCTGCGAGGATTTGTAACATCTTTACCATCGTATTTGAGGGATACGATGGCTTTCCTCAAGAGGATTGAAAATGTCCCTGTAGATCAGGATACATTTTTGGCAAGTATAGACATTGAATCGCTATACAGTTCCATTCCGCACGATAAAGGGATCTTAGCAGCATAATTTTTTCTACGGTCTAGAGGTAGTCAATTTGGCCCCTACAATACCTTTGTCATTTCTTTATTGCAATTTATACTTACCCCCTGTGCCCCCACATACGCGAACCTGCTCCTGAGTTGGTGGGAGGACACGTGTGTTCCTCCCAGAAGAAAAGACTTTGTCATCATGCATCCAATTATGGATGCATTCTATAGATGACATTCATTCTATGGGGTGGGAGTGTCGAGGACTTTGAGAGGTTCATTGACACCCTCAATGACAATCAGATAGGGTTGTTCTTTACGTTTGAGATCAACCCACAGGAATTATCTTTCCTTGACGTCAGGATATACAAGAATCAGGAAGGGGGCCTATCTACAGCCCTATACCGTAAATCTACAGCAACAAACTCTCTTTTACATTGGTCAAGTTACCACCCGAATCCTCTTAAAAGAGGAATTCCAAAAGGGCAGTACCTGCGTATAAGAAGGAATTGTTCCTCAGACTCTGAGTTCAGACAGAAAGCGTCTCAACTTCGTCAACGTTTTCTGGACAGAGGGTATCCTCCGGATACTTTAAGTTTTATTTCGTCGCAAAAGAAGCAGATCAGGAATCTTTACTGTCCCCAAATATGAAAAAATCTCTTATGGGCTAACACTGATGATCGGGACATACGATGACCGTTCATCTTCAGTATACAAGATACTAGCTAAACATTGGAGTGTTTTACAGGCAGATCCACTTTTGGATCGTATCATTTCGGATAGACCCCTGATTTCATACAGAAAAGGCCGTAGCCTGAAAGAAAGACTAGTACATAGCCACTATACCCGGCCAAAACAAAGTAGCACCTGGCTTCATTCTAAACTCAAGGGTACTTTTCCCTGTGGATCGTGTATAGCCTGCCCTCATGTTCCCAAGCGAAATGGATTTACCAGTTCCAGCACAGGTAAAGCCTTTTATTCATGGGAATTTGCTAATTGTAAGTCTAGGGGTCTCATCTATGTCTGTCAGTGTGCCTGTCCGAAGGATTATGTGGCGAAGACTTTGAGGGAACTAAGAAGGAGAGTTGGGGAGCATCTCGGCGACATTAGCGATAATAGGAATACTTATATTGCCAAACACGTACACGATCTCTATGGAGTGGATCCCGCTGACCTAAAATATTTTATCCTGCATTTAGCTGTTTCATTTAAGTATTAATTATTTTCGGTAACTTGCATTTCACCTTTAAAATCACTTTATACCCTATCTAACAGAAGATCCAAATCTGCATTATCAGGACACTTTGGATGTGCGACGACTGTGTCTTATCTAAGAGTGGTCAAAAGGAATATGTACCACTTCAATTATCCAAAATGTATCTAATGACCCATTCTGTTGTTATTCCCTTACTATAAGATAGAGACACATTGGATACACTGGCAAAGTCTAAGGTTTTGATATGTATTATATATGTGGGTGAGTGTTAACTTGTATTACTCCCATATAATGAAAATATTATCCATAATATATACCTGAGGCTCTGTAATAAGTATTCTCACCCTGTTGCCATGGATACAGGGATGCTACCATGTCCGTATTCTATCAGATATAGACGCCTGTGCCACTTCCTAGTAACTAGGACTATGAGAATACCTTTGTGTGGTGTATGAAGCAAGTTCCCGTCAAGTGGTACGCACTGGTGGAACACACGTATCACTTCCTGTTAACCGTCACTATGAGAATTTAGCTGTGCGGCGGTTCACACTCGTTCGAGTTATCTGGTAGGCACTGATGGAATGCAAGCACATAGACCAGAAGGTGAGGATGTGTTATGCCTAGATGCGCATTCGCACGATGCGAGTTCTGGTGTTCAGAACGTACCGCTGGAGCGCATGGTTACGCAATCAGTAATGGGCATAGTGACCACCTCACTAACACAGGGAGAACATCAATCTTTGGTGCGCAGGATGTCACCGATCTCCGATAGCCCTATCAGTGTGCATTATGGAGTTGGGGGCGGTATTTGCTGGTAGCTGGTGATGTTAAAAGGGCGGCAGATCTTGAACACAAATCGCAGCCACTTGAGATGGGAAAGGGGAACACCGAAGGTTTGAGCCTTGATATCTACACATGTTATCTCTCTCCTGATGATCTTTGATGGAAGAAACGCATTGAGAGGCTACATGTTATCATTGAACATCTGAAAGTATAAGTATACGCCTTAAGTCTATATATACCCTATACTGCATTATGGATCTGGATAGGTATAGGTACACTGAGCAGCATATGTATAGTTCTTTGTTTAGTGTTCCCTCTTAAAAAATCTGCTGGTAGTGGTGAACACGTTTTTTGGTTGCATCATGTTTATAAAGATTGCGATATGTAGACTTGCAATATTTGTCCATCTGTATTGTTTGTGCATGCTTACTAAACATCTGTTGCATTTATGTGGCTTGCTTCCATCTGTCTGCAGTGTTGCTACTGCTTTGTATTGTATGGCATGCAATTTTTGTCGGCCTGTGTCCTATGTGTACACCGTTTTGAACACATGCTCTATCTGCAATCTGAACATATGCTGCATATATGTGGTTTGCTATAGTTGGTTTGTAGGTTTTTCCTTACTGCACTATTTTTGGCTATTTGTGGCTTTAAAGTATATTGGTGACGATGAATGTTGTCTGCTGTAAGTGTGGATATAACCCAGCAGACAACTTATTTCACCAATGTATCTATTGTACATGTGTTGACCCAGACCACACTAACACTGCCCTCTATATTTGATTGAGGTGTATGGCGCATTCTATACATAGCAAACCATTTATCTTTCTCCATTGAGTGCTGTAAACATCTGGATATATATATATCTTAATACGCAAGTATATCCATTTATGTAGTATATATTATCTCTGCACCTTTCTAAACATATTATCTCTGTTCCTTTCCATCCAGATCTTATCTATATACATTGTAAATGGATGCGGTATCTAATATATAGTTTACAATTACTGCATGAAATGTGATAGATATCATAACCTTTGGGGTATTTTCAAGCAGTAATTACCCACAAGAGTGCTACAGGAATTAAATAGACTCAGGATATAACGTATTTCAGATTGTTTCTAATTATAAGTACATCTAGCCGTAGGAATATGCCCTGCTAGGTAGTCAGTAATACTCTTAGTAAGCAAGTCAGTATACGGTAGGGTGAGTACAGCGAGTGGCAGAAAGGTTCCGCAGCGGGACCATCCTTTTTAGGATGACAATTCTGCCTAGGAATAGGGCCTAGAGCAGTATTAGCTGCAGGGAGTGACAGGCTCTTGGTCCCGGCCCTCCAGTTGTCCCACCCTTATCCCTTCCTGAGCCACCTGGGGCACGGGTGCAATAGACATACATCGGTGTATTTTTTTCTATATATTATTATCATTCAGTAATTTTTACCCATCTTGTGACGTTATCTTTAGACTTTGTGTTTTGTGGAGGATACGTACTGTGTTATATGTTCTATCAGACATATCAAAAGAGTTACTGAGGAGCTCATCCACACAGTTTTTTGAGTGCTTTATTATAATTTTTTTGTCTCCCTTGTTTTATGGGCATGTAATAATAAAAGTTGTATTTCAGAAGTCTATATTTCTGTGAAATATTTTGGTCGATACAGTATAAACAATCTGTGGGAAAAAAAAAAAACATAAAACAAGCCATGATAGCTTATTTTGTCAATCTGCCTACCAAAAAACGGAAATTAAAAAGCTCAAAAAGTCATATGTATTCCAAAATTGTACCAATAAAAAACAACAATTTTACAGTAAAAGGTATTTCACCCAGCTTACCAGTACTCTAACTCTCAGGATGAGTGGAGGGAATTGGGTTATGGAAAACGTTTAAGTTTTTGTTTTTTTTTTACTGAAAAAAAAAAAACTGTTCAATAAACGTGATCTGATCACATGACAAACCTTATCCATTTGATCCTTTAATGGAACAGGATCATAGGTTTCTAAATGTGGCTGTTGTCTAGATGAACCCACTGGATTCTGTTCAAGCAATTCCTAAACAGAAGCAGACAGAACAATCAGTATGAGGACGTTGCTAAGGCAGATTACTAACCTACAATGCCAGAAGGAATCAGGAATACCTTTAAGTGTTTTTCATCATTCATGAAAAATTGCAAGCGAGCAGTTTCTAATTTATGACGCTGAAGCTTCCACAGAGCTCTCTGTTCTTTCCGAGTGGCCTCCTCAGATAAGCGACTGTAATGCTGAATGAGTTCTTGTCTATTAGCAAAAGGTGAGAAATATCAGAGATTAGGAAAGGTTTCTTACAGTAATGACTTAAATGGGGGGATTCCTTATATGTGGCCCCTGAGATCATGGATTTTGTTATGCATTATGATATACCCAGCATCCTTTTCTTCTGCCCAATCTGCCTGGGAAAAGTGGACATTTTAAATAAAAATTATGCTGTCACAGCAATGTATGTGCATCCCACTGAACCTGTTATAACAAAACCGCGGAGACACAAGAGTAAGACATCAGAACACAATGTTTACAATGTCATATTCACAGATAAAATATCAAGAAGGGACATGACACCTAGATTTAAAATCTGCATACCATACTGGTACTATATTTTGTGATTTCTTGTCTCTTCTGGAGTGGCGATAAAAGCCAGAGGCACAGGCATAGTAAACTACTATGAAATTCCTGCTCTTACTACCAGGAGCAGAGAAAGCTCAGCTCCTGAAAGTTTAACCGCTGTCAAATTACGACCACAGCATGTAAGGAGCATCTTTCACCCCACTGGAACCCCTGCGACATGACAGTCAATTGGCAATGGGTTTCCATGGCAATCCGAGGCCTACCCATAGATTGGGAGGTAATGGAAAAAATCCAAAACGATAAGTCCAGCACTCCAGAGTTCGGCATAAAAACACACTTTTTTATTCAATCCATAAAGATAAAAACACAAAAAAGGCAGTGCAGATCAAATTGCAGTGCAGATTTTATCTACACTGCCTTTTTTGTGATTTTATCTTTATGGATTGAATAAAGAAGTGCGTTTTTTTATACCAAACTCCGGAATGCTGGACTTATCGTTTTGGATTTTTTCCATTACCTCCCTCCTACGCTCTCACTGCATACAGCCAAGTGCCTGCCCGTGCACCAGGAGTCCAAACCGTGTGATACCTGCATTGAAACCCCGGTGAGCTGTATCTATATTTTTCTTTATATCTCTACCCGTAGATTGCCTGTCATGGTTTAGCTGGGAGGCATAATACACTGCACTACAATAGTGATACAATTATCACATGGACAAGCGAAAAAATAAGGTTTAATAAAATATAATAAAAACTCAAAAAGGTGGACCGTTACCCACAAGACAGTTTCTAACACGGATAGAGGTGTCAGCAGAGAGCACTGTGGTCAGACTGGAAAGAACTTCACAACTTCCTCTGGAGCATACAGTAGCTGATAACCCTTCCAGTACTTAAGATTTTTTTAATAGAAGTAATTTACAAATCTGTTTAAGCACATGCAATGTGTGACAGTGGGTGGTCATTAAGGTGTTAATACAAGAGGCAACTGAAATCCCTTTGTTCTAGACATCCACGGAGGTCTAAGTGGTCTGACCCATACTGATCTGATATTCTTGGTATATCTAATCAATATATTATATTCTTAACATTCATAAAACAAAATTAAAAAACAGACAACAGCCAGCATTTCTGGTGGAAAAGAATGAATTGCTAGATGACAGAACTCTGGAAAAGAAAGTACATCAATGGTTCATTGGAATAGTTTACCTTGCTTTTAATTCTAGTTCCTCTTCTAATGCTTTTAACCTTTTCTCACGATCCTGTAGCTCCCGAGCATAGCTAAAGTAATCATCAGCCTCCTCCTGTTTATCTGCAAGTCGTCTCTTTTGTAACAAAAATGAAAAAAGTTACAAAGATCAATTGTATCATTATCCTTACTGTAAGCAGTACTTTTTGAAAAAGAACCACAGCCTCTTTATTTAAAGGAAAGCTATCAGCCTGTTCACCCACACTAAACCCAATACAGTGGATTATAGTGTGGGTAAACAGGACTCAGAGAAGGGGTCACTTACTCAAATATGTCCAGTAGGTCCTGAGATTTGTCTCCCAGAAGATCCTCTGCTAAATTCAGTGAATCGCACACAGGGGGGCGGGGCTCCCCTCACACAATTTACATATTAATTGTCTGTGACTCCACTTTACTAGGATGTGGACTCACAGACAATGTATTAGGGATCGACCGATATCGTTTTTTTAGGGCCGATACCGATAATCGGTGGAGGCTAGGGCCGATAGCCGATAACTTATACCGATATTTCGGTATAAGTTATCGGCTATTTATCCCCCCGCAACACCGCTGCAGATCATTGATTTAAAGCGGGCGCTTTAAATTAATGCACTGTAGTGGCTTTTGCGGTGCCATAGGCCGCTGCCGCCACCCGCTTCTCTCCCCCTGCCTTTCCGGGGGTCCTGAGTCCTATCACCACCCACCACCGCCGCACCGCTCCGCGCCCCCTACCGCCCCACCGCACCGCCCCGGCCCCATTGCCTCCCCCATCCCCGGTTTTATAATTACCTTTTCCCAGGGTCCACTCTAAATCTGGATCCGGTGGCGTCCTCCTGAGCTGTCACTGTGCGCACTGATGGTGACGTCGCGCACGTCACGTCACTCGTCCTTGCGCACAGCGTAACATAAGACGCAGCAGGAGCAAGAAGTAGCGTGGGCCCCGGGAACAGGTAATTACAAAACCGGGGATGGGGGACGCAATGGGGCCGGGGCGGTGCAGTGGGGGGTGCGACGCGGCGGGGGGGGGGGGGGGGGGGAGAGGCGGTGCGGCTGGTCGTGTGGGGGGGGAGGCGGTGCGGCGGGTCGTGGGGGGCGGTCGCGGTGCGTTGGTCACGGTGCGGGGGGGCGGTGCGGGGGGCATTATCGGCAAGGTAATTGCCGATACCGATAATGCCCAAAATCGTGATTATCGGCCGATAATATCTGCCAAACCGATAATCGGTCGATCCCTACAATGTATATGTAAATTGAATGTGCGGAGCCCCTCCCTCCTATATCCTAGTGAAGTCACAGTCAATGAATATGTAAATTGAGCGTGCAGAGCCCCATCCCCCTGTGCGCGATTCACTGAATTTTGCATAGGATCTTCTGGGAGACATATCTCAGGACCTACGGGACATATTTAACCCCTTAAGGACCAAGCGGTTTTCTGTTTTTGCACTTTTGTTTTTTCCTCATTTTTTAAAAATCATAACCCTTTCAATTTTGCACCTAAAAATCCATATTAGTGCTTATTTTTTGTGCCACCAATTCTACTTTTTAATGACATTAGTCATTTTACCCAAAAATCTATGGCGAAACGGAAAAAAAAAAATCATTGCACGACAAAATTGAAGAAAAAACACAATTTTGTAAATTTTGGGGGCTTCTGTTTCTATGCCGTACATTTTTTCGGTAAAAATGACACCTTATCTTTATTCTGTAGGTCCATACGGTTAAAATGATACCCTACTTATATAGGTTTGATTTTGTCATACTTTTGGAAAAAAAATCATAACTGCATGCAGGAAACTTAATACATTTAAAATTGTCCTCTTTTGACCCCTATAACTTTTTATTTTTTTCGCGTACTGGGTGGTATGAGGGCTTATTTTTTTTCGCCGTGATCTGAAGTTTTAAACGGTACTATTTTTGTTTTGATCGGACTTTTTTATTGCATTTTATTCCTCTATTTATGGTATGAAAAGTGACCAAAAATACGCTATTTTGGACTTTGGAATTTTTTTGCGCGTATGCCATTGACCATGTGATTTAATTTACGATATATTTTTATAGTTCGGACATTTACGCACGCAGCGATATCATATAGGTTTATTTTTATTATGTTTATATATTTTTTATATGGAATTTGGGAAAAGGGGGGTGATTTCAACTTTTAATAAGGAAGGGGTTAATGTGTGTGTTTTTAAACTTTTTAAAAACTTTTTCTTTTTACACTTTTAGATTCCTCATACAGATCACTATGGTTGAATAGAACCATAGTGATCTGTGTGCTCTGCGCTCGAATGATAAAGCCTGGTCCTGCCAGGCTGTATCATTCAGAGAGCCGGAGCAGACACAGGAGCATAGGTAAGCCCTCAGGCTACCTCGGCAGTGGATCGCCCCCCCCTCGATCGCGCTGCGGGGGGGGCGATCCCCCCCACTGGACCACCAGGGACTGAATACAGGCACCTTTAGACTAAAGGGTTAATAGCCGCCCGTGGCTATTAACGCCGGCCCCCAGCTGCAGGAATCAGCTGGGGGCCGGCCGGTATGAAGCGGGCTCGAGTCAGGAGCCCGCTTCCTACCCGGTTAAGGGCCATTGGACGTGTATACACGTCCATGGTCCTTAAGAGGTTAAGCAATGTTCACTCACACTATAACCTAGTATATTGGGTTTAGTGTAAATGAACAGGCTGACAGTTTTCCTTAAGTGATCACTGCTGATCAATTATCAGAAACCCAAAACCAATTACACAGAAGGTTCAAGGACTCCTTCAAGCAAACTTTCACTGATACCTAATCCATTCTTCAAGAACCACTTCCATATTATATTACCTCTTGGTCTTTCTCATATTGTTCTTTCAGCTTAAGAAACAGTTCCCTCTTCTTCGCATCTGAAGACATTCTCCCTGCCAGCTGTTGATCTGAAAAAAGCAAAGGAGAAAAAAAAATCTGAAATAAGGTAATAAAACACACACACACAGACATACACACACACACACACAAAAAAAAAACTTATGATCTTAAATACAAACCTTTGAATCTTTCTAGGAGTTTTTCTGAAGTTTCACGAGCCTGAATGATTAAGTCCTGTTTTGCAATTTCCGCTTGTAACTCCTAAAATAATACATCACATGATGATAACACTGTTTATCAACACATCATATTAGACTATGTAAGAAACAATAACGTACTAAGATATCTAACTTGCCTGACATTCATTTTGCCAAGATCTAGTGCTAGAAAACTAAAAAAGAAACGCTACTCTGGCGACTCTTCCCTTTACAATTATTAAGAAATACTTTGTAAAGACGGTGGTGAAATCCGCCACCATTGTGTATCAGAATAAAGAATGTTGCAGATGGCAAAATCAGCAACATGCCCAAAACATCACAGTTTTTTCCTGCTTTGTGCGAATAGGGTTTTTGAATATGTCCTTAAAGCTAATATATCACCAGTTTTGCGGTAGCAAAGCCAGTGACAGCCCTAAATAGATTACTGGAAGTCAGACAAAGCCGTTCTTAGGCAAAACGCGTCGGAGCTGTGGTTGTGGGTCCTGGGTGAGTCCTGTATTTCATTACACTGGCCTATGTCTATTTAACACTGCCATTTATCAGCTACCATTGTTGCTGCTAATCTGCACTAGTCACCTTCCCATTTGCTGCTATTAGTGCCTTCCCCCACCCTTCCCTCCCCCCTTTTTTTATTGTTTCACTTGTGCGTTTTTTCAGTTATTTAACTGGCACATTGCACCTAAACTTGTGTGTTATTGCTTCTTTTTCAGTTATCCTTGCACTTTTTTGCATCTGTTTGCACTGTGTGTACAAGCACTGATTTATTTCTCCTTTATTTATTCAGATGCAATACATCACCTATGCACCAGCACTTCACTAAATAGCAACTTCGGCCATTGATTTTTCTATATTATATATCCTACCCCCTTTTTTTAAATTAAATATACAGGACTCCATATCCCAGCACCCCCTCATTTTTCTTTTATCTTACATACATAACTATTATTTTTCTATATATTTTTAATATGCCCATATGAATTAATTCTGTATGCATTGTTTTATTTATTTTGTGTAATAAGGAGATTTTTGTTTACTTACCGTAAAATCTCTTTCTCGAAGGATCCATTGGGGGACACAGACCGTGGGTGTATGCTGCTGTCTCTAGGAGGTGTGACACTATGGTAATAAAAAAAGTCGGCTCCTCCCAGCAGGATATACCCGCCTTCAGGCTCTGAGCTAATCAGTTTAAGTTCCAGAGCAATAGGAGGAGATCAACAGGTCAAAGAAAAACCCCAAACTGTCCGAGAACCAGAAGAAAAAACATAACTGAACACACCCTCGGACAGAGAACCAAAAGGAAAATCCAAAAAAGGGCGGGAGCCGTGTCCCCCAATGGATCCTTCGAGAAAGAGATTTTACGGTAAGTAAACAAAAATCTCCTTTTCTCTATCGGCTCCATTGGGGGACACAGACCGTGGGACGTACCAAAGCCGTCCCTTGGGTGGGCAGATAAGCAGTCAGGCAGATGGCCGATCCACTGCCGCCTGCAAAACTTTACGACCCAGACTAGCATCAGCCGATGCGAAAGTAGGAAGTCGGTAAAACCTCGAGAAAGTGTGCAAAGACGACCAGGTAGCCGCCTTGGAAATCTGCGAGGCCGAAGCTCTATTCTGGAGAGCCCAGGATGCCCCAACAGAACGGGTAGAATGAGCCACAACCCTGAAAGGAGGAATCTTCCCCTTACAGCGATAGGCTTCCGAAATGGTGGACCGAATCCACCGAGAAATGGTGGCCTTGGAAGCAGGTTGTCCTTTGCGACGACCTTCTGTAAGGACGAAAAAGGAATCACACTGACAAAACAAAGAAGTGATGGAGAGATGAGACCGAACAGCCTGAACTACATCCAGCTTGTGTAGTAAGCGCTCCTTAGGAGGAGCAGGACAAAAGGACGGGAGGACAATGTCCTAATTGAGATGAAAGGATGAAAGGCAGAGACCACCTTAGGCAAAAAGGAAGGATCTGGCCCGAAAACAACCTTGTCCTGGTGGATCACCAGGAACGGAGAACGACAGGAAAGAGCTGCCAATTCAGACACCCTCCGGATGGAGGCGATAGCAACAAGAAATGCCACTTTCCAAGAAAGGAGGTGGAGAGACACCTCTCTAAGGGGCTCAAAGGGTGCACCCTGGAGGGCACTCAGAACCAAATTCAAGTCTCAAGGGGGAGAGGGTGACTGATAAGGAGGAACAGCCTGCGCCACTCCTTGAAGGAAGGTCCGGACATGAGAATTAGAAGCCAGGGGCCGCTGGGAAAGAACAGCAAGGGCCGAAACCTGACCTTTAAGTGAACTGAGAGACAACCCCAGTTCCAATCCCGACTGCAAAAAGGAGAGAAGACGGGGAATCGAGAAGGTTACCGGGGAGAAGTCCTGAGCTTCACACCAACGAAAATAAGATCGCCAAGTACGGTGGTAAATTCTTGCGGAGGAGGGCTTACGAGCCTTGAGCATGGTGTAAATGACATGGGAAGAGAACCCGCGGGCCCTCAAAACCGCGGTCTCAACCGCCACGCCGTCAAATGCAGGGACTGTAAATTGGGGTGGCAAAGAGGACCCTGAGAGAGCAGGTCCGGGTGGAGCGGAAGGCGCAGTGGAGCGTCGTCAAGGAGCCCGACTACGTCGGCGTACCACGACCTTCGGGGCCAATCTGAAGCTACCAGAATGGCGGGGATGTCCTCTGCCTTGAGCTTCCTCAGCACCCTGGGAAGGAGCGGAAGAGGAGAGAACAGATAGGGTAGGGCAAACCACGCCCAAGGAATCACTAGGGCGTCCACGGCCAGAGCCTGAGGGTCCATGTACGGAATGCCCCAGAGGTTGCAGAGCTGCGCGAAGACCTCCCGACGTAGAGACCACTCACCGGGGTCTGGTGAGGACCGACTGAGGAAGTCCGCTTTCAAGTTGAGCACTCCCGGAATGTGAATCGCCGAAATGGCCGGAACCTTGCTCTCCGCCCAGGTGAGAATCTTGGTCACCTCGGCCATGGCTGACGAGCTGCGAGTGCCGCCCTGTCAATTTATGTACGCCACGGCCGTGGCGTTGTCCGATTGGACGCTGACAGGACGGGACTGGAAGACGGGACTCCCAATGAAGGAGACAAAGAAGAATTGCCCGTAATTCCAATAAGTTTATCGGAAGAAAGGTCTCCTGAGGAGACCAGAGTCCCTGAACCGTCCAATCCCGGAACACGCCGCCCCAGCCCGACAGGCTGGCATCCGTTGTAACAACCTGCCAGTGAAGGGGAAGAAACGACCACCGTTGAAGAAGAAGGGGGGAAAGGAGCCACAAGAGCAGAGACTGACGGACCCTGCGGGGAGAACAATCTGACGATCGAGGGACAGAGGAGACCTGTTCCATCGAGAGAGAATCTCCAGTAGTAATGAAACTGGGCAAAGGGTACGGCCTCCATAGTTGCCACCATCCGACCCAGGACTTCCATACAAGTGCGGATGGAGACTGATACCTGGGTCCGAAGAGAGCGGACCCCCGACCGGAGTGTCAGACGTTTGTCCGGCAGAAGACAAATTCGGGCAGAGGCCGTGTGGAATCGAAGTCCCAGGAAGGTTAGAGACTGGGTAGGAGAGAGGACTGACTTGTCCCGGTTGATCATCCACCCGAAGCGAGTCAAAGTGTGGAGAGTGACGTCTAGATTCTCCAGAGTTTGGGCTCTGGTTGGAGCCTTGATGAGAAGGTCGTCCAGATAGGGTATCACAGAGATTCCCCTCGACCGTAACAGGCCCATCACTGGTGCAAGGATCTTTGTAAAGACCCGAGGAAACGTGGCTAGACCGAATTGAAAGTGCCCCTCCGGAACCGCAAAGCGGAGGTCCTGATGATGGCCTGGAAATATTGGCACATGGAGGTAGGCATCCTTGATGTCCACCGATGAAAGGAACTCCCCTTGTTCCAGGGACGCCACCACTGAACGGAGAGATTCCATTCGGAAGTGGCGGATGAGAAGGGGACGGTTGAGACATTTGAGGTCTAGGATTGGTCGCACATAACCATCCATGGGGACCACAAAAAGATTTGAATAGAAACCCCAAAAACGTTCCCCTGGAGGAACGGGAACGATAACCCCCTGGAGAAGCAGAGACTGGAGAGCCACTCGAAATTGCTTCGCCAGAGGAGGAGACCGGAAGGGAGGCAAATTCGATTCGGTAACCGTTGGACACCACGTCCCTGACCCAAGAGTCCTGAATGTGTGAGGTCCAGATGTTTCGAAAAAGCAAGAGACGACCTCCCACCCGGGAAGAAACCGCGGGTGGGGGCCTCACTTCATGCCGAAGTGGATTTGCGGTTGCCTGATTTGGGCACAAAACAGCCGGACCGGTTGGAGTCCGACTTCCAAGACGGGCGTGCCCGGAACGAGGGAGCCTTCTTGTCCCGCGAGGGTGCCTGCCCGGACCCTTTGCTGGAGCCAGAGGTCCGAAAGGAAAAGGACTTCCTTTGGGAAGTAGGGTGAGCCTTATTTTGCGGTAACAAGGAACTCTTACCTTCCGTCGCCTCAGAGATAATCTCATCAAGGTGTGTGCCAAAAAGACGGCCACCCGTAAAAGGAAGCTCAGTGAGAGACCTTTTGGAAGCGGCATCCACGTTCCAAGGTTTAAGCCACATAGAGCAGTGGAGAGCCGCTAGGTGACCCACAGCAAAGGCAGAACAACAGGCTGACTGCATGGAAGCTGTGCACAGAAAATCCCCAGCTTTAGAGCATTGGAGAGCCAGAGCAGATAGATTCTCTGTGGGGGATCCCGCTAAGATATCCTGATGGAGCTTTTGGCACCACTCCGACAGGGCCTTGGACACCCATGTCGAGGCGAAGATGGGAAGAAGAGAAGAGCCAGCTGCTTCAGAAGCAAACTTCGCTAAGGATTCTACATTCTTGTCCGTGGGATCCTTGAAGGCAGCGGCATCTGCCAGGGGCAGTGTAGTCGCCTTAGAGATCCGGGAGATTGGTGGATCCACTGAGGGAGGGGAAACCACCTTAGCGACAAAGTCCTTGTCAAATGGATAACGTTCTTGAATTGTCTTGATTCCGGGGAACCTCTTGTCTGGATGTTTCCATGCAGATTCCAGAATGTCGTCAAAGTCAGCGTGAGAGCTGAACCTTTGAGGTGCTGGCTTAGCACGATGAAAGGATACTCCTGGATTGACATCCGAAGATCCTGGGTCCTCCAAGTGAAAGGTCAGACGAGGCACCCCTAGTACGCTTGTGAGAGCGTGAAGTATGTGGAGACGAGGAGCGGGCCCTCTCAGAGGTCCTGCGCAGGGATGACCCCTTCAAGGCAGACACCACTTCCCGGGAGGCCTCAGCCACCGAACGGGAGACTTGGGTCAAGTCAGCCATATACTGGGTCAGGGAAGAAACCCAGGCTGGTGGAGCGGCTGAACCCACCGGGACCGAAAGGGGCATCAGGGGGTACCAGAGGGTCTGGGGGAGCAGTGGAGCAGGCAGGGCAAGTGGGCTCAGAAGAGCCAGACATCTTGATATTACAGTGCTTACAGACAAAATAAGTCACTGAAGTAGCAGGTTTCTGTGTAGAGGGAGGAACAGCTCTGGGAATGGACATAATGTGGGAAAAAGAGACAGGAACTTTCTCATCCTAGTCTGTGTCCCCTTTCAGCTGCAGTGAGGAGAACTGGCTCCGTGCAGCTAGAGTGAATGAACAGGCCAGCCAATAGGAAGAGAGGGGCGTGCCTGAAGCAAGGCACTAACTAACTGACCCCTTCTCACTGAAAATCGCGCCCACTGCGCTGATTGGAGGCTGCTTCGCGCCTCTGAGAAATCCCAGCCCTGTGAGCGGAGCTACAGACCGGTCATGGCACACGCTCCTTGTCCCGAGCGCACATGTCAGTCGCATATGCGCTTGGGGGAATAGAGCGGGCAGTCTAAGCGCTTGCAGAGACTGACGGCGAAAGTTAAAGTAAGCCGGCACTGAAGCGCCCGGCTCGTAGCAGCGCCGATGCTGACAGCCGCGTTTAAGCGCTGCCGGCAAAGCGAAAGCAAGCCGGCGCTGAGAGCGCCCAGCCCGAAACAGCACCGCGGCTGACAGCCGCATATAAGGCGCTGTGGACGTAGTTGCACCAAACACACACACACATACATAAAGTGAAGTGCCCCATATTTCATGCCCCCTCAGGTGCCACTGCTCCCCCAGAATAAAGTGCAGTCCCTGTATAAGTCAGCCCCATAACCTGAAGGTGGGCCAAAAAACAGGGGGTCTCCAGAGGTTGCGAGTCCGTACCTATGGAGAAAAAGGGGGAGGGAGGTACTTACCTCAGTCAGAAGAACTTACCTAATGGAGTCTTCAGTGAAGTCTTCAGTCAGCTTTAGTTACCTGCATCACGCCTGGCTGCTATGCGTGAGCGAGGCGAGCAGGGAAATAGGGGGACCCGAACCCATGAGGTACCAACCCAGGCACTGACCGTTGGCGAGGGGGGTGAACAGCGCATATACGCAATGTCTGTGCCCACTTACTCGCAATGGGGAAACAGGGAACCGGAGTCCCTGAGTCCCCACCTGAAAACAGAAAAGAAAAAGGAATAAAAAACTAACATGTCCCTATACTAGGAAAACAAAAAAAATCAGAAGACCTGGAGAAATCTGGAGAAATCCAGACCATGTCCACCTCCTTCAGACACTAAGCTTAAACTGATTAGCTCAGAGCCTGAAGGCGGGTATATCCTGCTGGGAGGAGCAGACTTTTTTTTTATTACCATAGTGTCACACCTCCTAGAGACAGCAGCATACACCCACGGTCTGTGTCCCTCAATGGAGCCGATAGAGAAAAAATATTTTTAAGTATTACTCTCAGTGTATTTTACCTGTCACTTTATTTTTTATCTATATACTATATTGGGGGTTCATCTCTCAGTCAGGTGTGTTTGTTTTACACACCTTTTGGTGTCATCAGTTTGCACAAGTAGGATTACATCAGTATTATGATGTTTTCTGCTAATATTATGCTGCTACTATAGCTCAGTTTGCACAGGTAGGACTACATCAGTATTGTGACTTTGTACTATTACCTATTGGGATATTATTGCTGCTAGATATAAATTTTAGCCTTTTTGTACCAATATCACAATCATGTGCCTTATTTTGTAACTTTACCATAGCCCCTGTACACTTATATCACAATCATGTGCTATATCTTGTAATTTAATCACAGCAGCATATATGTGCATGTTATTTATCAGTTAGAGGCACGTGCCACTTATATAATTTTTTTGCACTCCGATTCAGATTTAGAATAATTATGTGATAGTAATAGTGAAAAATTTGTATGGATTTCTGTCTATTGGGAAACTTTGATCTATTTCTCAATATTCAGTTTGTCTTCATAATTTTTGTAGCTTATTTATTTTGGGGAGTATGGTGACAGATTTAGCCTATGTTCACACAATGAAATTTTCATTGATTTCAATGGGATTCTGCTCTGCTGTTCACATGGCAGAATTTCCGTGCCGGAAACCTCTGGCGCGGAAATTTCAATTCTGTTGTCTGCAGAAAGAATAGATTTGTCAATTCTTTCTGTGGACTCAGCACGAAAATACACTGCCATATATAAGAATGCGTAGTGGTCCTAGCACCGGCATGGATTGCAAGATGAAAAACATCATGGGTTTACATCAGAGAGATCATAGACTGATTTTATAGATTTTTTTGAATGGATGACGGAAATAATAGTTGATGAATATACACTAGACATCACTTATCTAGATTTTTGCTGATGACACAAAGATTTGTAACAGGGTTGATGTTCCTGGAGGAATACGCCAAAAGGAAAAGGATTTAGGCAAACTAGAAGAATGGTCAGAACTCTGGACACTGACATTTTATGTGGATAAGTGCAAGATAATGCACCTTGGGCCTAAAAACCCTCAGGCAGAATATAGAATATTTGACACAGTCCTGACCTCAGTATCTGAGGAAAGGGATTTAGGAGTAATTATTTCAGAAGACTTAAAGGTAGGAAGACAATGTAATAGAGCAGCAGGAAACGCTAGCAGAATGTTTGGATGTATAGGGAGAGGTATAAGCAGTAGAAAGAGAGAAGTGCTCATGCCGCTGTACAGAACACTGGTGAGACCTTGGAGTATTGTGCACAGTACTGGAGGCCGTATCTCCAAAAGGATATAGATACTCTAGAGAGAGTTCAGAGAAGAGCTACTAAACTAGTATATGGATTTCAGGGTAAAACAAAGGGAATCAACATGGTAAAGGAGAATATGTTGTTTAAAATAAGAAAAACTACTACAAGAGGACATAGTTTTAAATTAAGGGGCAAAGGTTAATGCAGTAATGTCAGGAAATATTACTTTACTGAGAAAGTAGTGGATGCATGGAATAGCCTTCCTTCAGAAGTGGGCGATTCTAATACAGTGAAGGAGTTTAAGCATGCATAGGATAAGCATAAGGCTATCCTTCATATAAGATAGGACCCGGGACTATTGATAGGATTCAGATTATTGGGATGACTAGAGGGGCCAAAATGTTTTATCTGCTGACACATTCTGGGGGACATTTACTAATCTAGTCTATTCTGGGTATGCTTATAGACCAGCGTATGTGGTAGTCTCCTGTCTATTGTGCTCCTAATTTATCAAACGTCTCACAGCCCTTGATAAATTCTGTGCTCAAACTTCAGGGTCTACAGCTTAAACTGCATTTAGACCTGCTGCAACATGGTCTGACATTTCACCGTATTTTGGGCAGATGCGACTTGTCGCACAAAAGTCGCACTTGATAAATTCAGCACCAATGCATTTTCCAAAGCATTTTCGTCTAAAATAGACTTGCATGCATCATGTTCTAAAAATCCTCTACAGCAAAAGTCGCAGAAAAGTCGCACATATTTAGACTGCGACTTTCTGTGTGACAAATTTAGACAGGAAAAAACTGTCTAAATCCTTTGATAAATCTCCCCCTCTATGTTTATGTTTTCTGGATAGTTTAAATGCTGCAAATGTGCAGGCAATACTGCCAGTGAGGACATGTCCTTGACCAGGCGGCAGAGTAGAGGATGTATAGCAGCAGGTATATGATTTTCACATGTACTTAGGACTTAGTCAGATTTCAAGAGCTAAAAATTTTTTTATTTTCGTCAATCATTTTAAACAGGCTAAGAAATGGGAAATTGTATTATGCAAAACCAACTGTTTTCAGGAAAGCAAAACAGTATTCTGCACTGGAACAGGCATTACCTTCTCCTCTTTGCTGATGCTACTTTGCCGTGCAATTCTATCCATTCTGGCTATAAAGACAGCACAGTCTTTTCTTATTTCCTTTAATTCATCTAAAGAGAATGTAACTGATATTCGAGGTACAGGGATATCCGACCAGCAAATGTAATGCTAAAAAAAAAAAAAAAAAAAATGCATATATTTTTCTTTCTGTTAAATATGTAGTATGTACAAGCATACCATTTTACTACATCAAAAATAAAGGACAATAAAAAATAAATATATAAAAGAATGAAATATCATACATATATACACATACATACATATACACACACACACATGCAAAGAAACACACCTTTGGGCAGCACAATTTCAGTAAATTGATAGTTTTCCCACACATGTATATTTCATTGGCTAAATGCTTCAAAAAGACCGGCACACAATCCTCTACTTCTTTTGAGATCAAAACATATCCATGAGTCCAGTAGCGTTTGTCTAAGAGACACAAGACCAGTAAGGAAGGGTGAAGTGCTAAACAGAAAACTAAATGTCAAAAGAAAATGGCAGTGAATATATCATACTATACCTCTAAACCCAAAGAATTCTTCATTCACCTGGATCATAAATTCCTTACAAGCATCTCTTAAGACACCACTGTAGACCCATTCATAGATAAATCTGAAAGAACCCATACATTTTTATTACTCCAAGTATATATACACAGTATCTTGGGTCACATTGTGTCACAACAAATGCCAATGATCAATGTTACTTGAATAGAAAGGGCATATGCAGAATATTAAGGATAACACAAACTGCAAATACATCTTTATAGTTGACTTATACTATATAAAAAAGTATATTTAACGTAACCCCTTAACGACGCAGGATGTAAATGTACGTCCTGGTGAGGTGGTACTTAACGCACCAGGACGTACATTTACGTCCTGAGCATAACCGCGGGCATCGGAGCGATGCCAGCATCATGCGCGGCAGGTCCCGGCTGTGGATCGCAGCCAGGGACCCGCCGGTAATGGCGGACACCCACGATCCCGCGGATGTCCGCCATTAACCCCTCAGATGCCGTGATCAATACCGATCACGGCATCTGCAGCATCGCGGACACTTAATTGGATGATCGGATCGGATCGCCCGCAGCGCTGCCGCGGCGATTCGATCATCCTGCACGGCAGACGGAGGTCCCCTCACCTGGCTCCGCTGCCTTCCGGGAGTCTTCTGCTCTGATCTGTCTTCCCACAGACCAGAGCAGAAGATCACCGATAACCCTGATCAGTGCTATGTCCTATACATAGCACTGAACAGGATTAGCAATCGAGTGATTGCTTTAAATAGTCCCCTATGGGGACTATTAAAGTGTAAAAATATAAGTAAAAAAAATTGAAAATCCCCCCTCCCCAATAAAAACGTAAATTGTCCCATTTTCCCTATTTTACTCCTAAAAAGTGTAAAAAAATTATTTTATATACCGTATTTATCGGCGTATAACACGCACTTTTTAGGCTAAAATTTTTAGCCTAAAGTCTGTGTGCGTGTTATACGCCGATACACCCCCAGGAAAGGCAGGGGGAGAGAGGCCGTCGCTGCCCGCTTCTCTCCCCCTGCCTTTCCTGGGGTCTAGAGCGCTGCTGTCGGCCCTTTTCACCCCCTGGTTATCGGCGCCGCTGCCCGTTCTGTCCCCCTGACTATCGGTGATATTTGGGTAAAAAACTTTTTTTACCCAAATATCCTTGGTAAAATGAGGGTGCGTGTTATAGGCCGGTGCGTGGTATACCCCGATAAATATGGTACATATTTGGTCTCGCCGCGTGCATAAATATCCGAACTATTAAAATAAAATGTAAATTATCCCGTACGGTGAACGGCGTGATCGTAAAAAAAAAAAAAAAAAAGTCTAAAATAGCTGCTTTTTTATAACATTTTATTCCAAAATAAAAATTTATAAAAAATATAATAAAAGTTTTGTATAAGCAAATATGGTATTTATAAAAAGTACAGATCACTGCGCAAAAAATGAGCCCTCATACCACCACTTATACGGAAAAATGAAAAAGTTATAGGTCTTCAAAATAGAGGGATTTTAAACGTACTAATTTGGTTAAAAAGTTTGCGATTTATTTAAGCGCAACAGTAATAGAAAAGTGTCTAATCATGGGTATCATTTTTATTGTATTGACCCAGAGAATAAAAAACACATGTCATATTTACCGTAAATTGTACGGCGTGAAAACAAAACCTTCCAAAATTTGCTAAATTGCGGTTTTCTTTTTAATTTCCCCACACAAATAGTATTTTTTTGGTTGCGCCATACTTTTATGATATAATGAGTTATGTCATTACAACGGACAACTGGTCGCGCAAAAAACAAGCCCTCATACTAGTCTGTGGATGAAAATATAAAAGTTATGATTTTTTGAAGGGGAGGAGGAAAAAATGAAAACATAAAAAGAGTCCTTAAGGTCCAAATGGGCTGAGTCCTTAAGGGGTTAAAATACAATTTAATAACAGTGGATTACTTATTACATAATACTTATGGACAGGAAAATGAAAACTTAGACTATACTGACTCAGAATCAAATATAAAAAAAAGAATTTTTTTGTTCCTTTACAGGGATTATTTGGAGAAATAGATATTTAAACATTCTCAGGGTGGCAGGGGAAAAAAAAACCACGTGCAGAGAGATTTATCAAACTGAGAGGGCAGTTTCTATGTGTTGGGACAGAGAACAAGTAGTTTTGGTGCCAACGGTGGATTGGATGCTAGTCAGTATATGTTTTTATCCTACCTGCCACCCTGAACATTTAGATATTATATGACAATTCAATATTATAATATTTTTCGGGACAACACCTTAACACTTTGCTTGCATAGAACCAATTTATTATGTACCAAAAGTAAAAGCATTATTACTAATCAATATATGGTCAATATATATGTAACTCAGTTGGTAAAACAAGCATTTCAGTGGTAGAGAATAGTAATGACATTTTAGGTTATACTAATCTGAAGTTAGGAAAACAAATATAATCCTCTATAGGGTAAATCCAAGTAGTAAGTGACTGTACATGGGCATTTTAACTATCCATCAAAATCTACTAAAAAAGTCCCCAGCTCAATTGTCTAACTATAAATGCAATTCTGTGCCTTGTTTCCTTTGTATAAACCATGTAAATATCACAGCTATGGACATCATTAAATGGGCATCCAAACAGGAGTTATGTAAAATAAGACAACACAAGTGCACTCCTAAGGGTGCGTTCCCACAGGGCATATACGCAGCGTATTTGACGCTGCGCAAATTTAACGGCAGCAGCGGGAAATACGCTGCGTATCCCTTGCTCACTATACACACAGGGCTTTCCGGCGGCAGCCCTATGTGTGTAGCGAGTTTTGGAGGTGGGGCCGGGTGCCGGCGTGTCTGTGACGCGTGGCCCTGCCTCCAAAACTCACTGCACACATAGGGCTGCCACCGGAAAGCCCTGTGTGTTTAGTAAGCAAGGGATACGCAGCGTATTTCGCTCTGCTGCCATAAATTTTGCGCAGCGTCAAATACGCTTTATATATGCCCTCTGGGAACGCACCCTAAAGCATACTTTCACAGATTCCTACAGCTTAAATGGAATCTGTCAGCTGTATGTGTTGCTAATAGCTGCAGACACTAAAACTGTACCTTCCCTGGATCAGATTGTGGTTGCCAACTTATAAAATCTCCTTTTTATTTCTGAGCTAAGTGTCTAAGAGGTGGAGCCAATCTGCTCAAATGCCAAAGTTTGGAATGGCTCTTACTTATCCTCACCACCTAGCAGACTGACAAACAGACCTTTGTACGTCAATCAAGGAGGGTCGGGTGGTGAGGAGGCATGCCAGGTAGGGGCACTTGAGCAGCTTGGCTCCACCTTCATGACACTTGGTAGAGAATTAAAAATGAGATTTTATAGGTTTGTCCAGGAAAGGTACAATTTACTTTTATACCCTAATAACTTAGCAGCTCTTAGCAGCAGATACAGCTGACAGGTTCCCTTTAACCTCACATCTATACTGGGTTTATTTATAACCAAACTTTAACTATCAAAAATGTCAAACATTAATAGTCATGCAGAGCCTTCAGCCGCTGACTCCATAAGCTCCTTACCTTGTGTATGGTTCACAACTGGATTTTAAGAGTGATAACAAGACAGGGTAATTTTCATTGCTGCTGTTTTCAAGGGCTTCTTTGTAAAGGTAGGATAGTAACTTAACACCCTGGGGGGGAGAATGAAAAGATATATAAAAAAAACCTAACTGTACAGTAAAATATAAAGCTTTCAAAAATAAAGAAAGTCAAAGAATAATCTATAAGCTATGTTGTGGTTATATTTGACTCAGGTTTTATTCCACTTAGATGATGATCCAGTGTCAGAATATCTGTTCAAATTTCTCTGCAACTTTGTAGCCTGTGGATAAAGCCTTCAGGATACGTTCCATGCAAGTCTGTGGGACTTAAAGCAAATCTGTATCCTGATTGCTTTAGTCACAGGCTAAAAAGTTCCCAGGAGATTTAACCCCTAAAGGACTGAGCGTTTTTCCGTTTTTAGACTTTCATTTTCTCCTCCTTACCTTTAAAAAGTCATTACCCTTTCAATTTTGCACCTAAAAATCCATATGATGGCTTATTTTTTGCGCCACCAATTCTACTTTGTCATTTTACCCAAAAATCTATGTCAAAACAGAAAAAAAAAATCATTGTGTGACAAAATTGAAGAAAAAACGCAATTTTGTAACTTTTGGGGGCTTCCGTTTCTATGCAGTACATTGGCACTTTATCTTTATACTGTAGGTCCATACGATTAAAATGATACCCTACTTACATAGGTTTGATTTTGTCGTACTTCTGGAAAATATAACTACATGCAGGAAAATGTATACGTTTTAAATTGTGATCTTCTGACCCCCTATAATTTTTTTTTATTTTTCCACATACGGGACGGTATGAGGGCTCATTGTTTTGCACCGTGATCTGAAGTTTTTAGTGGTACCATTTTTGTAATGATCGGACTTTTTGATCGCTTTTTATTCATTTTTTCATGATATAAAAAGTGACCAAAAATGCACTATTTTGGACTTTGAAATTTTTTTGCGCATACGCCATTGACCGTGCGGTTTAACTAATGATATATTTTTATTATTCGGACCTTTCCGCACGCGGCAATACCACATATGTTTATTTTTACTGTTTATTTTATTTTTTTAATGGGAAAAGGGGGGTGATTTAAACTTTTATTAGGGAAGGCGTTAACCCCTTGGGGACGGAGCCCATTATGACCCTATGGACGGGTGCATTTTTTGCAAATCTGACCACTGTCACTTTAAGCATTAATAACTCTGGGATGCTTTTACATATTTGATTCCGAGATAGTTTTTTCGTGACATATTCTACTTTATGGTAGTGGTAAATTTTCGTCGATACTTGCATCATTTCTTGGTGAAAAATTCAAAAATGAGAAAATTTTGCATTTTTCTAACTTTGAAGCTCACTGCTTTTAAGGAAAATGGACATTCCAAATAAATTATATCTTGATTCACATATACAATATGTCTACTTTGTTTGCATCATAAAGTTGACATGTTTTTACTTTTGGAAGACACCAGAGGGCTTCAAAATTCAGCAGCAATTTTCCAATTTTTCACAAAATTTTCAAAATCAGAATTTTTCAGGGACCAGTTCAGTTTTGAAGTGGATTTGAAGGGCCTTCAAATTAGAAATACCCCACAAATGACCCCATTATAAAAACTGCACCCCTCAAAGTATCCAAAATTACATTCAGTAAGTCTGTTAACCCTTTAGGTGTTTCACAGGAATAGCAGCAAAGTGAAGGAGAAAATTCAAAATGTTCATTTTTTACACTCGCATGTTCTTGTAGACCCAGTTTTTTTATTTTTTACAAATGGTAATAGGAGAAAAAGCCCCCCAAAATTTGTAACCCAATTTCTCTCGATTAAAGGGTAGCTCCCACCATCCTATATTTTTTTTTTCTGTCCCTGCCTATTGCCCATCTATCCCTAACTCCCTCCCTGCTTACATTTTTTTTTTTACTACATTAACCCCTTCCCGCAGAATGTCATATATAAACGCCGGGTTGTGCAGTGCGTTCGCGCATCCCGGCGTTTATAAATGACATACAGTTAACCCGGCGATGCGCAGCATCGCACGGGTTAACTGGCAGAAGTCCCGCTGTTTCCAGCAGGGGACAACTTCTGCTTCACCCCCAGGACCATCCATTGATGGTCCTGGTCAGCGATCACTGTGATTGGTCCCTGTGGACCAATCACAGTGATCTGGGGTGAAAGTTCAGATCCCCCGCACTGCCCGCCCCTGGAAGTCGGGCAGAACGGGGGACGATGGCTGCGGGGGCTCGCGGGGACCAGCGGCATAGGGGGGGAACACGCGGAGATCGGCGGCCTTACCTGGCGGGACCGAGGAGCAGCGGCAGGACCGGTCACGTGGAGGAGCAGCGACGGGACCGGCAGGTGAGTGTTTGGTCCTCAGAAGCAGCAGTGAAGATCTTCACTGCTGCTTCTAGGAGTCTGAAAACTACAACTCCCAGCATGCCTAGACAGCCTTTGGCTGTCTGGGCATGCTGGGAGTTGTAGTTTTGCAACATCTGGAGGGCCCCAGTTTGGAGACCATTGTATAATGGTCTCCAATCTGTGCTCTTCCAGCTGTTGCAAAACTACAACTCCCAGCATGCACTGACTGTCCAGGCATGCTGGGAGTTTTAGTTCAGCAACATCTGGCTCTTCAGATGTTGCCGAACTACAACTCCCAGCATGCCCTTCAGCTGTCTGGGCATGCTGGGAGTTGTAGTTTTGCAACAACTGGAGACACACTGGTTGGGAAACATTGTTTCTAACTCAGTGTTTCCTAACCTGTGTGCCTCCAGCTGTTGCAAAACTATAACTCCCAGCATGCACTAACAGACCATGCATGCTGGGAGTTGTAGTTTTGCAACATCTGGAGGGCCCCAGTTTGGAGACCATTGTATAATGGTCTCCAATCTGTGCTCTTCCAGCTGTTGCAAAACTACAACTCCCAGTATGCACTGACTGTCCAGGCATGCTGGGAGTTTTAGTTCAGCAACATCTGGCCCTTCAGATGTTGCCGAACTACAACTCCCAGCATGCCTTCAGCTGTCTGGGCATGCTGGGAGTTGTAGTTTTGCAACAACTGGAGACACACTGAGTTAGAAACAGACAATGTTTCCCAACCAGTGTTTCCTAACCTGTGTGCCTCCAGCTGTTGCAAAACTATAACTCCCAGCATGCACTAACAGACCATGCATGCTGGGAGTTGTGGTTTTGCAACAGCTGGTGCACCCCCCCCCCCCCCCTGTGAATGTACAGGGTACATTCACATGGGCGAGGCTTTTACAGTGGGTTTCTCGCATCTTGAGATGCAGCAAATTTTGTGCGGGGAAACTCGCTGTAATCCCCCGCCCATGTGACTGTACCCTAAAATCACTACACTACACTAACACAAAATAAAATAAAAAGTTAAAAACACTACATATACACATACCCCTACACAGCCCCCCTCCCCCAATAAGAACGTCCGTTACACCACTGTTTCCAAAGCAGAGCCTCCAGCTGTTGAAAAACAACAACTCCCAGTATTGCCGGACAGCCGTTGACTGTCCACGCACGCTGGGAGTTTTGCAACAGCTGGAGGCACCCTGTTTGGGAATTACTGGCGTAGAATACCCCTATGTCCACCCCTATTCAAATCCCCAAATACCCCTCAAATGCGCACGGCGCTCTCACTTTGGAGCCCTGTCGTATTTCAAGGCAACAGTTTAGGGCGACATATGGGGTATCGCCGTACTCGGGAGAAATTGCTTTACAAGGTTTGGGGGGCTTTTTCTTCTTTAACCCTTCATGAAAAGGAATTGTTGGGGTCTATACCAGAATGTTAGTGTAAAAAAATTAAATTTTTTACACTAACATGCTGATGTTGCCCTATACTTTACATTTTCATAAGAGGTAAAAGGGAAAAAAGCCCCCCAAAATTTGTAACGCAATTTCTCCCGACTACAGAGATACCCCATATGTGAGCGCAAAGTCCTCTGGGGGCGCACAACAAGGCCCAGAAGGGAGAGCGCACCATGTACATTTGAGGTGATTTGCACAGGGGTGGCTGATTGTTACAGCGGTTTTGACAAACGCAAAAAAAACAAAACCCCACATGTGACCCCATTTCATAAACGACACCCCTCACGGAATGTAATGAGGGGTGCAGTGAGAATTTACCCCCCACAGATGTCTGACGGATCTTTGGAACAGTGGTCCGTGAAAATGAAAACTTGTACAGCCCACTGTTCCAAAGATCTGTCAGACACCAGTGGGGGGCAAATGCTCACTGTATCCCTTGTTACGTTCCTCAAGGGGTCTCGTTTCCAAAATGGTATGCCATATGTTTTTTTTTTGCTGTTCTGGCACCAGAGGGGCTTCCTAAATGCGATATGGCCCCCGAGCAAAATTTGCTCTCAAAAAGCCAAATATGACTCCTTCTCTTCTGAGCATTGTAGTTCGCCCATAGTGCACTTCAGGTCAACTTATGGGGTACCTCCATACTCAGAAGAGAAGGGGTTACAAATATTGGGGGGTATTTCCTGCTATTAACCCTTGCAAAAATGTGAAATTTGGGGGGAAACACACATTTTAGTGGAAATTTTTTTTTTTTTTTTTACATATGCAAAAGTCGTGAAACACCTGTGGGGTAATAAGGCTCACTTTATTCCTTATTACATTCCTCAAGGGGTCTCGTTTCCAAAATGGTATGCCATGTGTTTTTTTTTTTTGCTGTTCTGGCACCATAGGGGCTTCCTAAATGTGACATGCACCCCGAGCAAAATTTGCTCTCAAAAAGCCAAATATGACTCCTTCTCTTCTGAGCATTGTAGTTCGCCCATAGTGCACTTCAGGTCAACTTATGGGATACCTCCATACTCAGAAGAGAAGGGGTTACAAATTTTGGGGGGTATTTCCTGCTATTAACCCTTGGAAATATGTGAAATTTGGGGGGAAACACACATTTTAGTGAAAAAAAAAAATTTTTTTTTTACATATGCAAAAGTCGTGAAACACCTGTGGGGTATTAAGGCTCACTTTATTCCTTGTTATGTTCCTCAAGGGGTCTAGGTTCCAAAATGGTATGCCATGTGAGGGTTTTTTGCTGTTCTGGCACCATAGGGGCTTCCTAAATGCAACATGCCCCCCAAAAACCATTTCAGAAAAACGTACTCTCCAAAATTCCCTTATCGCTCTTTCCCTTCTGAGCCCTCTACTGCGCCCGCCGAACACTTTACATAGACATATGAGGTATGTACTTACTCGAGAGAAATCGGGCTACAAATATAAGTATACATTTTCTCCTTTTACCCCTTGGGGGCTATAACATTGCATGCACTGATTGCCAGCACTGGTCACCTCAAAGCCATAGCTTTGCATTGATCAGTGTTATCAGCGGTCGATTGCTCAAGCCTGAATCTTAGGCGAGTGACCCTCTGCTCGCGTCCTAGCTGATCGGGACACCGCATTTTCACTGCGGTGGTCCCGATCAGCCCCACTGAGCAGCCGCGAAGGTTTTACTTTTGTTTTAGATGCGGCGTTCAACTTTGAACACAGCGTCTAAAGGGTTGATAGTGCGCGGCACCGCTATCGCTGCAACGTGCTATTAGCCCCGGGTCCCGGCTTCAGTTACATGCCGGGACCGACCCGATATGACACACGTCACCGCACGTTATATCGCAGGAGCCGGCCAAGGGCATAAATATACGTCCGAGGTCATTAAGGGGTTAAAATTCAAGTAAAGAAGCAATGTTAACATGAAGCATGACTAAATCAGCATGAACTAGGGTTTTGTACTGTGCTAGCCAGTTGAAAAACATTTTTTTGCTTATGATACCTTTTAATGGCTAACAAAAATAAATCAGATGTTACGAGGAGAGTAGTAACCTGCTTAGGGTTGATCTTCTGGCATGGTATGAAGAAATATCTAAAGACATACACATATATGCATGTACACAGTCTATCAAAGTAGACTTAAAAAAAATAATTAACAAAGAACATACTAAGCTTGGAAAATAAAAAAGTTCTCAGAAAGATATAAGAGTAAGTTTTATAGACTCAATTAATTTTAAGTAACTTACTGTAGGAAAGGAAGAGTTGCTCCCCCTAGTGGATCCTGGGCCCACTGTCCCTAGGCAGCAAAGCTCTGCTAAATACCTGTGAAGATATAAAACATGCACAACTGGTTGGACAAAGCAGTCAGATAACAAGTGAATAATGTATGACAAATTACATGAGCTACCAGAGAATCCCTCTGAGGCACCTGATAAGTGCAGTTCCAGCCTGCATAACAGATCTATGGAACAAATACAAGCCTATATCTGTGGGTATGTGTCTTTAAAGTAAATAACAATGGTTTCAATGGACTGATTATACTATGTTCTCCGTGGGTGTCGTCACTCGTCCTAACTTCCTGTTCACCTTTACACCCACTAGTTCCCCTTTTTCTTGTCTTTTTTCATCTCGACACTTGTAGTTGACCTTGACTGTTTTTGTTATGTTATGATTTGCATCTATTTTTTTTATTTTTTTTTTATGTTCACCTAATCCTCTGTGATGTAAGAACTTTTTTGGTAAGAGTCTTTTGCTTAATCTTGCTTTATGTTTAATTTAATCACCTTAACTGACGCCCTAACTTCCTGAAGAGGAAGCTGATGGTAAGAAGAGATAGTGTACACGGAGTTGATAAAACACACGCCCGGTAATACTGCAGGTATTTTCTAAGGCCACTTTTAAATGCCTGAAAACATATCCAAAAAAATAATAATATTAAATTCCATGTATGTATTTATATAAACCAAAATAAATTGAAAATGATATTGAAACAGAAAAAAAGAGCTTTTTAGTATTCAATGATTAAGCCATTGAAAGTGAATATATGTTACCTGAAATACAAGTCCTTTATTTTGTGAGGAATCAAGACCAGTCTGCAGACAGAAATTGCTTAGTCTGGTGTAGTACGTGCCGTAGTCTCCCACTTGTGCCAACAGGTTGCCTATATTTTCAGGAGATGTGCCAGAGACATAGATGCCCTGCTTAACCATGAATGCCTGACTAGACTGCAAATAAAGATAACATGGTGAGATGGTTGCCTGACTGATACCTATAGCCTAGATTGCTCTTTGTTGAAGTCAAAATCACATGCAAGGAAATAAACAAAATGACACTTTATTCTGAGAAGGCTTCAATGGTATCCTTACATCTTGTAGTATATGGGCAAGTTCCAATAAAGCCTTTTATTTTTATGCTAAATTGTCATGGATTTTTCTTTTGTATATAACTGGGGGTTTTAAAGGCTTCTTCACTACCATTCACTAGCATGTAGTTTGCTCTGGATCCACAACAAATCTACCACATCTGAAAACGATTTAAAGGGAACCTGCCATCAGAAAAAAATTTTATTAAACCAACAGAAACACATAATACTGAACCCAAGCCGATGAAGCAATGTTCAGAAAATGTACTTTTAACTGTCCCAGGCTGTATGCTGATGTCCTGCAACTAGTCATTGGGGCGGGCAGCTAGTCACGGTCTCACATCTGTAGGTCTGAATGACAAGCCAGTGAGCACCCTACATCATCCATTGCCTTGCCCTAGAGCTCAGAGTATGCACAGTGGATGGCATGAGCCCCTCTGGCTTATCAACATCTAAGCCGTAAGACTATGACATTAGTAAATAGCACAGGACATTTTAAAAGTAAATGTTCTGAATATTGGAGGAGCTCTCCAGGACATGGTAAGGTGCAGTTAGTGCTGGGCGATATATACCGAATACCGGTGTGTTTTTTCTGTACGGTATGAAATGTTTCCCTATACCGCAATACCGGTCAGGCCCCTCCCCCCTCAAATGAATGAATTATCAGCCGCAGTGCGCTTGGGAACTAATCATATATGACCCGCAGGTGCTGTCCTGCTTTTCCGCCCCCACCGAATGAATGAACTATCAGCCGGAGCGCTGTCCCCACATCAGGGGTTCTGCAGCGCCCGCGGCCCACTGGCTTTCAGCGCTTGCAGGGGGTAGTGACAGCTTCCGTTCTCCCACCTGCGCCCACGGCTCACAACTCATTCATTTCTAGCGCCGCGGCGCACAGGAGAAGGAGATCAGCGTCTGCGGGAAACATGATTAGTCCCCTGATGTGGGGACAGCGCTGCGGCTGATAGTTCATTCATTCGGTGGGGGAGGAGGAAAAGCAGGACAGCGACCGCGGGTCATATGTGATTAGTTCACAAGCGCACTGCGGCTGATAATTCATTTGAGAGGGGGGGGGTAGAGTATGGTGGTAAGGGGGAAATGAATGGGGGAAAAAAATACCGTCAAATACTGTGGAACCGCCATAAGTTCGAAAAATACCGTGATACACATTTTTGTTCAAACCGCCCAGCACTAGGTGCAGTACTATAAAAGGTATTGTGTGTTCCTGTTGGCTTAATAATGCTTCTGCTCTTGACAGGTTGAAGAGCAGAGTTAGCGCATTCATCAGGCGCCTGATGAATGGGCTAACTCTGTCCGGAAACGTATTACATGTATTTAATATATGTTATAAAATACTATACACTATTTTATCACTTCTGACAGAGCAACAGAATCCCCTTATGCTTCCTGTGAATTTCATTTTAATAATGGGAGTGACTCATTGAATTTGGTGATGGGGGGGGGGGTTATATGGCCAGGGGGTGTAAATATTTGATGTTGAAGGGTGTGTATTAGGCATCCATGACCTGATATTCAATGACCTGATATTCAATCCTACAAATAAAATTAAGTCCCACCCATCTGAATGATTCCATTTATTGTCAGAAATAAACCCACAAATCTTAGGAACAAAAGGACATATCAAGAAACTGGAAGAGAAAAAAAAGTGTGTGATCAAAGACACATCGTTACTTTTCTGTGTTTTTTCATAAGCTTAGATTACCTCTAATGGTAGTTAATACTTCACAGCAACACGGATTTACCTGGTTGAAAGAGAAAGTTGCAGATACAACTCCTATGAGAACATTTAGCACATCCTTCAGCAGCTCTGATTCCTTAACCATCACATGTGCTGGAGACTGCATCACTGTATTACTGAGGATTTGTAGATTCCCCTCATAAATTTTATACATCCTGTCAAAAGCTTCTCGACCTGCCTCGGTAAGGTAGGGATCTTCTCTTTTACCTGGAGGACTACAGAAGAAATAGCATTTCTGGGCATCAATTTAGTGCAACACATAAATTATAATATATAGTTCAGTACAGCATTTGAAGCCAAGATGAATGGCTAGAGCATTAAAAAAAAAAAAAAAAAAAAAAAAAAATGTAATTGCTAATAAAGACCTCACGACATAGTTTTTCCAATTTGTTCATACTAAAAGGAAGTTATTATACCATATTTAAGTAACATATATGGCAATTGCGTAAAATGCAGAGAAGCAGACAATCAGAAATGCTCCCAATTAACACTGAAATATGCAGAGGCTGTACTGTTGACGCAGGCTGATTTATAATGTATCAGTCATCTCAAATCCGTTTATCGACTATAGAGGTAGCAGAGTTTTACAGCCAATTACGTAAAAATACATACTTTATTGTACATGAATCAAAAGAGGACATACGTTTAAAATCACAGCAACGAAAGTTAAAATAAAGGCACTAAAGTGACAGGTACAGAAGAGAAGAGGTGTTACAGGTGGCACCAATACATGGTTTACAGGGCAATAGGATTAGAGTATAAAACAGATGATGTCCCACAAAGAAGAGATCAGAAATGTATATGGTAACCAAGGGTCATACACAATAAAATAAGGGGCCAAACAGATAAGTATGTCAAAGAATCACTTTAAAGAACAATGAACCATAGATCAAAGGTCCTGAAACAAAATGAACATCCTGCCATGTATGCTAACCAATGCCTTACCACCTCAGACCCAAACGTACGTTTTGCTTGTGCTTCATCAGGGGGAGTGTCAGATCTCCTCTTCTTTGTGGGAAATCATCTGTTTTATTATCGGATCCTATTGCCCTGTGCCACCTGTAACACCTCTTCTCTTCTGTACCTGTCACTTTAGTGCCTTTATTTTATTTTAACTTTCCATGCTGTGATTTTAAATGAATGTCATCTTTTGAATCATGTTCAATCAAATAAGTATTTTTATGTAATTTTTTTTATTTTTTTGGGGGCGATTATCTTACATAGTTGACCAATTACAGTAATGTTATATTGACCGTTTTTCTTGTGGTGGTAGAGAGTTTTACAGCTCTTATGTAGCAAAACTTGAGGGATGTTTTCAGTTATTTACAACAAAAAAAGGAACAACTTTAATATGTAAGAAAAAAAAAAAACGACGTACAATCCTATTCTTTCCCAACAGCGACGTTTACTTGGACCATATGTGAGGATGGCCTCCCACAGATCAACATCAGAAGTCACACTAGGCTCTGACTGGGAATCAGGAGTCATATTTGATGCAGATTGGAAACCTTCATCTTCAGACTGATCCATACTTTGGGGAACCTACAGGTGAAAAACACTAACATAAAATTTATATACATGTAACAGTCATGTATTTAAAGGGGTAATCCAGGCCAAAACTTTTTTTTATATATATATATCAACTGGCTCCGGAAAGTTAAACAGATTTGTAAATTACTTCTATTAAAAAATCTTAATTCTTCCAATAGTTATTAGCTTCTGAAGTTGAGTTGTTGTTTTCTGTCTAACTGCTCTCTGATGGCTCACATCCCGGGAGCTGTGCAGTTCCTATGGGGATATTCTCCCATCATGCACAGCTCCCGGGTTGTGACATCATCATTGAGCAGTTAGACAGAAAACTTCAGAAGCTAATAACTATTGGAAGGATTAAGATTTTTTAATAGAAGTAATTTACTAATCTGTTTAACTTTCCAGAGCCAGTTGATATATATAAAAAAAGGTTTGCCTGGAATACCCCTTTAATGCTTTATTGCAGGGGTGAGCAATAACTGACTTTTGGGAGTCACAAATGATGTTAACTAGATGTTTATGGTCCTTGATCAATCATAAAAGAATATGCTGCAACATTTATTTATTTATTTTAAACCCACCCATTACTACCCTGCCCACATCTCCCAAACCAACTCTAGATGTAACCACATAATATGTTGCTTTCTGAGTGCCCAGATTTAGTAACAGAAATAACAGCAATAAACTAATTCATATGGAGGTTCAAACAACAAACTGTCTCCACACCACAGATTCTTATTACAGGTGGGTGTATAAGGCGTATGTTTGAAGGAGAAGGGGTTATGGCATCCAGGCATTACAATGACAAATGGTTTTGCTGCACAAATTAGGATAATCCTAAAATCTTAACAACAAACCCTCTAGATGTTGGATGAAAAATATTTTAAAATATTTGAGAATGTATCTACTGTGCTCTTTGCTTTAAGTTTATAATATATACACGTACCTTTATGGCCAATCCAGACAGGTCAGCACTGTCCGGTACTGGTGGCAAGTCCAATTTAATATCCATATCATTTGTCCGGGTGTGAACAAGGGCGCCAAAAAGGGATACACGAGTTTCCCTCTCAAATTTGTCACTAGTGGAAAAGTTCTGGGAAAAAAGGCTTATGGTTGAAAGACCAGTTCCTGGCGCAGCCTCCATGATCTGAAGAGTACTGTTGATAGTGTTGCTTATGTTACACTCCTGGTAGGCCAAGAATGTGCTGATGTCAGCTTCAAATACACTAACATCATAATAGTCATAGCCTTGATACTTTAACTTTCTGTCCACATATTTGTTGTTTTGAAAGAGGTCCCGTTTTGGAGGAAGGATTTGTGGAGGACCTGTGCCTGCCAGATCTATTAAGAGCTCTAGTACAGCACACATAGTTGTCAGACGTTCACCACTTAACTTTTCCACTTCTTCTAGCAACTCCTCCAGACGGTCTGCTTCAGGATTCATGCCACCAATACGTAGATTAAAGGACAGCATTAACATTTTATTTTTTACTGGCAATTTGGTAGCTTTTGACTGCAGCTTACGAGTGTCTTCTTGGTACAAGTGGATGAAGAGAGCATCATAGGCCAACCTCTTGAGTCGTTTTTTGGTTCTTTTCTTGCTGTGGCTTGTAATACCTAGACCAGCTTTCCATGGGAATCCTCTCAAGTGCGATTCGCACAAGTCACCAAAGAGCTGAGTTATACTACTCATCTTGATAGCTACAGCTATTTCTCAGGACCAGACATCCCTAAGCTTCATGTTTATGGACAGAGCGAATAGATACATCTGAAACAATGAAGAACAATGTCTATATTATCAAACTGGCACAAGTTAAACTACATATATATTGCATGGCTATTCAAGGTAACAAAGTTGTTGTCCGTGTGTGTAGGGACATGTGTAAAACTTCCCCATGCCCCCACAGCTGACGCGCCAATGTTCCTTGTCCCCACTTGTCATCGATGGTCGCCACATTCTGGTAAAGCATTGTCCCTGCAAGACTTGCCCGCTCAACCAATCACTGACAGAGTGGGGCAGTTCTTGTGGCGACAATACATCAATAGAATCAAAAAGGATCAGTGATGAGCAGGAACAAAGTGTTGCCGCAGCTGCTGCGGGGGGCTTGGAATATGGGTGTATTCCTTCTTTACTATCTCTACACTACCCACAGGCATACAAACTAAATGGGTTACTCTCCAACAATAACCTTAACATTTATAGTAGAAAGTACATTATTTCTTATAACAACCAGCTCAGCCGTGGCAAAAGCTTATTAAAGGGAAGCTGTCACCAGATTGCACCATACATAACATAACATGTAGCAACGCGTACATATGGTAAAATAATCTTCCTCACCATCCCCGAAAGAAGTTCCTACTACAGGGATGGTGAGAATTCATAGTTTAAAAGTGTGTCAAAAACTTCCTCCTTTGTTGATTTTCCTCCCCAACAAGGATTAAGAAGGAAAAACCGGGCAACGCCGGGTACTCAGCTAGTTTAAGATAAAAATAATAATCATCTGCCATAAAGAAAGGTTCGTGTTTGGGCTCCTTCACACTGCCGGTGTTCTCCGCTAAAAAGAGCTACATTGCTCAGTCTCTCAGAAGAATTTTAGTGAAGAAAAGAAATTCTGCATGACCTTTTATTTTTTTTCTCTGCTCAGCACCTGGAAAACACTGGATACCCAAAGTACCCCATTTAAGTCATTGGGACCTGGCGGTGCCAGTTGTGCTCTGACCCATTCAGGGTATGCTCGGTGAAAAAACAAAACAATAATAATAAAAAATAATGGAGAGACCCTGAGCAAGTTGGAGCACAAGGACAGTGTGAACACAGCCTTAGGTTCCCACATCAGAAAATGATCTATATACAAATCAGTGGAAAATTCCTGTTGATGCCTTAGTATCAATTTGAGGTTCCTTATCTTTAAAGCAGGTGTTGGCGGGACACAGCTAAGCTTCAACCAAGGTGCAGGTATCCAGCCAATGTTGTATAATAGCATTTCTCCAAGTAGTGTGGAGCCAGCCCCGAAATACATAGAACACAGTGACAATGGCAGCAATAACATGACTTGCATCAGAAATAATCCCGGAATCCAGATGCCGCAGTACGGATAAGGCCGTGACGACGACGTATGACATCCATGACTAGAACAGATCTCTGTACAGAATACTATTCGAGCAGCACCTCACCAATACACTGATCTGCCATCCCCGCGTCTGCTAATTCAGCCGCCGCGCTCCAATTCATTCTACTTCCGGTATCTGTCATCCCGCTGCTGGATACTTCCGGGAGCAGCGGCTGGTTGCTAGGTGACTGAACTAACGCCAGCTCTCAGCCAATGATTGTTCATCTGGGATATTGCTGAATTGTGACCTTGCTTTCTTACCGGGCAAGAACATGGCACACACACACAACGTTCCGGTTCACACTGTTTTCTAAGAAATATGTCGAAAACAAATAGGTATCTTCTAGGATAATGTTTCCTAACTAGTGTGCCTGCAGCTGTTGCAAAACTATGACTCCCAGCATCCCCGGACAGGTGACTGTCCGGGGATGCTGGGAGTTGTAGTTTTGCAACAGCTGCAGGCGCCCTGGTTGGGAAACACTGCCCTAGTTATTAGCCAACCCAACTCCCCTCTGCTACAGTGCTACCATCTTTATAAAACCGTGGATTTGTACCAGCTGGCATGCATACATCAGCGGTCTTCAAACTGTGGCCCTCCAGCTGTTGCAAAACTACAACTCCCAGCATGCCCGGACAGCCAAAGGCTGTCCGGGCATGCTGGGAATTGTAGTTTTGCAACATCTAGAGGGCCACAGTTTGAAGACCACTGTCATAAATTGATGCTATTATTGTTAGCTCTGCCCTCACCTTATGGTCAGCGGGGTAAAACTCATATCTTAAAATTAAATTTAACATAACAGGCCCAGCCTTGGTATGGCAGCCTCCCATTTGTGTGCAAAGATTCTGTTCGGTGACATTTACGTGAATTTGAACGTGACATGGTTGTTAGACCTGCCGGTCTGAGAATTTCAGAAACTGCTGATCTACTGGGATTTTCACTATTTATAAAGAATGGTTGGAAAAGGAGAAAAGATCTAGTGAGCGCCAGTTGTGTGGACGAAAATTCCTCATCAGAGGAGAATGGGACAACTGGTTCGAGATGACAGAAAAGCAACAGTAACTCAAATAACCATTCGTTAAAACAGAGGTATGCAGAATACCATCTCTGAACCCACAAAGCTTAAAGGGCCCCTAGACATTTTATCTCCTATCCAAAGGATAGGGGATAAGACGTCTGATCGCGGGTGACCCCTGCAAACTCTCCGTCACACCCCCTCCCATAGGTATGCATTGAGGGGGCAGGGCGTAATGTCACGAGGGGTCGGAGCCATGACGTTATGATACCCCGGCTCCTGTATTGCCCATCATCAGCCACAGAGCGATCTTTGCTCCGTGCAGATCTTGAACGGGGGTGCTGCACTGGAGATCCCGGGGGTCTATGGGACTTTATAACTTAATATCTTCACCATCCCTGGGGACACAAACGTCCCCTGCGGATTGTAAGGATAATGATTTTAGTATATATAACGCATTGCCAAGTGTTATATATTCTAAAATATGCTGCGTGTTTCCCTTTAACTTTTTTACACATCGGCCCTTATGCAATTTTTTTAAATGCTTGTCATATATTGAGTCAGGCAATTCTACCTGCTTATGGCCAAACTGGTCTCCAAATGCTACAGCCACATCCTCCCCCAGAAGCAGGCTTCTCACTGTTGCCAGGGATGCTGTTTACGGTCAGGCAGGACTGAGGGTACAAGGAGGCAGTGCTGCTGCTCCAAATATAACTACCCCCTCTCTCTCTCTCTCTCTGCTTGTTCAGAAGCTTTCTTAGCTGATCACTGCACAGAATCCCCACTACCATGATTTTAACCTCTATAGCCCTGATCCTCAACCAGTGTCTTTTCAGCAGTTGCAAAATCACAACTCCAAGCATTGCCGGACATTAGTTAATCTGCCCCAGTGTCTATGTCCCATACTGATGGACATAGTCAACAACAGACATGACCTGTCACATTTACATCACTTGAAAACATTACTGGGCGGGTGCATTACTGGGGGGGTGCACATTCCCGCACCTGTACTGCCCAGCGTACCCACAAGATCGTGGCAGGGACTTGGGTGTAACACACAGCCGGGACCCTGCCACACTGCCGGGACTGAAGTAAACTTTGGTCCCAGCGGTCTAACCCTTACAGCCGCGGTCGGAAGCTCCCTCTGTCTCCCCTGCAGCACCCCGCAACACGATAGCGGGGTGCTGTGTGTAATACCAGGCAGGCGGGGGCCTGCCGCACTGCCGGGACCGAAGTAAACTTCGGTTCCGGCAGTTTAAAGGGGTATTCCAGGAATTTTTTTTTATTTGACTATGCTACAAGGGCTGTAAAGTTAGTGTAGTTCATAATATATTGTCTGTACCTGTGTCTGACGGTTTTATTACAATTTTTCTGTGATTTTCACTCCAATTTTTATTTTTACCAGCATACAAAATGACTGTTGTCTCAGATTTTTCCTAGCTTGCAATGATGCGGCCGAGACCTGACTCACTAGTCAGCTGATGACAGGAAGCCTGTCTGCTTCAATGGGTGGAACGATCGCATGGTGGGAGAGGGATGAATCTGCAACTAATGCAACAGCTGTAGGCAACCTGATTGAAAACCACAGGTCTTTTGATGGATGCAGCTCATTTATGTTTCAATGGGTGGGGTGGCTGATGTGTGGGATGGAGGAAGATGGAATTATGGGATTTGTAGTAAAAATAAAGAAAAGTCAAACAGGAAATACTAGATCACAAAAAGCTAGCCACAGTATTATGGTAATCTCACAACATAGCCATTTATCCCCAAGACAAGCGCAGATCCTTCCTAAGTATGTCCATTATGGTCTGCCAGGTACGTACTAAAATCACCTTATGGTGGATAACCCCTTTAATTTCTCTAACTCAGGCTCACTATAGAGCCATTACCTCCTCTAACCTTATGCGTGGCAAGTTACCAACTTGTACACACCTCCTCAGGGCTGGCCGGGACTATACATTGTGCTGCTTTGGTCCAACAGTGTTTTATTAGGAAAATAGGAAAAGGAGATTTAAACTTTTATTAGGAAGGGGAATTGTTTAATATTTTTTTTAAACATTTTTTTAAACTTTTTTTTAATACATTTTTGGCCCCCTTAGGGGCCTATTATAAGCCATCACTATTGATCACAGCATTAAACCATTTAAATGATGGACATCGGAGTCAGCTCCGATGTCTGTCATTACTGGCAGATGGCAGCTGCTGATGATAGCGGGATCTTATTATGATGTGGACCTGACCTGCGGGCCCATGCCATATTCCCTGTACAGGTACGTCATGGGTTGAGAAGGACTTAAAAATCTTTTCTGGGAGCCAATTTGCCGCCCCTGTGAAGGTGTAGCCTGGGTCCAATGAACCCAGCAGGACCTATTGTAGGGCCGGCCCTGCACCTCCTCAACACAACCCAGGAAACAGAAGGAGGCAATGAAGCTGTGTGCATCCTTCTGACTTTATTTTAGGCATCTGAGCACAGGATGGGTTGAGTTACACACAGGCAGCAGCAACATCATGCCTCTAGACTAACAAACTTTGCCTGCACTGCAATGGACTCAACACCAATGGACTACATTTAGAGGAAAGGTTTCTACACCAGTACAGACGGGGTTCTTTACTGTAAGAGCAGTGAGTGTGGAATTCTCTGCCTGAGGAGGTGGTCATGGTGAACTCTGTGAAAGAGTTTAAAAGGGGTCTGGATGCATTTTTGAAGAATAACATCATCACTGGTTATGTATACAAGATTTAAAGGGACAGAACGTTGATCCAAGGATTTATTCTGATGCCATATTTGGAGTTGGGAAGGAATTTTTACCTCTAGCATGAGGTTTTTTTTGCCTTCCTCTTGACTCAGTAGGGACTCATTAGGGTTATAGGTTGAACTTGATGGATTCTGGTCTTTTTTCAACCTTATGAACTATGTTATTATGTTACCATACTAGACGATTGCTCTGATGAGTATGAGTGGGAGGTAGCTGAGGAGCAACAAAAGGAGCAGAGATGAACCTGGAGAGGAACAGTGGAATCATGGAAAATGTAGTTTTCACGCTGAGACTCGTGATTTAAGTAAACAGCAGGACCATGGGGGGCAATCCAAGTAATTATACAAATCTCTCAGAAGTTGACATGGGTGGGCACACGATAGCGTGTTTTAGAATTTCTTTTGTGAATATGGATACACTAACATATTTCTCATTAAAGGAGTACTCCAGGATAAGAAACTTCTACCCTATCCTGAGGTAGGTTTCATATCCCGGAGTGCTCCTTTAAGCTCTGTAACTAATGTCATAATAAAAAATATTGTCCAGATACATTACTCATGCATATTGTTAAATAAGCTGTCAGATCTGCTGTAGTTTTTAAAGTTAAATGTTTAAAAAGCAAGATTATCACATTTGTGGGAGATAATATAAAATTGTATTTATTGCATTTAAAAACTCTGCATATACACACACATTTATTTAATGACACATATGTATGGCTGCCCTTTTTTGGTTTGATAGGTGAACAATATTTTTCTTCCTCAATTTCCACATTATTAAATGTCTTTATACTCCCAGAGCTTAATAGTTGTCTTCCGACCAGATCTTCAATGCGACACTTCTACTTTGCTAATGGTAAATAAGAAAACACAATTAATGACAGTAAAGTATGTATATGCCTGTGTCACCAGCACAACCAGCAGTATCAATTTTTACTTATTACAATAGGTTCATAGAAGTCTGACGTATACAGGATGGAAGACCTGTTCAAAGCCTCCATAGGCAGTCTTCATAGTTTTAGCAGAAAGAAACATTTCTTTTAAACCAAGACATAACTGAAAGTGAGGTCCATTTGAGCACCAGTGCTATCCATCATACAATAGTTTTGGCAGAGCAGTGTGGCTTCTATTTAACTGAAACCATTAAAATGGCAGAATTGCAGTTTTTTCCAGCGAGTCCATTTTGGCCTTTATGACTGAGCAATTTTTTTGTTTCACCTTCCGAGAGCCATAACTTGCACCCTGCCTGCATAGCTGACTTCATCTTTAGATGCTGCTGACACTGCTATGGAGTACATCCAAACAATGTAACTGTATGTCCTACTGCGCTAAATCACCTGCAATTCAGATTTACTATTTTGTCCATTGGCAGAAAGGGGTTTCTAAAAGTTAATCAATGTTTTTAATGCCATCCAAAATGGTGGCACTGAAAATTTCAGCTTAAAAAAAAAACCTTATATAGATACATAAAAAATGTTATTGCTTTGAGAATGTAGAGAAAAACAACCCAAAAAACTATTGAGTTGATAGAGATGTGTTCAACTGACAACATTTATCATCTATTTACAGGATAGATAACAGTGGGAGTCTGATGATGCTCCTCGATTGCCCTTTGTGAATAGAGTGGTAGTGAATTTAAGGGACTACTAGAGGTAGCAATTGGCTACCAGTAATAGAAATCACTTAGTAATACCCAAAAGGAGTATGTACACTCTACAAAGCCATTTATGGTAATTGCATAGTCCGCTCATGAAAGTAAAAAAAAAAAAAAAAAGTTGGACGGTCTGTTGCACAAGGGACACCAACAAATTGCTAAAGATTCCTTTGGCTTTAATGGGGTCCATCAAATGTCCGTTAATTTGCCGGATTTAAGTGGAGAAAAAATTACTGCTTGCAGTGTTTTTTTCTTCACTCTTGTATATGACTGATTCTATGAACAAAGCTTCCCGATGCACATGTAAACTAAGCTTAACATATTAGAGGATCTTCTGACTGGATTTGCACTTAACCCCTTAGGGACTCAGCCTATTTTCACCTTAAGGACTCATCAAAATTTTGTTTTAGCATTTTTGCTTTCTCCTACTTCCTTTCTAAAAATCATAACCCTTTAAATTTTGCACCTACAGACCCATATAAGGGCTTGTTTTTTGCATCACCAATTGTACTTTGCAATGAAATCACTTATTCTAGAATCTAACCGGCGGCGAAACCGAAAATAAATTATTTGTGGGGTAAAATTACAAAAAAACGCCATTTTGTAACTTTTGGGGGCTCCCGTTTCTGCGCAGTGCAATATTTGGTAAAAATTACACCTTATCTTTATTCTGTATGTCCATACGGTTACAAGTATACCCAATTTATGTAGGTTTTATTTTATTTTAATACTTTAAAAAAAATTATAAACTACATGCACCAAAATTAGTATGTTTAAAATTGGAATATTATGACCCCTATAACTTTTTTATTTTTCCGTGTACGGGGTGGTAGGAGGGCTCCTTTTTTTGCGCCATCATCTGAGTCATAGGGGGCTAAAACATGAAATCTTCTGATTGCATACACTGATCAGTGTTTTGCCATTGCAAAGCACTGATCAGTGTAACTGGCGATCTGCTGCTCCTGCCTGCTGCGCAGGCAAGGAGCAGTTGATCGCCGATCGGGCAAAGGAGAAGCAAGTGTGGACCCTGCCGTTGTCCGGTAAGCTGATCGGGACATCACGATTATGTCGCGATAGTCCCGATCAGCTCCGCTGAGCTGCAGGGATTCTTTTACTTTTGTTTTAGACGCCGCGATCAACTTTGATCGCAGCGTCTAAAGGGTTAATGCCGGACATCGGCCCGATTGGCTGTGCCCGGCATTAGCCGTGGGTCCTGGCTGCCCATAGCAACCGGGACCCACTGGGTTTAACCCGTTCTCTGCTGGTGAGAATGGTTTAAACCCGATAAACGGGACCAGGGTGTACAGGTACCCCCCGAGTCCTTAAGGATCGGGGATGCAGGGCGTATGCATACGCCCGAGGTTCCCAAGAGGTTAATATTGTCACGTGAAAAATCACAGCAACTCCATCATCTGACAATAATATACAATAAAAAAAAGCGCTCTATGGTGTATAACTCCCTTAAACACAACCCAGCATAAAACGGTAAGCGCTTACCAAACAGAATTGTGCACATCCAGGCACAACTCTGACAATACATATAATCAAATAACCAGCAGTGCAGCTTTTCCCTCCTTATGTCAAGACGTAAACAAACAAATATTTCCACCACTTTCCTAGGGAATAATTAGTGCAGGTAATGTGTAGAATAAAATGGTTGCTCTGTGTGACATTAAATCTGTTTATTCGTAGCATGCAACGTGTTTCCTGGTCGGACAGACCACTTCGTCAGGCAACTTGATGACGTGGTGTGTTATGATGGCTGGTAAAGTGGTCTGTCTGATGAGGAAACACATTGCATGTTATAAATGGACAGATTTGATGTCATACGGGGCAACTATTTTATCCTATGCTTACCCGATCTGCGCTCATTATTTCCTAGGGAAGAGGAAATAATATTCATCTGACAAACAATCATTCTCTCACTTCCTTGACATGTGTTATTTTTGGGATATTCAGCTCAAAAAGTCAGAATCAGAAAGAATTGTTAATCCCGTCCCTGGACCTCAAAGTTTTGTTCTTACATAAACACATAACATTTAGTTAGCAAACACATTTTCCTCACATGTATTTTGCTCACATCCAAAAAATGATATCCTTTGATCAGTGAAGCATTTTTTTCTATATTTGTACATAAAAATTAAATACTGGTACAGAAACATACCAAGACATTGCAGCATTCTCCATTTTGCCTGCATGACCGCAAGCTCTTGTGTTAAGCTTCGTACACATTCTTTAGAAGGGGGTTTGTAAGGTCCAAAGACCATTGAAGCACAGTTTACCAGGATGTTAGACAAAGCTTCTATGATTTCTTTTTCTTTTTCCTATTGAAATTGAACAAAGGAAAAAAAAAAAAAAAATACATATTAGACTAGTTTCAGACAGGTGTAATACAAGATCTATGATTCGTTCAGTTTGGGTCATTCAACCAACGATCAGGCTACGAATTGCATCCATAATATAGATGCAATAATGCATCTGCATCATGCGCGTGTAAATAATCAGTAAGATTGACAAAAAGCCATACTAACTGATACAGGGGTAGGTTTAAATAAGTCACAATATTCTATAAAGGGAGTTCACAAAGGGAGCAAAATATTCAAGAACATCAGCTCACATGCCTACTATCAACAAAAGGGGTGGATGCTTAAAGGGATGCTGTTTTGTCAAAAAACATGAATGATGAAAGTATGTTACTCTTTTTCTTTACTTCTACCGTTATGTAGATCTGTGATGCTTCGTCCACTGATCTATCTGTTCTGCACTCCATAACATGGTGCCCTATAAAGGAGCATGTGACCATTCAACATCACTCAGCCTCCTCCACTGTACCTGCACTAGCTTCTAGCATGTGGCGTGTTCCTATGGAGGAGGCTTAATGACATAATGGTCACATGCCCCTTTATAGGTAGACATCTTCTGCAGAGGAGCTTTAACCAGATGGCATGTATGGACCAGAAATTGGGTGAATGGTGCTTCACAAATCTACATAACAGGGTGCAAAGAAACAGCAAGAGACTGGCCAATCTCTTTAACCCCTTAATGATCCAGGAACTGTTAAAGATTTGCATTTTACTTTATATCTTCTCCATCACAGACCCATATGTGGGCTTGTTTTTTGCATGACCAATTGTACTTTGTTTTACTACTTAAAACATTTTGTTTACTACTATGTTTTGCTACTATTGAGCCGTTTTGGGATGTTTAAGTAGATGGGACTTTTTGATTGATTTTATTTTATTTTTATCTGAAATGTGATGTAACAAATCTCAAATTCTGGTATTTTGTTTACACCATTTAATGTCCAGGTCAATAAAATTTTTATTACGGAAGGGGTATATGTATCTAAATACATTTGTTCAATGTAGTACATATGTATGGCATGATCCATTGGTAGAGGCTCTATTAAGAGCAGAATTCCAGCAGCAACACAGGCCTAGTAAAGGCTGAACCACCAATGAGGTGAATAAGTGTGGCTCTAAGGTACTGAAGGCAGCTGGGTGCATAATGCTAGCTAACAGAATATTGGTAACAGGTACACAATACTTCTCATATACTGAATCATTAGATATGACCTTTAATCCCTTTTAGTGATTTGTACAGAATGTTTGATCATGTTGAAGTTCGTGTTATCACATGGCACTGCTGTGACACCAAATTACATCATGTATCATCTTACCGTAACAACAGCGAGTACTGCACCCTCAGCTAGACCCTGCAGCAGGCTGGTAAGCAAAGCAATATCCTTTGTATCAACACTTCCATTGCTTCCAATAGCCAATATAATAAGGTCAGGCTGGAAGGAATAAACCAGTGGAAGTAGGAATCGGAACAGAGCATAGAAGAAGCTGCTACCTTCATGTGAATTCTGCAGGGTGACATAAAAATAAACAGCTTTATTGAACACTTACGCCTATATACAGTTGCAAGATACAGTAAGTAAACCCTTTGAAATTAACAGGATTTCTGCCTTACAATGTACCGTATTTATCGGCGTATAACACGCACCCCCATTTTAATAGAGAAATTTAAGTAAAAAAAAAAATACATATAAGATAAATGACAGACTAAATGCCATATCATCCCTCTAACTTTGACTTTGCCTGAACTTCAGTTTGGTCCCACCCCTTCCAGTGCCACATCATTCCTCCCCTTTTATCAGCCCCTGTGCCACATTAACACCCATCCCCCCCCTTACCCTCTCATCATTTCCCCACTGTCTCATTATTCCCCCATTGTCTCATAATGCGCCCACTGTCTCATCATGCCCCCACTGTCTCATCATGCTCTTTCCCCCCCTGTTTTTGATATATATATTAGGGATCGACCGATTATCGGTATGGCCGATATTATCGGCCGATAATCACGATTTTGGGCATTATCGGTATCGGCAATTATCTTGCCGATAAGCCGATAATGCACCGCCCCCACCGCACCGCGACCGCCACCCCCTCGACCCGCCGCACCGCACCTCCGACCCACCGCACTGCGTCGCGTCGCACCCCCACCGTGATGCTAGGCAGTATACCGGTATGGATTTTTTCCCATACCGCTATACCGGTCGGGCCCCTCCCCCACCCTCCGAGTGAATAAAAAAATTAAACTTACCCGTAATGGGGGTGGTCCAGGCCATCCTTCCTTCATGTAGTGTCCGGGGGCGTTCCGGGTGGAGGGTGGTCCGGTCCGGGCTGTCCTTCTCCCACGGTCTTCTTCTCCACTCCGGGCAGGCTCCGGCCTAGTACGCTGCATAGACGCCGCTACGCCGTGACGTCAGGTGCGTCGCTGCGCACGGGCGTCACTGCGCAGCGACGTCTATGGAGCGTACTAGGCCGGAGCCTGCCCGGAGTGGAGAAGAGGCCTGCCGGAGAAGAAGGACAGCCCGGACCGGACCACCCTCCACCCGGAACGCCCCCGGACACTACAGGAACGATGGATGGATGGCCCGGAGCACCCTGGCAGGTAGGGGAGAGAAGCGGGTGGTGGCGGCGGCGGCCTATGCCCCGCAAAAGCCACTGCAGATCATTTATTTAAAGCGCCCGCTTTAAATCAATGATCTGCAGCGGTGTCGCAGGGGGTTAAATAGCCGATAACTTATACCGGAATATCGGTATAAGTTATCGGCTATCGGCCCTAACCTGCACTGATTATCGGTATCGGCCCTAAAAAAACGATATCGGTCGATCCTATATATATATATATATATATATATATATATATATATATATTTCCCCCCCCCATCTTTCTTACCTAGCCGCGCTCGGCAGGCCAGGTCCGGAGTCGGGTCTTGCGGGCTGCGGTCAGTGAAGCAGGATAAGTGGCGTCCTCTGCCGGCTGCACAGCGTCAGGGATGTCACTCATCATTCGCTGCAGCCGCCACTGGTCAGTGTGGCCGCAGCGACCGCAGCCATTAGAATAGTCACAGAGGCAGCAGCATTGAATGAGTGACGTCCCTGATTGTGCAGCAGAGCTAGCAGAGGACGTGACTCATCCTGCTTCGCTGACCGCAGCCGACACTGGACCTGGCCTGCCGAGAGCGGCTAGGTAAGGAAGATAAAAAAACAAAAAAAACACAATACAATAAAAAGCAGGGGGGAAAGGGAGGAAAAAAAACAAAGCAGGAGCCGCGCACTGGTCACTGATTTAAAGTGGCTGCGGCCAGGCTGCTAATCCTTAAGCAGATGCTGCTGCGGCCACTTTAAATCAGTGACAAAAAGATTTATCGGCGTATAAAACGCAGGCAGACTTTTTGCCTTGAATTTAAGTTTTAAAAGTGCGTGTTATACACCGATAAATACGGTAATCAGGTTGTTATTTAAGTCACAAATATAGGCAAACACATTCTAATAAGACTAGAACCCACAAACACTACTGTCTTTTACTGAGCACAATGAATCCACAGTCTAGGTGTGTTAACAACTTCCCCAAGAGACAACTGGTAAAAGGTGTTTCAGGTAAACTTTCCTCTAATCATGTGCTTATTCCTGTTGTGCAGGATTGTCACTTTTCATGATGACATGCATTTTAAATTCAGCGCCTAAATCCCCGGTCTCCCTGCCTTAAATAACTATGCAGTAGGAGATGAAGATTTGTGGTCCGTCTCCACAGCAAGACCTTGTGTAATGTGATTCTATGGCACTGGGTCTCGGGCTGGAGTCGGGTGCTGTGGAGACAGCGGGAAGCTCTCTCTCACAATGCAGAGAAATATTCAGCAGAAAGCGGTGGGGAGAATGGCATCCCCTTTCAGTATTTAGGTTACGAATTTCAAATTAATTTACACAAATTACTATTGTGCACAGTGCTGCAGAGTCATATGTAAAATAATGAAATAAAATTTAGAGGTACCCTTTGAGGAAATTATATTTTAGATTTAAGAGCCATGATAAAAAAAAGTATTTGTAATCAGATATTTAGAGGTTTTCCAGGGCCTAAATGAACATATAAAAAATATGAAGCTGTATAGCAGATTCCTAGATAAATCTCCCCAATTCTCCTACTACTGTACAGTCCAGTTCTGCCCTGTATGTTTACATGCTTCACTTCCTCTTCCTGCCTCCTGAGATCCACCCAGTACATCCCTCTCTCTGACGCAGACTTACATACAGGCTCGCACTGCTGCCTTGCAGAACCATGACAACATCTTCAAGGAGTTTGTATTTTTTCCTATGTAAGGGCATATTTATATTGATCACATTTTTAAATGGTATTTTTGGCTCTTTATTTAAAAAAAATAAAAAATAAAAAATGTGTAAACTGCATGCATGTACTGTAGATAGGACTGGAATATGTTAGGTGGGTATCCCAGGATAAAAGTGTTGTGCCCCCCACCCCTCCTCCAATAATTGTATCCCTGCTGGTATCTGCAACCACTGCAGATTCTTTTAATTACTTTTATTATCAAATTAACTATTTTTTCTGAGTACTGCATCTTTTAGCTGTTGCAGGACTACAACCCCCACCATGCACATGAAAGAAGCTGTAGTCCTGGAATACATACACACTACAGATGGTAGCTATCCAGTAGTTCTCGAGCAAGGTTGAGACTACTGTACAGCCTTCTCAGAAGCATTAGGGACCTCAGACAAAAAGGAATCAAGCAGTAGTTGGTGGGGTGCAGCCTCTAGTGTTGGACGCCTTGCTATGTACCTGCCGACTCTCTCCCCCCCCCCCCCCCCCCCCCCACTGCATGTGTACGTCATCTAGATGCACTGGGTGCAGTGGTATGGTGATAGGTCGTGACAGTGCTGTGCCCATGCGCCACTAAGGTCCACCCTAAAGGTTAGGAGGACTTCAGTTAGCTCAAGAAACAGGTAGACTATACAGCTGCCTTGGGGCAGCTTGAATATATTCCATATAGTGCCAACCAGTGCTCTGTGCAAAGAAAATGGCATGCCATGTATATTGTACTCACTCCTGTATAATACAATGGGAGGCCACCACATACTGTCTGACTCCAGCAGTACTCTGTGCACACACCATGGCATGTATTGTACTGCATAACCTATCTATAATACCCGAGTGCAGATATGGAGCATAGAAAAGCTAGGCAAGAATGTCTGGGTTTCTGAATACAGATCTGCTTAATTGAGAAACCACATGGCCACCATATCTAGCCCAGAATGTCTACAGAAGCGGGCAGGATTAGACATGTTGTGGGAGCAATCAGTTATAGTCAGAAATTTACTGGGAGCAAGCAGGATTAAAAAAAAAAAAAAGTCCTGCGCGGGGCTCTACTCCAGAGCTTCAATACAACAGTGCTAACCACTGAGCCACCAAGCTACCCACAAGGTCGTTATCAGCCCCTGGTCTCCTCATATGTCACCCTTACTACTGCAAATTTCACTCCGATTTGAGCTCTGCCTTTAGGGGCAGGGTAACGTTTATGAGGAATTTCAGCATGCCCTTAACCAAAATTTCACCATGTGACATCACGTTCACTGGAATAAACAGAAAGTCAGAGTGAACATGACATCACAGGAAATAAAAAAAATTGCAGGCAGAGCACATGTTACCTAGCCTGATAACACAAGAAGCACTGGAAATAAAAAAATGCAAGTGTATATATATAACATACAACACCCACAAAAGTCAATGCAATGCTAGTTTATTGGAAAGTATGTTACTTACTTCTTTCCACTTGAAAAAAGTCTGATACTGTGAATGAGACTTCTCAAACATTTTGTCTCCAGAAATTGTAAGGCACACAGTTTTCCTGTAATGGGGGAGTGAAAAAAATTGCAAACTTAAATGTTTATGCCCTTCATTTCTAAGTATTAATTATTGGAGGGGTATTCTGGAGCTTTTAAACAAGAATAATTCTATAATACTGGTCCTGTGGCAAAAAAAAAAAAAAAAAAAAGTAGCTCCCCCCCCAGCTGGAGGCCTGTTCTTCTGCTTCTAGACCCCTGCCTTCATCTCTTAAGTCTGCTATGCATTATTACTATTATTTTTTTAACACACCAGAATAACCTTTTATGGTTATACATTAATTTATAAAGTATACTTTGTGCCTTTTAGTACAGATCATGAAAAAAAGTGAGGATTTGAAAATCAGTGCACACAATAATAATCGCTTATAACTGAAAATCTCTTTCCAAAGGAAAAAATATATAAACAATAAAGGGTGCCAAAATGACTGTTTGACAGATCACTTACCCATCGTCTCCTATGGCAGGTCCAATATCAACATCCCCAATAATAATACAGAGTACTCTGCACACAATAGAAATAAATGATAGAATTAATATAGGACTGATTTTGTACCACCCCCTTCAGTATAACCAAAACCTGGAACTCTTATTTATATTTGATGTTTTACAGTCTAAAAAGTGGTACTTTAACTACCGGAATGTGCGCCAAATGAAGACCGCAGACACAAATTATTAGGTCTTCCACCTTTAGCAGCTCCCAGGCCCTCAACACCATCAACAACTATATCTTCCTGCCTGTTACCTCAGTCACTGTTTTCATATAATGAACTGGGTAGTTTATTTCATTAGTAAAAACTTTTAATGTGCTGCCCACACGTTAAAAGTTTTGATCACACCGGGTTGCACCCGATTCCCACTGCGATCTCTAGTTATTAGCCAGGAAAACGAGCACCAGCACCCTGCTCTCATCCCTTCTGTTCAAGTCTCTACAAGTATTTAGTAATATTAAGTTTACTTAAGTTTAATTAACATAAATAAGTATTTTTTTTTATCGTGCATATGTTACATATTGAATGCAGCAGTTGTACTGCTAAAGACAGTTCAGTACTAAAACAAGTACGTTAAAATACCCCATACTTAAAGGGGTATTCCGGTGTGCCCAAAATTTGTATAATAAAGTCAGGGGCTGGTGAGAATAAGAAAAAAAAGTTATACTTGTCTGCAGCTCCTACCGGTCCGCTGATGCTCATCTCTTTTGCCTGTTTCTGAGACAAGATGTAAAAGCAGGACATTTCTGCTCAGTCAATCACTGGCTGCAGCGATGGCTCGTCTCAGCCAGTGATTGGCTGCGTGGGCAGCTCATCTCAGCGACCACTCTTCTCAGCAGCAGAGAGAAGAGATCAGCATCAAGGTACCTGCAGAAAATTAAAATCTGGAGCTGCAGTGGGACCTGCAGTGGACCAGGGGTGGGTAAGTATCACTTTTTTTTCTTTTTGAATTGATTGGTCTAGGTCAATATAGACCCATCACAGGCACCATATTACTAATAAGTTGTTCTAGTCATAATTTAAAGCTCTTAAAGTAAGCCATAAAGCCGGCATTTGAAAGCTGTAAACATACCTTTCTGAACCCAAATGTAAAACTTGCTGTACTGCAACTGCAGCAGAAAGAGAAGCATTTGGAGACAAAGTAATACAGTTCCTTGTCTATGAAAAGAACACAGATTGTACACAAATATTAACTGATTTGTTTCAAGGAATTGCTCCACAGTTATCTTTTACTAATTTGGTAAGACATTTTTAAAATTGGAATTTTTAATAAAAAAAATTAAAATAACACAACGTATCCAGTGCTGGTAACAACACGTTGCATCAAGTGCATCAATTCCTATTGGAATGGTCTGGAAAACTGCAAGAATCATTGTGCCGCCCCTAGTAATTAGTTCTGAAATTCCCAAAATATGCAAAAAAAATTGAGATAAGCCATTTTCTTGATGCAGACAAAATAGATTTTTGTGCATTTATTGTTTTCCTTTACACCTTTTAAAAGCCATAAGGCTAGGTTGACAGAGTGCAGCTAGTGTCAAATGAATCAGTTGGCTCTAGGACCGTGTAGACAGCAATGTCTGCGGCGCAGATTCAGCCTAAAGAATGAGCAAGCTTATGCTTTATGCAAGACTAATTGTAATTTGTGATGACATCACATTATTGCAACTTTCTGAAGTTTCATTTTAACGCAGTGCAATTTAAGGTAAAAATGACCTGTTATCTTCATTCTGTAGGTAAATACGATTACACTAATTATATAGGTTTTGTTTCATCTTACAAATTTTTTATTTACTAATTTTTTTAAGAAAGTATGCTTAAAAATGTCCTATTCTGCCCCTATAGCTGCATACGGGCTCATTTTCGTGCCAAAATCTGTAGTTTTAATTTAGCAGTACCATTTTTCTTTTAATTGGACTTTTTGATGATAAAAAAAAAAAAATTATAAGTGAAGTGAGCAAAAATCAGAAATTTATTATTTGGTATTTTATTTAGGATACGCCGTTCACTGTGCAGGATCATTACATTATATTTTAATAGTTTGGACATTTCTCCATGAGGAAATCCCAAATAAGTTTGTTGTTTTGTTCACATATTTATACTTTTAAAAATTGGGCATTTACATTTTTATTGGGTAAGGGCCTATTTATAAACCATATTTTATTTTATTTACATTTTGTAAGTTCCCATAGGGGACTATTTAAGTAATCTTTCTACTGCAAACACTGTTCAATGCTATGTCGTGGCATAGCATTTATCATTATTTTTGGTGCTCTGCTTTTAAAGTCTGTCTGAGGCAAACTATATAAGACAGACAGACAATTGGCAGCACAGAGGTAAGGAAGAGACTTCCAGACGCAATCTTCACTCATCTGACCCCCAATGAGTTTGATGGGTTTTTAAAATTTATTTTTAATTCCCACTCTAAATACCTTTTTTGAGGAGCTGTTTTGACAGCAAATGTTATATGTGAACTCTGTGCTGGAGCCATGGGTACCTAGCCTGCAACTTAGAGTTACAATGTAATGGCTCAGGGTTGCCAACACACAATACTATCCTGTTATCGGCTGCACAATTATTAAAAAATAAATAATTATTTGTGATTTACAATTTAACCCCTTAACGACCAGTGACATGTATACACTGTTCTGGCAGCCAGAGGGCTGTCTGGAGAAGGCGCTACCAATAGAGCACAGATCACTGCATTTATCTAGAGGGTGGGCCATTTATATGGATACAACTTAATAAAATGGGAATGGTTGGCAATATTAACTTCCTGTTTGTGGCACATTAGTGTGGTGTCCCGGTACCGTACATTGTACCATACCTTGTGTGCTAAGTCCCCAAAGTCAGAGTTCCTGCGTACCGGTGGGATCCTCCTAATGGGATAACCCCTTGTCACCTCTTCCTTCTTTCATTTTATGTGTTTGATGTATATCATTTATATAATTAATAGATATGTATAGTACTTCCAGGACCTTTGGTCACATGACTACTAAGCCTACTGTTAGGTTAAGCTTAAGGACCTTCCAGGTCACGTGAGTGGGTCACATGATGTACCACAATGCTTTGTGAAAGGACTGACAGTTGGTGGAACCAAAAACTATGAGTCTGCCCCCTTGCCATATAAGGGCACTGTATCCAATGATCACTCTCTTGGGTTCCGGACTAGCAGAGACAGAGAGAAGCTCCGTGCATACCTTCAAGACAAATCTAGGCCTGAAGCCTGCTAACTTCAGCCGAATACAAAACCGTGAGTTCAACTAAACTCAATCCTAATTCTACGTGACTACTGAACCTAAAACCAAACCCTAAATTCAGTGGAACAGCGTAAAGCAAGCCTCAGAGCTTATGTCCCTACAAGGTCCCAACCAACTGTGAGAAACCTAAAGTCCGGTCCTCCGTAAAGACTGTTACTACTGTTAACCTGCATAAAAGTTGCAGTAAAGTTATTTCCAGTTTACTAAACCTCAGGTTGTGGACAATCCTTTATTCCTCTCTATCGTTCCTGGGACGGGTGGCGGTAGTATATATATATCTATATATATGTATATAGAGGAAGAACCCGCACCCTGGCGTCACGACAGTTAAGGGTTAATCCAACCCTACCTACCCTACATCCCCACAAGCTCACAATATTATATGTGAGAGGGGAAACTTTTCAAGATGGATGGTGACCATGGTGGCCATTTTGAAGTCGGACATTTTGAATCCAACTTTTGTTTTTTCAATAGGAAGAGGGTCATGTGACACATCAAATTTATTGGGAAATTCACAAGAAAAACAATGATGTGCTTGGTTTTAATGTAACTTAATTCTTTCATGAGTTATTTACAAGTTTCTGACCACTTATAAAATGTGTTCAATGTGCTGCCCATTGTGTTGGATTGTCAATGCAACCCTCTTCTCCCATTCTTCACACACGGATAGCAACACCGCAGGAGAAATGCTAGCACAGGCTTCCAGTATCCGTAGTTTCAGGTGCTGCAGAATGGGCAAAACAAAAATTGGAACAGGATCCTCAGTTTACGCAGAAGATTTTGTTCAGTGATGAGGCAAACTTTTATGTGAATGGTGAAGTTAACAAACAAAACCACTGCTATTGGTCTGACACTAACCCACATTGGATAGATCCCTCCAAGACTGTTGGAATGCAAAAATTGATGGTATGGTGTGGTATATTGGGTACAAAAGGTAGTGGGCCATTCTTCATCAATGGAAACCTCAAGACCACTGGATATGCGAAATTGTTACATGATGTGTTTCCCTCTTTCCAGCAAGATGGTGCACCACCACATTATGGGTGTCAGGTCAGAGCATTCCTAGATGAACAGTTTCCTGGAAAGTGGATTGGTCATCATGGGCCAGTTAAATGGCCCCCAAGGTCTCCCGATCTGACCCCCTTAGACTTATCTTTGGGGTCATCTGAAGGCAATTGTCTATGCTGTGAAGATACGAGATGTGCAGCACCTGAAACTACTGATAATGGAAGCCTGTGCTAGCATTTCTCCTGCGGTGTTGCAATCCAACACAATGGGCAGCACATTGAACACATTTTATAAGTGGTCAGAAACTTGTAAATAACTCACAAAAGAATAAAGTTACGTTAAAACCAAGCACATCATTGGTTTTCTTGTGAAATTCCCAATAAGTTTGTCTCACATGACCCTCTTCCTATTGAAAAAACTAAAGTTGGGTTCAAAATGGCCGACTTCAAAATTGCCGCCATGGTCACCACCCCACCACTAATGTGCCACAAACAGGAAATTAATATCACCAACCATTCCCATTTTATTAAGATGTATCCATATAAATGGCCCACCCTATATATAAGGAATCTAATTATTCTTCATACACGTCCTCTAAGGGAACTAATAAAGGTGTAAAAAAAAAAAAAAAAAAAAAATTGTAATAAAAGGTTTTACACGTGTACATTAATCCCTTTATACTAAAAGTTTTAATCAATCAACCTCCCTTTTCCATATAAAGACTATACAAGTTGAGTATTAGTTGCAATCTTGCCAACATAAAGAATCAAGATAACATGTCAGTTTGACTGCATGGTGAACATTGTAAAAGAGAAGCCCCCCACCCCCAGTTTGTAAAATTGAATTTTTTTATTTCACCTCACACATTTTTTTTTTCAGTTTCAGAGCACGTGTTATGCAAAAATGAAGGAAGTCATTACAAACTACAATTGGTCCTGCAAAAATCAACCTCATATGAAATTTTTTTGTGGGACAAAATTGTAAAAAAGATGCCATTTAAATTTTGGGGGCTTCAGTTTCTATGCATCACACTTTTTGGTACAAATGATGCATTATGTTTATTCTATAGGTCCATACATTTACTGTGATACACAATTTATATAGGTTTTGTTTTAATTTTACTACTTTAACCCCTTAAGGAGTCGAGCTTGCTTCATATCCATTTGGTCCAGGCTGCTATCATCAGCCAGGATCCACGGCTAATGCCGGACGCTGGCGATTGGGCCGATGCCCGGCATCAACCCTTTAAGACGCCATGATCAAATTTGATTGTGGTGTCTTAAATGTCGAAAATACACTCCCAGCAGCTACAGCGGGAAGGCCCTTACCTCCCTCCACGCTGTCCGATCGGTTCTTCAAGACCCCAGTAGAACTAAAAAAGAATTGCAAAAAAAGTTTTAAAAAAATTAGTTAATAAATGTGATTTAACCCCTTCCCTAATAAAAGTTTAAATCACCCCCCATTTCCCATAAAAGATAAATAAATATGTAAACAAACATAAACAAAGATATGTGGTATCGCCACGTGCCTAAATGTCCGAACCATAAAAACAATGTTAAAGGGGTATTCCGCCCCTAGACATCTTATCCCCATCCAAAGGATAGGGGATAAGATGTCTGATCGCCGCGGTCCCGCTGCTGGGGAGCCCTGGGATCCCCGCTGCGGCACCGCGCTATCATTACAGCACAGAGTTCGCTCTGTGCGTAATGACTGGCGATACGGGGGACGGAGCAGCGTGACGTCATGGCTCCGCCCCTCGTGACATCACGGCCCGTCCCCTTAATGCAAGTCTATGGGAGGGGGCGTGACGACCGCCACGCCCCTTCCCATAGACATGTATTGGAAGGGGAGGGGCCGTGACATAACAATGCTCCGGCCCCTGTACCGCCCATCATTACGTGCAGAGCGAACTCGCTCTGTGCTGTAATGATAGCGCGGTGCCGCAGCGGGGATCCCAGGGCTCCCCAGCAGCAGGACCGCGGCGATCAGACATCTTATCCCCTATCCTTTGGATAGGGGATAAGATGTCTAGGGGCGGAATACCCCTTTAACTAAACCACACGGTCAATGGCTTATATGTAAAAAAAAAATACCAGAAGTCTGAATTGCTTATTTTTGGTCACTTCCTATACCCTAGAAAATTTATAAAAAGCAATCAAAAAGTCCCATTAAAATAAAAACGTTACCAATAAAAACTACAGATCACGGCAAGAAAAAATAGCCCTCACACATCTCCGTATATGGAAAAATAAAAAAATTATAGGGTCAGAAGAGGACATTTTTAAACATGCAAATTTTCATACAAAAAGTTATAAATGTTTTAAAAGAAGTTAAACAAAATCAACCCTATATAATTTGGGTATCGTTATAACCAGAACATAAGGTTTACTTTTTCCGAAAATTGCTCTGCATAGAATAGGAAGCCCTGTAGATTTTGTGGTGATATGATACAAGTCATTAAAGTACAATTGATGGAGCAAAAAACAAGCCCTCACAGGGGTCTGTAGGTGGAAAATTTTAGAGTTATGATTTTTAGAAGGTGAGGTGGAAAAAATGAAAGTGCAAAAATGAAACACCTGTGTCCTTAAAGGGGTACTCTGCCCCTAGACATCTTATCCCCTACTCAAGGATAGGGGATAAAATGTCTGATTGCAGGATCTGCTGTTGGGGACCCACGCAATCTCTCCAGCAGCTTCCCGAGTCATCAGCTCTACAGAGCTAAGTTTGCTCCGTGGCTGATGACTCACGCCCCTCCCATAGACTTGCATTAAGGAGCGGGGCGTGACATCACGAGGGGGCGGATGACTCGGGGGGGGCTTCAGGAGAGATTGTGGAGGTCCACAGCAGCGGGACCCCCGCGATCAGACATCTTATCTCCTATCCTTGGATAGGGGAAAAGATTTCTAGGGGCGGAGTACCCCTTTAAGGGTTAAAAAATGTTTAACTTTTTGGACAAAAATGAGTATGGTTAAAATTGTCCTGTTCTGACCCCTATAACTTTTTTTACTTTTCCATATACGGGGATGTATGAGGTCTCATTTTTTGCACCGTGATCAGTATATTTTCTTTTCAGTACCATTTTTAATTTTGATGGGACTTTTTGATCACTTTTCATTCATTTTGTTCTGGTATATGAAGTGATCAAAAATACACAATTTGCCACGCGGCGATACCAAAAAAAAGATTTTATTTAAAATTATGTTTACATACATTTTATATGGTAAATGGGAAAAGGGGGATGATTTAAACTTTTAATATGAAAGGGGTTAATGTATGCTTTTTAAACCTTTATTGAACTTTTATTTTATACGTTATTAGTCCCCTTAGGGGACTTTTAGGAGGAATCATTAGATTCCTCATACAGATCAATGCAGTTAAAAAAAACTATCGATTTGGGTGTTCTATGCTCGATTGATAGAGCCTGCAGACAGGCGAACCACCCCACTAGACCACCAGGGATGGTTTAAATGTCCTTTTAGATGCTGCTGTCAGCGACGATCTAAAGGGTTAATAGCCAGCTGCAGCTATTGCTGCATGCCGGCTATTAGCTGCGGCCCTCAGCTAACAAAATCAGCTGGGGATCCCCAGGCTTGAGTCAGGAGCCTGCTCCATACAAGTTGAGTGGCACCATGACGGACCATTAAAAAAAAAAAAAAAACAATCAGCTGACATTACACAGGGTGATTTTGGCCTGTTCAGCTGATAATTGCTCCATGGAAAAATTTACTAAAAAATAAATAAACAAATTAGAACACTTTAATATTACAACGTTTCTTTACTAAGCTTTACTAGAAACTCACCTTCCTGTTAACAAGTTTTTCTAGAGCAGGTAGCATTTTAACCACAGAGTTTAATAGATTTTTATTTAATTGTTCTTGATTGAAGACCCTAAAAAGGAGAATCAACATATTAAAATGGTATACAGAAAAATATGCTTTCTTCCAGAAACAGCACCACTCAGTTTGGGTGTGGTGGTGCAGTTCAGTTCTATTGAAGTAAATGGAACAGAGGTGCAACACCACAGGTGTGGCAACATTTTTAGAAAGCAGCCATGCCTTTCTTATCCTGGGTAGTCCATTTAAAGCACATTTCTTAAAGCATTGTAAAAACAGAATATAAAAAAAATGCTATGCTACCACACAAGGCCTAAAAGTGTACCGCCCCCTATAGAAAATAGCTTTCCTGATTTGAAGGAGCAAGCTTTTTTTCTTTAGGATAAGAGCTACTTTGCATACTTTAAAGAAATGTATGTAATTGTTGCCTGATTTATGTATTTAAAGATATTTACATTCAAACAGCTTACCGTATTGTATTAATCGCTTGCTCTGGGCTGGCGGCATCTTCTTCTAACTGCATACCTGCAGGCATGTTCATTGTGTTCTCTACAGGAGCTACCAGAAGGGCTGTCACTGGGGGTGTCGGGTGCAGGATCTTCTTCATGTGATTTTCTAGAAACTCATCCATATCAGATATATCTGCATCTAAAGGCGCAGGCGTTGGCAATCCTTTTGTGCTTATCTCCTCTACTAATCTTGTTTCTTTCCAGAATAAAAATAAACAAACTTTTTAGTGGCTTATTACTATTACAAAAGCATTTATTAAAGCTCTTTACAAATAAAAAGAAAAATAAACATAATTATATCCAAGATCAATACATTTTGAGGGAACTGGTCTACATTTTTGAAATGTTAAAGGTTCACATATGATTATGCAAGTAATAAAACTGCATAAATAAATTGTATTCAAAGTTTTTCCAACTAAAAGGTTTCCTCAGTCTAGGACCATCTGGTAACTATTTCATAGATCAGGTTAAATATAAGCTGCCTTGTCACAACTTATAGTGTCCCTCTAATTATTAACATTATATATTAACATTTATATATAGTACGAGACAGAATTTAACTTTAGTTAAAGCTTCCCATAAAATACTGGTACCAGTTGTTAGCCACTATATGGTATTAAAATTATCTAAAAACTGTCCCAGTCACTTAAAAAACCTTTTGAAATGTCTTAGAGACTGAGCACTCCTCTCTATGCGTGATCAAGACAAACCCATAGACTTGCATTGTAAGGTTATCTCGATCACTGGGGGCATAGCAAACTTTTCCTGGCTCATTTTCCTGATCGTGGGGGGTCTGAACACTTCATCCTCGACCAATTAAAACTTTTGTCTTTAGGACATGTCAACTGTTTTTTTTTTTTTTTTCAATTGACTGTCAGATATAAAAACTTTTGATATGTTGTAAAGCATGCAAAACCAATAGCTTTTGCAATTGCTTTCATTAGAAAATGTTCAGTATTTCTGAAAAAAAAAAACAGTCCAACAACTGCCCCCCTGCCTGCTTGGACACATACTAGTCCTGTTGTGTCCATGCGTCATCACCTATGTCATGGACACACTTCCTTGATTGACAGCTGTGAGCGCAGGGCTAACAGCTGGAGGAAAATTTCTCCCACTGTCAGCTTGTGTCCCACTACTGTCAGTGAGGACAAGCTGGGAGTTGTAGTTTTGCTAATGCTAGGGGAGATGTGAGCAAACAGCATACTGAGGGAGGGGGCGAAGACCTGCACAGTGAGGCCAAGCCCCATCCCTTTGAGAGGAATTCAGACTTGTGAGCTAAATTAAAAGTCTAATAAAAAAATAAAGGTGCTAGACACATAAAAATTAGATGTACATGGCCAGGATTAGGTACTGAGTGATATATTTAAAAAATAAAATAAAATTGTGTGATCCGACGGGTATGCTTTAAGTCAGTGTAGTAATGTGACCTATGACCTGTATGCATAATAATATGCATGCTTTCCTATGTAAAATACCTTTTGATCTATTTTTTACCTTGCTCACTCTGCTTGCGGCCCTACTGAAGGCTGGGTCATGTTTCTTCAGGAGCATGATGTGCTCTTTTCCGCCCCCTCTCCAATGTCATGAGGTCTGCACAAACATTTTTACATTTTCACAGCTTTGTGCCTAATGTGCAGGCTTTATATAGCTCTAATGCAGCCATGTAAACCTTATGGGTTAAAAGTACACAGGAAACACCTCCTTTTATGCCAAAAAATAAACATTTTTACATATGCAAAGATGTGTGCATGCTTTTTAGTACAACCATGCGGAATGGATATGGTGCAATTACACATGAAATACGTTCATAAAATGACCAAAGAGAAATCATTTTGCACACATTTTTTACTATGCATTTTATATTGCTTATTAGTGTGTGCTAGAAACGCTCCTCTTCTGAACAGCAAGTTGTTTGCATCTCATCTGGATCTCACAAGGTTTCAGCTCACGTTGGTGAAAGCTGGATTATACATTGCACTGAGGCACAGCAGGAGGGGTCTTACTGAATCCAATGGGAGAGTATTTTAGGCACGTTCTGTAACTTGTGTAGAGGTCATTGTGCAGGAAGAGGTTGGGTGAGCTCTTTCTATAGACTACTGTAAATGCTGTGATTCTCTATTATCCATATACTGAGGTCACCTTTCGGTATAATCCTGCCTGTGATAAGTCGTAGACTACAGAAAAGTTTTTCTACATAACGTAAAGTTTCAGCTTATTATTGGGCCTAGTGCCCAGAATGGAAACGGCAAGAGCTGAGAATTATTTTATAATATCAATAGTTAAAATGAAAAATTAGAATACAAATGAACACAAATTCTTACAAGATATGTTTAACATAGAAACTTAATTTAAACAAAATGTAATTTACTGATGACACATTACGCACCTTTCACAATATAAAGTTGCTCCGTTAAAAGACCAGTTATAAACTTCCATTAGAAAAGCCTTAAAAACGGATGTTAAATGGCAGTTACAAAATCCCATTAAAGTCTATGGGATTTTTTGATTATCGGTTATGACCCGTTATAGCCCATCATGAATAACGGACGTTATTTGTGACGGAAGAAAAAACGGCACATGCACAAATTTTTCTTCTGTCACAAGAAACGGGTAAATTAATGGCCATTATTTTTAATATTGGAGTCTACGGCAAACGAATGAGCCTTTATGTCATCCGTTTGCACCTGGTTTACAATATCCGTTATTACTTCTGAGCATGCTCAGAAGAGGTGACATCAGCAGACTAATGCAGTGCTGAGGGACTACTACTACTCCCATCATGGAACAGACTTGTTTCCATGATGGGCGTAGTAATTCCCCGGCTACGGGAGTCTGCCGGTGGCTGGGGAGGCTACACATTAGTGTTTGTTCTACAAACCCCATCATGGAACAGACTCTGGTCCATGATGGGGGTTGTAGTACCAGGGCTGAGGGATTGATGGCACCGGGTCTCACTTCTGAGACCCAATGTGATTAGAAGTTATTAAACAGGGGAGCGGGCGGCATGCTCCACTCCCCTGCGATGTACGATTTTATTTTCATTTTTAAATTCCCCGCTGGGAGCCCTGAATGGCCAGTACTGAGGAGCTATTCAGGGCTCTCCGTGGGGTTTTCAAATAGAAGCGCTGCGGTGGGGAAAAATATATAGAATCGCCTGCTGTGCTATATAAGTCTTGCCTCCCGCAGCGCATTTATATAGGTATTGTCCTCCGCAGCGTATGTGTATGTACATTCCCCCCGCAGCGCTATCATATGCTCCCAGAAGCGCTATGAATGAAAAGTATTCTATTAGCAGCGCATCGGGCCGGGAAGCCGGCTGGCCTGATGCGCTGCTGAAAGAATACTTTTCTTTCACAGTACTGCGGCAGCATATATACATAGAAGCGCTGAGGGAGACAGATAACGCTATATGTCTGGCCCCCACAGCGCTTCTACAGCGCTATGAATGAAAAGTATTCTAACAGCAGCGCATCTGGCTGGCCCGATGCGCTGCTAATAGAATACTTTTCATTCATAGGGCTGCCAAGGCATTTGATTATAGAAGTGCTGTGGGAGCCAGACATATGGATACATGTCTGACCCCTGCAGGGCATCTATATACAGCTGTGACAGCGCTAGAAGATGAGAAGATGCCTGGGCAGCAGGCAGGGTGGTGGGGAATCGTACACATGGGGGTAGGACTGGGCAGTATGACCCGAGGGGGAGGGGCCAAACCGGTATTGCGGTATGGGTTAAAATTCATATCGTGCAGCACAAAAATGTCGGTATTCGGTATGAACCGGTATACCGCCCAGCCCTACATGGGGCCAATAAAATTAACATACTTAAGGGGACGCACTGAAGTTTAAAAACCCCGCCGGGGAATTAAAAAATGAAAGCTAAATACATTGTACATCTCAGGGGAGCGCAGCATGCTGCCGGCTCCCGTGTAATAACTTCTAATCACATCGGGTCTCATAAGTGAGATCCTATGCGATCATTCCCTCAGCCCCTGTACTACAGAGTATGTTCCATGATGGGGGTAGTAGCACAAACACAAATGTAGCCTCCCCAGCCAGGGAACAAGTCTGTACCATGATGGGAGTAGTAGTAGTCCTGGCTGTGGGAGTCTGTAGGCAGAGGTGTTAAAATGGTCATACAATAAAGGTACATGACGGTTGTTATAATGGGTCTTAACGCATGAATGTGCCGTTATTTTGACGGACATTATTCAGTCGTTAGCACCTGTTATTATACATCCGTTTTTACACATAAAACGGATGTTTAATAATGGATGAATACTCACTAGTGTGAAAGGAGCTTTAGATGTAACTCTGCCTAACAAAGCAAATGCAGAGGTCTATGCCATGCATAGTGTCTGGAAAACTGGATAACAATCCTTATGGATACAGTAATAACTATCATGACTAGCTGTCAAACAGCACTGGTATTTACATAAAAGATAATTCAGAAACCCCTCAGTATAACATTCAATTATTTCAGACAAGATATGAAGTATTTTTTGCAATATCCATTAAGAGAGAGATGTATATATATATATATATATATATATATATATATATATATATATATATATATATATATATAAAAAAAATAAAAATGAAAAACAAGAGGTAAGCTAAGAACTATAACAAAAAAATTAAATAATTACCATCATGCAAAAAACACTTCCAGTATGGGGAATGTACATGCCTTGCATTCTGTATGGATTCTAAAGCACTATAAAAAAAAAAAAAAAACATTAATGCTCCTTTATATATGTCTAACGTGCATAGCAAGTTATCCCAAACACTGTGGACAGTGTACAATTTACAAAAACACAACTCCCATTACTAAAAGTGTCTATTACTTGGATAGTGTAAACTTAGGCTAGACAGTCTATAAACGTTCCAGATTTATCAAAGAGGCTGTTTCTTGATATGTCCTTCCATTGCTGAGATATGTGGGTTAATATTTTCACAATTCAGGGAGTGAGACAGATGGACATGAACCAAATTTAAATAATGGGAGTGAATAAAGTGGTTAAAACATATAATATTGGTGGCACAAAGAATGTGCAATAGATTTTGGCACAGACTTCTAGTGCATTTTCAGTAGTAAATATGCCTCTCCATTTTTTTCATCCCAAAACAGAACAATACCACAATAAAATAAAAATAAAAACCTAAGAAACTTTCTCCTAAACATCTCATAATGGGACTACTATAAAGTGTCTTCTGACATCCTATGGTGAGAACAGGTCAGTTAAATTACCAAACTATCTGCATGGTGAATCAAACCAGCAGACATGTGTGTCAGCTAACACACTAGAAAAATACCACCTCCAGGCAAATAGACTCAAAAATGCCTATAAAACAATGAAAATTACCCGTACTAAAGTGTATACTAACACCTATTAACATGTAAAAAAAAAATAAATAAATAAAAATAAAAAGTTATGTATCTACTTCTGTTAGTCGAAGTTCTGGCTGAATCCCGGCATTCTGATCTGTTTTCTTCAGAATGCTGGGTTTGTGCGGCCCTGGTCGTGACGAGCGACCACAGACGTCATGCCTCTTCCAATAGACATGAATAGAGGGGGCTTGGTGTGATGCCCTGACCACCACTGCTAGAACCGGGTGCAGGGCATAAGATCGCGAGGGGTCTGTTGGATAGGGAATAAGATGTCTAGGGGTAGTACCCCTTTAATGGGCAGGGTGGGTGATAGCTTTCCTTAATCTAATGCCCTGACTCAATATTCTTAGCAAGTGGTTTTAGCACCCTTAGAGGGGCTGTCCTCACACAACCTCTCTGATGTCTCCCATAATACCCTTTACTTCCTACGCAGTTCTTTTAGCTGTAACATTAAATTCATCAGGGGAGAACAAAGGATACAAAGAGAAATAGATCTTATATATCATAACTGTTCAAACAACTGGAGACAAAAATGTAAATGGCCACTGTCATTAGAAAAAACTGGCTAGTAAAAATTCCTAGCAACATGTCAAAAGTCTGAACACGTAGACTCCTGTCAATCCAAACTTTTGAATGGAAAGAGCAGACTTCAATGAAGAGAACCGTCTCACACAGAGCTGACCGACCAGGACACGATAAGGAGGATAAAAGTGGACTTTAATAACCAAGATGCAATGCGTTTCGCTGCGCATGCCTGTACGGTCAGCGCCGTGTGAGACACTTCTCTTAATTGAAGCCAGTCCTTTCCATTCACCTGTTATTCACCGGAGGGCAGCAGACGACCTGTTGTCTATTGTATTTTCAACATTGCTGTGTATGGTCTTACACAACCTCCCAGGGTGAGCAGTCATCTAATCGTTCTCTCACACCGAGTACTATAAGTATTACCCTATGGAGTTTCATTTCTTCAATCCAAACTTTTGACATGGCGCTAGGACAAGTCACAAGTTTTTCCTAATGACAGAGGCCATTTACAGGTACTATATAATACTGGTCCATCTCTATTCAAGCTGTAAAAGATAGTCAACACCATAGACCATTTACAGTGCTACATCGTGGTAAGTTATATCAGTACTGCAAGCCATACAAATAACATTCATTACAAACCTGCTGAGACAGCAAAACATGGAGAACCTATAGCATAACTAATTTCACGCAGCAATGATGGCTAACTCACAGCACCAAGGAAGGGGCTGGGAGCAACTCAGGACAGCAGTAGCATTGGCCTACTGCAGTGGAGATCACCACATACAGTTAGAGCTAGAGCAGGAGTTTGTATACACTTTGGTATGGGTGATTTTTAAAGCCTTGAATACAAAAAGCAGGGGTGTGGAAATTTTATAAAAAAACTACTGGTCCACGGGACTAAAACGGAGCAAAATCTACTTGTCCTTCATGACGATCCACTTGTCCTGGCCCATTTTCGCTTTACACTCTCGTTTTTTCCTCCTTGCCCTATTATAGCCATAACTAACTGCTATAATGATAATTTTTCCATAACATACTCTCCAAAACAAAAACAAAAATATTAGTGAAGTGAAATTGAAACAGTAAAAGATAATTTTGCAGATTTGGTGGTTTTCTTTTCTATGTCATTTACCTTGTGGTTGAGCTAACATGTTATTTTGATACTTTAGACTGGCCTGATTACAGCAATACCAGTTTTGTATAGTTTGTCATATTTTACAAATAAAAAAATCAGCATTTTTTTGATTTTTTTTTATTGCAATTTTCTCACCCCTGTAGCTTTTTAAAAAAAATTTTTTTTGCATACCATATCGGTACCATTTTGGTATTGATCTGACTTTTTAATAGCTTTTAACTTTTTTTCCTGGGATATTATAAAAATTGCAATTCTGTGGTTTGGTATTTTTATTTACATTTATGTCATTTACTGTACGGGATACATAATGTTATATTTTAATAGTTCGTACAATTACGCACGAGCGATACCAAAAATATGTTTATTTTTATTATGTATATAGGAAAAGGCGTGATTTGAACTTTTAGTATGGAAGGAGTTAATGTGTATCTTTTAAACTTTTATTAAACATTTTTTTCACACTTTATTAGTCCCTTAGGGGACTTTTAGGAGGAATCACTAGATTCCTCATACAGATCAATAGAGTTCTATTGAACTCCATTGATCTGCGTGCCCTGCGATCCATTGATAGAGCCTAGTCAAGCCAGGCTCTATCAATGACATCAGGGAATCAGAGGTAAGCCCTCCGGATACCTCTATAGTGGAACATCCCCACCGTGATCACGCTGCACGCTGATTCACATGTCCCTTTAGGCGCCGCTGTCCGCTTTAACAGCGGCGAACTAAAGGGTTAATAGCCAACCGCGATCGGGATCTCCGCATGCTGGCTATTAGGGGCGGCCCCCCAGCTACTGAAAAAGGCTGCAGAGTATGGAGCGGGCAGGAATCAGAAGCCCGCTCCATACTCCCCTGTGATCGCCACCGTGCTTGTCGAAGTCTTTCAGGTCCGGCTTTGCTTGCCCGAAGCAGGGCTAAGGGCCTGAAAAATTCAACTCCCCGGCGCCCGGAACTGCATGTCCACATCCCTGAAAAGTTTTATTTCTATGGTAGAAAAAGAAAACAATGCCTCTAGATACTTTTGGTTCCCTTCATATCTGGGTAAACAATAGGACTAGACAGGTTAAAATATAAGATTCTGAGATGGCAGAACTCTGCAGTGCACCATATAAGGTCACAAAAATACCAGAGATATGGAATGTTACTACTGCACATCAAGATGCATTAAAGGGGATGCCCTGTCTCAATCTTTTTTTATTGAAGTGACCACAACAACCAGCTGATCTCTGCAGGTCCAGCTAGCTATAGAAACTAAAGCTGTATCCTGCCATATATTTTCTTTGTGGTGGCAGTACTCTTACTTATAGAATATGATTAAAGGGGTCCTCAGGATAGGTATTCAATATCTGATCAATGAGGTCTGACAGCTGTTGGCAATTCCATGGTGAATACACTACAGGGAAGAGAGCGGTAAGCAAATGTCTCCTTATAAAGTGTAGTGGCCATTCTGGGTTACTGCAGCTCAGCATACATTTACTTCATGGGAAACTGAGCTGCAGTAACCCAACAAGGCTACTAAACATTGTATGAAGCTGTCTGCTACTGGTCATCAATCAGATATTTGAGGCCATGAATGAAGAAGTGAACGAACACCTCTATAATCTATTAAGGATTTAGGTATATGGGAGGACAATGCCTTCGATAAATTTGCCATTGCCACACAAGTTTTATATGCTCACTGTAACAAAATGCACCAAGGAAAAAGCAATCCTAGATTCTAAGTATTCATTATCTTAACAAGAATGAAAACTGTCTAAAACAAAGCATGGACAGAATATAGAACAAATACAAAGCATACCTGTAACATGGTATCATTTCTCCAGACAACCTGGGTACTGGATCTCTGAGCAGCGTTCTTACAGTCATAGAAACAGATTCTGACAGAGAGCGTAAGTGGTATCCACCCTGTGAGAAAAATGTACTCTATTATTCGTTTCTGTGCACTAGAAATGTATTTCCACGACCAGATCTAAATAGCCTGACAAAATTGTAGTTAAAGGACACAGACAGACATCATTTTTAATAGATCTCTGTATGTTTATTGATATAAAATGCAGAATATTCATTCATAAAGTTTTGCTTGCTTAAAATGGTATTCCTGTTTCTTTAATGAATTTGTTTGCTTTTACAAAAAAAAAAAGAAAAAATTTTTACACATTTATAATATACAATAATATAATAAATACACAATTTAAAGAGTACCTCCTTGTTAAATTTTATAATCCTCCCAGTTTACTGACCCCCTCACGATAAACTACCCCCTGCCTTTATTTTTATTATGTGTTAGTTTTCTACCTTGATATTGCTATGTATTTTGTGCTCAGTCTCAGTGAGCTCCACAGACTGGGAGGGGGCGTTACCCAGCAGGCATGACATCATCCGAAGCCATACAGGGGAGAACTTCCTCCCTCACTCTGCTATAAACAGCCCATAGCAGTTCAGTGTGAGATTAGCTCCGATTGGATAAGGCTGCACCCCCCCCCCCCCTTAGCATTTTCTGTTACTGGACTACCAGATCAGCAGGAGTCCAAAGTATGTGCAAAATATTGGGGAAAATGTGCTCTGGACAAGCAGGGAGACACCTAGTGGCAGCTTTTTTATCCCCTTAAAGATTCAGGGTTTTTCAGTTTTTTGCACTTTCGTTTTTTCCTTCCTACCTTTTAAAACTCCTAACCCTTTAAATTTTGCACCTAAAATTCCATATTATGGCTTATGTTTTGTGCCACCAATTCTACTTTGCAGTGACATTAGTCATTAGAGATGAGCGAAGTTACAGTGATTCGATTTGTCACTTCTCGGCTCGGCAGTTGCTGACTTTAGCCTGAATAAATTAGTTCAGCTTTGAGGTACTCCGGTGGACTGGAAAAGGTGGATACAGTCCTAGGAGTGAGTCACCGGAGTACCTGAAAGCTGAACTAATTTATGCAGGCTAAAGTCAGCAACTGCCGAGCCACGAGATTCGTGACGAATCGAATCACTGTAACTTCGCTCATCTCTATTAGTAATTTTACCCAAAAGCGGAAAAAAAATTCATTGTGCAGCAAAATTAAAGAAAAAATGCCATTTTGTAACTTTTGGGGGCTTCTGTTTCTACGCAGTGCATTTTTCGGTAAAAATTATACCTTTCCTTTATTCTGTATGTCCATATGATTAAAAGGATACCCTACTTATATAGGTTTGATTTTGTCTTACTTCTGAAAAAAAAAAAACTACCTGCACGAAAATGAATACGTTTTAAATTGTCATTTTTTGACCCCAATAACTTATTTACTTTTCCACATACGGGGCAGTATGCGGGCTAATTTTTTGCGGTACCATTTTTGTATTAATCGGACTTTTGGATCACTTTTTATAAATTTTTTCATGATATAAAAAGTGACCAAAAATACGCTACTTTGGACTTTGGAATTTTTTTGCGTGTATGCCACTGACAGTGTGGCTTAATGAACTTTATATATTTTTATATATCACATGCGGCAATACCACATATGTTTATTTTTATTTACACATTTTTTTTTTAAATGGGAAGTGATTCTTACTTTTATTAGGGAAGGGGTTAAATGATCTTTATTAACTATTTTTCACACTTTTTTTTGCAACGTTAGAGCTCTAGGGGCTATAACACTGCACACACGGATCTTCTACACAGATCACTACCATGCATTAACATGGCTATGATAAGTGTTATCGGCAGTCGATTGCTCAAGCCTGGATTTCAGGCTTGGAGCAATCAATCACCGATTGGACGCGCCGGAGGCAGGTAACAGACCCTCCGCTCGCGTTTTAGGTGATCAGGACAACGCGATTTCACGACGCCGGGAGTGTATTTTTGTTACTTTAGACGCAGAAATCAACTTTGAACGCCGCATCTAAAAGGGTTTAATTGCGCGTGGCACAACGGTCGGTGCCGCACGCTATTAGCCCAGGGTCCTGGCTTTCATTAGCCACTGGGACCGACCCACTATGACGTGGGGCGTGACCCCGCGTTATTGACCGGGACCAGGCGCTGGGCGTACAGGTACGCCCTGCGTCTTTAAGAGGTTAAACACAAATAAAACATAGGGAACTTCATTATTTTTTTTTGTAGTATGTGTTTTTTGCAGTGGTAGTTTTCCTCATTGCATTAAGCTTCTCGGTTAGCATGATCAAATTGACTCTAGCTGTCACCCTGTCTATGGACAGGGAGGATTGCTTCCAGTTGGTGGCAACATGAACTCGGGCAGCTGATAACACAAAATGAACCAGTTTGAAAATCCTTTTGGGCATTTTAGGGGGGCGAGCACTGAGAAGGCAGAATGTAGGTTTAAGAGGACAAGTATGAGGTGTAATCTCCCTCAACATATTCAAGACAGAGATCCAGAAAGCACGAACTATGGGGCAGCTCCACCAAGTGTGATACATGGTGCCTAAGTAGCCACATCCCCTAAAGCAATAGGGGGACATGGAGGGGAAAGCAGCGTGGAGCCGAGTGGGCACATAATATGTCCTGTGTAGGAGACATCTCCATAAAGGAAACTTGCGAGCTGCCCTTACTAAGAGTCTCGCAACACTTGCCACTTTAATGGGAAAAGCATGGGGCTAAAGTCAGATTTGCATTGTAACATGAAGGGTCATTTACAATCAGGTGGCGGGGAATTAATGAAGCATTAGAGAATGGAGAGGAGGCCCTGGCGATCAGGGGAGTAGAGAGCCAAGGATTCATAACGGGACAGGGAAAGGTCAAGGAGGATAAGAATGAAAACACTTGACATGTTCTCAGACATTACGACCCGGAGGAGTGAAATGTTGTGAGGAAGCCTCCACTGTCAATAATCGCTTGTTAGAAACAAAATCATAAAGTCTACTTAATTTATGAGACTGCCACCAAGAAAAAAGGCATTGGTTCAGTCCTGGTAAGAAGATAGGATTACAATACAATGGAGTGAGAGGGGAGGCTCTGGACTGAAGGGAAAATTTGAATCGGATCATTCGCCATAAAAAAAGAGAATAAAGGGTGAGTAGTGCAAAGGAGGGGACCAGTTGAGGAATCGGTGGAAGGGACCAGAAAAGAGCAGAAGGAAAATGAGGGGATAGCAAAGCAGATTCAAGGCAAACCCAAAGAGGGTTGCAAGAAGAAGCATGAAATAAGGTAAGTTGAGAAAGCCGGGCAGCATAATAATATTTAGAGAAGTTGGGGACTGAGAGGCCACCTAGGGGTTTGTGAAAATGCATGATTTTATGGGGAATGCGAGCAGGTCTATGTCTCCAAAAAAATTAGAAGACCTCTTGCTGAAGGTCTGAGGGAGGGGAATGGGATAGGGAGGGTTACGAAAGAGATATAAAAGATGCAGTAATACCACCATCTTGACCGCGTGGACCCGGCCCACCCAGGAAAGATGAGGGAAGACCAATTTGCGGAGATCAGCACAAATAGACCTAAAACGCTTAGGGTAATTGGCGGAGTACAGAGATGTAATAGAGGGTGTAAGAGTAATCCCAAGTAGGAAAGCTTATAGGTAGAAATTGATCAACCATGACTTTGGTTTCCCACCCTCTGAGTATGGGCAGGGACCCCACAATAGAGGTTCTCAGACATAGAGTTGTTCACCCTCAACCCCAACATCTGACAGAATTCGGAAAGTTTGGGAGAGAAACCAATGGTTTCGTCAAGGTTAACAGCAGGTCGACCGGAAAGAGGCCAAGTTTATATTCTGTCTGACTGATGAGTGGACCTGTTTAGGAGGAGGGTCGCTCGCCAGGGGTTCCACTGCCAAAGCAAAAAGTGCTGGGGAAAGTAGACATCCCTGGTGAGTCCCCCGGGATATTCAGATTGGTAGTGGGTTATCAGTAGGGAGCTTCAAGTATGCCGAGGGCTGAGAGTACAACAAGCGAAGCAGATGGACAAAAGGGATGGAAAAACCCATGCCGGATAGGACACCAAAGAGATAAGACCAAGAAACGCTGTCGAAAGCCTTCTCTATATCGAGGGCTAAAACGATAAAGAGGGGTTGAGGAGGTGGTACACCAATGCATAACATCCAGCACTTTCCAGACATTGTCCGGTGCCTGTCGACCAGGGATGAACCCCATCTGGACCCCATCGGACCTCGGGATAGTGCAGCTTAAGCACTACTTCGCGGGTAATGTCCGGATTGCGAGGGCAGGCGAGAGCCCGATGGATTCTGCCCGTACGGAGCAGGTCAGGAGCCACCTAGGGGAGCAGGGCGCTGAATAGCGTCGTGGCTGCGCCTTTCAGCGGTGGTTTCCAGCAGACCGTGGACCCGCAGGTTGGCGCGGTGGGATCGGTCCTCCAGTTTGAGCTCTAGGTTCAATCTCAAGCTTCTCAGCCCGAGAATCAATGTCCCTCCGGTCGGTCTCCGCCACATCAGCTAGTTCGTCCTGCTTACTTTCATTATCAGCCACCCGCTGGCCTAGATCTTGAATTTGCTTAGTAAAATCACTCACCGCCTTTTGCAGCTCCGTGTGGAATAGCTGTTTAATATGCCGGAGCATCGCTGCAGGGGTGAGGTGAGAAGAGCCAGCAGGATCATCTTCATCTGTTCAGAGAGAGAGGGAGACACGGGCGCCATCTTGGAAGCTGGGGAGGTCAGAAAGAACTGCGGGATTGACTGCGACAGAGCCTGGATAAGTTTCGGCTTGGACTTCTTGGAGGAGCGGGACAACTTTAGAAAGCTGTGGGTGCAATTCCCAGGGCGCTGTAAGGAGTTGGATAAATTGCGGCCAGCACAGAGCTCACATCAACTGCGACCGTCCTGGTGAGCTGCGCGAATGCGCCTCCAGAACTTTATTTTTTTTTTAAACAAAGTACATTAGAAAGATTTTTTATTTACCATAAGGAGTGCAATAGCAAAAACATTTTTAAAATACCAGTGCAATAGACCCAAATTATATACATTATGGATATGCCCTGTGTATTGCATTCATGGGCTAACTGGATAAAGGACTGAACGTCGCCTTGGTCACGTGACCCCAGTCACTTACTTAGCCTTAGGGTTATATGACAGAAATAGTATTGCCACATCTGTATAAGTGTATGTGGGCAGTTACGTCATGTATATTAGAGAAGCATATGGTTTCTTACAGCTAATTTAAAAAACAACAGATTACACTTTAAAATATACAATGGAACATAAAGTTAATATGCGGGATAAAACATGATGTACTTTTGAAGACAATTTATATTATAATGCTACTTCATAAGGGCAGGACATCTTTTTTTAGTTCAGCACATGGGAAGTTTTAGTGGACAGATGCCCATATGTGACACTCGGAAATAACACATGGGTTTTATAGAACCCAATTAGTAAACCTGACTCATGTCCAAACAGTAACAAGATACATAACTTGTTCTATTTTAGAAACAGGCACTATTCAATTTGCTCCAACAATTTATATGCCTTACCCATCAGCTCTACAGCTTTCCTAATAACACAGGACTTATGCTCTCTTAAAGGGGTACTCTGGAGGAAAAAATGTTTTCAAATCAACTGGTACCAGAAAGTTAAACAGATTTGTAAATTACATATATTTAAAAAATGTAAGCCTCACAGTAGTTTTCCACTGCTGTATGCAACAGAGAAAGTTATTTCCAGTTTGACCACAGTGCTCTTTGCTGACACCTTTGTCTGTGTCAGGAACTGCCGGGAGCAGAAGAGGTTTGCTATGGGAATTTGGGCATGCTCTGGACAGTTCCTGACACGGACAGAGGTGTCAGCAGACACCTGTGGTCAGGTTGGTAAGAACTACACAACTTCCTCTGTAGTATACAGCAGCTGATAAATACTGGAAGACTGACTATTCTTAAATAGAAGTAAATTACAAAAGTGGTATAACTTTCTGGCACCAGCCGATTTAAAACATTTTTTTCTTCCAAAGTACCCCTTTAATGGTGCTCAAAAACTAGTCTACAGATTGTAAAATGACCTCCTATCCTGTCCTCCCATCCCGACCTCCCATCCAGACCTGTAATACACGTACCAGGTAGTGAAATATTTCCAGCCGTACGGAAGTTATGTGGGAACATACATTTCCCATTGATTTGCATGGGACTTTAAACGAAAACTCCGACCCTCACAAATGGGGGTAGTTAAGGGTTAAATTAACTATTCTATATTTTAAGTGGACATATAAGTAACATGTGACCAAGTTTTATCGAAATATCTCCAGCCGTTTGGAAGTTATGCAGTAACATATTTCCCATAGACTTGTATGGGACTTTTAACAAAAACCCCGACCCTGGCAAATGGGGGTGAGTAAGGGTTAAATCACCTATCCTATGTTTGTTGTTGACATACAAGTAACATGTGTGCCAAGTTTCATGTTAATATCTTTAACTATTTCGATGTGATTGTGGCATTGCCCGGTTTTTCCTTCCTAATCCTTGTTGGGGAGGAAAATAAACAAAGGAGGAAGCTTTTGACTTCATAACCCGTCGTCATATATTGTTGTCGTATCCAACCCCATATCCCGACCTCCTGTCCCGTCCTCCTATCCCGACCTGTAATACGTGTACCAGGTATTGAAATATCTCCAGCCATACTGAAGTTATGTGGGAACATACATTTCCCATTGATTTGCATGGGACCTTAAACGAAAAAACCCCGACCCTCACAAATGGGGGTAGTTAAGGGTTAAATTAACTATCCTATATTTTAAGTGGACATATAAGTAACATGTGACCAAGTTTTATCGAAATATCTCCAGCCGTTTGGAAGTTATGCAGTAACATATATTTCCCATTGACTTGTATGGGACTTTAAACATAAACCCCGCCCCTGGCAAATGAGGGTGAGTAAGGGTTAAATCACCTATCCTATGTTTGTTGTTGACATATATGTAACGTGTGTGCCAAGTTTCATGTTAATATCTTTAGCCGTTTGGACATTTTTGTGGAACATACATACATACATACACACACACACACACACACACACACACACACACACACACACATTGGCCCTCATTTACTAATGTCAACCAGACTCTCTTTGTCGGGTTGTGCGACCAAATGTGTGTCGCATAGCCCATGCGACACAAATTTGGTCGCACAACCCGACAAAATATATCATCACTCCGAGTGTTTTTTAAACCCGTCAAAATGGGCGTGGTTATCACAAAAAGGGGTCGTGTTCCTGACAAAAAAGAAAAAACACTGAGTATGATGAAAAACTCACAGGAAAACCTGTGAATTTTTCTTCACCAAAACCCGACAGCTTTGAGCTGTCAGGAAATGACTCAAAACGGACTAAATCCTACCCCCATCATGGAACAGGGTCTGTTCCATGTTGGGGGTAGTAGTACAGGGGCACAGGAGTTGATCGCATCGGGTCTCACTGCTGAGACCCGATCCGATCAAAAGTTATTAAGCTGGGGTGCGGGCGGCATGGTCCGCTCCCCAGCGATGTACGATGTATTTTACTTTCATTTTCAAATTCCCCGCCAGGATCCCTGAATGGCCGGTACTGAAGAGCCATTCAGGGATCCCGGCAGGGTTCTCAAATAGAAGAGCTGCGGTGGGGAAAGATATATAGAATCGCTGGGGGGAATGTATATGTCCCCACAGCTTCTATATATCTTGTCCCCCGCACAGCGCATGTATATATGTCCCCCAAACAGCGCAATCATATGCCCCACACAGTGCAATCATAAGCTCCAGGTAGCGCTATCATTGACAAGCATTTTATTAGCAGAGCATCTCTCCAGGAAGCCGCTGCCCAATGCTCTGCTAATGCTCCGCTTGTGAGTGATAGCGCTTCAGAAGCATATGTGTATAGAAGCGAAGTGGGGACCAGACATATAGCATTATCTGGTCCCCACTTCGCTTCTATACACAATCCTCCTGAGTACAACCAACACAGCTGCCCCATCGCCGCCCCCATCCCCGTGTTCTAATTAGCTGTTCCCGGGGTCCGCAATCCCTCTGGCTGTGGCTGTGCGCTGCGATGCGCAATGACGAGTGACGTCCCCAACGCGACGTCAACGTCAGTGCGCACAGCGACAGCGCCAGAGCCAGAGGGATCGCGGACCCCGGGAATAGGTAATTAGAACACCGGGGATGGGGGGAGGCGATGGGGCAGCTGAGGTGTTTGTAATCAGGAGGATTGTGGATGGAAGCAAAGTGGGGACCAGATAACACTTATATAACTGGTCCCCACTTCGCTTCTATAGATATATACCTCTGAAGCGCTATCACTCACAAGCGGAGCATTAGCAGAGCATCAGGCAGCGGCTTCCCGGAGAAATGCTCTGCTAATAAAATGCTTGTCAATGATAGCGCTACCGGGAGCTTATGATTGCGCTGTGTGGGGCATATGATTGCGCTGTGTGGGGCATATGATTATGGGAAAATTTAAGATATATATATATATATATATATATATATATATATATATATATATATTCCTCCTCTTCGATTTAGCAAATTTTGGACACTTCCATTTCCACACAGTGCATTCTAAAAATGATATGTTATATCTATTATGTAGGTCCATACAATTATAAAACGACACCCAACTTATATAGCTTTTGTTTTATTTTACTACTTTAAAAAAATTATAACTAAGAAAATTAGTATGTTTAAAATTGTCCTTTCTGACCGCTATAACTTTTTTATTTGTGTGTAGACGAGGACATATGAAGGCAAATTTTTCTTGCCATGGTTTTATTGATACCATTCTTTTTTGATGGGACTTTTTCATCGCTTTTTAAAATGAAAATTCTGGTATAAGAAGCAACCAAAAATACACGATTCTTGACTTTGATATTTTTTTCTACATTTACGCCAGTGACAGTGCGGTTAAATTAACATTATAATTTAATAGTTCGGACATTTACGCACACGGCGATACAACATGTTTATTTATTTTTTGTTTACATCATTTAATTTTAACCCCTTAAAGGGGTACTCCGCTCCTAGACATCTTATCCCCTATCCAAAGGATCGCCGCTGTCACGCTGCTGGGGAGCCCTGGGATCCCCGCTGCGGCACTGCGTTCTCATTACAGCTCAGAGCGAGTTCGCTCTGTGCGTAATGACGGGCAATACGGGGGACGGAGCAGCGTGATGTCATGGCTCCGCCCCTCGTGACATCACGGCCCGTCCCCTTAACCTCTTAAGGACCCAGCCATTTTACACCTTAGGACCCGGCCATTTTTTGAACATCTGACCACTGTCACTTTAAACATTAATAACTCTGGAATGCTTTTAGTTATCATTCTGATTCCGAGATAGTTTTTTCGTGACATATTCTACTTTAACATAGTGGTAAAAAAAAATTGTAACTTCCTTTCTTGGTGAAAAATTTTAAAATTTTATGAAAAATTTGAAAATTTTGCATTTTTCTAACTTTGAAGCTCTCTGTTTGTAAGGAAAATGGATATTCAAAATATTTTAATTTTTTTTTCACATATACAATATGTCTACTTTATGTTTGCATCATAAAATTGACAAGTTTTTACTTTTGGAAGACACCAGAGGGCTTCAAAATTCAGCAGCAATTTTCCAATTTTTCACAAAATTTCCAAACTTACTATTTTTCAGGGATCGGTTCAGGTTTGAAGTGGATTTGAAGGGTCTTCATCTTAGAAATACCCCACAAATGACCCCATTATAAAAACTGCACCCCCCAAAGTATACAAAATGATATTCTGTCAGCCTTTTAACCCTTTATGGGTTTCAAAGGAATAGCATATAAAGTGAAGGAGAAAATTCACAATCTTCATTTTTTACACTCGCATGTTCTTGTAGACCCAATTTTTGAATTTTTACGAGGTGTAAAAGGAGAAAATGTATACTTATATTTGTAGCCCAATTTCTCTCGAGTAAGCACATACCTCATATGTCTATGTAAAGTGTTCGGCGGGCGCAGTAGAGGGCTCAGAAGGGAAGGAGTGACAAGGGGATTTTGGAGAGTAAGTTTTTCTGAAATGGTTTTTGGGGGGCATGTTGCATTTCCCCCCAAATTTCACATTTTTGCAAGGGTTAATAGCAGAAAATACCCCCCAAAATTTGTAATCCCATCTCTTCTGAGTATGGAGGTACCCCATAAGTTGACCTGAATTGCACTACGGGCGAACTACAATGCTCAGAAGAGAAGGAGTCATTTTTGGCTTTTTGAGAGCAAATTTTGCTCGGGGGCATGTCCCATATAGGAAGCCCCTATGGTGCCAGGACAGCAAAAAATACCCACATGGCATACCATTTTGGAAACTAGATCCCTTGAGGAACGTAACAAGGAATTAAGTGAGCCTTAATACCCCACACGGGTTTCACGACTTTTGCATACGTAAAAAAATAATAATAATTTCATTAAAATGGGTGTTTCCCCCCAAATTTCACATTTTTGCAAGGGTTAATAGCAAAGAATACCCCCCATAATTTGAAACACCATCTCTTCTGAGTATGGAGGTACCCCATAAGTTGACCTGAAGTGCACTACGAGCGAACTACAATGCTCAGAAGAGAAGGAGTCATATTTGGCTTTTTGAGAGCAAATTTTGCTGGGGGGGCATGTCGCATTTAGGAAGCCCCTATGGTGCCAGGACAGCAAAATAACCCCAACATGGCATACCATTTTGGAAACTAGACCCCTTGAGGAACGTAACAAGGGGTACACTGAGCATTTACCCCCCACTGGTGTCTGTCAGATCTTTGGAACAGTGGTCTGTACAAAACTTTTAATTTGAACAGCCCACTGTTCCAAAGATCTGTCAGACACCAGTGGGGGGTAAATTCTCACTGCACCCCTCATTACATTCCGTGAGGGGTGTAGTTTCCAAAATGGGGTCACATGTGGGGTTTTGTTTTTTTTGCGTTTGTCAAAACCGCTGAAACAATCAGCCACCCCTGTGCAAATCACCTCAAATGTACATGGTGCACTCTCCCTTCTGGGCCTTGTTGTGCGCCCCCAGAGCACTTTGCGCCCACATATGGGGTATCTCCGTAGTCGGGAGAAATTGCATTACAAATTTTGGGGGGCTTTTTTCCCTTTTACCTCTTGTCAAAATGAAAAGTATAGGGCAACACCATCATGTTAGTGTAAAAAATTTATTTTTTTACACTAACATGCTGGTGTAGACCCCAACTTCACATTTTCATAAGGGGTGAAAGGAGAAAAAGCCCCCCAAAATTTTTTAGGCAATTTCTCCCGAGTACGGCGATACCCCATATGTGACCCTAAACCGTTGCCTTGAAATACGACAGGGCTCCAAAGTGAGAGCGCCATGCGCATTTATTCCCCAAACAGGCCAATATATATGGAGGGGTCAATCAATATTTCCCATAGATTCCTATTCGGAACCCAAAAATCCCTATGTTCCCATATATTATTATAATCAGTGTTCCCACAAGCTTTATTAGAAATTAACTAAATTATAACAAAAAGGAAGAATTTGCACACTAAATTAATTAAAATTACACTCAGCTCGGGCCAGTTACATAGCTTTTATAAGATCTATGATTTTGGGGAGTTATACTCCTCTCTTGCTGATAATTTTTAGGAAAGCATGCCTGCAGTTACATGCAATTCCATTTGCTGGCCTCCGCTAGTGCGATTAAAAGAATCCCTACTCTGCTCCAGTGGCGTACCAGACGTTTTTCATTTTTATTGGGGAGGGGAGGGGGGCTGTGTAGGGGTATGTGTATATGTAGTGTTTTTTACTTTTTATTTTATTTTGTGTTAGTGTAGTGTAGTGTTTTTAGGGTACAGTCACACGGACGGGGGGTTACAGCGAGTTTGAGCTGTCGCGCAAAGTTTGCTGCATCGCAAACTTGCAGCCGGATACTCACTGTAAGCCCCCTGCCCATGTGAATGTACCTTGTACATTCACTGGGGGGCCCTCCTGCTGTTGCAAAACTACAACTCCCAGCATGCACAGTCTATCAGTGCATGCTGGTAGTTATAGTTTTGCAACAGCTGGAGGCACACGGGTTGGGAAACACTGAGTTAGGAAACAGACAATGTTTCCCAACCAGTGTGCCTCCAGTTGTTGCAAAACCACAACTCTCAGCATTCTCAAGCATGCTGGGAGTAGTAGTTGGCAACATCTTTAGAGCCAGATGTTGCCGAACTACAACTCCCAGCATGCTTGGAATTGTAGTTTTGCAACATCTGGAGGACTACAGTTTGCAGACCACTAACACAGTGGTTCCCAATCTGTGCCCTTCCAGATGTTGCAAAACTACAACTCCCAGTATGCCAAAACTGTCCAGGCATGCTGGGAGTTGTAGTTCTGCAACATCTGAAGGGCCAGATGTTACAGAACTACAACTCCCAGCATGCCTGGACAGTAAGGACATGCTGAGGATGTGTAGTTTTGCAACATCTGGAAGGGCACAGTGGTCTCCAAACTGTGGACCTCCAGATGTTGCAAAACTGCAACTCCCAGCATGCCCAGACGCCAAGGGCTGTCTGGGCATGCTGGGAGTTGTAGTTTACAGGGTCCCATTACAGCAATGCATGTCGCTTTACGGCGACGTGCATTGCTGTAAAGGGCCCGACCGCGGCTGAAGATCCACTGATCCACCGTCTCCGCCGCCAGGATCCGGGTCTTCAGGGACGAGGTAAGTACCGGGGCCGGTCCCCAGCACTCCCCCGTCCCCCGCCGCGTCCTCCGGTCTTCCTCCCGTCCTCTCCGGACTTCCAGGGGCCGGGCAGGACGGGAGGAAGTAACCGCCCCCCCCCTCCTGCGATTGGTCGGTTAACTAACCGACAGATCGCATGGTATAGGAGGAGGTGGCAGGCTTGCCACCTCGCTCCTATACGTTAGCATGGTCCTGGCTGTCTGTGACAGCCGGGATCATGCGAAATTACCGGGCGGTCGGGTCCCAGAGACCCGATCAGCCCGGTATCGCCGCAGATCGCAAGGGCGATTTCCCTTGCGATTTGCGGCGATCGCCGACATGGGGGGCCTACATGGCCCCCCTCGGCGTTTGCCCTGGATGCCTGCTGAAGGATTTCAGCAGGCATCCAGTTCCGATCTCGCCCTGGGTCCTTAAGGCCCAGGGTGTGAGGGCGTATCCATACGCCCTGGGTCCTTAAGAGGTTAAAAGTCTATTGGAGGGGGCGTGGCGACTGCCACGCCCCCTCCCATAGACTTGTATTGAAAGGGGCAGGCCATGACGTCACGAGGGGCGGAGCCGTGACGTAACGATGCTCCGGCCCCTGTACTGCCCGTCATTACGCGCAGAGCGAACGCGCTCTGTGCTGTAATGAGAGCGCGGTGCTGCAGCGGGGATCCCAGGGCTCCCCAGCAGTGGGACCGTGGCGATCTGACATCTTATCCCCTATCCTTTGGATAGGGGATAAGATGTCTAGGGGCGGAGTACCCCTTTAAGGACTCAGCCTATTTGGGCCTTAAGGACTCAGACAATTTTATTTTTAAGTTTTCATTTTTTCCTCCTCGCCTTTAAAAAATCAAAACCCTTATATTTTCATCCACAGACTAGTATGAGGGCTTGTTTTTTGCGCAACCAGTTGTCCGTTGTAATGCCATCACTCACTTTACCATAAAATGTATGGCGCAACCAAAAAAATACTATTTGTGTGGGGAAATTAAAAAGAAAACCGCAATTTGGCTAATTTTTAAAGGTTTCGTTTTCACGCCGTACAATTTACGGTAATGACATGTGTTCTTTATTCTTTGGGTCAATACGAGTAAAATGATACCCATGATATACTTTTCTATTACTGTTGCGCTTCGAAAAAAAAAAAATCAAGCAAGCAAACTTTTTAACCAAATTAGTACGTTTAAAATCCCTCTATTTTGAAGACCTATAACTTTTTCATTTTTCTGTATAAGCGGTGGTATGGGGGCTCATTTTTTGCGCCGTGATATGTACTTTTTATTGATACAATATTTGCTTATATAAAACTTATGATACATTTTTTTGGAATATATAATACATTTTTTTTTTATAAAGCAGCAACTTTTGACTTTTTTTTACGTTCACGCCGTTCACCGTACGGTATCACTAACATGTTATTTTAATAGTTCGGATATTTACGCACACGGCGATACCAAATATGTATATTGAATGTTTAGTTTTTTTTACACTTTTTGAGGGTAAAATAGGGAAAATGGGACAATTTTTTTTTTTTACACTTAAATAGTCCCCATAGGGGACTATTTATTGCAATCATTCGATTGCTAATACTGTTCAGTGCTATGCATAGAACATAGCACTGATCAGTGTTATCAGTCATCTTCTGCTCTGGTCTGCTCGATTGCAAACCAGAACAGAAGACCCCTGGAAGGCAGCGGGTGCAGGTGCGGGGACCTCCATCCGCCGTTCTGGATGAGCGGATCACCGCGGCAGCACTGCGGGTGATCCAATCATCCATTTTAGTGTCCGCAATGCTGCATATGCCGTGATCTGTATTGATCATAGCATCTGAGGGGTCAATGGCGGACATCTGTGCGATCACGGATGTTGGCCATTTCCGGCGGGTCCCTGGCTGCTATCAGCAGCCGGGACCTGCCGCGCATGATCCGGGCATCGCTCCGATGCTCAAGGTTATGTATTGGACGGAAATGTTCGTCCTGGTGCGTTAAGTACCACCTCACCAGGACGTACATTTAAGGCTGCTTTCACACTATAAAAATTAATCCGTTACAAACATCCGTTAGAAAAGCCCTGGTAAACGGCCGTTAGACAATACCATTAAAGTCTATGGGATTTTTTGATTATCCCTTATGATCAGTTATAGTTCGTCATGAATAACGGCCGTTAGTTGTGACGAAAGAAATAACGGCACATGCACTCATTTTTTTCCCGTCACAAGAAACGGGTAAATTAACGGCCGTTATTTTTAACATTGAAGTCTATTGCTGACGGATAAGCCTTTATGTCATCCGTTTGTACACAGTTTATTACATCCATTATTACTTCAGAAGAGGTGACATCAGCAGACTCCTGCAGTGCTGAGGGAGGACTACTACTCCCATCATGGAACAGACTTGTTTCCATGATAGGAGTAGTTATTCCCCGGCTGCGGGAGTCTGTAGACAGCTGGGGAGGCTACATTAGTGTTTGTACTACAACCCCCATCATGGAACAGAGTCTGCTCCATGATGGGGGTTGTAGTACAGGGGCTGAGGGATTGATCGCACCGGGTTTCACATCTGAGACCCGATGCGATCAAAAGTTATTAAGCAGGGGAGCGGGCGGCATGGTCCGCAACCCTGTGATGTATCAGTGTGTTTTAACTTTCACTTTTGAATCCCCCGCGAGAAGCCCTGAATGGCCGATCAGGGCTCTCAGCGAGAGATTGAAAAATGAACTTTGAGAGTAGCAGGGGCCAAAGCACTCTGGGGGGCAAGATATATAGCACTGCAGGGGGGGGGGGTTGGGGGCAGACATATAGCCTATATATCTAGCCCCCCAGCAGCGCATTAGATCTGACCCCCGCCTGCGCATTAAATATATACCCCCACAGCGCATGTATATGTGCCCTTGCAGCTCTTCTATATACATATGCCACTACCGCCGCATGAATGAAAAGTATTTCTATTAGCAGCGCATAGTGCCGGCTCCCGGCACTATGCGCTGCTAATAGAAATACCTTTCATTCATATGGCAGCAGGGGTATATGTATGTAGAAGCACTGGGGGTTGGGGTGGGCAGATAAAGCTATATGTCTGCCCCCCACAGCTCTTCTATATACACATGCCCCTACCGCCGTACGAATGAAAAGTATTTCTATTAGCAGCGCATAGAGCCGGTATATAGAAGCACTGAGGGGGCAGATAACGCTATATGTCTGCCCCCCCCCCCCCCCCCAGTGCTTCTATATACATATACACCTGCTGCCATATGAATGAAAGGTATTTCTATTAGCAGCGCATAGTGCCGGGAGCCGGCTCTATGCGCTGCTAATAGAAATACTTTTCATTCATACGGCGGCAGCGGCATGTGTATATAGAAGAGCTGTGGGGGATAGACATATAGCGTTATCTGCCCCCTCAGTGCTTCTATATACATACTCACCTGATGCCATATGAATGAAAAGTATTTCTATTAGCAGCGCATAGTGCCTGGAGCTGGCACTATGCGCTGCTAATAGAAATACTTTTCATTTATACGGCGGCGGGGGTATATGTATATAGAAGAGCTGTGGGGGGGGTGACAAATAGAGTTATCTTCCTCCCACAGCGTTTCTATATACATATGCCACTGCAGCGCTATGTATGAAAAGTATACTATCAGCAGCATCGGGCGGCCGATGCTGCTGCTAGAATGCTTTTCACATATAGCGTTGCAGTGGCATAGGTATATAGAAGCATACACATGCGCTGCGGGGGTATATATTTAATGCACAGGCGGGGGGTATATATTTAATGTGCAGGCGGGGGTCCTATCTAATGCGCTGCTGGGGGGATAGATATATAGGCTATATATCTGCCCCCCACAGAGCTTTTAATATAGATATGGCCCCTGCTAATCCCAAAGTTCATTTTTCAATCTCTCGCTGAGAGCCCTGATTGGCTCCTCAGTACCGGCCATTCAGGGATTCAAAAATGAGAGTTAAAACACACTGATACATCGCAGGGCTGCGGAGCATGTCGCTCGCTCCCCTGCTTAATAACTTCTGATTGCATAGGGTCTGAGAAGTGAAACCCGGTGCGATCAATCCCTCAGCCCCTGTACTACAACCCCCAATCATGGAACAGAGTCTGTTCCATGATGGGGGTTGTAGTACAAGCACTAATGTAGCCTCCCCAGCTGTCTGCAGACTCCCGCAGCCAGGGAATTTCTAGTCCCATCATAGAAACAAGTCTGTTCCATGATGGGAGCAGTAGTAGTCCCAGCTGTGGGAGTCTGTAGGCAGACGTGTTTGGCCATACATGAGGGATAAGGGGTCTTAACGGATGAATATTTATTCAGCCATCAGCACCCTTTATTTCATCCGTTATTAAACTAAAATGGACAGTGATGTCAGCAGACAGTTCTGTGTTTCAAAAAGAAAATAATTTCCTCTGTAGTATTCAGCAGCTAATAAGTACAGGAAGGATTAAGATTTTTTTAATAGAAATAATTTACAAATCTGTTTAACTTTCTGGCACCAGTCTAAGCATTTTTGGTGCCACGAAAGGGCCTATAAACTATAAGGGAGGTGGTTTTATTACTATGGCTTATCATAGCCATAGTAAAAGATTAGCAAATGTAGTGAAGACAGACATTTGGTTTGGTGTTAAACAGTCCTATCCCTTAAATCTGAAAGGTCATTCCCAAGAATGATTCCTTGCCATGCTGTATACTGTCCTTTATTTCAAATCAAGTAACCGACAAAAAACAAGAAAGGACACAAATATGTTTATATTTCACTGAAATGATGAAAAGTACTTACCTCAAGGATCATGCACATTTTACCACCAGCAAGATGCATAAGCATGTGAGTGAGATGGGAAAAACACTCTGGAGTAGCACGCATACATCCCTGAACAAAAAGGGAGAGAATGTGCAGCAAAATAAAAAACTACAATCAACAAATAAAATCTTGAAAACAAACATATTACATATAAGTACCTCAGGGTCTCCAATTCCTGAATCATAACCGGCAGAAACCAAAACTAGTTCGGGATTAAACTGAAAATAAATTAAAAAGTTGTAACAAAAAAAACCCACAAAAACCTAGTAATTTTTCAGTTAAAGGGGTATTTCAACACTTAAAAACATATCCCCTATCAACAGGATGGTTGATAAATGTTTGATCGTGGTATCCACAAAGAGGCCACAACTCGCCCCATCTTAATGGAGGAGGGAGATGTGGCTGGAGTTGGGGAAGTTAGGCTCTGCCCACTAGCTATGGGAGAACTGAAAATTATAGATAAATCCTAATCACCGGTGTGGATTAAAGAGGGAGAACCATAAAATTTAACTTTTATTTGTTTTCAATAAAATGTATACAAAAAAAAAATTAAAAAAATAAAAAAACAATAAAAAGTGTTTTTAAAAAGATATCAAGAAATAACAAATATCTGGTTTTGCCGGATTCACGCACTTGCAATATGAGGATATAGACTGTTGCTCTATACAACAAAAGCAGGGGCTGTGCAACTCATTCTCAAGACAGAGTGCTCGGCCAAGGAACCTCATGTTGTCATTCCTTATATTTGCTTTGGTAGAGATACTTTGTTTACATAACCTAACTCTAGTATATCCCTGTTATGTGGATAATTGTGTTATTCTTATTAGCACTGTAATAAAGTTGCATCAGGGCTGAGCACTCTGTCTTGAGTATGGGTGCACTGCCACTGATTTTGTTGTATGGAGCAACAGTCTATATCCCCATATAGCAAGTGCGTGAATCCTAAAAAAACAGCTATTTGTTATCTCTTGATAGCTTTTTAAAGACACTTCACATTGGGTGTTTTTTTGGTATACATTTTATTGAAAACAAATAAAAGTTACATTATATGGTTCTCCCCGCCGCTTTAATCCACACTGGTGATTAGGCTTTATTTTCTGTTATTATTCCCTGGGAGTTGATTTATAATTTTGGTCTTTTGCTGGACCCATATAAGACAAGCAGAATTTTCCTGAAATTATAGATAAAGCCTGTAGATCTAAAATCTGGTGTAAAATGGCGAATATATACATGCCAATATAAGTGTTACCTCAAAAGCCACAGGCAGGAGCACATGTAAGAAAGCTGCAATATAATCTGCATTACCCATACCAATCTATAATAAAAATAAAGAGAAAACAAAACAATGTAACAATTATGAAATGCATATAGGTACCATATCAGCATATGCTAAAAAGTGATTCCACTGTAATTCCACTGCAGGATGGGGTTAGGGAATGTTTATTGCAATTCCAATGCATGGGGGGGGGGTAAAAATGCACAAGGAATCGGCTTTATTATAGCAAACACATAAACCAGGCACACCGGCTCTCACCCTCTCAGATATTTCTCGTGCACAGATAGCCTGGAGTCCCAGCCACAAGCATAGTTTTTCCAAAAGAAATAATCCAGCATAAGGAAACTTCAGTAAAACTTTGGTTTAGTTAACATCTTGGAATACGTGTACATCCATGGACACAAGAACTATAAGCAAATGCGTTTTGGTCAAGGCATGACCTTAATTATGGACCATGATTAAGGTCATGCATTAAACAAAATGTGTCAGCTTACCGAAGTTTTACTAAAGTTTCCTTTTGGAAAAACCATGCATGTGAATCTGCTTTATCGTATGCAGAAGAATTGAAATTTGTCGCTACATAAATAAAAAGAAAGTCAGCAATCCTACTGTGGGCTGTAGATTCAGAAAGAAGAGAACACATTTATGCTTGATGCTATATCAAAATACACTATTGATTCTGACTGGTGCATATCTAAGCATCTTTATCATTATCCCTATGCATATTTCTGTATAAATAAAGGGATGGTAACTGCACTTTGAAAGCTGTACTTAGCCTTCACCATTAGCCCCACAGACATTGAATAAAGCAGGGCATATGTTAAACTACCACTCCATTCAAACTCCTCCTTAGTGCTATCGTACAGTGAGATGCATCAGTGTTCAGACTCCACCTCTCTTTACATTTGGATGCTGTGCAGAAGATCTGATAAGCAGGGGTGCCAGGTGTCGGCAGCCCAACGATAAGCTATTCATGTCCTGTCCTGTCCTGTGGATAGGCCATTCATAAATTTTCACTGGAAAACCCCTTTAACCCCTTAAGGACTCAGCCCATTTTGGCCTTAAGGACTCAGACAATTTAATTTTTACGTTTTCATTTTTTCCTCCTCGCCTTCTAAAAATCATAACTCTTATATTTTCATCCACAGACTAGTATGAGGGCTTGTTTTTTGCGCGACCAGTTGTCCTTTGTAATGACATCACTCATTATATCATAAAATGTATGGCGCAACCAAAAAACACTATTTTTGTGGGGAAATTAAAACGAAAAACGCAATTTTGCTAATTTTGGAAGGTTTTGTTTTCACGCCGTACAATTTATGGTAAAAATGACATGTGTTCTTTATTCTGAGGGTCAATACGATTAAAATGATACCCATTATTATATACTTTTATATTATTGTTGCGCTTAAAAAAAATCACAAACTTTTTAACCAAATTAGTACGTTTATAATCCCTTTATTTTGATGACCTTTAACTTTTTTATTTTTCCGTATAAGTGGCGGTATGGGGGCTCATTTTTTGTGCCATGATCTGTACTTTTTTTTGATACCACATTTGCATATAAAAAACTTTTAATACATTTTTTATAATTTTTTTTTTAATAAAATGTATTAAAAAAGTAGGAATTTTGGACTTTTTTAATTTTTTTCCGTTCACGCCGTTCACCGTACGGGATCATTAACATTTTATTTTAATAGTTCGGACATTTACGCACGCGGCGATACCAAATATGTCTATAAAAAATGTTTTTTACGCTTTTTGGGGGTAAAATAGGAAAAAACGGACGTTTTACTTTTTTATTGGGGGAGGGGATTTTTCACTTTTTTTTTTACTTTTACTTTTACATTTTTTTAAATTTTTTTTTTTTACACTTGAATAGTCCCCATAGGGGACTATTCATAGCAATACCATGATTGCTAATACTGATCTGTTCTATGTATAGGACATAGAACAGATCAGTATTATCGGTCATCTTCTGCTCTGGTCTGCTCGATCACAGACCAGAGCAGGAGACGCCGGGAGCCGCACGGAGGAAGGTGAGGGGACCTCCGTGCGGCGTCATGAATGATCGGATCCCCGCAGCAGCGCTGCGGGCGATCCGATCGTTCATTTAAATGGCGAACTGCCGCAGATGCCGGGATCTGTATTGATCCCGGCACCTGAGGGGTTAATGGCGGACGCCCGCGAGATCGCGGGCGTCGGCCATTGCCGGCGGGTCCCTGGCTGCGATCAGCAGCCGGGATCAGCCGCGCATGACACGGGCATCGCTCCGATGCCCGCGGTTATGCTTAGGACGTAAATGTACGTCCTGGTGCGTTAAGTACCACCTCACCAGGACGTACATTTACGTCCTGCGTCCTTAAGGGGTTAAGTAACTTGTGCTGTCAAATACCAACTAATAATATTTTTGCAAACATTAACTGTGTACCTGGTTCCATGGTAGATTTATATTGAAGCCAGTTCCGCCGCCTTTTCCAATGAAATCAAAGTTGGATTCGCTTAGACATGGCCAGAATGATCCATGTTCATAGCGGTGCCAGGAGAAATATAGGACACTGAAAAGTGAAGTGTTTTTTTAATGGGCACCTAACATTCTCAGGAGAATAGCCACATTTAAATTTACTGTATGTATGTATATATCTACCTTGGGTCATTTTCAAAGATGTACTGAATTCCTTGTCCATGGTGAATGTCCCAGTCAACTATCAGAATTCTGTATCAAAAGCATAAAAGAGAAAATTTGACCTAAGTAACAAGATAATGAAATTATAAATCAGACAAAAATATTCAGTAATATACTAAATGTTTTTTGCTACTGTAATATGCTGTCTGTACCATTGGCAAGTACATATCTCTCCCTCTCTTAAACATGGTCCAGGGGGGGCAGTATAACATAAAAATACTATGCTCACCTGCCACTAATACCCAATAAGCCAATCGCTGGCTGCAGCATTGAACTATTGCAGCTCTGTCCAGAGCTGCATGAATGGACAGAAAGCTGCTAGGGAGATAAAAAGGAGATTGTTTAACACTTACCGTAAAATCTCTTTCACGAAGGATCCATTGGGGAACATAGAGTGTGTGTGTATGCTGCAGTCTCTAGGAGGTATGACAATATGGCAATAAAGAAGTCGGCTCCTCCCAGCAGGATATACCCGCCTCCAGGCCCTGAGGTAATCAGTTTTAGTACCAGAGCAATAGGAGAGGACCGACAGGTCAAGGAAAAAACACGAACTGTCCGAGAACCAGACGAAAATATATAACTGAACACACCCTTGAACAGAGAACCAAAGAGAAACCCAAAAGGGCGGGAGCTGTGTCCCCCAATGGATCCTTCGAGAAAGAGATTTTACGGTAAGTGTTAAAAAATCTCCTTTTCTCTATCAGCTCCATTGGGGGACACAGACCGTGGAACGTACCAAAGCCGTCCCTTGGGTGGGCAGATAATCAGTCAAGCAGACGGCTGTTCCACTGCTGCCTGCAGCAGTCTACGGCCCAGACTAGCATCAGCCGTTGCGAAGGTATGAACCCGGTAGAACGTCGAGAAAGTGTGCAAAGACGATCAAGTAGCCGCCTTGCAAATCTGTGAGGCCGAGGCTTTGTTCTGGAGAGCCCAGGATGCCCCAACAGAAACGGGTAGAATGAGCCACAACCCTGAAGGGAGGAATCTTCCCCCTACAGCGATAGGCTTCTGAAATGGCAGACCGGATCCACTGAGAAGTGGTAGCCTTGGAAGCAGGTTGTCCCTTACGACGACCTTCGGTAAGGACAAAAAAGGAATCGCACTGACGAAACGAAGAAGAGATAGAGAGGTAATACCTAACAGCCCAAACCACATCCAGTTTGTGGAGTAAATTCTCCCTAGAATGAGAAGGAGCGGGATAAAAGGACAAATGAACAATGTCCTCATTGAGATGAAAGGCCGAAACAACCTTAGGCAAAACGGAAGGATCTAGCCGGAAGACAACCTTGTCCTGGCGAAGCACCAGAAACGGAGAACGGCAGGAGAGAGCTGCCAATTCAGACAGACACTCTCCGAATGGAGGAGATAACAACAAGAAAACGCCACTTTCCAAGAAAGGAGGCGCAGGGACACCTCCCCAAGGGGTTCAAAAGGTTCACCTTGGAGTACCCCCAGAACCAGATTCAAGTCCCAAGGGGGAGAAGGTACCCGATAAGGAGGGGCAGCATGTGCCACTCCTTGAAGGAAGGTCCGGACATGAGAATTAGAAGCCAGAGGACGCTGGAAAAGAAAGGGCCGAAACCTGACCCTTAAGGGAACTGAGAGACAACCCCAGTTCCAATCTCGACTGCAAGAAAGAGAGAAGACGGGAAACCAAAAAGGTAACAGGACACAAGACCTGAGCTTCACACCAACTAAAATAGGACCGCCAGGTACGACGGTAAATTTTTGCCGAGGAGGACTTATGAGCCTTGAGCATGGTGCGAATGACTTAGGAAGAGAAACCACGTCTCTCAAAACCGCGGTCTCGACCGCCACGCTGTCAAAGCAGAGACGGTAATAGGGGTGGCACAGGAGACCTGAGATAGGAGGTCTGGACGATAGGGAAGGCGTAATGTTAAGTCGTTCAGGAGCCTGACCATGACGACGTACCACGCCCGCCGGGCCCAGGCTGGGCCACTAGAATGGCGGAAACGTCCCACAGAGTTTCCTCAAGACCCCGAAAAGAGAAGAAAGGGAGGAAACAAATAAGGTGGGGCAAAACCCGACCACCAAATAGACAAGGTAGGGCAAGGCTCGACCAAGAGAGGAACGCTTCGATTGTGGCGGGACAAGCAGAGGTCCACGCCTGGAGCGCCCCAGGGGTTGCAGATCACAGCAAACTCCCCTGGATGTAGGGACCAGTGCCTTGGACAACTGAGGACCGGCCGAGAAGATCACATCCCAGGGACGGCCAGACTGAAGATAACTGAGATGGCCGGAAACCTGAGTTCCGCCCAGGAGGGAAATTCCCAAGAAGCAAGCGAAGACAATTGCCCTAGGCCCCAAAATGTTGAAGGGGAAAAAGTTTCTCGGGGGCCAAGACTCCAGACCGGGCGGTCCCTTAAAACACCTCCCCAGTCTGACAGACTGGCAGGGATGGACAGGAAGGAACACCCCCGAAAAAAATGAGGGGGAAAACGAAGCCACCATAGAAGGGACCAACAAGACTGACGAGAGAGGACGATCTTGCGGCCGAGAGACAACGATCTTGCGGCCGAGAGACAATGGAGACCTGTCACACCGGAAGAAAATCACCAGTTGAAGAGGTCGGTGATGAAACTGGACAAATGGCACGGCCTCCACCAATCGACCAAGGACATCCATGCAAAAGCGAATGGACTGGAGCAGGGAGCCGAAGGCATCAGAGAGTCGGCAGAGTCGAAAGCGGGCAGAGGCCGCATCGAACTGAAGCCCCAGGAGAGTGGCTGGGCTTGTCCCAAATGACCATCCAACCGAAGTGAGACAAGGTCTGGAGGTTGAGACTAAGACTTTCCAGGATCTGGGTCCTGGCTGGAGCTCAGATCAGGAGGTAGTCCAAATAAGGAATCACGGAAACAACTGTTGTCCGTAAAAAAGGCTATCACAGGCGCCAGGACTTTGGTAAAGGTCAGCGGAGAAGTGGCCAGACCGAAATGGATAGCCACAATAGAAAATAACCGTCTGGAACTGCAGAGCGGAGGAACCGCTGATGACCGGGAAACAATGAGAAGTGGAGGCAGGCATCCTTGATGTCCACCGAGGAACTAAAACTCCCCTTGAACCATGGACGCCAGCACCAAACAGAGAGACTCCATTTGTGATGGGAATGCAAGATGCTGGCTGAGATACTCGAGAACCAAGCCTGGGCGAACAGAAACGCCTTTCTTGGAGACCACAGAGAGGTTGGAATAAACCTTGAAAACGTTCCCCTGAAGTTGCACGTCCAGGCATCCCCGAGGGTAAGAGGCGACCAACCACCCGAGAGAGGTCGGCGGGTGGGGGCGACCCTTCAGGCCGAGGAAGGCCTACGGGTGCCTGATGGGGCCGCCAAACGGCCGGAACGGATAGCCAACCTCCGGGAGGAATGGGATCTCCTTCAGACACTAAGCTTAAAACTGATTACCTCAGGGCCTGGAGGCGGGTATATCCTTTTGGGAGGAGCCGACTTCTTTATTGCCATAATGTCATACCTCCTAGAGACAGCAGCATACAACCACGGTCTGTGTCCCCTAATGGAGCCGATAGAGAAACAAAGTTTACCTGTCTGTCTCTTAGCCAATAGGCGCTTACACATTTTTCTTATAAAGGGGTACTCCGCCCCTATCCAAAAGGATATTGTATAACATGTCTGATCCTGTGGGGGCCGGCTGCTGGAACCACCCGCGATTTCCGAGCCGGCGCTACACCACGCCCCCTCTATTCATGTCTATGGGAGGGGGCGTGACAGCTGGTTTACAGCCAATAGATGGATTCAAAGCCCAGCCTCTTCTTCCCCATGGAATGACCTCTGCAAAGACTACAAAGCATGATTAAAAACCTTTCCCATTCATGTCAATCGGACAGCTCCAGTGTATAGTGTTGCCTATGCGGCTTGTTATAAAGCATCTCTATAAATGCTGTTAAAAACAGTTCCAACAAGATGACTGACCCAAATATGAAACATACGAAGAGGTTTCAGTTTCTGACTCTAATCAGTTGAAGTGTACCTGTCGTCAACAAAACTTTTTATACAGTCATGGCTGTAAATGTTGGCACCCCTGAAATCTTTCTAGAAAATGTAAGTATTTCTCACAGAAAAGGATTGCAGTAACACATGTTTTGCTATACATATGCTTATTCCCTTTTGGTGTATTGGAACTAAACCAAAAAAAAGGGAGGAAAAAGAAGCAAATTGGACATAATGTCATGCCAAACTCAAAAAATGGGCTGGACAAAATTATTGGCACTCTTAACTTAATATATGACTGCACAACCTTTGGAAAAAATAACTGAAATCAGTTGCTTCCTATGACCATCAATAAGCTTCTTACACCTCTCAGCCGGAATGTTGGACCACTCTTCCTTTGCAAACTGCTCCAGGTCTCTCTTATAGGAAGGATGCCTTTTCGCAACAGCAATTTTAAGATCTCTCCACAGGTGTTCAATGGGATTTAGATCTGGACTCATTGCTGACCACTTCAGAACTCTCCAGTACTTTGTTGCCATTGATTTCTGGGTGCTTTTTGATGAATGTTTGGGGTCATGAAAGACCCAAGATCTCATACGCAAACCCAGCTTTCACACTGGGCTGTACAGTGCGACCCAAAATCCATTGGTAATCTTCAGATTTCATGATGCCTTGCACACAATTCAAGGCACCCAGTGCAAGAGGCTGCAAAACAACCCCAAAACATCATTACACCTCCACCATATTTCACTGTAGGCACTAGGGCTGCAACGATTAATCGATGTAATCGATTAAAATCAATAATGGGATTCGTTGTCGACGAATCCAGTTATCAAATAATCGCCCTATTTGTTCTCTGCTGTCAGTGGCGGCAGTGAACGAATGAAGCAGACATATCTCCGCAGCTGCCCTGCTCCTAGTGCAATCAGCGCACCGCCGGGACATTTATATTATCTGCTGCTCATCTCAGTCGGGTACAGAGATGAGCAGCAGAGAATAGACATGTTCCGGCATTGCGCTATGAGCAAAGCAGCAGTGGGGACATGTCTGGCGGCGGCAGCAGGGCCCCCCTTTAGACCGCAGCCCCCACCCTTGTAGACAGCTCACCTACAGCTGTCCTCTGTCACGTTGTCCTATGGAGGACCAGGTGACATATACGTCACTCCACCTCCTCCCCTGCGCCCGGCGTAAAGTTACAGAGGAAGCAGAGTGACATGATGCGGACGGGAGGACTGTGCAGCGGAGCGGCAGCCCCAGACAGAGGACAGCTGCAGGTGAGCTGCCGTCTAAAGGGGGGCGCCCGCCGTCTAAAGGTGGGGGGGGGCCTGCCGTGGACTGTGCAGCGGAGCGGCAGCCCCCGAGGGAGGACAGCTGCAGGTGAGCTGTGGTTTAACCCCTTGGGGACGGAGCCCATTGTGACCCTAAGGACGGGAGCATTTTTTGCAAATCTGACCAGTCACTTTAAGCATTAATAACTCTGGGATGCTTTTACTTATAAATTTGATTCCAAGATTGTTTTTTCGTGACATATTCTTCTCTATGTTAGTGGTAAATTTTCGTCGATACTTGCATCATTTCTTGGTGAAAAATGCAAAAATGTCATGAAAAATTTTGCATTTTTCTAACTTTGAAGCTCTCTGCTTGTAAGGAAAATAGACATTCCAAATAAATGATATATTGATTCACATATACAATATGTCTACTTTATGTTTTCATCATAAAGTTGACATGTTTTTACTTTTGGAAAACATCAGAGGGCTTCAACGTTCAGCAGCAATTTTCCAATTCTTCGCAAAATTTTCAAAATCGGAATTTTTCAGGGACCAGTTCAGGTTTGAAGTGGATTTGAAGGGTCTTCTGGTTAGAAATACCCCATAAATTACACCATTATAAAAACTGCACCCCTTAAAGTATTCAAAATGACATTCAGTAAGTGTGTTAACCCTTTAGGTGTTTCACAGGAATAGCAGCAAAGTGAAGGAGAAAATTCAAAATCTTCATTTTTTACACTCGCATGTTCTTGTAGACCCAGTTTTTGAATTTTTACAAGGGGTAAAAGGAAAAAAATCCTCCCTAAATTTGTAACACAATTTCTCTTGAGTAAGAAAATACCTCATATGTGTATGTCAAGTGTTCGGCGGGTGCACTAGAGGGCTCAGAAGCGAAGGAGCAACAATGGGATTTTGGAGAGTGAGTTTTTCTGAAATGGTTTTGGAGGGGCATGTCCCATTTAGGAAGCCCCTATGGTGCCAGGACAGCAACCCCCCCCCCACATCGCACACTATTATGGAAACTACACCCCTCAAGGAACGTAACAAGGGGTACTGTGAGCCTTAATACCCCAACAGGTGTTTGACAACTTTTTGTTAAAGTTGGATGTGTAAATGAAAAAAAAAATGTTTTCACTAAAATGATGTTTTTCCCCATATTTTACTTTTTTACAAGGGGTAATAGGAGAAAATGCCCCCCAAAATTTGTAACCCCATTTCTTCTGAGTATGGAAATACCCCATGTTTGGACGTCAAGTGCACTGCGAGCGAACTACAATGCTCAGAAGAGAAGGAGCACCATTGAGCTTTTAGAGAGATTTGTTTGGAATGGAAGTCGGGGGCCATGTGCATTTACAAAGCCCCTCGTGGTGCCAGAACAGTGGACCTCCCCACATGTGACCCCATTTTGGAAACTACACCCCTCACTGAATGTAATAAGGGAAACAGTGAGCATTTACACCCTACTGGCATTTGACAGATCTTTGGAACAGTGGGCTGTGCAAACAAAAAAATTACATTTTTCATTTTCACAGACCACTGTTCCAAAAGTCAGACACCTGTGGGGTGTAAATGCTCACTGTACCCCTTGTTACATTCCGTGAGGGGTGTAGTTTCCAAAATGGGGTCACATGTGGGTATTTTTTTTGGGGGTTTATGTCAGAACCGCTGTAAAATCAGCCACCCCTGTGCAAATCACCAATTTAGGCCTCAAATGTACATAGTGCGCTCTCACTCCTGAGCCTTATTGTGCGCTCGCAGAGCATTTTACGCCCACATATGGGGGTATCTCCGTACTCAGGAGAAATTGCGTTACAAATTTTGGGGGTCTTTTTTTCCTTTGACCTCTTTTGAAAATAAAAAGTAAAGGGCAACACCAGCATGTTAGTGTAAAAAAATTTTGGGTGTAGACCCCAACTTTTCCTTTTCATAAGGGGTAAAAGGAGAAAAAGCCCCCCAAAATTTGTAGAGCAATTTCTCTCGAGTTCGGAAATACCCAATGTGTGGCCCCTCAACTGTTTCCTTGAAATACGACAGGGCTCCGAAGTGAGAGAGCACCATGTGCATTTGAGGACTAAATTAGGGATTGCATAGGGGTGGACATAGGGGTATTCTACGCCAGTGATTCCCAAACAGGGTGCCTCCAGCTGTTGCTAAACTCCCAGCATGCCTGGACAGTCAGTGGCTGTCCAGAAATGCTGGGAGTTGTTGTTTTGCAAGAGCTGGAGGCTCCGTTTTGGAACCACTGCCGTACAATACGTTTTTCATTCTTATTGGGGGGGGGGGGGGGGGGGGGAAGGACAGTGTAAGGGGGTGTATATGTAGTGTTTTACTCTTTATTATGTGGTAGTGTAGTGTTTTTAGGGTACATTCGCACTGGCGGGTTACGGTGAGTTTCCCGCTAGGAATTTGCGCAGCGGGGAAAAATTTGCCGCAGTTCATACTTGAAGCAGGAAACTTACTGTAAACCCGCCCGTGTGAATGTACCCTGTACGTTCTAATGGGGGGGGGGGGGGGGGTTGGGGCAAACCTCCAGCTGTTTCAAAACTACAACTCCCAGCATGTACTGACAGACCGTGCATGCTGGGAGTTGTAGTTTTGCAACAGCTGGAGGCACACTGGTTGGAAAACCTTCAGTTAGGTTCTGTTACCTAACTCAGTATTTTCCAACCAGTGTGCCTCCAGCTGTTGCAAAACTACAATTCCCGGCATGTACTGATCACAGAAGGGCATGCTGGGAGATGTAGTTATGCAACAGCTGGAGGTACGCAACTACAACTCCCAGCATGCCGAGACAGCTGTATGGGCATGCTGCGATTTGCAGTTTTGCAACATCTGGAGTGCTACAATTTAGAGACCACTGAACAGTGATCTCCAAACTGTGGACCTCCAGATGTTGCAAAACTACAACTCCCAGCATGCCCAGACAGCAAACAGCTGTGTGGGCATGCTAGGAGTTGTAGTTTTGCAAGATCTAGAGGGCAGTATAGAGATCACTTTGCAGTGGTCTCTAAACTGTAGACCTCCAGCTGTTGCAAAACTACAAATCCCAGCATGTCCACACAGCAAACAGCTGTGAGGCAACTCACCGGCTTCCGTCGCATCCAGGGAGCCGTCCTCTTCTGCCGCACACCGATCTCCATCGCCCGCAGCCTCCGGACGGGTAAGTGATCTTCGGCGCCGCTCCTCTTCGTTTTTCCCGTTCTGGCCCGCCTATTGTGGGTGGGCAGGACGGGGAAACCGAAAGTAAAGACCCCCTCCGCCGATCAGCTATTGGTGGTCGCGTCTAGACCACCAATAGCAGAGATAGGAGGGGTGGCACCTCTGCCACCTCACTCCTATCGCATTAGGGGCATCGTGGGTGTCTTAGACACCCGCGATCCCCCTTATATTCCGGGTCACCGGGTCACCATAGACCCGTAATGCCCCGGATTCGGCGCAAATCGCAAGTGTGAATTCACTTGCGATATGCGCCGATTGCCGACATCGGGGGGGTCTAATGACCTCCCTGGGCATTTGCACGGGGTGCCTGCTGATAGATATCAGCAGTCACCCCGGTCTGGTCCCCGCCCGGCGCGCGGCGGGGACCGAAATTCCCACGAGCGTATGGATACGCCCTTCGCCCCCAATAGGTTAAAAAGGGGGGCCATGCTGTCTAAAAGGGAAGGGGCCCTGCTGTCTAAAGGGGTCTGTAAAAGCAATGGTCTGCAGTCTGCACATACACATGTGCATAGGAGTGCTATATTAAAAAAAAAAAAAAAAATGTAAATTTACTGCTCCCCCAATAAAAATTAGCTCCCCCTTTTCCTATTGCTATACAAAAAAAGTAAAATAATTTTTTCTTTTACATATTTGATACTACCGCGTGGCTAAATGTCTGACCTATTAAAATATTAGTGAATCATTAACCTTTTTTTTTAAATAGTTCAGACAGTTACCCATGCGGCAGTATCAAATTTACACTGGTTTCTGTACAGGATCATTAATAATGACCGCAACTGGCGTAAACGTAAAAAAAAAAGTCAAAATTGCTGCTGTTTGGTCACATCACATGCTAGAAACTTTTAATATGGCCATTGTACATAGCTTTTCAAGTAGAGTCAGCTGAACCCCATTTTTTTGGCCAATCGAGTCAGCTTGGTTTTAACGTAACTTTATTCTTTCATGAGTTATTTACAAGTTTCTGACCACTGATAAAATGTGTTCAATGTGCTGCCCATTGTGTTGGATTGTCAATGCAACCCTCTTCTCCCATTCTTCACACACTGATAGCAACACCGCAGGAGAAATGCTAGCACAGGCTTCCAGTATCCGTAGTTTCAGGTGCTGCACATCTCGTATCTTCACAGCATAGACAATTGCCTTCAGATGACCCCAAAGATAAAAGTCTAAGGGGGTCAGATCGGGAGACCTTGGGGGCCATTCAACTGGCCCACGATGAGCAATCCACTTTCCAGGAAACTGTTCATCTGGAGTGCAAGGCTGAGCCAAAAATCCGCTGACACAGAAGGAATCACACATGTTTGTAACGAGAGCGTCAACTCTGGTACTGAGTGGCATAATACACATCCCCCGTACATCAGCTGACTATCACTTGATCACATGACATTATGATCACATGACAAACATCATGACGACATGACGCACATGGGCGTCAATAGCGTCAGCAGGGGGCGGGCTGCAAAAACAAAACATACAGCAGCCAAGCCCACAAACATCACATGATCGGAGAAAAATCATGTGACATGGGCACAGCCTGATGATGCGCACAGACGCGCAGAGAAAATATACGTCAGCAGGGGGCAGGGATGCCGACAAGAAGATAGACCAGCACAGGCCACTAAACTGTGAGGTCACGTCTCGCAACGCCAGGAAAGATGGGAAAAACGCGAGACTACAGTCATCAAGTAGGCTGATGAGAAAGAACTTCTGCCCGAAAAAAGAAGAATGATTTGAAAAAAAAAAACGGAAAAAAAGGTAGACACACATATTTACAAGTTAGATAATCTGGACATGCACTTTACAGTACTACTAAAAAATGCTTTGCAAATTTTTGCACAAAGCAGGGGTTCCCCCAGTGTTCCTACTATTTACACAGTGAATGCCTTAGGGCCTATTCATACTACGAAATTTCTGATCAGAGAAATGCCACTGTTTTCAGTAGTATTCTGCTTCATCATGCACACTGTGGGATTTCCACCACAGACATTCCTGGTTCTGCTGAAAGAATGAACATGTTCATTCTTCTGGCTGAATTCCACGTGGACTGCACCACCATCAAGGAGGGAGGGTGCAGGTCCGAGTGGTCTAAGCGCCAACTGATAGCGGCAGCAGCTGCTGCATACAGAATATCCCCTCACAAGGAATATTCCGTAGTGTGACTGGAGAAGGTATTTAGATCTGTCTTTCAGCTCCTGGTCATCATTACTTGAATTAGCCGCTTATTGCTTCTTGACAATGCTTTTTTTAAACTTGAATTACTGTAATATGTAATCCTTCCTGTGCAGTGTTCTAAGTTAGTCTACATCACTGACATTAACAGAACACATAGATAAGAGTAACTACCACATCGGTACTGTATGAGGCTCACTGCGCTGAATGCATGACTCCTTCTCCCCTTTTATCAAATAGCATGAATTCTTAAAAGAGGAGGAGGGCTGATTTCAGGTTCTGGGCTGTAATTAGTCATATCTCCCAAGAAGTAGGGGCACAGAAAGTCTAGGGCGAGTCCTGATACATTTCTGAGGGGTGAACATGCACCCTGAAGCAGAGAGGAATGCACAGAGCTTCTGTGCTCAGAAATATTCCGGGCTGAGATCCTAAGAGCGGGCTATCGCTGACTAAATCAGTCAGTGCTAGGACCACACAGACATTGATGATCTCCATAGACTGCAATGTATTCTGTGCGGTATTCTGCCAAAAGATTGAACATGTTCATTCTATCGGCAGATGAGCAGCAGAAAGCTCCGCCAGTGAAATTCTGTAGTGTGAACTGTGCAGCAGAATCCGATTGACAGCAATGGGACTCTGCAGCACTGAAAGTGTGAACCTTAGTAATAGGGTGCTCGGACAAAGAATGACAAGTGTAGGAATAAAAAAAAATTAAAAAATGTTGTCACATCTAGGCTGTTGTAATCTTATAAAATATAATATGAATTGTATTCTGAACACTCACCTTTGAACTTTGTACTTGTTTTTTGCATATTCTGCAGCAACTGCAACATTATTAAAGACACAGAATCCATTGCTTGCACTTCGTTGACTATGATGCCCTGGAGGTCTGAAAGAGATACAGAGATTTAAAGGGGTACGCTGGTTAAGGAAAATGTATCCCTATCCAAATGATAGGGGATAACTGTCTGATCGTGCCAGACCCCAGAAATCTCCTGCACGGTGTGGGGGTCGACGCACCTCCTTTATGCATCTCTATGGGAGATCTGGAGATACACGAGTAGCTATAGTCCAAGAATAACACCAATCATTTAAATGGGCATTGTCATAAAATAAATTTTTTATATGTTCTTCCTTTACTGAAAAAAAAATTCTATATATATTTGTTGTGTACATTTTCACTATTTATGTTATTTTTTAAGGTTTGAAAATGTGGCCACTAGGGGTCTCCCTTCTAGTGCCGCATAAGCAGGAGTAAATGGTCAGCACTATAGCGCATGGTGCGCGAGGATTGAAGAAATCCAGGTGTAGTTAATAGAAATCCCGGCACTCAAAATTTCATCAGAAGCTTTAGGTTTATTTAGACATAAACTGCATACATTTTAAACAGCAAGCGTTCCGGCTTGTAATGGCCTTTGTCCACTGCATGCAGTTGGAGAAAAATTGACAGGTACCATTTAATTATTTTTTGGAATAATATTTACCAAAATGTTACTCAACTTGGAATTCTAATATATGCTTCCATAAATGGGGAGTAGGCACAAAAGAAGCCAGCAAAGCAATAGGAAGATTAACATTAAAATTGTTCAAAACTAGAATCACTTTCATGCAGACAATAGAAACACAAACTAACTTAAAGGAAAACTGTCAGATATTTTCTCCCGCACTATCCACAGTACTGGTGATGAGCCCTACCTTGCCCGGATCCGCCTGGTCGTTCGCCCGCAATTGTGGTTTTATTCTATGTGTATATCTTGCTGTAACTGGCACGGGCGGGGCTTCTGCACTGACGTCAGCGCCGCTTATGAATATTGTTCCCCCTCCCTCCAGTTAGGAGCAGCGAAGAGAGGGAGAGCTGGAGGGAGGGGGGATGAATATTCATAAGCGGTGCTGACGTCAGTGCAGAAGCCCCGCCCGTGCCAGTTACAGCAAGATATACACGTAGAATAAAACCACAATTGCGGGCGAACGGCCGGGCGGATCCGGGTAAGGTAGGGATCGTTTTAATCAGCGTCTCCGGCACTATCCACCAGTACTGTGGATAGTGCGGGAGAAAATATCTAACATTTTTCCTTTAATAAAGTAAGACTTTAAATTTGTTTCATATTACAATACAATGAAGCAGAGGCGGGCGGCACTGACAGCTAGGTAGTATACCACTTGTTTGAAGAAAAAAAAAATCTCATTCTTGCTGACAGCTTGCCAGCCCATGGCTTTTCAGGGTTTGACACCACCTGTCCAAGTCATCAGATGTATTGGATATAGGTGTTTTTGTTGCTTTAACTGCATGGCCATTAGTGACCGAAAGCCTAGATTGTAACATGAGAGTTTTAAAAGTTTTGGCGGGTGACAGATTCTCTTTAATATTCCGATCCCAATCATTCTATAGCTGGTAGCTTTTCATTACCTTATGAGAGCCATTCCATTCTGAGCACCTCCAGACATCACAGCATCAACAACTTGAAGTGTGCCACCAAGTGACAGCTTAGCACAGTGATAAGAGTTCTGCAGAAAATAAAGATATTTTCATGAAGCACAATGGCTTAGATTTAGTACTGAAACTAGAATTCGGCACAATTTGTGCCAAAAAAAAAAAATTGCTTACATGCTGTGTACCACATTTTTTACATTACATGTTTTAGATACTTTTTCAAGTGCATATTAAGCCAACTAATAGTAGGTCAAAACCTAGACTAGACAGTGCAAACATATGCTAGATTTATTAAACTAAGCTATATTGAAAAAAATGATGCATTCTAAGGCTGCTTTCACACTATAAAATTCATCCGTTTGAAAGATCCGTTTGATGTTCTGTTATGAAAACCCTGAAAATCGGCCATTAAACGTCCGTATGAAAATCCCATACGTCCGTTAGAAAATCCCATTATAGTCTATAGGATTTTTACAATATCCGTTTTAATCCGTTCTAGTCCATTATTAATAACGGACGTTATTTTGTGACGGGAGAATGAACGGAAGAAATAGTGCATGCACTATTTCTTCCGTTACTATCTTCCGTCACAAAATAACGTCCGTTATTAATAATGGACTATAACGGATTAAAACGGATAACGTAAAAATCCCATAGACTATTATGGGATTTTCTAACGGACGTATGGGATTTTCCAATGGACGTTTAATGGCCGATTTTCAGGGTTTTCATAACGGAACATCAAACAGATCTTTAAAACCGATGAATTTTATAGTGTGAAAGCAGCCTAAGACTGTCTTATTAAACAGCTATAGGTCATATGGGTAAAAATCACACTGAAATTGGCACCGCATGGAATCCGCAGTTGCTAATTTTGGTGCTAATTTAGATGTAATATTTTCAGCACAGCCAAATCCTACAACAACGAAAGCCTCTCAGTGTGGCAGCCCTGACATCCATTGCACCTAGTGTGGGTGAGAAGCTCAGGTATAAGTAGTTCTTCCGTTCCTCTCCTTTTAAAGCTGTCCCATGCTGAAAGATGTCCACGGCTCCCTTGGAGTCCCAGTATCCCATTCCAGTTCTCTGGTGGTGTCTTCTTTCGTGTTGCCCGGAGTTCCCCACCTCCCACTCCGCTCCCCCGCCTGTAACACCGCTATCCTGTCTGGATAAGAATAAAAAGACCTGACTGGTAAGTGAGGCCTTTGTCCTTTTTCGCTTTTGTGTTGTGCTTTCTGCCTTGGCCACGCTCCAGGCTTTGATTGGATCCCGTCCTGTGTGAAATGCCCGCTTACAGTGCCGCTTAGTTACGCATGTGCCGGCTCCTGCCTCTTGTTGCTTTTTTCTTTCGTGTTGCCCTCCCACCCACCATGGCTCAGACGGGACATCGCTGTGGCCGTCGATTTGCTGAGCCGGGGTGTGATGCGCTGACCATGGGCAATGCAAAAGAAGATACGACTGGAGAACTGGAGCAGAATACCAGGACATTGAGGGAGCAGCAACAGGTAAGCCCGGTTTATTGCTTTATATGCAATATATATATATATATATATATATATATATATATATATATATATACACACATATACACACACACACACAAAGAATTTAAATACATTTTAGCACGAGACACCTCCTGTGTGGAAGGGACATAATCAACAAAACAGGTTTTCTAAGCAATGCCTTCCACTAGTACAGAAGAATAGCTGTATTACTTTCACTAAGTGAATTTCATTCTTTACAATAGCCAATATAATGCAACCAGCAGGTTTCATCCTAGAGCAAGTTATCATAAAAATAGTTTTTAACCAGCCAGTGGTTTATTTCATTCATAGGTGGCCATAAATGGCACATGACTTACCAAAAACAAGAGAGACACACATCTACCAAACTTCAAATCCTGTGCATCAAATATGTGCAGGATACTGTACATGTGAATAAACCCGTAGGGTCTATTCACACTTACAGTATCCTGCACATATTCAATGCTGCAGATTTGAAGCTGTGTCCAGTCATTTAGTTTGCAATTAAATCTGCAGCTTCAAATCCTGTGCATCAAACATGCGCAGGATCCTACTGCTGTACATGTGAATAGACCCCTACAACAAAAAGGTCAACCTACAACTACAAAACACTTAAAATCTTTGCTAAAAATGGCATTGATTGTTGTTTTAGATTTTTATCCCAAGTATGAATTCACCCTGACAATTAATTCAAACAACCCAATAGCAGCGTTATACTATATTTCCCACCTGATGAAAATATGCAGCAATATACTTCTTTGAGGTTTCCTTCAACTCCTCTAAATCCATAGATTGAGTACTTTTAACTACATCAAGGTATTCACGACTGAAAATATATTGAGAAGATACCAGTAGGATCAGGATTAACAAATGAATACAGTATTTATTATTACAGTTTAAACAATAAACCTCAGTTCACAATGAGGAAATTAGGTTGGGAACGCTTCCTTGCTGAATCCTTCTGTGGATTCTCGATCCTCTGCTCAAAGCAGAAATGTTCCAGAGTCAGTGTATATATCGAGGCAATTTGCTGCGGACACAAGCACAGTCCCATTGACAAATGGGACATTTATGTTCAATCTTCTGCCAAAATTCAAATTCTCTTCGGAAGCTCCCTTGCAGAACTTCCGACATATGAACAGAATAGAGCAAAATCCACTGAAACCAACGGTCGTATAGTGCAAGTCAGAATCCTTGTGTGAACAAGGCCTTAATATTAAAATGTGTTCTGACAAAGTAATTCATATGAAAAAAAGCTGGCTACATATTAGACCAAACATTCATATTTCCTTGAGACTGTGATATCATGGAAGAGAAGAGTTGGGCATGTTGGATCAGCCTGATCCTTTTGTTCTCTGTGAAATAAGCTGCCACCTGAGGGGTCTGGAGGGGTCTCATGTGTATGTGGATCAGGAGAGATTTTTGTTGGTCATGGCGCTATACCTTGCAGCAAAACTGACACCATTTTTAAATTACTAGGTTCTATTCAAGTGTACCTGTCGTTAAATTTGTTATATAATGTAGATAATACCATTATATGTATATTTGTAATATACATTGATTAATTGTGTATAGTTTTGGATGACAAAAAAACTGTCCCTGCAGCTATTGTCTGTGTGTCTCTATGATGAGTCCAAAAACAGGAAGTGAGGGCAGGACAAGCAGGTATCTGTGCAGGCTCCTGGCTTGTCAATCATCCTGATGTATGAGCCAGGAGCACGTTATAGAGCAGTGGTCTTCAACCTGCGGACCTCCAGATGTTGCAAAACTACAACTCCCAGCATGCCCGGACAGCCGTTGGCTGTCCGGGCATGCTGGGAGCTGTAGTTTTGCAACATCTGGAGGTCCGCAGGTTGAAGACCACTGTTATAGAGCCTCAGTGCACAGCACTCTCCTGCTTTTTCTTAGTGCACAGCACTCTCCTGCTTGTCCACCATCACTTCCTGTATTTGGACTCCTCCTAGAGAAACACAGGCAATAGCTGCAGAGACAAAAATATACACATTTTATAACCAATGGATATTACAAATATTTATATAATGGTATTATCTACTTTATATAAAAAGTTTTTGTTGACAACAGGTACACTTTAAGTGTTATGGATCCAGTATCAGGGATTCTGTTATAAAGAGAATTAACGAAAAAGAAGTGAACAATGCCTTACTCATAATATACAAGAACTTTACATGTTGTACAATTTCCCATCAGAAAAGCTGACTATTGACTTAACAAAAAAAAAAAAGAAAAGAGAAAGAAAACAGGTAGAAGTAGCCATAAAAGCCATAAAAATAAATAAAAAAAAGGTAGAAGTAGCCATACACTTCTTGAACCTGCCATACACTTCCTAAACCTGTCAACTGATGGTACAGTGGGGTCGGTGGACATTAAAGGGGTAGTCCAGTGGTGAAAAACTTATCCCCTATCCTAAGGATAGGGGATAAGTTTGAGATTGCGGGGGGGGTCCGACCGCTGGGGCCCCTGCGATCTCTCTGTACGGGGCCCCCGGCTCTCCGCCCAGATAGTGGGTGTCGACCCCCGCACGAAGCGGCGGCCGACACGCCCCCTCAATACATTTCAATGGCAGAGCCGGAGATTGCCGGAGGCAGCGCTTCGGCTCTGCCATAGAGTTGTATTGAGGGGGCGTGTCGGCCGCCGCCTTGTGCGGAGGTCGACACGCCCCCTTCCCGCGGGCTGTCGGGGCTCCGTACAGGAGATCGCAGGGGGCCCCAGCGGTCGGACCCCCAGCGATCTGCAACTTATCCCCTATCCTTAAGATAGGGGATAAGTTGTTCACCACTGAGTCACCACTGGACTATTCCTTTAACCTAATCCAGTGTTTCCCAACCAGGGTGCCTCCAGCTTTTGCAAAACTACAACCCCCACCATGCCCGGACAGCCTTTGGCCTTAAGTTTGCAAGAGCTGGAGGCACCCTGGTTGGGAAACACTGACCTAATGTGTCTGGCCAGCCATTTGCTATACAGACCTGTGAACTAGCATTATCTCTTCCTCCGTAGCCTCTCTGACAGGTAACCGGACACATCTGTTTACAAGATCATAGTCCTGAAGCCTCTTGTAGGAAGAAGACAGCCTCTCCGGCACCTCAATAGCACACTCTGGGCTGAAAGAAGAAGACAAACAGCACCTTCAGCTATATTCACACGTGACAAATAACACTTTGGAGACACTTCATGAGAAGAAAAAGCCAGTTGGCCGTTATATTATTTCCTGTTGCGTATATAGCTCCAACATATACCAAAGCAGTGTACAGATTACTTACTCATCCCAAAGCAGACTATAGCTCATCATTTCTTCATCGTATACCAGCGCTGTCCCTGCCATTATTGCTGGAAGACATCAAAAGTTGATTACATGGAAAAAGATGAATTATCAGATAGATTTATAACTAATCATATGCATTTCTAAAAGGAAATGGCTGTTCTGGATAGAAAAAAAATAAAAATAAATGTAAAAGACCAGGCAGAGAGGGTGTAGTTCCGCATCATAATCACTTAGATTGCAATACAGATGTTTGGTATAACTGGTTGACATCCCACTAGGGCAGTGGTCTTCAACCTGCGGACCTCCAGATGTTGCAAAACTACAACTCCCAGCATGCCCGGACAGCCAACGGCTGTCCGGGCATGCTGGGAGTTGTAGTTTTGCAACATCTGGAGGTCCGCAGGTTGAAGACCACTGCGACTAGGGCTAGGGGGTTGTGCTGGACACCACAGAGGAATTAACCTGCAATGTTTGTATTATTGTCCTGTGTCACCTAAGAAAACGTTCTCATGAGTAACTATAGTGTTTAAGTAGGTATTAAACAAGTCCCGGCTGCACTGTACAGCACTGAGCTCAAAGGAGCAAGCACACAGTTCTCTCCTGTCTCCCACAAGTAACAGGAGAAAAACCGCAGCTCCTTGTACACACATACTTGTCTAGCAGCGGCGCCTGTTCCCTCAAAGGCGGCAGACAATGTGGGTTAAGCTGGTATGACTGCTCACTGTCCAAGAGGCGGTATACGTCAGCGCTACCTTGCTTCCCACACTTCAGTCTGAATCTCAATTCGGCGCCCTCCACCGCAGGCTGTGTGAGGCAGGAAATGGGTCCGTCGCCATTTTGTCGAAGACCAACATTAGCTTGTTACAGATGTGTCTAACTGGGTGCAGGGAACAAAATCGTGCAGAAATCTTTGAGCCTATGACTGATGTGTAGTATAGGTAAGGGCAGTCTTCATTCCCGAATATTATGCTGCTTATGGCTATACTGGAAGTCCTTAGAGACCTGAAGTAGAATAAATGGTCTTTGTGGGGATTATTTTCTGGAATAAATAGAATTAATGAAAACATAGTAGAGTAGAAGCAGGAATCTGGTTTACAAAAGTCTTTGGGTTATGTTCACACTGAGGAAATAATGTGAACTTCCTGGCTGCACTTATTTAGTGCAGAATTTTAAATTTCAAAGTCCCATTGCTAATAGGCTTTTCTGTGCAGATTTAACATGTTCATTTTGCAAAAAACTGTCCCTGCAGCTATTGTCTGTGTGTCTCTTGCAAAATTCAATTCCACTACAGAACATCCAATGTCTGAACTAAGCAGCAGAATCCCATTGAAATTAATGGGCGGCTCCAGCAAGTGGCTTCCACTTGGAATTACCTCATGGAAATTACGAGCAGAATCTCTATAGTGGGAATGAGGCCTAGCTGGTAACTCCACCGCAGTTGCTCTGGTGTCTTTTTGCTGACATGATGTGACATAGATTGTTCATATAATGCTGCAGCAGACTAATGGCCCCAAGGGTGGATATATGCGGCAACACGTGACCAGTCTGGCCTTGAACTAGATGTGTTAGAAGCAGGAAACATAGGCAAGCGTAAGGGTCTTAGTGACATTGTCAAAGGCCATATTGTAAGGACTAGGAAAATGGGTCAAAGCAAAGTTGGCTCTACCGTTAGGTGGCTGCCTAAGGCATCGCACTGGCAAGGCCTCGCGACCGTCTAACTCGCCCCCACCCCCATGGAAAGAAAACATGAATGGCAATGCGTACAATGTAAGCATTGCCACTCAGCTCCTGTACTTTACCACCACCGCCGCTGCTTTCCTCCCGGTCATGTGTCTATTGCGGCATGGGGCAGAGCTTTCATATACAGGCCGTTCGCGATGAGATGACGTCACGGCGCACGGCCTGCACTTGAAGCCCTGTGTCACAATAGACACAAGACCGAAGAAGAAGCGGCAGTAGCTACAAAGCTCATACCGAGCGCTGCACCAAAGAGTGCAATACAGGCACTGGACTGCAGGGGAGAGAGCCCACACACCAGGACAGAAAGAAGAGATAGCAAGCATGTAAAAGGGAGCAGAATGAGGCAGGGTTCACACCACGTTTTGTTAAATATGGTTCCCGTATACAGCTGGGAAAGGGGGGGGCGGGGCTTAATCGCGACGCCCGCACTCAGCCGTATTCGGGAACCGTATTTAATGTATGTCTATGAGCCGACCGGAGTGAACCGCAGCCTCCGGTCGGCTTCGTTTTCGGCCGTATGCGGTTTCCCGACCGCAGGCAAAAACGTGTTCGACCGCGTTTTTGCCTACAGTCGGGAAACCGCATACAGCCGAAAATGAAGCCGACCGGAGGCTGCGGTTCACTCCGGTCGGCTCATAGACATACATTAAATACGGTTCCCGAATACGGCAGAGTGCGGGCGCCGCGATTAAGCCCCGCCCCCCTCCTCCCAGCCGTATACGGGAACTGTATTTAACAAAACGTGGTGTGAACCCAGCCTAACAGTGGGGAAAGGGAGAGGTTTGGGGTGGGGGGTATCTAAGCTTATTATGTGTGATATTGTCTGCCTAGATATCTATATATGGAGGGGGTGCCTTGTGTGGGGGTCAACACAGCTCCTTTCATGGTCCTGGTGTGAAGGTATTACTTTGTTTCTGTACCTCAACACTTGGAAAAATCCCATTACATGCATCACTATTCACTTACATTTAGGGGTGCAGCACACAATACTTTGCCTTGCCCCAGGTGCTGCCAATGCACACTAGATCGCAACATCTTGTTAGTGAGGGTCTCATGTTCGGGTTTCGCCTAAGGCCTCTTAACCCCGTAAGGACCAAGCCCATTTTCACCTTAAGGACCTGGCCATTTTTTGCACTTCTTACTACTGTCACTTTAACCCCTTAAGGACTCAGCCCATTTTGGCCTTAAGGACTCAGACAATTAAATTTTTACGTTTTAATTTTTTCCTCCTCGCCTTCTAAAAATCATAACTCTTTTATATTTTCATCCACAGACTAGTATGAGGGCTTGTTTTTTGCGCGACCAGTTGTCCTTTGTAATGACATAACTCATTATATCATAAAATGTATGGCGCAACCAAAAAACACTATTTTTGTGGGGAAATTAAAAAGAAAAACGCAATTTTGCTAATTTTGGAAGGTTTCGTTTTCACGCCGTACAATTTATGGTAAAAATGACGTGTGTTCTTTATTCTGAGGGTCAATACGATTAAAATGATACCCATTATTACATACTTTTATATTATTGGTGTGCTTAAAAAAAATCACAAACTTTTTAACCAAATTAGTACGCTTATAATCCCTTTATTTTGATGACCTCTAACTTTTTTATTTTTCCGTATAAGCGGCGGTATGAGGGATCATTTTTTGCGCCATGATCTGTACTTTTTTTGATACCACATTTGCATATAAAAAACTTTTAATAAAGTTTTTTTAATTTTTTTTTAATAAAATGTATTAAAAAAGTAGCAATTTTGGACTTTTTTTTTACGTTCACGCCGTTCACCGTACGGGATCATTAACATTTTATTTTAATAGTTCGGACATTTACACACACGGCGATACCAAATATGTCTATAAAATTTATTTTTTACGCTTTTTGGGGGTAAAATAGGAAAAAACGGGACGTTTTACTTTTTTATTGGGGGAGGGGATTTTTCACTTTTTTTTTTTACTTTTACTTTTACATTTTTTTACATTTTTTTACATTTTTTTCCACACTTGAATAGTCCTCATAGGGGACTATTCATAGCAATACCATGATTGCTAATACTGATCTGTTCTATGTATAGGACATAGAACAGATCAGTGTTATCGGCTATCTTCTGTTCTGGTCTGCTCGATCTCAGACCAGAGCAGAAGACGCCGGGAGCCGGAAGGAGGAAGGTATGGGGACCTCCGTGCGGCGTTCTGAATGATCGGATCCCCGCAGCAGCGCTGCGGGCGATCCGATCGTTCATTTAAATCGCGCACTGCCGCAGATGCCGGGATCTGTATTGATCCTGGCACCTGAGGGGTTAATGGCGGACGCCCGCGAGATCGCGGGCGTTGGCCATTGCCGGCGGGTCCCTGGCTGCGATCAGCAGCCGGGATCAGCCGCGCATGACACGGGCATCGCTCCAATGCCCGCGGTTATGCACAGGACGTAAATGTACGTCCTGGTGCGTTAAGTACCACCGCACCAGGACGTACATTTATGTCCTGCGTCCTTAAGGGGTTAAGCACTAATGACTCTGGGATGCTTTTACCTTTCATTCTGATTCCGAGAGAGTTTTTTCGTGACATATTCTACTTTATGTTAGTGGTAAAATTTCATCGATACTTGCATCATTTCTTTAGAATTTTGCATTTTTTTTTACTTTGAAGCTCTCTCCTTATGAGGAAAATGAATATTCCAAATGAATTATATATTGATTCACATATACAATATGTCTACTTTATCTTTGCATCATAAAGTTGACATGTTTTTACTTTTGGAAGACATCAGAGGGCTTCAAAGTATAGCAGAAATTTTCCAATTTTTCACAAAATATTCAAAATCGAAATTTTTCAGGGACCAGTTCAGTTTTGAAGTGGATTTGAAGTGCCTTCTTATTAGAAATATCCCATAAATGACCCAATTATAAAAAATGCACCCCCCAAAGTATTCAAAATGACATTTAAAAGGTTTGTTAACCCTTTAGGTGTTTCACAGGAATAGCAGCAAATTGAAGGAGAAATCTTCATTTTTTACACTGGCATGTTCTTGTAGACCTAAGGGGTAAAAGGAGAGAAATCTTCCTAAAATGTGTAACCCAATTTCTCTTGAGTAAGGAAATACCTCATGTGTATGTCAAGTATTCTGTGGGTGCACTACAAGGCTCAGAAGGGAGAGGGAGTTTTTCTGAAATGGTTTTTGGGGGGCATGTCACATTTAAGAAGCCCCTATGGTGCCAGAACAGCAAAATAAAAAAAATAAAAACACATGGCATACTATTTTGGAAACTACACCCCTCAAGGAACGTAACAAGGGGTACAGTGAGCCTTAACACCTCACAGGTGTTTGACTACTTTTCGTTAAGTTTGGATGTATAAATGATTTGTTTTTTTCACTAAAATGCTAGTTTTCCCCCAATTTTTTTTTTTTTACAAGGGGTAATAGGAGAAAATGACCCCCAAAATTTGTAACCCCATCTCTTCTGAGTATGGAAATACTCCATGTGTTGATGTCAAGTGCTCTGCTGGCGCACTTCAATGCTCAGAAGAGAAGGAGTCACATTTGGCTTTTGGAAAGCAAATTTTGCTGAAATGGTTTTGGGGGGCATGTGCCATTTAGGAAGCCCCTATGGTGCCAGGACAGAAAAAAAATCCCACATGGCATACTATTTTGGAAACTACACCGCTCAAGGAATGTAACAAGGGGTACAGTGAGCCTTAACACCACACAGGTGTTTGACGACTTTGGATGAGTAAAAAATTTTTTTTTTGTTCACAAAAATGATGGTTTCCCCCAAATTTTACATTTTTACAAGGGTAATAGGAGAAAATGCCCCCAAAAATTTGTAACCTCATCTCTTCCCATGTGTGGACGTCAAGTGACCTGCGGGCGCACTACAATGCTCAGAAGAGAAGGAGTCACATTTGCAAATTTTGCTGAAATGGGGGTGGGAGGGGCATATCGCATTTTAGGAAGCCCCTATGGTGCAAGAACAGCAAAAAAAAACATGGCATACTATTTTGGAAACTACACCCCTCAAGGAACGTAACCAGGGGTACAGTGAGCCTTAACACCCCACAGGTGTTTGATAAATGTTCATTAAAGATCCAGGAATTTTTATTTATTTATGTGTGTGTGTATATATATATATATATATATATATATATATATATAAAATCAAAGAATAAATTGGCCAGCACTATTGATTCCAAACTATTGTAAAGACCTGGCTTACAGGTGCAGGCTGCTGGGCTAAATTTACAGCAACAGGAGAATACAGCAGCACACTGCTAGCACAAAGATATAGATGAAACATGATCTATATCTTTGTGCTAGCAGTGTGCTGCTGTATTCTTCTGTTGCTGTATATTTAGCCCAGCAGCCTGCACCTGTAAGCCAGGTCTTTACAATAGTTTGGAATCAATAGTGCTGGCCAACTTATTCTTTGGTTGTATTACACATACGGGGGAGTGGCTACCTCCATGTTGGCTCTTGCACCCACCCCACCCACCTCTATTAGGTGTATATAAGGTGCCTTGTATGTTTCAGACCTTGCAATGCCTGCTGTACTGTTCACACAGAGGCATATTCATAGTGTAGGAATGAGAATGAGGTCACCTTACCGTGAATGAGGTCACCTTACCGTGGTGGGACGGTCCACGCTATTTGGCGCCAAATTTGCAAGCTTAGTACCTCATAATTTCATAGTTTCATATTTTCATTTATTGCACTACAGCTGTATAGCTTTTCATGTTCTTTCTATATACTCATGTTTTATCTATATACTCATGTTTCATCTATATCTTTGTGCTAGCAGTGTGCTACTGTATTCTCCTGTTGCTATATATATATATATATATATATATATATATATATCAACTGGCTCCAGAAAGTTAAACAGATTTGTAAATTACTTCTATTAAAAAAATCTTAATCCTTTCAGTACTTATGAGCTTCTGAAGTTAAGGTTGTTCTTTTCTGTCTAAGTGCTCTCTGAAGACACGTGTCTCGGGAAACGCCCAGTTTAGAAGCAAATCCCCATAGCAAACCTCTTCTAAACTGGGCGTTTCCCGAGACACGTGTCATCACAGAGCACTTAGACAGAAAAGAATAACCTCAGAAGCTCATAAGTACTGAAAGTATTAAGATTTTTTAATAGAAGTAATTTACAAATCTGTTTAACTTTCTGGAGACAGTTGATATATAAAAAAAAGTGTTTTTCCTGGAATACCCCTTTAAGTGGGATGTGAAAAGGAAAAATTTTATTTTTTTTACACTAAAATGCTGGGGGTTACCCCAAATTTTTCATTTTCACAAGTGGTATTAGGAGAAAATGTAGATACATTTCTTTGGAGTAAGGACATACCTCATATCTGGGCGTAAACAGCTCTGCGGGTGCACACCGGTCACGGAAGAGCCGGAGAGCAGTCAGGGGCCTTGATCTTCTACATAGCTGCCTATGGAGCCAGAACAGCGGGACCCCCCCCCCCCCTCAAGGAGCATTACATGGGGTAAATTACTAAAATGGGGTACAGTGGGACATTAAATGATATAACAGGTTATGTTCCCAGAATGATGACCCAGTGCATAGCCAAAACGAAAAAATATGCCCACCCCAAACCCTATGCTCTGAATCATCATTCTGGGAATGTGATGTGTGTGGCCGTCCCTAACCTGTTGCCTCAAATGCGCACCCCGCTCAGGTGGAGAGAGAGCGCTGTGCATTTGAGACAACATAAAAAAGTCCCCGATGATAGTGTCTCAGTGACCCATTTTTGGAAAAAAAATACCCCCAGAGGTCTTATCAGGTTTTTTTTTTTCATAAAATAATTTTTTGGGCAGTTTAGTGGTTTTATGGGGTTACAATTTGGAATGTACTCTGGACTTAACACATTGGGGTCAAATTATGGGAAATTAAAATGAAAAGGGAAAATTTTGTACTGCATGGAAGTGTGATACTCCCTGAAGCAGTTTTTAATGCAGAGGCCCGGATGATCGGGGCATGGCACCCTGGACCATGTAGACCGCAACTTTTTTGTACCGTACCAACTCCCCCCATATACTGATTGTAGTCCAGAATACAATCAGGCTTGAGGACCGGTGTTGTGGTACCTCGCACAGGGACAGGTGAGCTTCCGTTACCATGAATTGTGGTCAGCATAAGGACATCCCTCTTATCCTTATACCTGACCAGCAACAGGTTTTCATGGGTAAGGGCACGGGACTCACCCTTGGGCATACGTGTCTGAACAAAATTTAGAGGGAGGCCTCCCAGTTTCTTCCGCACGGTCCCACAAGCGGACGTGGATCTGGCGGCAAGGGATGTGAACAGAGGGATGCTGGTATAAACGTTGTCCATGTAAAGGTGGTAACCCTTATCCAGCAATGGGTGCACAAGGTCCCAAATGATTTTCCTGCTAACACCCAGAGTGGGGGAACATTCTTGGAGTTCAATACGGGAATCTCGTCCCTCATATACTCTAAACTTGTAAGTGCACCCGGAGGTACTCTCACAAAGTTTGTAGAGCTTCACGCCATACCGCACCCGCTTCGAGGGAATATACTGGCGGAAGATGAGTCTCCACTTAAAACTCATAAGAGACTCACCTACTGAGAGCTCCCTGAGCGGTACGTAGGCCTCCAAAAATTTGGCCCCAAAGTGATCTATGACCGGCCTCACTTTGTAAAGCTGGTCATAGGTGGGATCACTTTGGGGGGGGGGGGCGGGACATGCTGCATTATCAGTGTAATGGAGGCATTTCCAAATGGCCTTGAACCGCTTCCGTGTCATGAGCATACTGTAAAGCGGGGTCTGGTATAGGATGTCCCCGCTCCAGTACTGTCTGACACTGGGCTTTTTGTGTGTGTGTGTGGGGGGGGGGAGTATGTAGTGTGTGTGCTTGGTGTAACTTTTACATATAACGGTGTGTGATTATAAGTTCTACACCCCCAATCACCATGTATTTCCGGGTCAGCGGGTCACACGTGACCCATATCACCGGAATCATTGCAAATCGCCGGTGTGAATTCACCAGCGATTTGGGGTGGTGTGATGACCCCCCTGGGCATTTGCGTGGGGTGCCTGTTGATCGATATCAGCAGTCACCCCGCTCCAGTCCCTGCCCGGCACGCGGCTGGGACTGAAATTCCCATGGGCGTACAAGTACGTCATGGGTCCTTAAGTACCAGGGCGCCATGGCGTACCGGTACGTCCTAGGTCCTTAACTGGTTAAAGTCTAGAGCCGCCTATGGGTCAAAGCATCTTCAGAATGGGAACAGTACAGCCTACTATAGGCAGAAATCATAGTACACTGCAATACAATAGTATAAAAAAAAGTGAACATCATTTATACTGCATAGTGAACAAAGAATAAAACGAACACCATTTTACCCTACAGAAAAATATTTTTTTTGCAATACATTATATGGTATAGTGAAAAATGCTGTTAAAATGTGTAACTTGTCTCACAAAAAATCCCTCGTACAACATAATGGGAGTATTAAAGCACTGAGGTGTAGGGAGAGGTAAGTAATACATTTCTTGGGCCGACAAGGAGGTGAGGTGAAATTGTTTACATGGCAGAATTTCCAAGCAGAATACGCCAAAAAAATTCCACCTGGAAATTCCACTGCAGCAGAGTCTCCTTGATTTCAAAGGGATTCTGCTGTACTGTGCACATGGTAGAAATCTCCATTCTATTGGTGTCTATTGAGATGGTGCATTTTTGAGCGGTCCTAGAAGCGGTGGAACATGCAATTGTGCAGAATGTCTGCCTGTGTACATGACATTCTGCACATAGCCTAAATGTCTGTAAAATAATTATCAGTATTCTGAAGCTGTTTCTGAAAGGGTGGATTCACTTCCCATCAGGACAGTATGGTGGAGGTATACATCATGATACCAGCAAGAAGTATGCTTATGTGACGTATGCTCACTTTATTGGACCGAACATATTATACTAGTAGTGTTGAGCAAAACCACAGTAAATGTGTCTGAATCTGACAGGTGTTTATTGCTTTAATCTACATTATAAGATTAAAAAGCCTGTCAACCTGGACTTTTCTGGACAACCGGAGAACTTTGAAAACCGCACTAATTTATGCAGGCAATGGCTTGGGCAACACAATAACACATAGCAGGAGACAGTGAGGCTCTGCAGTTTTTTACCCAAAGCCAGAAATGTATTGAAAGGGAATGGGAAATATAAAGGAAGGACTTGTACTTCTTCTTCCTCATGGATCCACTTCTGGCTTTAGCTCAAAAACTGCATGGCAGTTTTTCCAAAAAGCTGCCAATTGGAAACGCAGCCTTATTCCAGTTTCATAAATTGTGAGATGCATGCATTTTCCCCAGTATTGAATTAACCGAATTTCATTTCTAGTATAAATTATTACTGTACATGTGTAAACGATTTTCATACAGATTTCCAGTATACTTGGCTTTTTGAGATATTGTCTAATCTCATCCTATAAGTTAGTAGCCACTAGGGGGAGGTGTTGCCTATAATTTCTTCATTTACAGCGTACAACTTTGGCCTGTCTAGTAGAACAATTGTGAGACTTAGAAAAGGTCATGCAGTGTAATGCTGAAATCAGAATTATGCAGTTTGTTATTTTTTTTCCCGGTTGAAAAAGCAGAATATTCCCCTAGCAGGTCAAGAAAAATTATTTCTCCCTCTGAAGTTTGTATTGGCAATGGTTTTCTTAAAATTCCTGACTATAATCCAAAAAGTCAAATAATCCGGTACCTTTTTTCAGAATAAAACTACAATTTTGTAAATACTGACCAGATTTAACAAATTACAAAATCCCTCTAAGATCTTAGCGCTCCCACAAACAGCTGTTTGAAGAAAATGGGTGAGCTCTGTGGCTTCTGCATTTACATTGCTCCTTAAATGGGTACTTCCCTGGAAAACTTTCTTTTTTAAATCAACTGGTGCCAGAAAGTTAAACAGATTTGTAAATCGCTTCCAGTACTTTTTAGGGACTGTATACTAAAGAGAAATCCAAAAAAGAAATGCATTTCCTCTGATGTCATGACCACAGTGCTCTCTGCTGACCTCTGCTGTCCATTTTAGGAACTGTCCAGAGCAGGTGAAAATCCACATACAGTGGGGACCCCAGGTAAACATTTGTATTAATGTGCATAAAGAAGCCAAAGAAAGATGGAAAAATCTCCAAAAGGCATCAAATTACAGATTGGATATTCTTATAATATGTCAACAAAAATTAGATTTTATTTCCATCATTTACAAAAGTTTGGGAACCCTGCAGAATTTATAGGGAACCCCCTTTGCAAAGCTGAGACCTGCCAGTGTCATGAATTGTTCTCAATCATCATCTAGGAAGACCAGGTGATGTCAATCTCAAAGGTTTTAAATGCCCAGACTCATCTGTCCTTGCCCCAACAATCAGCACCATGGGTTCTTCTAAGCAGTTGTCTAGAAATCTGAAACTGAAAATAGTTGACGCTCACAAAGCTGGAGAAGGCTATAAGAAGATTTTCAAAACGTTTTCAGATGTCAATATCCTCTGTTCGGAATGTAATTAAGAAATGGCAGTCATCAGGAACAGTGGAAGTTAAAGCAAGATCTGGAAGACCAAGAAAAATATCAGACAGAACAGCTTGCAGGATTGTGAGAAAAACTATTCAAAACCCACGTTTGACTGCACAATCCCTCCAGAAAGATCTGGCAGACACTGGAGTTGTGGTACACTATTCCACTATAAAGAGATACTTGTAACCGATATCGGTTGATCCCTACAAATATGGTCTGCATGGAAAAGTCATCAGAAGAAAACCTCTTCTACGTCCTCACCACAAAAATCAGCATTTGAACTTTGCAAATGAACATATAGACAAGCCTGATGCATTTTGGAAGTTCTGTGGACTGCTGAGGTTAAAATTGAACTTTTTGGCCGGAATGAGCAAAGGTACATTTGGAGAAGGGGAACAGAATTTTATGAAAAGAACCTCTGTCCAGCTGTTAAGCATGGAGGTAGATCAATCATGCTTTGGGGTTATATTGCAGCCAGTGGCACAGGGAACATCTCTCGAGTAGAAGGTAAAATGGATTCAATAAAATTTCAGCAAATTTTGGATGCTAACTTGATGCCATCTGTATAAAAGCTGAAGTTAAAGAGAGGATGGCTTCTACAAATGGATAATGATCCTAAACACACCTCAAAATCCACGGGGGATTACATCAAGAGGCGTAAACTGAAGGTTTTGCCATGGCCTTCACAATCTCCTGACCTCAACATAATTAAAAATCTATGGATAGACCTTAAAAGAGCAGTGCGTGACAGACAGCCCAGAAATCTCAAAGAACTGGAAAACTTTTGTAAGGAAAAATGGGCAAAGATTAGGGATGTCCCGATACCGATACTAGTATTGGTCTCGGGCCGATACTGGCCATTTTCATGGTATCGGGGACTTGTTTAATGTCCCCGATACCATGTCCGATACCTGCTGCCGCTCCGCTGCCCGGTGTAGTGAAGAAAACTGTGTCTTGAAGCGTTCTGTGTCCCGATCTTCACTAACACCGGTTCTCCCATCTGCATCATGGCGATCTATGGAGGAGAATGTGACACACACGTCACTCCTCCTCCCCTATGCCCAGCGTAACGCTACGGAGGAAGCAGAGTGACGTGTATGTCACATGCTCCTCCATAGATCGCCATGATGCGACGGGAGGACAGAGCAGCGGAGCGGCAGCAGGTGAGCTGTCTACAAGGGTGAGGGCTGCGGTCTACAAGGGGGCCCTACTAATGTCTAAAGGGGGGTGCCTGCTAGCTGTCTAAGGGGGTCCCTGCTAGCTGTCTAAAGGGGGTCCCTGCTAGCTGTCTAAAGGGGGGTCCCTGCTAGCTGTCTAAAGGGGGGTCCCTGCTAGCTGTCTAAAGGGGGGGCCCTGCTAATGTCTAAAGGAGGGCCCTGCTAATGTCTATAGGGGGCCCTGCTAATGTCTATAGGGGGCCCTGCTAATGTCTACAGGGGGCCCTGCTAATGTCTACAGGGGGCCCTGCTAATGTCTATAGGGGGCCCTGCTAATGTCTACAGGGGGCCCTGCTAATGTCTACAGGGGGCCCTGCTAATGTCTAAAGGGGGGCCCTGCTAGACATTAGCAGGGCCCCCCTTTAGACATTAGCAGGGCCCCCTTTAGACATTGGCAGGGCCCCCTTTAGACATTAACAGCCACCTCCCCTCTTTAGACATTATCAGGGCCCCCCTTTAGACATTAGCAGCCCCCTCCCCCCTTTAGACATTAGCAGGGCCCCCTTAAGACATTGGCAGGGCCCCCTTTAGACATTAGCAGCCACCTCCCCTCTTTAGACATTATCAGGGCCCCCCTTTAGACATTAGCAGCCCCCTCCCCCCTTTAGACATTAGCAGGGCCCCCCTTTAGACATTAGCAGGGCCCCCTTTAGACATTAGCAGCCCCCTCCCCCTTTAGACATTATCAGGGCCCCCCTTTAGACATAAGCAGGGGGCCCTGCTAAAGTCTAAAGGGGGCCCTGCTGTCTAAAGGGGGGAGGGGGCTGCTAATGTCTAAAGGGGGGCCCCTGCTAATGTCTAAAGGGGGGGCCTGCTAATGTCTAAAGGGGGCCCTGCTGTCTAAAGGGGGGGCCTGTTAATGTCTAAAGGGGGGGCCTGCTAATGTCTAAAGGGGGCCCTGCTTTCTAAAGGGGGGCCCCTGCTAATGTCTAAAGGGGGGGGGCCTGCTAATGTCTAAAGGGGGATCCTGCTGTTTAAAGGGGGGGGCTGCTAATGTCTAAAGGGGGAGGGGGGCTGCGAATGTCTAAAGGGGGCCCTGCTTTTTAAAGGGGGGAGGGGGGCTGCTAATGTCTAAAGCGGGGCCCCTGCTGATGTCTAAAGGGGGGGCCCCTGCTGATGTCTAAAGGGGGCCCCTGCTGATGTCTAAAGGGGGGGCCCTGCTGATGTCTAAAGGGGGAGGGGTGCTTCTAACGTCTAAAGGGGGCCCTGCTAATGTCTAAAGGGGGGGCCCTGCTAATGTCTAAAGGGGGATACTCCCTACTATTAAAGGCAATCTTACAGAAGAGTCACCTGCACTAACTTGAATTTATAGGTAGATAGTGCAGGTGACCTGGTTTCTACCGCTGCTCACCATGTGGTCATCGGTCTCACCGCCAATGCAAATTCCCTGTTCTGTCCAATGGAGAAGAGAGAAATCTTGGCTCATACTACAGCAGCCGCCACCATTGTACACAACAAGGACCAGGGCTGCCATCAGAAATTTCAGGGCCCATTACACAGCTCAAGGCCTGGGCCCCCCTTCCCCCAACCAGGGCCCGGGCATTTTATAGTAAGCAGACCATTTTTTTGGTGGGGGTCCAACTGCTAAGACCCGCACTGATCACTTCGGTTGAAGTGGTTCTCCAGCTGTTGGAAAGCTAAAACTCCCATCATGTCTGGAGAGCCTCAGGCATTATGGGAGTTGCAGTTTTGTAACAGCTGGAGAGACACAGATTGGACACAGTTTTATCCATCATCACTGCAGAATTTACAAGTGACTACAGCTCTGATGGGACAGTCAGGAGAATACACAATGATATCAGTGACCTTAGTGACGTCTTCTGACTTGAGTGATATCTTCTCTGTTATCTTTTCTTCTTCATCTGGCCCAGAGACCAGGTCTTCCTCCAGCTCCATCTTCTTTGCAGAGTCTGACATCCAGACATCATTGGCTCCTCACTTTGTGAGCAGATCCTCATCCTCTGCATGTAGATAGTAATCATTATAACCTTGCCAGAAAGTGTACCCTATGTAAAATACTGCCCCACACTGTACCCTGAATGTAATACTGCTATACACTGTACCCACTAAATATAATCCTGCCCCACACTGTACCCTGAATATAATCCTCCCACACACTATACCCTAAATATAATCCTGCCACACACTGTACCCTGAATATAATACTGCTATACGCTGTACCCACTAAATATAATCCTGCCACACACTGTACCCTGAATATAATACTACCACACACTGTACCCTAAATATAATCCTGCCACACACTGTACCCTGAATATAATACTGCTATACACTGTACCCACTAAATATAATCCTGCCACACACTGTATCCACTGAATATAATACTGCCACACACTGTATCCACTGAATATAATACTGCTATACACTGTACCCACTAAATATAATCCTGCCGCACACTGTACCCTGAATATAATGCTGCCACACACTGTACCCTGAATATAATGCTGCCCAACACATGCATACACATCAAATATACATATACACCCCCTCTTATCCTCTGTGTCCTCATCACTCCCCGCCAAACCTCTCCTCATCACTACTATAACCCCCCCGCACTTCTCCTCATCACTACTATAACCCCCCGCACCTCTCCTCATCACTACTATAACCCCCCGCACCTCTCCTCATCACTACTATAACCCCCCAGCACCTCTCCTCATCACTAATATAACCCCCCTGCACCTCTCCTCATCACTACTGTAACCCCCCCGCACCTCTCCTCATCACTACTATAACCCCCCCACACCTCTCCTCATCACTACTATAACCCCCCGCACCTCTCCTTATCACTACTATAACCCCCCCTCTCATCACCCCCCCCTGCATCTCTCATCACCCCCATAACCCCCCTGCACCTCTCATCACCCCCATAACCCCCCGCACCTCTCATCACCCCCCCCGCACCTCTCATCACCCCCCCCCCCCGCATCTCTCATCTCCCCCCGCATCTCTCACAAGTTCTCCTACCCTGCCGGGATCGATGCAACGGCGTCAGGTGGCGGAGGCTGCAGCTGCTCCTGTCAGTGAGGATCGTCTCTGCTGGAGATCACGCAGGGACGTAGGCAGGGACAGGTAGGGTGATTGGTGTAGACGTGCGTGCGTGCCTGCGCGGGGCACGTCTCTACTCCCATCAGCCCCTGGCCTGTCGGGCCCTGCCATGAATTTTAAGGGACCCGTGCCCTGGATAGAAGTAATAAATGTGAGTAGAGTGTGCGGGCCCCCCGGACTATGAGGCCCGGTCATAGTCCTGGCGGGCACCCAGCGGTCAGTGAGTGACAGTCGCATTCACTCACTGACAAGCTAATAATAATAAAAAAAAGGTCCAGGGACGTCCGGGCCCCCTGAACCTCCGGGCCCCATACAGGTGTATGGGTTGTACCCCCCTGATGGCGGCCCTGACAAGGACCCACATATCATACGGTGATCAGCGCCAGAGACCGGGTCACCCTGGTGTCAGATTCCCTTTAAAGTACTTGGTATCGGCGAGTACTAGAATTAAAGTATCGGTACTCGTACTCGGTCTTAAAAAAATGGTATCGGGACATCCCTAGCAAAGATACCTCAAACAAGAATTGAAAGACTCTTGGCTGGCAACAAAAAGCCCCCTCACCAAAATAGAGAACCATATGAAAACAGGTATATATCAAGAATTATAATCTTTATTGAAAAATACACAATTTAAAAACACATATATAAATACTTAGTAAAAGAAGTGATGCTCCCACAATGTGGACCTATCACCAACAGGACATAAGGAAAGGGTAATAGCTCAGTAATAATGTCTATCAGTACAATAGTGCAGTAGTGCAAATGTAAAGCAAATAGCTGAATGACTCTAGATGCAGCAGACTTAAGGTCCCTGCCATAAGGTGCACAGTAACAAAAAAGCAGTAAAAATGCAACACATAATGGGTAATAATACCAGGCTAAGCCCATGCACCTGACTAGCACCGCTCACCGTCTGCCCCAAACGCATTTTCGCGCAGTTGGCTTCCTCAGGGGACTTTTGTAAGGAAGAATGGGCACAATATCCCCGCTTTTGAGAGAAGGCATTTCTGGGGGGGGGGGGGGGGGGGGGAGGGGAGATAGTTCTTCTGCACTGCCCTCCTGTTCACTAGGAGAATGCTCTGTGGTGTCAGTCCATAAGGGTGCCAAACTCCCTTACTTTGTTGAATTTGACTGTAGTGGCACGACGGCACTCCAGGGGTAGTTCACCCTCTCAGGGGTGCTCTAACTTTCGTCTGTAGAGGGTCTCCAGCTAGGGTACTCACTTCCGACTCCTCCAACAGTATCTCGGCCCAGGATCCCCGGCGATGGGGTGACAACCTCACTGGCAACGGCTCTCGTGATGACTTTGGCGTACCTTCAGCCGAGGTTGTGGGCACTCTCCTCCTGCAAGGGCACCTTCAGGTGGGCGTCTTCGGCCCCCGATGTAGAGCTTATACAGGCGATCCGATAACTCCTGGAACACCTTCACAGCGGCCGCGGCAATCAGACAATCTTTCAGTTCCATCTTGGGACTCTCGGCACACATGGATTCCTGCGACTCCGCCATCTTCTTGCTCCTTGCCAGCGCTTCCGGTGAAATGAAGAGGTCAGGCTCGCTTCTTATACTGGTCTCCGACAAGATGGCCGACAGCTGGAAGGGCGTCCTCAGCGGGGCCTGGGACCGGAAGCGACTCAGTGGTGCATCCTCTTCGTCCGCCCCTGGCAACAAGGGGCGGACCTTTCAAGTTCCACCTCAGATAGGACACGGCAACATGATCTTAACGCCCAGGGGCGGGATGCTGGCTCTGGCGGAAACCTTTCATGCGCTTCTCGACCATCAGTTTAACCCTTGCAGGTACGACAGACATTTTGGTGCGCAACATGGCCTCTGTTCTGATCTTTCACATGGTCAATTTAACTTTCACAGACTTTTCCACAATGAACAACACAGTTTTCTTCACCTCCCCCTCTACTTTAACAGAGCCACGTCAGTAACACATTACAATGACAAAGTCCTGTACAATTTTGTTATGGTGTGATCATTGGATGTGAAGGGTGTAGGTGGATGGGACAGGTGGTATAGCCCAGGGGCAAGGTGTTATTAATCTCTAATATTTGTGACGCCAGAGTGTTTTTTTTCCGGTAACCAACCGAACGGTAGCACCGCTATCCCAAGGTTAGGCAGGGCAATAATAGTCCAAGACCAGCTAAGGGTTAACGGTAGCTTTACTGAGGTTAGACAGTTGGTAAAGTATTTACAGTAACACAGACAGGGCCTTGCAGCTTGCTGGGACTTGCAGTACTTTTGGGTCAGACTTCAATACAGCCACTCTGACTATAATTGACATGACTTGTGACTTGACTCTGGTGTGCAGGCTTTATGGCCTCCAGGTGTACTGGACACAAGATCTGTAATGTCTGTGCTTTGCTGTTCCTCAGAATCTAAGAGAGAGATTGTAATCGCTCCCCCTCTTATAAAGGGGGGGGGGCTGAGCAAGAAGCCCATAGGTCAAGCTGCAGGTCAGGTGGTCAACTGGTGCACTCTTGGTAACATACATAATACATCATGTGAACATAACAGGTGATACCTCCAAAGGCCCTTAAAGGTCCTTTATACTTTATATACCTATACATAACATTATGCACTATATTTACAACACTATACATAACATTAGACTTACTATTATGGGGAAGACACTGCAGGAGAGCCCCTAGGACAATGAGGGACTCAACCTGACAGGGCCTAAGTACTGTACAGGAATATATCCTGTACTTGGACATTACATATTGTTATCCCAACAATATTTGTACAAAGTGAACATGCTCCGTTATTTCGAAGATTATTCGTTAAGAGTTCCTCGATTTGTATTGCAGTCACAATGATATCGTCCTTGATGTATTTATTCCACATTAAAAAGCTTGGCATGTTTTCCTGTTCTTTGAGAGGATCTGGATTGATCATCCACTTAAGTTACTATAGTTACTGTGTAGTGTTACCTTTTCACACTTTTTCACAGGCTGTGTGTCTATTTCTGCTGCTGCTTTTAATTTTCTTCATCCAAGAAATGATCACAATTAACATTTTGTTATTCTTTGGCTTACTGTATAGTCATGTTCTCCCAAAGGATTTGTCTATCACAAAAATATGTTGCAGAACAGCAGTAGACATCTGAAAGCATATTGAATTTCTACAGTAGATGTTAGCTTTTTATATGGCAGATTTGAACATTAAAGGGGTATTCCAGGATCTTTTTATTTGACTATGCTACAGGGGCTGTAAAGTTAGTGTAGTCATAATATAGTGTCTGTACCTGTGTGTGACGGTGGTCTCACAATATGTGATTTTCAACCCAATATTTATTTTTAACAGCATACAAAATTACTCAGGTCTCTGGATTTCCCAGGTTGCAATGCATCGAGACCTGACATCACTAGTCAGGTGATCAGAGGGAGTCTGTCCTGCTTCAATGGGTGGGAGAGAGATCATTTTGCAACAACTGTATGCCCCCTGATTAGAAAACTAATGGTGCATTGCATTGAAGGCATCACAGGTGTGTTTTAATGCGTGGGGTGACTGATGTGTGGGAGGGAGGAAAGGGACCTCATACTTACAAACTCTGGAACTATGGGATGTGTAGTTTAGAGAACTAAATTCAACAGGAAATACAGAGTTCTGGCAGGTATGTACTACTAAAATCACCTTATGGTGGATAACCCTTTTTTAAATGGGGCTGATCTGCATCCTGGCTACCTGAGGCATCATTAATCCCTAGAGGACACAGGGAGTAAATGTACGACCTGACTGCTCAAGTATAAAGGGGTACTCCTCCCCTAGCCCCCCTGCCCAATAAAAAATGTAATAACCCCCCCCCCCCCCCCCGTTTCCATTTTACAAAAAAAGGAATAAAATAAACATATTTGGTATCGTCATTTCCTGAAATGTTCTAACTATTAACTAAGCATAAAAAAAAAAAATCCAAAGTCCAAAATTGCTGATTTTTGGTCATATCGCATTCCCCAAAAATGGAATAAAAAGTGATCAAAAAGTCACATCTACACAATATGGTAGTGATAAAAAGTACATACCACAGTGCATCACATACAGCACTGTATACGAAAAAAGTTATAGGGGGTTAAAATATGGAAATTTTAAGCATTCATAGTTTGTTAAAAGAGGTAGACTGTTTTTAAAAGCAGTACAATAATAGAAAAACATGTAAACATGGGTATCATTAAAATTGTATTGGCCCACATAATAAAGAGAACATCGCCATTTTACTGTAAAGGGGATTGCATAAAAACAAAACTTTCAAAAATTAGAAAAATTGCTGTTTATTCAATTTCCACCACATTTTGTTTCAGTTCACCATACATTTAATAGTAGAATAAAAGGTGTCGCTACAAAATAAAATTGGTTGTGCGAAAAAGCATATGGCTCTGTGGATGGGGAAAAATAAGAGTTATGTCTCTTAAAAGGCAAAGATTAATTTTGGCTGTGTCTTCAAGGTCAGAATGGGCTTAAGGTGTTAAATGGAATGAGGCATCAAAGAAAACCCATTGTTTAATTTAGGTTTTTATGTTAAAGGAGTCTGTTTCCAGTATATGTCACATTAACATCAGAAAGGGATTCTGACCTAAACCGTGGTGTGTGCACAGTGTGCCCATACACTTTAACCCTTTCCCCACCTGGGAGTTTTTATGTTAATGGCATCCTCATTTTTTCCTTTTCGTCTTCTTAGACCCAGAAGTTTCTTATTCTTTGGGCAGAAGACCCCTCCAAGGACAAATGATATTTTCCGGTAAATTGACTTTCTGTATTTATATGGTTTTCCTATAATACCTTGGGGGAACTCGTGTGTGTTTTGTGTGTGTGTATGTGTGTGTATATATATATATATATATATATATATATATATATATATATATATCTATCATTTGTGCACCCGTGGACTATGACATCAGCTAATGTGTCATAGATGGAAGGTGACACATATCATCACCCCGCACTCATCTTTAATGACTTAAGTGATTGAGCTTCCCCCCTAGACTTAATAGACAAAAATATATATGGTTCATTATCATACACACACTGCTCTTCTGTATAATATCACCCTTCATGGATTAATTAAATAAGCTTTTCCTTCATTATTATACAGCCATTTATGCTGGTCATAGTAAGAGTGAAAACAATTGATGTGGCCGAAATGAGTGTCACTTCACAACACTTACACAGTTGCTTTATGGCAGGCACAAGGGCATAGGAATGTTAAGACTGAGAGGGTCTCATAGAAAAGCATTGACTGCTTACTGCACATGTGCAAAGTACAGGCTGATGAAATGAAAGGGGGAGCTAGAGCCTTTTTCTTGATGTCCCTGAGGAACAGTGACCTATCAATGGAGCAGAGAGCATCAGAGAGGGGGATAGGGGCACCACACAGTCATACACATTACACAGTCCTGCCTTGGTCTCCTCTCAGCTCACTCTGCAGACATGGGACAGGAGAGATTATACAAAGTTTAGAGCTGCAGTCCCTCCCGTCCTCCTTCACGCTTGCTCACCTATGTGACCTGCCTGTCAGTCCTGAAGCTCGGCTCCCTGCACATCCCCGACCTCTTCAATTTGTAGACCTCTTCACTGATTTCACACACAGCTTTCCAAAGCTCCTGATCTACTTAGTACTGAAACATTTCTGGCCATTAACCCCTTAAGGACTCAGGGTTTTTCCGTTTTTGCACTTTCGTTTTTTCCTCCTTACCTTTTAAAAATCATAACCCTTTCAATTTTCCACTTAAAAATCCACATTATGGCTTATTTTTTGCGTCGCCAATTCTACTTTGCAGTGACATTAGTCATTTTACCCAAAAATGCACGGCGAAACGGAAAAAAAAATCATTGTGCGACAAAATCGAAAAAAAAATGCCATTTTGTAACTTTTGGGGGCTTCCGTTTCTACGCAGTGCATATTTCGGTAAAGATTACACCTTATCATTATTCTGTAGGTCCATACGGTTAAAATGATACCCTACTTATATAGGTTTGATTTTGTCCCACTTCTGGAAAAAATCATAACTACATGCAGGAAAATTTATACGTTTAAAAATGTCATCTTCTGACCCCTATAACTTTTTTATTTTTCCATGTATGGGGTGGTATGAGGACTCATTTTTTGCGCCGTGATCTGAAGTTTTTATCGGTATGATTTTTGTTTTGATCGGACTTTTTGATCACTTTTTATTAATTTTTTTAATGGTATAAAAAGTGACCAAAATACGCTTTTTTGGACTTTGGAATTTTTTTGCGCATACGCCATTGACCGTGCGGTTTAATTAATGATATATTTTTATAGTTCGTACATTTACGCACGCGGCAATACCACATATGTTTATTTTTTTTTTACACAGTTTTTTTTTTTTTAATGGGAAAATGACCTTTTTAAATTACCTTTATTAACACTTTTTTTTTTTTTTTTTTGCAGTGTTATAGGTCCCATAGGGACCTATAACACTGCACATACTGATCTCCTATGCTGATCACTGGCGTGTATTAACACGCCTGTGATCAGCATTATCGGCGCTTGACTGCTCCTGCCTGGATCTCAGGCACGGAGCAGTCATTCGTCGATCGGACACCGAGGAGGCAGGTAAGGGCCCTCCCGGTGTCCGGTCAGCTGTTCGGGACGCCGCGATTTCACCGCGGCGGTCCCGAACAGCCCGACTGAGCAGCCGGGATACTATCAGTTTCACTTTAGAAGCGGCGGTCAGCTTTGACCGCCGCTTCTAAAGGGTTAATACCGCACATCGCCGCGATCGGCGATGTGTGGTATTAGCCGCGGGTCCCGGCCGTTGATGAGCGCCGGGACCGAAGCGATATGATGCAGGATCGCGGCGCGATCCCGCTTCATATCGCGGGAGCCGGTGCAGGACGTAAATATACGTCCTACGTCGTTAAGGGGTTAAGGGGCCTGGGAAATCTGTGTGTGGCAGTCAGACCCTATAATGACTCATGGCCCTGTAATGATAACAGAGTCTAACTGTCACACATAGCTTTTCCAAGCTCCTGAATGGACAGAAATGTGTCAGTACTAAGCAGATCGCATGCCATTCAGGAGCCTGGGAAAGCTGTGTGAGATAGTCAGGCTCTGTTATCATTACAGGGCCATGAGTCATTACAGGGCATTACTGTAACACACAGCTTTACCATGTTCCTTAATGATTATAAACGTTTCAGTTCGAAACATATCACGTGCCCTTCAGGAGCCTGGAAAAGCCGTGTGTGTTGCACAGACACAAGAGGAAGGGAGGTGTGAGGTGACCAACAGGAAGAGGGGTGGATCAAATTTTCAGCAGCCAAGTTTCAAGTTACTTTCTCTTCACATTCTAATTTTAGCTCCCTCTACTGGTCAAAGTGGGATATAAGAAAACTTTAATAATAATTTTTCATTTTCTGACAAATGAATTTCTTTTTAAAGATTTCCAAAAATATTTAAAACATACACAAATGTATTTAACCTTTAAGAAAAAATTATAATTATTTGGTGACACATTCCCTTTAAGTATATTTACAGCATGAAGCATTAACAGTCTATGAAGGAGTTGAGCTCACTTCATAGACGGTGAGTAATGGTTGCTCTCAACAGCCAGGACTCACCACTAATACTGGACATCGGTGATCATGCATAAAAGTTTATCACAGGATCTAAAAGTTAAAATTACTGGTTCCGGTGGGTCCATGGGGTCTGACTGAGACCTCTGGGGAATAATTGCGGCTTCCTGACGGCCAGAGGCAGGGCTGTGGAGTTGGTAGATAAATGTTCCGACTCCACAGTTTTTTTGTACTTCCGACTCTGACTCCTCTGTATTAATATGCAAATGTATTTTATACATTCCTTGAAGGAAAGAAAGGCGACATACATGTCATTACCACAGGGCTACTGGCTGGGAAGCCAACAGTCTACTGTATTGAACAGTTTAAAGGGGTACACCGTTACCTTGCTGTTGAAGCTCCACTTTCCAGCATCCGGAAGTTATTGTTCCGAACGATGTGTGTGCGGGCTTCCGTGTTCAGGGCTGCCCCTCGTGATGTCACGCCCACCCCCTCAACGAAAGTCTATGGGAAGGGGACGCGACGGCCGTCACACCCCCTTCCCATAGACTTTCCTTGAGGGGGTGGGCATGACATCACTAGGGGCCGGGCGTGACATCATGAGGGGCGGCCCTGAACATGGAAGCCCGCACACACATCGTTCGGAACAATAACTTCTGGACTCTGGGAAGCGGAGCTCCGACAGCAAGGTAACGGAGTACCCCTTTAAGCAAAAGCCAAACACGTTGGTTTCTAACATTTTTTTGTGGCAGAATAGTCTTTTTTAATGCACCTTTTTGGGTTTATTGCATTGATATTTTGGTTATTTGTTTATTATACTTTTTTTTTGGAGCCCTGAGCTGTAGAGACCCAGCCCTACTTCTCCCTACTATATTATCTGTCTCTTTTATTGTTTTCTCCTTCACTTAGGGTCCGGCACCATGGTTGAGGCCACCCTATTAAGGAGGTGGGTCCCTCAAAAGGCAGGGAAAGAGGGACGGGTATCATACTATTAGTGGGCACTTCCCCTCCCCTATTTCAAAAATATCTGCTGGTCATTATTTTACCTAAAAATATCTACAACTATTTAGTATACCCTCCCTCTGTTTTAAGCTAGGGCCTAATTTTCATTATCCCCTAAGCTGTCTGGTGGGCTCTACACCTCCGGGCTCCTCAGCACTATTTTTTTGGTATTTTTTTGGTTGGTGATGCACAAAAATTTTTGTATTGAATTTTGTATTTTATAATCAATCTAAAATAAAGGTTATGTTTTATGATTCATCAAGTAGATCAGGAGGATATATTTAGGTGATTTCTATATTTTTTCCTCGTGACAATTCATCCCATGAATATAGGCTATAGCTATTAGGCGAGTCCTAGATCGGTGAAATCTATGTGCACACACAGGCTGAGTTTACTATTCGAGTTTGGGCAACATCCCTCTTAATCTTTTCTCCTCTTATCAAGTTCTAGTCATCTTCCAGCCATTGTATGCTTGCTCGAGACTAACTGAGCAGATAAGCAGCGTATTTGATGCTGCAAAAAAATGTTTTCTTATACTGGATACTTTATCCTTGAAAAATTGCAGCGGCCAGATGTTAGGTGCACGTCAGTAAGAAACTGCAAAATGCCATATTCACTTGGGGGGAGATTTATCAAAACCTGTGCAAAGGAAAAGCTGCCCAGTTGCCCATAGCAACCAATCAGATCACTACTTTCATTTTGCAAAGGCCTTGTTGAAAATGAAAGAAGCGATCTGATTGGTTGCTATGGGCAACTGGGCAACTTTTCCTCTGGACGGGTTTTGATAAATCTCCCCCTTGGTGTTTTCGAGTTTGGCGTGTTTTTTTTTATCCCTTTGGTGTTTTTCAGCTATTTTGGGCACAGTGGGCGAATTTCAAAAAGGACCTCTTGTTGAGACTATGATGTTTCTTCTTGCAATCTTGCCATTTTTCTCTCATAGAAGTCTATGGGAGTGAAAAAAAATAACGCCAAAAAAGAAGCCATGTGGGTTTTAACAATGGCGTTTTTGGGGACGTTTTTTATTCTTTTTTTTTTCCTTCAGCGATCTAAAAAAGGGATGAAGTTAGTTTTTTTGATTACATTTCGTAGGTTAAAATAGTTTTATTACATTTTTATTGTTTTATTAAATTTTTTAAGCAGGGAACAATTTAAGTAAGCGGGCAGGGACATAAAAATGTATCTGGCAATGTTAAAAATGGATAAAGGGGCCATGTAATTGTAAAAATAATATGTTTTTTTATTATTAATTTTGTAACACTTTATTATTAATGTATTTTAATAATGTGATTTATAAAATGTAATTTCTTTTAAAGGGATTATCCACCATAAGGTGATTTTAGCACTTACCTGTCAGACAGTAATGCTTAGGAAGGATCTATGCTTGTCTTTGGGCTAAATGGCTATGTTGTATGTTGTGAGATTACCATAAAGCTGTGGCTATCTTTTTGTTAACTGTTTTTTTTTTTTTAATTTTTTTTTAATGTTTTCTATTTTATTACAAATCCCACGCATCACCCATTGAACCGTAAACAAGCTGAATTCCATGCAAAATGGCCAGTGCTTTCTAATCAGGGTCCAGCTGTTGCAAATTCCCTGTGATCGCTCCACCCATTGAACCAGAACAGGTTCCCTGTCATCACCTGACTAGTGAGGACGTGTCTTGGCCACACTGCCTCCTGGGAATACCTGAGACAGTAATCATTTTGTATGCTGTTAAAAATGAACATCCAGAGCAAAGAACTCATAAGAAGGTGAAACCAGGTGCAGGTACAGACACTATATTATGTAACTTTACAGTCCCTTTAGCATAGTCAAATAAAAAGAATTCCTGGAATACCCCTTTAACTACTGTGTTACTTTATTAACTATAATTCTGATATTATTTTGGTACTACCACTACTCCCAGCATGGAACAGAGTCTGTTCCATGCTAGGAGCTGTAGAACCTGCACTATAGGACAGATCACACTGGGTCTCACTCTTGAGACCCGTTGCGACCTGGACTTATAATCCAAAGAAGCAGGGAACACTCTGCAGTGCTCCGCAATCCTTGCTATTAACTCCGTCCGGCCAGTGATGTGAATAGAAATTCACATCACTGATTCATATTTGCAGCTGAGAGTTGTGATTGGCCATATGGTACCCTGATTGAAAAAAATATATAAAAATTTGTTATAAAAAATATAAATTTCGTTCCTTATGATTTTTCCCATCCCTACTGCATCATTTATTTATTTTTTGGTACCCAACAAAATTCGTAAAAAAATGTCCACAGGGAAACTGCCAAAGAGGCCAAAAATGTACTGTATTTATCGAGGTATACCACGCACCGGCCTATAACACGCACCCTCATTTTACCAAGGATATTTGGGTAAAAAAAGTTTTTTACCCAAATATCCTTAGTAAAATGAGGGTGCGCCTGTGTGCATGTATATACCCCGATACACTGTTTCTTACCCCGCAGAAGCCCCCAGGAAAGGCAGGGGGAGAGAGGCCGTCGCTGCCCGCTTCTCTCCCCCTGCCTTTCCTGAGGTCTAGAGCCCTGCTGCCGCCACTTCTCTCCCCCTGGCTATCGGCGCCGCTGCCCCATTGCCTCCCTCCATCCCCGGTTTTATAATTACCTGTTCCCTGGGTCGGGTCCATGCTGCTTCTGGCTCTGGTGTGGCGTCTATGCGTCGTTGCTATGCGTTGTGCTACGTAATGACGAGTGACGTCGCATCACTTGTCATTGCGCCTCGAAGCGCATAGCAATGACGCATAGATGCCACACCGGAGCCAGAAGCAGCGCGGACCCGACCCCGGCAACAAGTAATTATAAAACCGGGGATGGGGGGAGGCAATGGGGCAGCGGCGCCGACAGCAAGGGGGAGAGAAGCGGCGGCAGCAGGGCTCAAGACTCCAGGAAAGGCAGGGGGGAGAAGTGGGCAGCGATGGCCTCTCTACCCCTGCCTTTCCTGGGGGCTTCTGCTGGGTCAGAAAAACCGGGGGTGATGGGCAAGGTAATGGGGCAGCGGCGCCGGCAGTCTCTGGACCCCAGGATAGGCATGGGCAGAGAAGCCGGCAGCGACGGCAGGTCTCTGGACCTGCAAAAGCCGCTGCAGTTCTTTGATTTAAAGAGCCCGCTTTAAATCATTGAACTGCAGCGGCTTATCGGCATATAACACCCAGATAGACTTGCGTGTTATACTTGTTAAAATGCGTGTTATACGCTGATAAATACGGTACTTTCCACACAAAGGTAAAAATGCACAAAAAAACTTCTGAAAAAAAAACGCCAAAACAGAGGGAAAATCTGTGGCAGTGTGCATTTTTTTCTGGCATTTTCTACCCTAAAGAAACGTCAGCACAAAACCTCAGTGGAAACCTAGCCTTTAAATGGTATCTAGCTGAGTACCTGGCGCTGCTCTGATTTTCCTACATTATTCTTGTGGGGGAAGAAAAGCAACAAAGGAGGAAGCTTTTGTCCTCATATCCCATCCTTAAATCCTTACCCCATATCCCCTCCTCATATCCCGACCCCAAATCCCCTCCTCATATCTCAACCTCATATCCCGACCTCATATCCCATCCCCATATCCCAACCTCATATCCTGTCCCCATATCCCGACCTCATATCCCGTCCCCATATCTAATCCTAATTTCTAAAACTCATATCCCTTCCTCAGGTGGGGCTGCGTTGTAGTAAAGTTATTGTAAGCTGAAAATAAAAGGGGTTTGGCTTAAAGGGTGGGCTTGTCTTTGCAAGATGAGGTATGGAATGTGAGTAGGGTGTGGTTTGCCAGCCGGACTGACGCATTCACCAGGAGAGTGGAACTTGTGGAGAAAGGCACCAGAAGTCCTATATACTTGTATGGGACTGGATTCAAAACCCAATCCTTCACATATGGGGGTAGATTAGGGGTTAATTTAACTATTACATGTTTTTATTTGACATATAAGTAACATGTGACCAAGTATTATTGAAATATCTCCAGCCATACGGATGTTATGCTGGAACATACATTTCCCATAAATTTGCATTGGACTTGACTCGCAAATGAGGGTAGGTTATGGTTAAATTAACTATCCCATATTTTTAGTGACACGTAACACGTGAACGAGTATTAACGAAATATCTCCAGCTGTTTGAAAGTTATGCAGTAACATATTTCCAGTAGACTTGTATGGGACTTTAAACAAAAACCCCGACCCTCGCAAATGGGGGTGATTAAGGGTTAAATTACCTATCCAAGTTTGTTGTTGACATATAAGTAACATGTGTACCAAGTTTAGTGTTAATATCTTCAGCCGTTTGGAAGTGATACTGGAACATACACAAATACACACATTGACCCTCATTTACTATTGCAAACCCAACATGTTTTGTCGGGTTGTGCGCCAGATTCTGTCGCATTCCGCCAGAAATTCTGTCTGCGCCAGAAATTCTGTCTGCACCAGAATTTGTGCCAGAATTAAAAAAAAAAAACCCGACTAACTCTCCATTTTGCTAAGAAAACATGAAAAGGGCGTCGTCTCCAAAAAGGGGCGTGTTCCAAACATTTTCACAAAAATCCAACATATTTACTAAGGATACCACATAAAATGTGGTTGATTTGAGCTGAGGAAAACCAGACAGTTCAGAACATGTGTAAAAACAAGCAAAGTGTAGGGAAAGTGGAAAATGTAGGGAAACCTTAGTAAATACCGTGGAAAATAGAATTAAAACCCATAAAGAAATCTACACTCCACTCTTAGTAAATGAGGGCCTTTGGGCCTGATTTACTAAGAGTGGAGTGTAGGTTTTGTTGTGTTTTTTTGCTGTTCCAACCTTTTTTTTCATGGTATTTACTAATTTACGCCACTTTCGGAAAGTTTATACATGCTTTAAAGTGTAGGGTTTTCTTCCCAGAAAATTCACATGATTTTCAGAGTGGTTTTCAGAAAAGAGGAGTGATTTTGGATGAAATGTAGGAAACATGGCCCTTTTCCCGAAAACCACGCCCATTTTGTATTTTTTTTTTTCCACTCAAAGTGTTTCAGATTCTGTCAGGTTTTTTCTGTCACACATTCTGTTGCATGGTCTGTGCTACCGAATTTAGGCGCAAAACCCGACAAAAAGAGTAGGAATCCTGTTACTAAATGAGGGCCATTGAGTTTTATATACACTGCTCAACAAAAAATAAAAAATAAAGGGAACACTTAAACAACACAATGTTACTCCAAGTCAATCACACTTCTGTGAAATCACACTGTCCACTCAGGAAGCAACACTGATTGACAATTAATTTTACATGCTGTTGTGCAAATGGAACAGAGAACAGGTGGAAATTATAGGCAATTACAAGACACCCCCAATAAAGGAGTGGTTCTGCAGGTGGTGGCCACAGATCACTTCTCAGTTCCTATGCTTCCTCGCTGATGTTTTGGTCACTTTTGAATGCTGGCGGTGCCTTCACTCTAGTGGTAGAATGAGACGGAATCTACAACCCACACAAGTGGCTCAGGTAGTGCAGCTCATCCAGGATGGCACATCAATGCGAGCTGTGGCAAGAAAGTTTGCTGTGTCTGTCAGCGTAGTGTCCAGAGCATGGAGGCGCTACCAGGAGAAAAGCCAGTACATCAGGAAATGTGGAGGAGGCCGTAGGAGGGCAACAACCCAGCAGCAGGACCTCTGCCTTTGTGCAAGGAGGAGCACTGCCAGAGCCCTGCAAAATTACCTCCAGCAGGCCACAAATGTGCATGTGTCCACTCAAACAGTCAGAAACAGACTCCATGAGGGTGGTATGAGGGCCCGATGTCCACAGGTGGGGGTTGTAATTACAGCCCAACACCATGCAGGATGTTTGGCATTTACCAGAGAACACCAAGATTGGCAAATTCTCCACGGGCGCCCTGTGCTCTTCACAGATGAAAGCAGGTTCACACTGAGCACATTTGACAGACGTGACACCGTGGAGAATGTTCTGCTGCCTTTAACATCCTCCAGCATGGCTTGGCGGTGGCGGTGGGTCAGTAATGGTGTGGGGTGGCATTTCTTTGGGGGGCCGCACAGCCCTCCATGTGCTTGCCAGAGGTAGCCTGACTGCCATTAGGTAGATGAGATCCTCAGACCCCTTGTGAGACCATATGCTGATGCGGTTGGCCCTGGGTTCCTCCTAGTGCAAGACAATGCTAGACCTCATGTGGCTGGAGTGTATCAGCAGTTCCTGCAAGAGGAAGGCATTGATGCTATGGACTGGCCCGCCCGTTCCCCAGACCTGAATCTGATTGAACACATCTGGGACATCATGTCTCGCTCCATCCACCAACGCCACGTTGCACCACAGACTGTCTAGGAGTTGGCGGATGCCTCCCTACAATCCCATGTCCAGGCTTTGTAGGGAGGTCATACGGGCACAAGGAGGCCACACACACTACTGAGCCTCATTTTGACTTGTTTTAAGGACATTACATCAAAGTTGGATCAGCCTGTAGTGTGGTTTTCCACTTTGATTTTGAGTGTGACTCCATATCCAGACCTCCATGGGTTGATAAATTTGATTTCCATTGATAATTTTTGTGTAATTTTGTTGTCAGCACATTCAACTATGTAAAGACAAAAGTATTTCATACAGTTAGTTCATTCATTCAGACCTAGGATGTGTTATCTAAGTGTTCCCTTTATTTTTTTGATTTTTTGAGCATTGTATATAGATAACTTTGACATGCTTTTACTTAGCAACGCGATTTTTAGATTTTTAGTTTTGTCGTGACATATTGTACTTTATATGAGTGGTAAATCTTTGTTGATTCGTACAGCATTTTTTGTGAAAAACTAAAAAATATTGTAAAAAATTTGAAAACTTCTGGCTTTTCTTAAAACATTTTTTAAAACATTCACTATATGGTAAAAATTATACTATTATTTTCATTCTATGAGATGGTACGATAATGGAGATACCCGATTTATATAGCTTTTTTATGTTCTTTTTCCTTTTCTCAACTAAATTCTTTTTTTTCCCTTTTTTTGTGTTGACATGTTCAGACATTGTTCAGTATTGTGTGAGGACTTACTTTTTGCGGGACAAGCTGTACTTTTTATTGGTACAATTTTTGCGATTCATGCTACCTTTTGAACTTTTTTATTCCATGTTTTGGACCGAAATTTGAATTTTTAATTTTTTTTTTCTGCTTTCACAGTGCGAGAAAATACCATTATCGTTTTATTGTACAAGTCATTACAGACATGGCATACAGATTCTGTATAGGTTCGGGCTGGTTTTTTTTTGTTGGGGGGGTGATAATACAGGGTTTTATTAGGAAAGGGCCATGTATTTTTTTTTTTACACTTTATTAATTGATTAAAAAAAATAATTTTTATATTTTACACGTTTTACAGTTTATACTATTCTGCAGTACATCTACTGTATACTGCAGCACAGTATACCTGTCAGTATCACACTGACATGCAGCCTGTGCGATCCAGCTCATGGCAACCAGCGGTATCCCGCAATCGCATAGTGGGATCTCTGTTGGTGAACAGGGGGAGCCCCCTCCCCCTGTAAACCCCATAGATTACGTGATCAGGACTGATCACGGCATCTATGGAGTAATGCTACCTCGGCAGCTGCGGTGCAACCCTGGCTGTGATTGACAGCCAGACCCCGCCAGCGATCTCCTGCAGTGCATCATGCCAGGACCGAAGCATACGTCCAAATGTATTTGATTATATTCACAAGGTCTTTTCTTTCATCTAGTTGGTGAGTCATGCTCCCACACCATCCTGTCTTGAACACTAACAAGACCTTTTTATATTTGTTCTATTTGGAACAAATCTTGCCTCCTCCCCTTGGACAGTAATATTGAGGCGTTATTTGTAAGTCTTAATCAATATGATAATTTCAATACCTTGGGATTAAGATGTGTGCTAAAGATGGAGAGTTTGTATGTTCTTATTTTATTCTAGCAATAGCAAATATCCAGAAGCGTTCATCAACATTGCTTAAATTCCCCTTATCAATGGCCAATCGATTAGCTTTAACTAAAATAATTACCTTAAATTCTTTACATACTAAATGCTGCACTCATCCATCTGCCTTTAAAAATGCTTCAAAAAGCTTGTCAAAACTTTAAATGAAAGGAAGCGTTTATCTTTCTCTGAATGCCCAGGGATATTGGGGGCCTGGCGTTATACACAATTTTCATGATTATTATTTGACATTACAATTATGCTATATGTTGCGCCCTAGAGGAACCTCCTTTAACCCCTTAAAGACCAAGCCCATTTTCACCTTAAGGACCAGAGCATTTTTTGCACATCTGACTACTGTACCTTTAAAGAGTACCTGTCATCATCTAAACTTTCCCTGATCCCCCTCCCCATCTGTCCCTTACTCTAACTATGCCTATCCCTGTGTTTATTGAGGTTTAAAACTCTGTGGAAATACCTTTTTTTATCCCTCTTCTTTAGCTCAGGAGCACTGTCTTTCTGAGGGGTGGAAGGAGGTGGGACCCGGCAGGCATGATGTCACATGAAGCCTGGCTGGGACTCTGCTTCTGCCAGTCTTCCTGTATGCTGCTCTCCCTCTGCAGCAGTGTTTCCCAACCAGGGCACCTCCAGCTGTTGCAAAACTACAACTCCCAGCATGCCCAGACAGCCAACAGCTGTCCGGGCATGCTGGGATTTGTAGTTTTGCAACAGCTGGAGGCACCCTGGTTGGGAAACACTGCTCTGCAGTGTGCATACAGACTAAGTACAGGGAAGGGACGGCAGCCTGCCTCTCTCTCTCCTGTGTCTCTCTGCACTAAAAAGTCAATACTGAGAACCAGGGGCGGTGGGAGCAATTACAGAGGCAGTAATTAAGATGAATGTCAGGGGGGGGCACAGAGCAGGGAGTGCAGTAAGATAATACAATGTATAAGATAACATGTGGTGAGGGGCAGGGAGAACACAGAGCAGGGGGAGGGGAGGTGACTGGCTGTTATATGAGAGGCATGTGCAGACTTGTAGCTCACAGGCTGAGAGTGATTCCTGAGCTGAGAATACTGAACTTCCGGTGGAAGGACCAGAGCCCTTTCAGCATTAGTCCTAAAAGCTGTATACTTACTATGAAAAGCATAGGATGCTGCTTGCAGACTAGGCATAGAAGAGTGACCCCTAGTGGCTAAAAGTATAAAATGAAAAACTGGTATAAATATTAATATTTTTTAATGAAGATATAATACAACATCTCTTCATTAATGATTATGAACAACATATTAAAAGTTTTTGTTGATTACAGGTACTCTTTAAGCATTAATAACTCTGGAATGCTTTTACTTATGCATTTGGTTCCGAGATAGGTTTTTCATGATATATTATACTTTAACATAGTGGTAAAATTTTCACCGATACTTGCAAAATTTCATGAATAATTTGAAAATTTAGCATTTTTCTACCTTTAAAGCTTTCTGCGTGTAAGGAAAATAGACATACCAAATAAATTATATATTGATTCACATATACAATATGTTTACTTTATGTTTGCATCATAAAGTTGACATGTTTTTACTTTTGGAAGACATCAGAGGGCTTCAAAGTTCAGCAGCAATTTTCCAAATTTTCAAAACATTTTCAAAGTTGGAATTTTTCAGGGACCAGTTCAGTTTTGAAGTGGATTTGAAGGACTTCTTATTAGAAATACCCCATAAATGACCCCATTATAAAAACTGCACCCCTCAAAGTATTCAAAATGACATTCAGTAAGTGTGTTAACCCTTTAGGTGTTTCTCAGGAATAGCAGCAAAGTGAAGGAGAAAATTCAAAATCTTAATTTTTTACACTTGCATGTTCTTGTAGACCCAGTTTTTGAATTTTTACAAAGGGTAAAAGGAGAGAAATCCTCCCCAAAATTTGTAGCCCAATTTCTCTTGAGTAAGGAAATACCTCATATGTGGATGTACTGGCAGAGCAGTAGAGGGCTCAGAAGGGAAGGAGCGACAATTTGATTTTGGAGAGTGAGTTTTTCTGAAATGGTTTTTGGGGGACATGTCACATTTAGGAAGCCCCTATGGTGCCAGAACAGCAAAAAAAAAAAAAAATCCCACATGGCATACTATTTTGGAAACTACACCCCTAAAGGAACATAACAAGGGGTGCGTGAGCCTTAACACCCCACAGGTGTTTGACGACTTTTCGTTAAACTTTGATGTGTATATGTATATGTATTTTTCACAAAAATGCTAATTTTTCCCAAAATTTTACAAGGGGTAATAAGAGAAAATGCCTCCCAAAATTTGTAACCCCATCTCTTCTGAGTATGCAAAAACCCCATGTGTGGACATCAAGTGCACTGCGGGCGCACTACAGTGCCCAGAAGAGAAGGAGTCACATCTGGCTATTGGAAAGCAAATTTTGCTGAAATGGTTTTTGGGGGGCATGTCGCATTTAGGAAGCCCCTATGGTGCCAGAACAGTAAAAAATCAAAAACACAAGCATACTATTTTGGAAACTACACCCCTCAAGGCATGTAACAAGGTGTACAGTGAGCCTTAACACCCCACAGGTGTTTGATGATTTTTCATTAAAGTCGGATGTGTAAATGAAAATTTATTTTTTTCACTAAAATGCATTTTTTCCCCAAAATTTTTCATTTTTACAAGGGGTAATAGGAGAAAATTCCCCCCAAAATTTGTAACCCCATTTCTTCTGAGTATGGAAATACCCCATGTGTGGATGTAAAGGGCTCTGCGGGCTAACTACAATGCTCAGAAGAGAAGGAGCGCCATTGGGCTATTGGAGAGAGAATTTGGCTGGAATTCAAGTCGGGGGACATGTGCATTAACAAAGCCCCCGTGGTGGACCCCCCCACATGTGATCCTATTTTGGAAACTACACCCCTCACAGAATGTAACAATGGGTGCAGTGAGCATTTACATCCCACTGGCATTTGACATATCTTTGGAACAGTGGGCTGTGCAAATGAAAAATTAAATTTTTCATTTTCATGGACCACTGTTCCAAAAATCTGTCAGACACCTGTGGGGCACATATGCTCACTGCTCCCTTATTAAATTCTTTGAGGGTGTAGTTTCCAAAATGGGGTCACATGTGGGGGGTTCCACTGTTTTGGCACCATGGGGTCTTTGTAAATGCACATGGCCTTCAATTCCAGCCAAATTCTCTCTCCAAAAGCCCAATGGCACTCCCCTTCTGAGCCCTGTAGTGCACCACAGAGCACTTTACATCCACACATGGGGTATTTATATACTCAGAAGAAATGGTGTTACAAAGTTTGGGGGGCTTTTTTTCCTATTACCCCTTGGGAAAATGAAAACTTTGGGATAACACCAGCATTTTAGTGAAAAAATACAAATTTTTCAATTTCACGTCCAACTTAAGGCTCACTATACCCCTTGTTACATTCCGTGAGGGGTTTAGTTTCCAAAATGGGGTCACATGTGGGCGTTGTTGTTTTTTTCTGTTTATGTGAGAACCGCTGTAACAATCAGCCACCCCTGTGCAAATTACCTCAAATGTAAACAGTTCTATACAAAGAGAGTCCCGTCACTGAGGTTCAGCCTTCCACGGTACACAGGTGTATTATCTGTTTCACATGTGAAAAGTCAATAGCAGTTCTATGTACAAGCTAAGAAAGATGGAGCACTCACCAGGTCTTGCAGGGTGAATCAAGCTTCTTTATTCATATTGAAAGGCTTGACAGCATAATTACACATAGGGGAGAGTAAGAGGGCGTGCGGGGGAGAGAGGAGTGGGCGACGGTCCGTATACGGGACTTAAAAACAATGAACTGTTCCCGGGGTCCACTCTACACCTGGCTCAGGTGGCATCCTCCTGAGCTGTCACTGTGCGCACTAACGATGACGTCGCGTCACGTCACTCGTCATTGCACACAGCGTAATGCAGGACGCAGCAGGAGCCAGAAGTAGCGTGGACCCCGGGCCCCGAGAACAGGTTATTATAAAACCGGGGATGGGGGAGGCAATGGAGCCGGGGCGGTGCGGGGTGCGATGCGGCACGGCGGGTCGGTGGGGGGGTAATTGCCGATACCGATAATGCCCAAAATCATGATTATCGGACGATGATATCGGCCAAAACGATAATCGGCCGATCCCTACTAGAAGGCAGCAGTGAAGATCACTTACCACTGATCTTCACTGCTGCCTCCGCTGCCTCCTTACTGCCGCCAATCCCGCCGCAATCGCCGGTCCTTTGGCATCCTCCTGCACTTCGTTACCCGCCGCCATCTTTCCCCCGCTCTGCCCGGACATCCAGGGGCAGGCAGAGAGGGGATTTCAACTTTAACCCCCAGCCCCAAACTGCCAATGCTCGGTAACTCCTGACTGACCAATGGCAGGGAATAGGAGGAGGTGGCACCCCTGCCACCTTGCTCCTATCCTTCAGGATGGTCGGAGCTGTCTCTGACAGCTCCGATGATCCCTATTTTCCTGCGATCGGGTCACAACAGACCCGATCAGCCCAGAATCGCCGATCTGAATTGAGATTCCCAAGGACCCCCCCAGGGGTTTGCACGGGGAGCCTGCTGAACGATTTCAGCAGGCATTCCGGTCCTCGCCATTCACCGATCCTTAAGTACCAGGACATAAGGCCGTACCTATACGCCCTTAGTCCTTAAGGGGTTAATAAATGCTTGCCACATAAATTTGATTTAAATTCATCTAATATTTTAGAGGTGTTAGGCTAGGTTTCCTCATAGGTTTTTTCTGGCGTTTTTTTTTTTTTTTTTACCTCTTAAGCATGTAGGGCGTACCTGTACACCCTACGCCCAATCCCGGTCGTCCCATCTGCTATTCCTAGCCGGGACCCTGGGCTACAGCGCACGGCACCGATCGTTGTGCCCCGCTATTAACCCTTCAGACGCGGCGATCAAAGTTGACCGCCGCTTCTGAAAGTGAAAGTAAACGCTTCACGGTAGCTCAGTCAGGCTGATCAGGACATCGCAATAAAATCGCGATGTCCCAATCAGCTAGGACGCAAGCGGAGGTCCCCTTACCTGTCTCCGCGGCGTCCGATCGGGGTTTGATTGCTCCAAGCCTGAGCTACAGGCTTGAGCAATCGAGCCCCTATCTCATTGATCCATGCAAAGCTATGGCTTTGCAGGGATAAGCATAAGAGATCAGTGTGTGCAGTGCTATAGCTCCCTATGGGAGCTCAAGCACTGCAAAAAAAAAAGTGAAAAAAAAAAAGTTAACAAAGGTTATTTAACCCCTTCCCTAATCAAAGTTTGAATCACCCCCCTTTTCCCATAAAAAAAAAACTGTGTAAATAAAAATAAACATATGTGGTATCTATTATCTATATTTTTAACATATACATTTTCCTGCAAGTAGTTGTGATTCTTTTCCGAAGTTCAACAAAATCAAACCTATATAAGTAGGGTATCATTTTAACTATATGGACCTACAGAACAAAGATAAGGTGTTATTTTTTTACCAAAAAATGCACTATGTAGAAACGGAAGCCCCCAAAAGTTACAAAATGAAATTTTTTCTTCAATTTTGTCGCACAATGAATTTTTTTTCCGTTTCGCCGTGAATTTTTTGGTAAAATGACTAATGTCACTGCAAAGTAGAATTGGTGGCGCAAAAAACAAGCCATGATATAGAATTTTATGTGCAAAATTGAAAGCGTTATGATTTTTAGAAGGTGATGAGGAAAAAATGAAAATTCAAAAACTGAAAAACCCTGCGTCCTTAAGGGGTTAAACTGCCACTGCAGTTTTTGAGCCAAAGTCAGATGTGAATCCACTAGAAATAATATTATAACTCCTCCCTTTCTATTTCCCTTTCCTTTTGAATACACTACTAGCTTTGGGTCAAAAACTACAGTTTTCCACAAAATGGCAGAAAAAATTGGGGATGGGATAACCTGATGCTCCTGTATCCCAGTAGTAGTATACTATGGATTTGGGTCCGGTCACAAAACCGTATTCGGGGCAAAAATTTGCCGACCGGAGTCACTGTTTGACTCTGGTCGGCTCATTAAAGTGAATGGGTTTTCTGGGCCGGTCCAGCTGGGGTATGGGAGCACCCGGTTTTCCCATACCCCAGCCGTATCGGGCTGCCGTAGGTTGCAAACGTGATGTGAATGCAGTCTGAGAGAGGGAATTTTTACACATGCAGTATTTAAAACGTTTCATATTTGCCCTAGACTTCACAAAGCTTAACCCCTTAAGGACCAAGCCCATTTTTACCTTAAGGACCAGGCCAATTTTATTTTTGCGTTTTTTCCTCCTCGCCTTCTAAAATCCATAACTCCTTTATATTTCCATCTACAGACCCATATAAGGGCTTGTTGTTTGCGTGACCAAGTGTACTTTGTAATGAAACCTCTCATTTTACCATAAAATGGACGGCGAACCCCCCCAAAAAATTTTAGGGAGGAAATTTCAATGAAAACCACAATTTTGCGCATTTTGGAGGGTTTTGTTTTCACACTATACACTTTACGGTAAAAATGACATGTGTTCTTTATTCTGTGTTTCAATACGTTTAAAATTATACCCATGGCTAGATACTTTTATATTTTTGTACCGCTTAAAAAAAAATCTAAAACTTTTTGTACAAAATCAGTGATCTAAAATCGCCCTAGTTTGATCACCTATAACTTTTTCATTTTTCCATATATAGGGTGGTATGAGGGCTAATTATTTGCGCCATCATCTGTACTTTTTATTGATACCACATTTGCATATATAAAACTTTTAGATAATTTTTTATTAATTTTTTATTTATAAAATGTGACAAAAAAGCAGCATTTTTGGACTTTTAAAATTTTTTACGTTTACGCCATTCACCATACGGGATAATTAACATTATATTTTGATAGTACGGACATTTACGCACGCGGCAATACCAAATATGTTTATAAAAAAAATTACGCTTTTTGGGGGTAAAATGGGAAAAACTGACAATTTTTATTTTTATTGGGGGAGGGGATTTTTCACTTTTTTTTACTTTTTATTTTTACATTTTTCCACTTTTATTTTACACTTTTTATGTTCCCATAGGGGACTATCTATAGCAATCCTTTGATTGCTAATACGGTTCAGTGCTATGTATAGGACACAGCACTGATCAGTATTATCGGTCATCTTCTGCTCTGGTCTGCTCGATCTCAGACCAGAGCAGATGACCCCAGGAGACGGCCGGAGCCAGGTGAGGGGACCTTCGGCCGCCATGCAGGATGATCGGATCGCCGCGGCAGCGCTGCGGGTGATCCGATCATCCATTCAAAGTACCGCACTGCCGCAGATGCCGTGATCTGTATTGATCACGGCATCTGAGGGGTAAATGGCGAACATCCGCGCGATCGCGGATGTCGGCAATTATTGGCTGGTCCCCGGCTGCTACTAGCAGCCAGAACCTGCCATGTATGACGCGAGCACTGTTCCGATGCTCGCGGTCAAACACAGGACGTAAATGTACGTCCTGGTGCGGGAAGTCCCGCCAAACCAGGACGTACATTTACGTACGTGGTCATTAAGGGGTTAATATTCTTACTAAAAGGTAGTATTTCTTGCATGTCGATATAGAATAACTTATACATCACTGAATTTTATAAGCTCAAAGAATCTAGGGGGAGATTTATCAAGACCTGTGCAGAGGAAAAGTTGACCAATAGCAGCCAATCAGATAGCTTCTTTTATTGTTAAAAGGGCCTCTCAAAAATGAAAAGAACAATGTGATTGGTTGCTATGGGCAACTGGTTAACTTTCACTCTACACCTGTTTTCATAAATCTCCCCCCTAGTTCTTGGAAGAAGTTCATGATCACTAGGGTGGAACCTGTTTGATAAAGATAAGTTGGAAACATTTATTTTTTTACAATTAAATTATCAGTTATGAGTTTCACAAAGTTTTGGGTACTGTCAGGTTAAAGGGATACTCCGGCGCTAAGACATCTTATGCTTTGGATAGGGGATAAGATGCCTGATCGCGGGGGTCCCGCCGCAGGGGACCCCCGTGATCTTCCACGCCGAACCCCGTTAGAATCAGCCCCCGGAGCGTGCTCGCTCCCTGTCTGATTTAAAAAATTTTTTTTATAATGATATACTTTTTATGTTTTTCATGTTGCATATTACATCGTACAACAATAAATTACTTAAATAACATACATTTTACAACCCATCTCCCCACCCCCTCCCTCCCCTTTTCCCTCCCCCCCATAGTGACGTCACGGCTCCGCCCCGTGTGACATCACGCTCCGCCCCCTCAATGCAAGCCTATGAAGGGGGCGTGCCAGCAGTGGGACCCCTGCAATCAGGCATCTTAGTGCCAGAGTACCCCTTTAACCCCTTAAGGACCGAGGACATACGCGTACGTCTAAGCATCCTGGTAGTTAAGGCTGGATGATCGTCCAATAGCAGCTCAGCCAGCAGGGGAGGGGTTAACAGCATCCTCCTGCAGCTCCCGCGGCTGGCTGGGTTCAGTCAGCGGTCAGAGCTGCCGAAGGAAGCCAGGGACCCCCCCTTCTGCCGAGATCGGAGCCCCCTTAGGAAATAAGAATTCCCCATAGAACAGGGAAAGAATCCAGGGAAAGGTAGGGAAAATAAAGTGAAAGTAAAAAAAAAAAATTCCCCCCCCTGACCCCCTAATAGGTCCCCAAGGGTCCTCTGCAGTTTTTTCAGTGTGACCTGGGCCCTATTAGGGGTTCAGGGCGCTGTGATTCCCCCCCCCTTTTTCTTTGGCCGCAGCAGCTTTTTTTCTACCCCGTTATATAATACTGTCACACCAAACACACACTACATACTCCCCTGCCCCCCCCCCCCCCCCCCACACACACACCCCCTGGCCATGCGGAAAACTTGTGTATGGTACAAAAAAGTTGCGGTCTACTTGGTAGAGGTTGCCATGTACAACTCTTTTGTACTGTACCAGAACGCTGGCAACACAGGGACATACCTTCAGTTTCAAGAAGAAGTCCTAAAGGTCCTGATCTTTGGCGACCGGGAAAGAGCAGGCCGGACTTCCCAGGAAACTGAAGTAATAGATACCAGGATCGTCCCAGGCCAACACTTTCCAGGTGAAGTCCCCCACAATGGAAAGAAGGGACGAACCCAGAAAAGATGCAGAGTGTGTTACAGGAGGGGGATTCGGAAGGACACCACCATTCAATGTGACACTTGCTCTGATCATCCGGGCCTCTGCATTAAAAACTGCTTCAGGGAGTATCACATTTCCATGCAGTACTACATTTTCCCTTTTAATTTACCTTTTTCATAATTTGACCCCAATGTACCAAGTCCAGAGTACATTGCAAATTTCAACCCCATAAAACCACTAAATTGTCCAAAAAAAACTCTTTTATAAAAAAAAAAACCTGATAAGACCTCTGGGGGTATTTTTTCCAAAAATGGGTCATGGGTCACTGAGTTACTATCATTGGGGACTTTTTTATGTTGCCTCAAATGCGCATCGCTCTCTCGCCACCTGAGCGGGGTGCGCATTTGAGGCAACAGGTTAGGGACCGCCACACACATCACATTACCGGAATGATGATTCAGAGCATAGGGTTTGGGGTGGGCATATTTTTTAGTTTTGGCTATGCTCTGGGTCATCATTCTGGGAACATAATCTGTTTTATAATTTTATGTCCGACTGTACCTCATTTTAGTTATTTAGTGTAGCCCAGTTATTTACCCCATGTAATGCCATTGAGGGGGGTCCCGCTGTTCTGGCTCCATAGGCAGCAATACAAAAGCTCAAGGACCCTGACTGCCCTCCTTCTCCTCCAAAACCTGTTGTGCACCCTCAGAGCTGCTTACATCAAGATATGAGGTATGTCCTTACTCCAAATAAATGTATCTACAAATTTACGATGACATTTTCTCCTTTTACCACTTGTGAAAATAAAAAATTTGGGGTAACCCCAGCATTTTAGTGTAAAAAATCAAATTTTTCCTTTTCACATCCCGCTTAATGAACATTTATCAAACACCAGTGGAGTGTTAAGACTCACTGTACCCCTTGTTATGTTCCTTGAGGGGTGTAGTTTCCGAAATAGTATGCCATGTGGGGGGGTTTTGCTGTTCTGGCACCATAGGGGCTTCCTAAATGCGACCCCCCCCCCCCCCCCCCCATTTCAGCAAAATTTGCAAATGTGACTCCGTCTCTTCTGAGCATTGTAGTGCGCCCGCAGTGCACTTGACGTCCAGGCATGGGGTATTTCCATACTCATAAGAGATGGGGTTAGACATTTTGGGGGGCATTTTCTCCTATTACCCCTTGTAAAAAAAAAGTTTAATTTGGGGGAAAAACAGCATTTTAGTGAATAAAAAAAAAATTCATTTACACATCCAACTTTAACGAAAAGTCGTCAAACACCTGTGGGGCGTTAAAGATCACTGTACCCCTTGTTACGTTCCTCAAGGGGTGTAGTTTCCAAAATAGTATGCCATGTAGGGGTTTTTTGCTGTCCTGGCACCATAGGGCTTCCTAAATGTGACATGCCCCCCAAAAACAATTTCACAAAAATTTGCTTTCCAAAATCCAAATGTGACTCCTTCTCTTCTGAGCCCTGTAGTGCGCCCGCAGTGCACTTGACGTCCACACATGGGGTATTTCCATACTCAGAAGAGATGGGGTTACAAATTTTGGGGGGCATTTTCTCCTATTACTCCTTTTAAAAAAGTAAAGTTTGGGGGAAAACCAGCATTTTAGTGGAAAAAAAAAATTAATTTACACATCCAACTTTAACGAAAAGTCGTCAAACACCTGTGGGGCGTTAAAGCTCACTGTACCCCTTGTTACGTTCTTTAAGGCGTGTAGTTTCCAAAATAGTATTCCATGTGGTAAGGTTTTTGCTGTCCTGGCACCATAGGGGCTTCCTAAATGTGACATGCCCCCCAAAAACCATTTCAGAAAAACTCACTCTCCAAAATCCCATTGTTGCTCCTTCCCTTCTGAGCCCTCTAGTGCACCCGCCGAACACTTGACATACACATACTAGAGAAATTGGGTTACAAATTTTGAGACAATTTTTTTCCTTTTACCCCTTGTAAAAATTAAAAAACTGGGTCTGCAAGAACATGCGAGTGTAAAAAATGAAGATTTAGAATTTTCTCCTTCACTTTGCTGCTATTCCTGTGAAACACCTAAAGGGTTAACACACTTACTGAATGTCATTTTGAATACTTTGAGGGGTGCAGTTTTTATAATGGGTCATTTGTGGTGTATTTCTAATAACAAAGCCCTTCAATCCACTTCAAACCTGAACTGGTCCCTGAAAAATTCAGATTTTGAAAAAATTTTTAATTGCTGCTATACTTTGAAGCCCTCTGATGTCTTCCAAAAGTAAAAACATGTCAACTTTATGATGCAAACATAAAGTAGACATATTGTGTTTGTGAATCAAAATATAATTTATTTGGAATATTTATTTTCCTTACAAGCAGAGAGCTTCAAAGTTAGAAAAATGCAAAATTTTCAATTTTTTCATCAAATTTTGGAATTTTTCACCAAGAAATGATGTAAGTATCGACAAAATTTTACCACTAACATAAAGTAGAATATGTCACGAAAAAACAATCTCGGAATCAGAATGAAAGGTAAAAGCATCCCAGAGTTATTAATGCTTAAAGTGAAAGTGGTCAGATGTGCAAAAAACGCTCTGGTCCTACAGTGAAAAATGGCCTGGTCCTTAAGGGGTTAACCATGCATATGAAAATACAGAACATAAAGTGTGTTTTTGGTTAAGTCACACATTATTATTGAGAATATGATATTATGCATCCATAAAATGTTTCTTTCTTCTGCAAAAGCAATTCAAGGGAACATACTCAAGGCATTAATGTTCTTTTCTGTCTAAGTTCTCTCTGATGACACCTGTCTTGGGAAACGCCCAGTTTAGAAGAGGTTTGCTATGGGGATTTGCTTCTAAACTGGGCGTATCCCGAGACAGGTGTCATCAGAGAGCACTTAGACAAAAAAGAACAACCTTAACTTCAAAAGCTCATAAGTACTGAAAGGATTAAGATTTTTTTTTAAATAGAAGTAATTTACAAATCTGTTTAACTTTCTGGAGCCAGTTGATACATATAAATTTTTTTTTTCCTGGAATACCCCTTTAACCTCTATTAGCCACGGGCCCGGCCTCTAACAAAGGTTGGGAACCATGGCTAATAGTGCGCGGCATTGATCGCGGTGCCGCTCGCTATTAACCCTTTAGACGCGCATTCAAAGTTGAACGCCGCGTCTAAAGTGAAAGTGAAAGCATGCCGGTTAGCTCAGGGAGTTGTTCGGGATAGCCGCTGCGAAATCGCGGCATCCCGAACAGCTTACAAGACAGCCGGAGGATCCCTACCTGCCTCCTCGCTGTCCGATCGCCGAATGACTGCTCAGTGCCTGAGATCCAGGCATGAGCAGTCAAGCGGCAGAATCATTGATCAGTGGTTTCTTATGAGAAACCACTGATCAATGTAAAAGATCAGTGTGTGCAGTGTTATAGGTCCCTATGGGAGCTATAACACTGCAAAAAAAAGTGAAAAAAAAAAGTGAATAAAGATCATTTAACCCCTTCCCCTATTAAAACTTTGAATCACTCCCCTTTTCCCATAAAAAAAACAAAACTGTGTAAATAAAAATAAACATATATGGTATTGCCGCGTGCGGAAATGTCTGATTTCTAAAAATATATTGTTAATTAAAACGCACGGTCAATGGCGTACGCGCAAAAAAATTCCAAAGTCCAGAATAGTGCATTTTTGGTCACTTTTTAAATCATGAAAAAATGAATAAAAAGCGATCAAAAAGTCCTTTCAATGCAAAAATGGTACCGCTAAAAACTTCAGATCACGGCGCAAAAAATGAGCCCTCATACTGCCACATACGCGGAAAAATAAAAGTTATAGGGGTCAGAAGATGACAATTTTAAACGTATTAATTTTCCTGCATGTAGTTATGATTTTTTCCAGAAGTACGACAAAATCAAACCTATAGAAGTAGGGTACCATTTTAATCGTATGGACCTACAGAATAAAGATAATTTGTCATTTATACCGAAAAATGTACTACGTAGAAACTGAAGCCTCCAAAAGTTACAAAACTGCGTTTTTTTTCAATTTTGTCTCACAATGATTGTTTTTCCATTTCGCCGTAGATTTTTGGGTAAAATAACTGACGTCATTACAAAGTAGAATTGGTGACGCAAAAAATAAGCCATCATATGGATTTTTAGGTGCAAAATTTAAAGAGTTATGATTTTTTAAAGGCAAGGAGGAAAAAACAAAAATGCAAAAATGGAAAAACCCCGGTGTCAGGAATAGCTCTGCTATGCCTGTTTAGTCTGGACTGGTTTTCCTTTAAGTTTTCCCTTAGTCAAGATTGTGTCTCAGCTGGGTGCCATCTTACTCATGCGGTTTACCCTGCTAACCTTGTGTACCTGCTGACGGATTATCAAGTCTCCTCCTGATACTTCGCGTGGATCTCTGCTTATCTTCCTGCTACTCCTGTGCAAGTCTCCTGCATTTTGGCCTAGTCTCTGCCATTCGTCTCCAGCAGTATCCACCAGTACCGTGACAGGATACTCAAGCCTAAAATGGAGTCCGCTGGGACTGGGAGTTCGGAGGTTCGCATTAAGCAGCTGCAGACTACTCTGGCTAATATGCACACCGAGATGCAGGTGTTAAAAAACAAATATGATGCATTTGAAGGACAGACTTCTCACAACGTCCACATTTATGGACAGACAATTCAAGTGCTACGTGGGACAGTGCAGACATTATCTGACCGCATAGCCCACTTGGAGGCTCAAGCTTCTGTACCATCTATTTCCGTGCCTGTCATGAGTCCTAAGTTGCCCGCCGTCCAGATTTGGCGGAGACCGCAACAAATTCCGGGGATTCCTCAATAAATGTAGGCTATACTTTGATGCAAATTCAACCCAGTTTTCTACTGACCGGTCTAAAGTCTTGTGTATCATTATGCTGCTGACACATAAAGCCATTGCCTGGGCTAGTCCACTAATTGAGACCCAAGACGTTGAACAACCTTGAAGATTTCATCAACGCCATGAGTCAAATGTTTGATGACCCTAATCGAGGTGCTACAGCTGAAGCAGCACTACTAGCATTGCGCCAAGGCAGACGCCCTCTAACCGAGTATGCGATGGAGTTCAAGAGTTGGGCTATCGACCCTGATTGGAATGACGCAGCGAAAATGTATTTTTTTAGAAAAGGACTCTACAGCGCATTAAAAGATGAACTTGCCCGTGCAAAGGCCCCTTTAGGCTTAGACGCCGTTATTAACTATTGTATTAGCATTGACACCCGACTGTCTGAACGACGACAAGAGAAATGGGCTACCTTGAATTTTGATACTAAGCAGTACCCTTCTTTCCCCGTCTTTATCTCTAAGGAACCGCAAGGAAAGATTCAAAGGGATTCGGGAAGTGAGCCGATGCAAGTAGATTCCACACTAAGGCATGAAAGCGTTGACAGAAGAGAGCATAGACTCCGGGAAAGTTTATGCTTCTACTGCGGAAAATCTGATCACTTTCTTTTCAACTGCCCTAGCCGTCCTCGGAGATTGGTGGCAGCCATTACGGATCCTGACTTTGTGGACGGGGAATCATCTGTTTCTGAAACAGAATTATCAGAGAAAGCAGCTATCCATTCCATATCATCGGTGGCCCCTCATATTAAGAAAGAAAATAAAGATTCCTACTTCCTTCTTCCTATTAAGTTTCTGACTAATTCTCAGTGGATTTCTACCTCTGCTATGGTGGACTCTGGGGCTAGTGGCAATTTCATGGACCTTTGTTTTGCCCAAAAGCATGGGGTCAGATTTAATAAAAACTCTCACCCGTGGTAATGGAAACCGTAGATGGATCTACATTGAGCTCTGGGCCTGTGGATCAAAAAACGGAACCACTTGAGATGGTTATAACACCCCAGCACTGTGAAGTCCTCTCATTCCTGTTGATCTCGTCTCCACATTTTCCTGTTATTTTCGGCCTACCATGGTTGCAAGCACAGAATCCTGTCATAAACTGGGAAACTAAAGAAATAAGTTTCCCTGAGGAGAATGGTCTTTCGACAGAGCACTCTGAACAAGATTCTAAAGAACCAGTTGAAGATAATAAAATGGTAGAATTGCCCTTTGTATATAAGGATTATGCGGACGTGTGCGAGAAACAAAATGCAGACAAGCTTCCTCCACATCAATCTTATGACTGCCCCATAGAATTGCTTCCTGGTGCCCCTATACCCTTTGGACAGATTTACCCTTTGGCAGACCCTGAACTAAAAGCCCTCAAGGACTACATGGAAGAAAATCTGGCTAAGGGGTTCATCCGCCCATCCTCCTCACCTGCAGGGGCTCCCATATTCTTTGTCAAAAAGAAGGAGGGTTCTCTAAGACCTTGCATTGATTACAGGGAACTGAACAAAGTTACAATCAAGAACCGCTACCCTCTAACATTGATTCCGGAGCTCTTGGAGAGAGTGCGACATGCAAAAGTGTTCACCAAGTTAGACCTGCGTGGCACTTATAACTTGGTCCGCATAAGATCCGGAGATGAATGGAAGACAGCATTTAGGTCACGTTATGGACATTTTGAATATCTTGTTATGCCATTTGGTCTTTGCAACGCCCCTGCTACCTTCCAACATCTCGTCAATGATATCTTCAGAGACCTTTTGGATCAGTTTGTAGTTATCTATTTGGATGATATCTTAATTTTCTCCAACTCTATGGAAGAACATCAGAGACATGTGAAACTGATTCTGGACATTTTAAGGGAGAACCAACTCTACATTAAAATTGAAAAATGTGAATTTCATCAGACTGAAATCCAATTTCTGGGTTATATAATTTCACCCCGTGGTCTACACATGGATTCTAGCAAGATTAAAGCAATAGTAGACTGGCATACCCCCAAAAACATAAAAGATGTTCAATGTTTCATAGGTTTTGCCAATTTCTATAGACGTTTTATTGGGAATTTCTCGGAGATCATTGCTCCTATTACACAGTTGACTAAGAAAAGAAATGCCTTTGCCTGGTCTTCTCAAGCACAAGAATCCTTTTGTCTCCTAAAGTCTAAGTTCACTACAGCCGCAGTGTTAATTCATCCCGACCCAGAATGTGCCTTCATTGTGGAAGTAGATGCTTCAGACTGTGCTATAGGGGCTATTCTGTCACAGAAAACAGGAGACAAGGGTTTATTGCATCCCTGTGCCTTTTTCTCCCGACGTTTATCACCCGCTGAGAAGAACTATGATGTGGGGAATAAAGAACTGTTGGCCATTATTGCAGCTTTCAAGGAATGGAGGCATCATCTTCAAGGAACCTCACAGCAAATAATTGTTCTAACTGATCACCGTAACTTGGAATTTGTTAGATCTGCCAAGTGTCTATCTCCTCGCCAAGCTCGTTGGAGTCTCTTTCTCAACCAATTCAACTTTGTAATCTCATACCGGCCTTGTTCCCGAAATGGCAAAGCGGATGCTCTATCTAGAATTTTTTTCAATGATTCTACTTCTATTATTCCACCCAAAACTATTGTTTCTGAGTCTAACTTCGTGGGAGTAATCCATAATAAGGACTTGCTGGAAGAGATAAAAGAGGCCTATAACACAGATTCCTTGCTGTCTCAACCACCTGATGATGTGCATTTAACGCTTAAGAACAAGACGTGGATCCACGGGCAGCAGCTATATATACCTGAAACTAGGGCTCAACCGATATCGTTTTTTTAGGGCCGATACCGATAATCGGTGGAGGTTAGAGCCGATAGCCAATAACTTATACTGATATTCCGGTATAAGTTATCAGCTATTTATCCCCCCGCGACACCGCTGCAGATCATTGATTTAAAGCGGGCGCTTTAAATCAATTCACTGCAGTGGCTGTGGCGATACCATAGGCCGCCGCCGCCACCCGCTTCTCTCCCCCTGCCTGTCCGGGGGTCCTGAGACCTATCACCGCCACCGCTCCCCCCCCCCCCCCCCGACCCGCCGTTTGTGCTAGATGCAAGACTCCACGTTCTTCACCCTTGGGTTTGTTACAGCCTTTGCCGATCCCCTCTTGTCCCTGGGGTTCCATTTCCATGGACTTTATCGTAGATCCACCTACCTCTAAAGGAAAAAATACAATTCTGGTAGTAGTTGACCGGCTCACCAAGGCTGCACACTTCATTCCATGTACTGGCCTACCTTCTGCTAAAGACACTGCTGACCTTGTAGTTCAGAATGTATTTTGTTTTCATGGAGTTCCTGATGAAGTTATCGCGGATCGTGGGGTACAGTTTACATCAAAATTTTGGCAGAGTTTTTGTTCCGCCTTTCACCCACAATCTAATGGACAAACTGAGCACACAGATCAGACCCTGGAACAGTACTTGCGATGCTATATCTGTCATTTTCAAGATGATTGGGTCGATCTTAGCCTCCACTAAGCAAACTCCTTTTTTTGCGAATTTGGGATATTACCCAAATATTCTACCCAAATTCCCTGCTGTTTCACCTATGCCTGCAGTTGCAGAAAGGATCTCTAAGTTACAGCAAAATTTGGAACTAATCAAAACAACATTAGAGAAGGCTCAAGAAAATTACAAGAAGGCGGCAGATAAATTTCGTAGGCCAGCACCAATGTTTAAGGTAGGAGATAAAGTATGGCTCTCCACCAGAAATTTGAAACTTAAGGTGCCTTCTCCAAAACTGGGACAGAAGTTTATTGGGCCCTATAAGATTATCCGGATTATTAGTCCAGTAGCTTTTCGGCTCCAACTCCCACGATCCATGAAGATTCATCCTGTTTTTCATGTGTCTCTGTTAAAACCTGTTGTGCTCAACCCTTTTCCGGAACGTATTCCTTCTGATGCAGTGGAGGTAGATGGGCAAGAACAGTTTATTGTAGAAGAAATCTTGGACTCTAGAATTTTCAGGAACCAACTACAGTACCTCGTTAAGTGGCAAGGTTATGGGCCTGAAGAAAATTCTTGCGAACCTGTGAGTAATATTAATGCTTCCCGACTGATCAAACAGTTTCATCAAAGACATCCTGGGAGGCCGTCGCTGGTCACGTCCAGATGCCGCTGTTGAGGTGGGAGTAATGTCAGGAATAGCTCTGCTATGCCTGTTTAGTCTAGACTGGTTTTCCCTTAAATTTTCCCTCAGTCAAGATGGTGGATTTTGTCTCAGCTGGGTGCCATCTTACTTCCTGTCTGATATATAAACCCCTCAGGCCTCTTGCTCAGTGCTTGAGTATTGTGTCTGTGTTCCTGCCTGTACAGTCCTCTAGCCTGGAACTTGCTCTCTGGTCTGTTCCTCCACTTGCGGTTTACCCTGCTAACCTTGTGTACCTGCTGACGGATTATCAAGTCTCCTCCTGATACCTCGCCTGGATCTCTGCTTATCTTCCTGCTACTCCTGTACAAGACCTAGTCTCTGCCATTGGTCTCCAGCAGTATCCACCAGTACCGTGACACCCGGGTCCTTAAGGGGTTAAAGGGGTTGTGCAGCAATAACTAACTTATCCCCTATCCACAGGATAGGGGATAAGTAGCTGATCGTGCACTTTGCTCCAGCTCTTTTCCTGCATGGAGCGGGAGTCAGCATGCGCCCTCCATTCATCTTAATGGGAGGGCCCGAGATTCAAGCGCTTGTGTATCTCTGACTCTCCCATAGAGATGCATGGAGGGCACATTCCAACCAAAGGGGAGCTGGAGGGCTGTGCAGGAGATCACCGGGAGGGGGGGCTGCTTTTATATGTGGGCTCATTTTTTTTTTTTTCCTTTGCTTGTTGGTCTGCGGTTATTGCTCTATGCTATCCTTAATTAATTTTAACAGATTTTGTATTTGAAAGATATGAGATGTATTTTTATATTATGAAAATTAAATAAAAACTAAATTTAAAAAAATGACTTTGTAGAGGCTTTATCATTGGAGCACAGATCACACAGGTCAATGTGGTTCTATGAACCACATTGATCTGTATGAGGAATCTAATGATTCCTCATAAAAGTTCCCTAAGGGGACTAATAAAGCGTAAAAAAAATAGTTTGATAAAAGTTTTTAAAAAACACACATTAACCCCTTCCTTATTAAAAGTTTAAAACACCCCCTTTTCTCAAATTCCATATAAAAAAAATATAAAAACATAATAAAAATAAACATATGTGGTATCGATGTATGCGTAAATGTCCGAAATATAAAAATATATTGTTAATTAAACCGTGCGGTCAATGCCGTATACGTAAAAAAAATTGCCCAAAGTCCAAAATTGTGTATTTTTGATCACTAACCGTATGGACCTACATAATAAATATATGGTGTCATTTTTACAAAAAGTGCACTGTGTAGAATCGTAAGACCCCAAAAGTTACAAAATGGCGTATTTTTTTTTCAGTTTTGCCCCACAAATATATTTTTTTGGGTTTGCTGTAAATTTATGTGGTGAAATGATTGATGTCATTACAAAATACAATTGGTGGCACAAAAAATACCCTCATATGAGTCTGTAGGTGCAAAATTGAAAGCGGTATAATTTTTAGAATGTGATGAGGAAAAAACCGAAAGTGCAAAAACAGAAAACCTGTGGTCCTAAAGGGGTTAATCAAAGTAATAAAAACATATAGGAAATCATCAGGCCATTTCACCTTGCTGGCTGTACATGGCTTTTTCAACCATAATAGAAAAAGCTGTATAAATACATATTTACAGAAAATTTTATTAAGAAGTTCCTTGCTAAAAATAAAATATTCATAGTAAGGAGTGCAAACCATAAAAATGTCTTAGAGGCATCTATTTTACATATCATAGCCCAATTATAGCTATTTATATCATAACAGGAAAATTCGGAAAGCTTTACTGTATTTTGTTTTCTTTGAGTTACTAAATATGACTTGCAAAATAAAAGCATACAAATGTTACATAACGCATATATATATATATATATATATATATATCCATATTAGTACTGCAAGTAAAGGGCAGGCTTTACTTTGTGCAGAACTTCCTCATTAGCGTTGCAGTGCTCTGAGGACAGTCTATTGTCATGTTAAGAGCATCTCTACACCAAAGCTAGCACTTGTATTCTACATCACCTCATTAATCTGTAGACAGGTAAAGCAGACAAGTCAATGTCTTTCCTCACTCCTCCCTGTGTCTGGAGTTGGTGTCCCCATTAGCATTAGGTCAATTGCTGTGCTGGGGTGCCAGGTATTGACATAACTTTGCTCTATTTGTTTAGTTTACTTTGTTACAGACAACAAAGTATCGGTCAAATGTGTCTCTTAAAATCAACTTAGTAGCATACATAATACTTAAAGGTCTATTTTGTGTAAAATGTCACATTGGCATGGAGTGGGGGTAGTGCCGCCACCATTCCTGGAGTTTGTGGCAGAAGTGCCTTAAAGGGGTGATCCAACACTAGAAAAAGAGAGGTGATTTTTTTCAAAGAACAGCACCACATTTGTCTGCAGGCTGGGTATGGTTTTGCAGCTCAGTTCCATTGAAGTGAATTTAGCTAAGTTGTAATACCACATACAAACTGCGGACAGGTGTGGCGCTTTTTCTGAAAGAAATTTATTTTCTGTTGCTGTAAAATCCCTTTAATTATGTCCGCTCAGCATGGGACGCTTCAGCCCCATAGCACCAGTAGTCATTTGCAAGGACATGTGCATGTGACTGCATGGGACCAGTGGCTGCAGTGTTCTGTTCTGAGTGTTGAGGACATCATTTAGACACTCTGCCCTAAGACATATAGTATAAAAACCATCAAGCAATTTAAAAAGTGGTATGCAAAAGCAATGCTGCAATAGGAATAATGATCATCGGGAACTACACTATTACTATCCTCAATACTTTTCAACTTTTTTCAGGATATGTTAAATTGTGTCATTATCTACAACACCATTGTTTATACAAGCTTGTACCTTTTTGGATTGTAGTAAGTTAAGCTATACTAATTTTGGATTGTAAAGGGTTAATGTGAACCACCTGGCTATTGATCGGGTGTCTCACATGACCCTTATTTATTTTTTTTAAACTTGAAGTTACATGACCCTTATTAAAACATGGCCATACTTCATTATATCACCATAACTATCAGTTATGAGTAGGGATGTCCCGATACCGATACTGGTATCAGTATCGGGGCCGATACTACCCATTTACATGGTATCGGGGACTCGTTTAATGTCCCCGATACCATGTCCAATACCTGGTGCCGCTCTGCTGCCCCGTTCTCTGGTCTTTCCGTCTGCTTCATAGTGATCCATGGAGGAGCATGTGACACACATGTCACTCCGCCTCCTCCCCTGCGCCCAGCGTAACGCTACTGAGCAAGCGGAGTGACTTGTATGTCACATGCTCCTCCATAGGACGCCATGATGCGGACCGGGAGGACGGAAGAACGGGGTAGCAGAGCGGTAGCACACGACGGAGGACAGCCGCAGGTGAGCTGTGTGCTGCTACTAATGTCTACAGGGGGGCCCTGCTTCTGTCTAAAGGAGGGCCCTGCTTCTGTCTAATGGGGGGGCCCTGCTTCTGTCTAATGGGGGGGCCCTGCTTCTGTCTAAAGGGGGGCCCTGCTGCTGTCTAAAGGGGGGCCCTGCTGCTGCTGTCTAAAGGGGGGCCCTGCTGCTGTCTAAACGGGGCCCACTGTCTACAAGGGGGGGGGCTGCTGTCTACAAGGGGGAGGGGCTGCTGTCTACAAGGGGGGGGTGCTGCTGTCTACAAGGGGGGGGCTGCTGTCTACAAGGGGGGCTGCTGTCTACAAGGGGGGCTGCTGTCTAAAAGGGGGGCCTGCAGTCTATAGGGGGGGGGCTGCTGTCTACAAGGGTGGCTGCTACTAATGACTGTCAGGATTCGGCAGGCTGGAGGTGGATCCTCGTGTGTCAGAGAGGGATTGGCGTGGACCGTGCCGGCGGACCGGTTCTAAGTTGCTACTGGTATTCACCAGAGCCCGCCGCAAAGCGGGATGGTCTTGCAGCGGTGGTAGCAACCAGGTCGTATCCACCGGCAACGGCTCAACCTCTCTGACTGCTGAGATAGGCGCGGTACAAGGGATTAGGCAAGAGCAAGGTCGGACGTAGCAGAAGGTCAGGGTAGGCAGCAAGGATCGTAGTCAGGGGCAACAGCAAGAGGTCTGGAACACTGGCTTGGAATACACAAGGAACGCTTTCACTGGCACAATGGCAACAAGATCCGGTAAGGAAGTGAAGGGGAAGTGAGGTAATATAGGGAAGTGCACAGGTGAACACACTAATTAAAACCAGGCGCCAATCAGTGGCGCACGGGCCCTTTAAATTGCAGAGAGCCGGCGCGCGCGCCCCCTAGGGAGCAGGGCCGCGCGTGCCGGGACAGCACAGACGGGGAACGAGTCTGGTAAGCGGGCCGGGATGCGCACCGCGAGTGGGCGCGTCCCGCATTGCGAATCGCATCCCGGCTAAGGACATTATCGCAGCGCTCCCGGTCAGCGGGTCTGACCGGGGCGCTGCGAACAGGAGAACGCTGCGAGCGCTCCGGGGAGGAGCGGGGACCCGGAGCACTCGGCGTAACAGTACTTCCCCCCCCTTGGGTCTCCCCCTCTTTTTTGAACCTGAAAATTTGTGAATAAGGTCCTTGTCGAGAATGTTATCCTCGGGTTCCCATGACCTCTCCTCAGGACCGCAATTCTCCCAATCTACAAACATTTTTTTTTACCTCTGACCGTCTGCGACGCGAGAATTTCTTTAACCAAGAAGACATCTGAGGACCCGGAGACAGGAGTAGGAGCAACAACCTTGGGAGAGAAGCGGTTAAGGATAAGCGGTTTAAGGAGAGAGACATGAAAAGCGTTAGGAATACGGAGAGAAGGAGGAAGAAGGAGTTTGTAGGAGACAGGATTGATTTGGCACTTGATTTTAAAGGGTCCAAGATAACGTGGTCCCAGTTTATAACTGGGGACACGGAAGCGGATATATTTGGTGGAGAGCCACACTTTGTCTCCAGGAACAAAGACAGGAGGAGTTCTTCTTTTTTTGTCGGCATGCTTCTTCATCCGGGATGAGGCCTGTATGAGGGATTTTTGAGTCTCTTTCCAGATGGTGAAGTCCCGGGTAACCTCATCAACAGTGGCAAACCAGAAGGCGTTGGAGTGGGGAGGGGGGGAATAGGGTGACGGCCGTACACCACAAAGAACGGGGATTTAGCGGAGGACTCAGAGACTTTGAAATTGTACGAGAATTCGGCCCAGGGTAGAAGATCGGCCCAATCATCCTGGCGGGAGGAAACAAAATGTCGCAAATAGTCACCAAGAACCTGGTTAACTCTCTCCACTTGCCCATTGGATTGGGGATGATAGGAAGACGAGAAATTTAATTTGATTTTAAGCTGATTACAGAGGGCCCTCTAGAATTTCGACACAAATTGAACGCCTCTATCCGAGATGATATGCGTGGGAAGCCTGTGAAGGCGAAAAATGTGCACAAAAAATTGTTTCGCCAACTGTGGCGCAGAAGGAAGACCTGGAAGTGGAATAAAATGTGCCATCTTGGAGAAACGATCAACGACCACCCAAATGACTGTGTTGCCATGGGATAAAGGCAGGTCTGTTATAAAGTCCATAGCAATCTGAGATCATGGTAGCTCAGGAACAGGCAGAGGATGAAGGAGACCGGCAGGCTTCTGATGAGGAGTCTTGTCCCGGGCACAGACTGTACAAGCCCGAACAAAATCAGCAACATCTGCTTCCAGGGTAGGCCACCAATAAAAACGAGAGATGAGCTGGATGGACTTTTTGACACCAGCGTGGCCGGCGAGGTGTGAGGAGTGTCCCCACCTGAGGATCCTGAGGCGCTGGCGTGGAGGGACGAAGGTCTTTCCAGGAGGAGTTTGTCTGATGGAAGTTGGGGAAGTGGAGATCAGACATTCAGGAGGAATAATGTGTTGCAGGGAGGCTTCCATTTCAGAGGCATCCGAGGAACGAGAGAGGGCTTCAGCCCTGATGTTCTTGTCAGCAGGGCGAAAATGAATCTCAAAGTTAAAACGGGCAAAAAACAACGACCACCTAGCCTGGTGTGGGTTCAGCCGTTGGGAAGATTAAATATAAGAGAGATTCTTGTGATCAGTGTATATAATAATTGGGTATTTGGACCCCTCCAGCAGGTGCCTCCATTCCTCGAGGGCTAGTTTTATGGCCAACAGTTCTCAATCACCAATGGAGTAATTTTTCTCCGCCGGAGAGAAGGTCCTAGAAAAGAAACCACAAATAACGTTATGTCCAGAAGTTTTTTTGTAGGAGTACAGCTCCGGCTCCCACCGAGGAGGCGTCTACTTCCAGTGAGAAGGGTTTAGATGGATCAGGTCTGGAGAGTACGGGAGAAGAAGAAAAGGCAGTTTTGAGACGGTTGAACGCCTCGTCCGCTTGAGGAGGCCAGGACTTAGGGTTGGCGTTTTTCTTGGTTAGGGCCACAATTGGGGCCACAATGGTGGAAAAATGTGGAATAAATTGTCTGTAGTAATTGGCAAACCCCATGAAAAGTTGGATAGCTTGGAGTCCGGAGGGGCGTGGCCAATCTAAAATGGCTGACAGTTTGTCTGGGTCCATTTGAAGTCCCTGGCCAGAGACTAAATATCCTAGGAAGGGAAGAGACATGCAGCGGACCAGAGAAGAGAGGAGCCGGGGAGAGAAACCTCCTAGTGCGAACAAAGTCCATATCCTGACGGAGCTCCTGGCGTCTTTCGGAAAAACGCATGTCAATGCGGGTGGCCAAATTAATAAGTTCATGCAGGTTGGCAGGAATTTCTCGTGCGGCCAGCACATCTTTGATGTTACTGAATAGGCCTTTTTTGAAGGTCGCGCAGAGGGCCTCGTTATTCCAAGATAATTCGGAGGCGAGAGTACGAAATTGGATGGCGTACTCGCCTACTGAAGAATTACCCTGGACCAGGTTCAGCAGGGCAGTCTCAGCAGAAGAAGCTCTGGCTGGTTCCTCGAAGACACTTCGAATCTCCGCAAAGAAAGAGTGTACGGAGGCAGTGACAGGATCATTGCGGTCCCAGAGCGGTGTGGCCCATGACAGGGCCTTCCCTGACAGGAGACTAACCACGAAAGCCACCTTTGACCATTCAGTTGGAAATTGGTCCGACATCATCTCCAAATGCAGGGAACATTGCGAGAGAAAACCACGGCAAAGTCTAGAGTCCCCATCAAACTTGTCCGGCAACGATAAACGGAGGCTGGATGCGGCCACTCGCTGCGGAGGAGGTGCAGGAGCTGGCGGAGGAGATGGTTGCTGAAGCTGTGGTAGAAGCTGCTGTAGCATAACAGTCAGTTGAGACAGCTGATGGCCTTGTTGCGCTATCTGTTGCGACTGCTGGGCGACCACCGTGGTAAGGTCAGCGACAACTGGCAGCGGGACCTCAGCGGGATCCATGGCCGGATCTACTGTCAGGATTCAGCAGGCTGGAGGTGGATCCTCTGTGTCAGAGAGGGATTGGCGTGGACCGTGCCCGCGGACCGGTTCTAAGTTGCTACTGGTATTCACCAGAGCCCGCCGCAAAACGGGATGGTCTTGCAGCGGCGGTAGCAACCAGGTCGTATCCACCGGCAACGGCTCAACCTCTCTGACTGCTGAGATAGGCGCGGTACAAGGGATTAGGCAAGAGCAAGGTCGGACATAGCAGAAGGTCAGGGCAGGCAGCAAGGATCGTAGTCAGGGGCAACGGCAAGAGGTCTGGAACACTGGCTTGGGATACACAAGGAACGCTTTCACTGGCACAATGGCAACAATATCCGGCAAGGAAGTGAAGGGGAAGTGAGGTAATATAGGGAAGTGCACAGGTGAACACACTAATTAAAACCAGGCGGCAATCAGTGGCGCACTGGCCCTTTAAATTGCAGAGCCGGCGCGCACGCGCCCTAGGCACAGATGGGGAACGAGTCTGGTAAGCGGGCCGGGATGCGCACCGTGAGCGGGCACGTCCCGTATTGCGAATCGCATCCCGGCTAGGGACATTATCGCAGCGCTCCCGGTCAGCGGGTCTGACCGGGGCGCTGCGAACAGGAGAACGCTGCGAGCGCTCCGGGGAGGAGCGGGGACCCGGAGCGCTCGGCGTAACAATGACTTTCGGGGGGCTGCTGCTAATGTCTGCAAGGTAATACTACCTACTATTAAAGGCAATCTAACAGAAGAGTCACCTGCACTAACTTGAATTTATAGGTAGATAGTGCAGGTCACCCAGTTTCTGCCACTGCTCACCATGTGGTCATCGGTCTCACCACCAATGCAAATTCCCTGTTCTGTCCAATGGAGAAGAGAGAAATCTTGGCTCATACTACAGCAGCTGCCCTCCATTGTACACAACAAGGACCCACATATCATACGGTAAGCAGCGCCAGAAACAGGGTCACCCTGCTGTCAGATTCCCTTTAAAATAAAAGTACTCATACTTTGTATCGGCGAGTACTAGAATTAAAGTATCGGTACTCGTACTCGGTCTTAAAAAAATGGTATCGGGACATCCCTAGCTATGAGAATATGAGCGTACCCTAAGGGTGCTGTGTGCACTTGAAACATGTAGCCTTATATTTGACCACTTTTGGTATTCTGCACGTTTGATGATAAAATACTTTTTGAAGATTTCATCTGCAACGTTTTGCACTGGACCTGTTTCCATACTTGCTCCTACATATGGTGTTGGCCAAACCGTCTGTGTGCATGGGACATACTTGATGAGCTAAAATTTTGTTAGAGATTCCTACCTTTTGAGATTCTCTGTGTGCCATTAGACACATCACCCTAGACTGCAGCATAAAATTCAGTGATCAAGTTTTCTGTGGAACAACTTTAGTGGGAATCCACATTTGAATGGAAAGATTAATTGATGTAAGCAACTTCAGATGAAACATGGTCATTGGTGCTGCCAACATTGTTGATTTGTACCCAATACAATTAACATGTCCAAACGAACAATTTGCTCCTTAGCACAGATGGGGTATAACAGCTCACAAGTTTCATTTCTAAATGAAATAGAAAGGTGCTTGTATGCAAAATCACTGATCAGTGGAATATCACCTGGCCAGAGTAATCCAGTCAGTCTTCTGGTACACAAGGCTGATAGGATGGTCAAAATTTGGAACAAGAAGCAGAAATCTATTAATCCTACCTGTCAGTTTTTTTTTGTTTAAGAGCCGAGGCATGTGCTCTCAATCACCCAAAGTACAAGAAAAAGTGCAAACGTGTCACACTAAAAAAAATGTACACAAAGGATGTGGTCTATCGCAAGCCCTTCTACGACAGAAGATAGCCCCCCCCCCCCCAACAAATCTTCCCCTCCGGGCCAAAAGGCATCTGCGAGGTTCCAGGTTCAATGTCCCTTTTCGCCGAAGCTACTAAGGGACCACAAATGCTCCTAGCATCAACCTAGGCATTAACCAGTGTATTTGCCTGAAGAGCCTTTACACGGTCAGTACCCTGCCCATGCAGGAGTACCCGGGTGTTTTTTCAGGATGGTGAGGAACCTGATGGCCACACACTCCCCTAGACCGGCAGGAGGGACACCCAAAAGGGCTACCGCTCCCTGACCAATCCTGTGAACACACTTTGAACAAACAAAAATAAATAAGTGGATGAGTGCAGATATACTGCCCGGACATCCGGACGGATCTATAAAAATTTCCCTGATCCTAGCAAGAAGGCTGGGATACAAAGGGTGAGTGCCAAAGGGGAAGAGTAATGGATCAGTGCTCCAACTCAGTGGGCCCCATCCTCCCAGTAAGTTTTGGCACCTCATGGTCACCACTCCCCAAAACATAAAAGTACCACGGCTCTAGACCCTCCCAGCCCATGGCCAGACCCGGAGGGAGAAGGTTTCATCAGTGCAGCCATTGAGCCAGCTTTGTGGCTGCACATCTCGTATCTTTACAGCATAGACAATTGCCTTCAGATGACCCCAAAGATAAAAGTCTAAGGGGGTCAGATCTGGAGACCTTGGGGGCCATTCAACTGGCCCACGACGACCAATCCACTTTCCAGGAAATTGTTCATCTAGGAATGCTCGGACCTGACACCCATAATGTGGTGGTGCACCATCTTGCTGGAAAAACTCAGGGAACGTGCCAGCTTCAGTGCATAAAGAGGTAAACACATCAAGGTGGATTGGTCGTCGTGAGCCAGTTGAATGGCCCCCAAGGTCTCCCGATCTGACCCCCTTAGACTTTTGTCTTTGGGGTCATCTGAGGGCAATTGTCTATGCTGTGAAGATACGAGATGTGCAGCACCTGAATCTATGGATACTGGAAGCCTGTGCTAGCATTTCTCCTGCGGTGTTGCTATCAGTGTGTGAAGAGTGAGAAAAGAGGGTTGCATTGACAATCCAACACAATGGGCAGCACATTGAACACATTTTATAAGTGGTCAGAAACTTGTAAATAACTCATGAAAGAATAAAGTTGTGTTAAAACCAAGCACATCATTGTTTTTCTTGTGAAATTCCCAATAAGTTTCATGTGTAACATGACCCTCTTCCTATTGAAAAAAACAAAAGTTGGATTCAAAATGGCAGACTTCAAAATGGCCGCCATGGTCACCACCCATCTTGAAAAGTTTCCCCCCCCTTACATATACTAATGTGCCACAAACAGGAAGTTAATATCACCAAACATTCCCATTTTATTAAGGTGTATCCATATAAATGGCCCACTCTGTACATCTGTTCTAATTACCTGGTTGCAGATTGAACAATCACCACAGGGTACTGATTCCCACTTGGGGCCTGTTGAAGAAAAAATATAAGGTGATTTAGGAGGGATGTAGTGGCTTTTAACCAGAATATCCCTAAGTGATTTGCACCGTCTTGATGTCACTAGGGGCTGTGCTGGTAATAATGTACATAGATCTGAATCCTGCAGTAGTATAGGCCATCATTTCTTCATAGAACACATAATGTCCTGCTACCTACAGTGATAATCCATAATCATCCTGATATCATTAGAATCTCTTTTCTTGTGTCTTGAATGCAGAAGTTGAGAACGTTGTTGTCTTTTGGCCCTGACATATCCTCCAGAAATGTCTCTTGGTGAATATCCTCTCTGTTGGAAGCACTGCTATAAATCAAAAGATTGATTTTCAAATTCTTCTCCATCACATATACGTCTAGCTCTGAGAAATTGTCCGTATGGTATAGCTCTAATAGTATGTTGTGGATGTGAGGATTCGGCATGGAGCAATGAGTTTACACTTGTGTCTTTCCTATGGATAGTAAAATGCAGTCTTAGCTGCTGTTAGCTGTTAGTTGCTGAGATTCTAAGATCTAAGAAGTCCATTTGGTGCTGACTGATTTGGTGCGTAGGTTTAATGTTCAATGTATTTTGATTTAGAATTAAAAAATTCTAGGAGGGAATCTCGTGTACCTTGCCAGATGAACAATACCTCATCTATTTATCGCATCCATGATGTCATTTGTCCATGTTATGATGTCTCATATGTAAAAATATTCTCTTGCTCCCAATATCCAAGGAATAAGTTAGCATACGATGGCCCACATTTGGCCCCCATGGCCACGCCTCTTATTTGTAGATAAAAGCGATCCTTGAAGATAAAAAAACTCCAGTAAGATCATTAATAAATCCAATAATTCCGGCTCTGCAAAAAATACTTGCTGGCTGCCAGCCCCTGACTATGGTCAATACAAGTATATAGAGGATCAACATCACATGACACTATAAAAACATGTCTTCTTCAAGGATCACCCACTCCAATCTTTTCAGGACCTCACCTGAATCCTTGATATAGGAGGGTAGGTCCTGTACACAGGGTTGTAAATAGAAGTCAAGAAAGCGACACACAGGTTCGCATAAACTTCCCCCGCCAGACACAATAGGTCTGCCTGGAGGGGTTGAACCTATCTTTGTGAACTTTGTTAACAAGTACAATGTTGCCACTGTAGGGCAATCAACTTTTAATCCATCATGTATTTTTTTGTGTGCGATGAGGGTGAGAATCCAGGAACATCTTCATGATATCAAAGCCGCAATGAGGGTGGATTTGATGGATGTAGAAAATATACAAAAACTTAAACCCATCCCACGTCATTTCAGAACTGCACACAATGGACAGGACCACCTTTTGAAATTCAGAGGGATAGATCGGTTACATCAGTGATTCCCAACCGCGGTGCCGCGGCACACGTGTGTGCCGTTCAGCACTGCCCGTGGTGCCGCGGGATTTTGCCGTGATTTTTTAATTTTTTTCTATTATTTTTTTTTAAATGTCCCGCCCCGGCCTGACGGCGCAGGGGGGAGGTAAGTCTGCATGCGCACTGCGCGCACAGTGTCCTCCTGCATCTCCTGCGTCTCCTGTGTTCCCCTGCGTCTTCCGCGTGACCCGTGTTCCCCTCCTTCCCCCTCTGTTCCCTGTGTCCCCCTCCTTCACTCTCCGTCTCCTGCGTCCCCCTCCGTCCCCCTCTCCCTTGCGGCGCAGTGAGCCGGAAATGGTGCCCTGGGGCGGAACGAGCTGCACCTGCGCCAGACTCCAGTGCCTCCTGTGGAACTGCAAGCTGCGCGGGCCGGCTTGCTTAAGGTACTGTACCTTTTCCACCCCTCTGTTCACCTTCTCAACCCTGTCTAAACCCCCACCACCACCCAGGTACACCCTCTACCCCCCCCCCCCCCGTCACCCATGTCCACCCCCCGTCACCCATGTCCACCACCCCCCCCGTCACCCATGTCCACACCCCCGTCACCCATGTCCACCCCCCCCGTCACCCATGTCCACCCCCCCGTCACCCATGTCCACCCCCCCATCACCCATGTCCACCCCCCCGTCACCCATGTCCACCCCCTCAGTCACCCATGTCCACCTCCTCAGTCACCCATGTCCACCCCCCTGTCAGCCATGTCCACCCCCCTGTCAGCCATGTCCACCCCCGTCACCCATGTCCACCCCCCCCGTCACCCATGTCCACCCCCCGTCACCCATGTCCACCCCCCCGTCACCCATGTCCACCCCCCCGTCACCCATGTCCACCCCCTCAGTCACCCATGTCCACCTCCTCAGTCACCCATGTCCACCTCCTCAGTCACCCATGTCCACCTCCTCAGTCACCCATGTCCACCCCCTGTCAGCCATGTCCACCCCCCTGTCAGCCATGTCCACTCCCCTGTCACCCATGTCCACCCCCCCCGTCACCCATGTCCACCCTCCCTGTCACCCATGTCCACCCTCCCTGTCACCCATGTCCACCCCCCCGTCACCCATGTACACCCTCCCTGTCACCCATGTCCACCCCCCCGTCACCCATGTCCACCCCCCCTGTCACCCATGTCCACCCCCCCGTCACCCATGTCCACCCCCCATCACCCATGTCCACCCCCCCTCACCCATGTCCACCCCCTCAGTCACCCATGTCCACCTCCTCAGTCACCCATGTCCACCCCCCTGTCAGCCATGTCCACCCCCCTGTCAGCCATGTCCACCCCCCTGTCACCCATGTCCACCCCCCCCGTCACCCATGTCCACCCTCCCTGTCACCCATGTCCACCCCCCCGTCACCCATGTCCACTCCCCCATCACCCATGTCCACCCCCCCGTCACCCATGTCCACCCCCTCAGTCACCCATGTCCACCTCCTCAGTCACCCATGTCCACCCACCTGTCAGCCATGTCCACCCCCCTGTCAGCCATGTCCACCCCCCTGTCACCCATGTCCACCCCCCCCCGTCACCCATGTCCACCCTCCCTGTCACCCATGTCCACCCCCCCCGTCACCCATGTACACCCTCCCTGTCACCCATGTCCACCCCCTCAGTCACCCATGTCCACCCCCCCCCCTGTCAGCCATGTCCGCCTTGTCCACCTCCCTGTCCATCTCTATCACCCATGTAATCCCTCCCTGTCACCCATGTAATCCCTCCCTGTCACCCATGTAATCCCTCCCTGTCACCCATGTCCACCCCCCCTGTCACCCATGTCCACCCCCCCCTGTCACCCATGTCCACCCCCCCCTGTCACCCATGTCCACCCCCCTCAGTCACCCATGTCCACCCCCCTCAGTCACTCATGTCCACCCCCCTCAGTCATTCATGTCCACCACCCTCAGTCACCCATGTCCACCCTTGCCTGTCACCCATGTCCACCCTTGCCTGTCACCCATGTCCACCCTTGCCTGTCACCCATGTCCACCCTTGCCTGTCACCCATGTCCACCCTTGCCTGTCACCCATGTCCACCCTCCCTGTCACCCATGTCCACCCACCCTGTCACCCATGTCCACCCTTGCCTGTCACTCATGTCCACCCTTGCCTGTCACCCATGTTCACCTTCCTGTCACCCATGTCCACCCCCCATCACTCATGTCCACCCGCGCTCACACATGTCCCCCCACCTATCATCCCCGTCACTCATGTCCACCCTCCTGTCATCCATGTCTGCACGTCCATCCCTGTCACTCATGTTTACCCCCCTGTCTACCCCCGTAGTCTACTCTGTCACCCATGTCCACCCTCCTGTTCACCCATCTGTCCCTTTGTTACCCCAGTCCACCCCTCTCTGTCACTCCTGTCCCTCTTTTACCCCCTTGTCCACCCCTCTGACCCCCTGTCTCCCCTGTCCACCCTCCTTTCACCCATGTCCACCCCCTGTCCACCCCTATGCCCCCGTCACCCATGTTCACTCTTCTACACCCATCTATCACCCTTGTACACCTCTCTACACCCCTCTGTACACTCCTCTACACCCCTCTGTCACCCATGTACACTTCTCTACAACCCTCTGTCACCCATGTACACCCCTCTGTCACCCATGTACACTCCTCTATACCCCTCTGTCACCCATGTACACTCCTCTACACCCCTCTGTCACCCATGTACACTCCTCTGTACCCCTCTGTCACCCATGTACACTCCTCTGTACCCCTCTGCCACCCAAGTACACTCCTCTACACCCCTCTGTCACCCATGTACACTCCTCTGTACCCCTCTGTCACCCATGTACACTCCTCTGTACCCCTCTGCCACCCAAGTACACTCCTCTACACCCCTCTGTCACCCATGTACATTCCTCTGTACCCCTCTGTCACCCATGTACACTCCTCTGTACCCCTCTAAACCCCTCTGTCACCCATGTCCACCCCTCTACACCCCTCTGTCACCCATGTCCACTCTTCTACACCCCTCTGTCACCCATGTAAGAAAAAATAAAAAAAAGTTTGGCGCCTAATAGGTTTATTTTGCAGGTTTAAAGGTGAAGAATTGTGTGTGGAAGAAATCGTGATGATGGCCCAGACCAGATGGAGAAGAGAAGGCAACGATGCAAATTAGAGAAGACGTCATTGGTGAGTTGCTGTATAAAGCAGCACTTTAAACTACATACCCACTGATAAATAGATATAGTGCATTGCATTTTTTACCGTTTTTTCCTTTTTTTTTTTTTTTTTTTCTTGTTCGTCAACCTCGGTAGCGGTGCCCCGTGGAAAAAAAAATTTCCGAGGTGTACCCCGACCCGAAAAAGGTTGGGAAACACTGGGTTACATCTTGGTATCCGTGGAGGCAATGTTCAAAAACTACTCGATAGAAAAGAATGTAAGTGGATTTATAGACTTAAAACCGAATCTCCCTTAGGGTTAAACGAGAACACTAGTTTCTCTTGTTTTCTGTAGATTCATACACATTCTCTGTAGTTTATTTCTTTTTTATTTATAGTGGTTTTATAATTTATCTCCTCTAATTGTTTTCCAGCGACATTATTCTAAGGGGACCTATGAGAGCTAAATAATGTGAAGTGTGGTTGTCCTGTACTAATAATCTGTATTATTATTTCTTTCATTGTCAGGTGAGAACTCTAGGAGATCTAAATGTAAAGATTGACCTGTTGTTGCCGATCCGGATATCAAAAGCAGATGCATTATATTATCATATTTTTGTTTACCACATAAAATACATTATTCTTTTTTTTTTTTTTTTTTTTCATTTATTCTTTTGCTAATTTTTTCTATTTTCTGTTATTTATTTATTTATTTATTATTCATTTATTTATTTATTATTTCATACTCCATTAACACACATGAATTATTCATCTAGAACTTACCGTATATACTCGAGTATAGGCCGAGTTTTTCAGCACGATTTTTCGTGCTGAAAACACCCCCCTCGGCTTATACTCGAGTGAACTCCCCCACCCGCAGTGGTCTTCAACCTGCGGACCTCCAGAGGTTTCAAAACTACAACTCCCAGCAAGCCCGGGCAGCCATCGGCTGTCCGGGCTTGCTGGGAGTTGTAGTTTTGAAACCTCCGGAGGTCCGCAGGTTGAAGACCACTGCGGCCTTCAACATCATCCAGCCCCCTCTCACCCCCTTTAGTTCTGAGTACTCACCTCCGCTCGGCGCTGGTCCGGTCCTGCAGGGCTGTCCGGTAAGGAGGTTGTCCGGTAAGGAGGTGGTCCGGTGAGGAGGTGGTCCGGGCTGCTATCTTCACCGGGGAGGCCTCTTCTAAGCGCTTCGGGCCCGGCCTCAGAATAGTCACGTTGCCTTGACAACGACGCAGATACGTCGCTGTCAAGGCAACGGCTCTATTCCGGGCCGGAAGCGCGGAGAAGAGGCGCCCCCGGTGAAGATAGCAGCCCGGACCACCTCCTCACCGGACCACCTCCTTACCGGACAGCCCTGCAGGACCGGACCAGCGCCGAGCGGAGGTGAGTACTCAGAACTAAAGGGGGTGAGAGGGGGCTGGATGATGTTGAAGGCCGCAGTGGTCTTCAACCTGCGGACCTCCGGAGGTTTCAAAACTACAACTCCCAGCAAGCCCGGACAGCCGATGGCTGCCCGGGCTTGCTGGGAGTTGTAGTTTTGAAACCTCTGGAGGTCCGCATGTTGAAGGCCGCAGTGGTCTTCAACCTGCGGACCTCCGGAGGTTTCAAAACTACAACTCCCAGCAAGCCCGGACAGCCGATGGCTGCCCGGGCTTGCTGGGAGTTGTAGTTTTGAAACCTCTGGAGGTCCGCATGTTGAAGGCCGCAGTGGTCTTCAACCTGCGGACCTCCGGAGGTTTCAAAACTACAACTCCCAGCAAGCCCGGACAGCCGATGGCTGCCCGGGCTTGCTGGGAGTTGTAGTTTTGAAACCTCTGGAGGTCCGCAGGTTGAAGACCACTGAGGGCGAATGATGAGAAGAGGATGATGAAGGGGGGGGGGGGTGTGGGGATGATGAAGGGGGGGGGGGGTGGGATGATTACAAGGGGATGATGAAGGGGGGATGTGTGGGATGATAAGGGGATGTGTGGGATGATGACAAGGGGATGATGAAGGGGGGATGTGTGGGATAAGGGGATGTGTGGGATGATGACAAGGGGATGATGAAGGGGGGATGTGTGGGATGATGACAAGGGGATGATGAAGGGGGGATGTGTGGGATGATAAGGGGATGTGTGGGATGATGACAAGGGGATGATGAAGGGGGGATGTGTGGGATGATGACAAGGGGATGATGAGGATGTTAATGACGGGTCTGGATGATGACAGGGGGGGATGAGGTATTTCCCACCCTAGGCTTATACTCGAGTCAATAACTTTTCCTGGGATTTTGGGTTGAAATTAGGGGTCTCGGCTTATACTCGGGTCGGCTTATACTCGAGTATATACGGTACTCATATTCAATATATTTATTTTTCACTTTTTTGTGCTTTAACAAATAAGTACACATTGTTTTTATGAATTTCTTTATTTGTTTACAAGTATGGATATACTGGGTCCAGGTCTGTACCATACAGATTGATTTAAGCTGCATATGATTATACATTTGGTCCCAGTATATATATATATATATATATATATATATATATATATATATATAATATAAAATATATTTTTTGATTCATATATGTGAAATGTATCCTACTCTGTGTTCTCCTACTGCTGCTGTGTTTTTTTAATTATGTCTGAGTGTCTTATATTTTTTATGGGTGGGTCAATGAATTAAAGCGCCCGCTTTAAATCATTGAACTGCAGTGCCTTCTGCGGGGCCAGAAACAATTTATCGAGGTTAAATCATTGAACTGCAGCAGCTTCTGCGGGGCCAGAATAGTTTATCGAGGTATACCCGCATATGCACCCTCATTTTAACAAGGATATTGAGTGTTTAGTGGTTATCAAGTGGGTGTACAATACAGAAATGAGCCCCCTAGGTCTATTGTCTGTTTATTTGTTTTTGTATTTTTCTGTTTAGGTGTGTATTCACACACTAGTTTGTTCATAGCAGTTTGCTATTTTACCTGGATAAGGAATAGTTAATGCTCTGAGTGAATGAGAACTCGGGTGGAGTTATATAGCCAGAGCTCTCCTGCATTCTGGGGCTGGTTATTGAGTGCAATACTACTATGTCTGTTTGTGCTATATTTTGACTATGCATGCTTGAGCATTTACCTTGTATTTATCTTGTCATTTTATCTGTGTTTTTAGCCATGGTTATATAGCGTGCTCCTTGTATTTTAGTCTGTGTTACATAAGTCTGTTTTAGGATTATGTTTGTTCGTTCTGCTCTGTCTGTGTTCACACTCTGTCTGAGTCTAGCTTGTACCCTGTGCTCTGTATGTTATATTCTTGTTAGGTATTCTGGAGTCTATTCAGACTCATCCGGTTCTAGTCTAGTAATTCATGTATTATATTTCCGTTTCCTACTGGGTTAACATTTTGTCCACATGGGGGAGTGTTTCCACTGGCCAGTAGCCTATTTGGCTTTATTATTAATGGCTACTCCTATAGTGGAGTGGGGAGTCCAGTTTATATGTTCTGTGTCCCAGTGGGAACAGTGTCCTATATTTATATCCTGTTTGGTTGATCTAATCTTTGTCCTTTGTACTTGTAGCTGTTTGTGAACAGTGTTCCATTTTACCTGTTCAGTTTAGTGTTTTGGCTCTCAGTTCTTCTGTTTATCCCCTTCATCTTCTGGATTCTGCTGTATACTCATATCATACCTAGTCTTGTTCATTTTATCATGTCTGCCGTATATCTGATATCCGGTTTATGAACTGTTTGTTAATTCACTATATTCTGCTCTGTTTGTGAGTTTATATTCTGCCCTGTTAGTATTTGTATTCTGTCTGGTATATCTGGTTGTCTAGTAGTTTTCCGTTTCTGTTCTGGCCTGTGACAGACTATGTATATTATGTGTTTTTACACCACTGCACTTTAGCGCAGGAAGGGACCGACGCCCAGTTGTTGATCCATCGTTTAGGATGGATGGGCAAGTCTGTAGAGAGAGATGTTTTAGGGTCAGTTTAGGGCTTACTGTTTCTGTCCCCCAGTCAATCCGTGACACTAGGGCCCTGAGACCCCTAGACACCTATCAAAGGATACTCCGAAATAGAGGTACCCGGACTGGGAAACTGGCTTACAAGGGCATGCCGTAGTTGTAAATATTTAAAGAAGGACGTTCTAGGGAGACCAAACTCATCCTGCAGTTGAAAGAAGGACTTAAGCGTATTATTCTTGAGTATATTTTGAGTTCAATCTAGTAATATTCTGATCCTTCCAGAATTGATGGTCTAAATCAGAGGTTAAATGAGGGAAACCCACATTGTCCCATAATGGCAGATCCACCATAACATCAGAAAATGAATGAATCAGTTTTGCTGCTCGCCAGACCCGCAGCGCCAACCTATGGATTGGCAGGAATCGCCGCCCACATTGGACAGAGACTCCAGCCAAACCCACAGTCAGTTGCCCTAACATAATTGGCTAAATAATGTTCGGAATTCGGGAGTACAGCGGGCAAAAACCAGGAGCGCAAAAGGCGTAACTGTCCTGCCAGGTAATAAACATGAAAGTCGGGTAAAGAGTAACCCGCCATATCTTACAGCCTCTGTAAAGTAGACAGTTTCAGTTTAGATCTACAATTACCCCATATAAAAGAAGGCAGCAACGAATGTATGGACTTAAAAAAGGAAGTAGGCACCAGAGTAGCGGAGTGCAATAAAACATATAAGCATTTAGGCAAATTGATCATTTTAACTAGGTTTATCTGACCAAGAATATATAAAGGGAGGGAGCTCCATATTATGAATTTGTCTCTAACCAGGGTCAGGTGAAAGTAGCTCTGCGTTTCTGAAGGTCAGCCGAAAAGTCTGGACACAAGGAGACCTTGGCATTATCATACGAGATGTCACGGAGCTGTCTGGCTAACTGCAGGATCAAGTCCCGATCATTACAATTAAGAATTCGGGCTAATAGGGTTCTCGGAGCAGGAACCCTGTGTGCTCGCTCAACAGTGAACGCCACAGATAATGGCGCATAAGGAAATAAGTTGCAAAACCACTTCTCCACAAATGCAGCTGGTGACTGACCCTCCACCCTCTCCAGCAGTCCAATAATCTGGATGTTATTTCGCCTCAGCCTATTTTCCAAATCATTTTTCTAGTGACATAACTGTGACTTAAGGGCAGATACAGCATTAGGTAGTGGGGATACAGTGTTCTCTAGGGTAGACATCTGGTCCTCTGCCTCCATCCCTCAGAGTCTGCATGTCCTGCCCCAATAGGCCCACATCTATCTTCACCTCCTCCAGCTTACCGGTCAGCATGGTCTGGCAAGAGGTAAAAGGTGGGCTATGACTTTTCAGAGTGAGATCGGGAGCAGGTTCTGGCTTCATTGCCTTCCGCGAGCAGGACTCTGCGGCGACAATCTCAGGCAATCTCAGACGCAAGCCAAGATGGTGCTCTCACAGGGCCTCGGGCACCATCTTGGCGTGCGTCTCTAGCTAATTCCCTGAGCCGTTCGATGGCGGAACAGTCTCCATTACGGGACTGCTCGGTCCTACCGGTTCTACCCATGTTCAGGTAAGGGATGCGGGCAAACAGGGCTTCAGGAGTCTGTGCAGGAGGATGAAATCATGGGCTCAGAGCGGGAGCTACTACGGCATGCGACCGCTCTGCTCGCTTGACAGGCCACGCCCCCCCCGGCAAAATTATTTTAATAAGTAGTAGAATCTATACTACAAAGAATAGTGGTTCTAAGGTCCAATGATTTGCCAGATGGTGGCCATTCAATGTATAGTAACATGTATTAAAGTGTTTAGACTTTAAGCACAGTGGACATTATTAGATAGAGGACTAGAAGAAGAACTAGTAACACTTACTTGCAAAGTACAGATCGGTAACATTTTATGAAACAAAGTCAACAGAAAGTGAGATGTGCTGGAGAAAGACTGATTTGTGACTGTGAACCTGAATGTGGCTTGGGAAAATTCATGTGCTTATTGCAGAGATAAATCTACTTAAATGTGGGGAATGAATTACAACTGCAGCAAATTCTGCAACAAATAAAAATGTGTGGACATGCCCTTACAAAGAAATGAATTTCTGTCAATATATTTCGAGGATGTAGAGTTAATTTAATAGTTTATGAATCATTCTGAATGGAATTATTTTGCTTGATCCAATTATTGACTCTCTTGTATGAACTGAGATGGATGGCAGTTCTGCCTATGCTTCTGCCAAATAATGCAAACACATCGATGTGGTTTCCTGTTTGTCAGTTTTATAACTATTGTTAAAAAACATTTATCATTTACTCACTGCCAAAAACAGTGTCTTCCAGTTATATGAATTAAAAGAACAGAAGAGGGAGAATTAGGCTTACTTTTAGCAAGTAAATTTATTATATGTATTGTACAGTTGGGTGAATAAGCCTTTAACTTTGGCTTTCACTTATAAATCACTAATTTATTTTGACAAGTAATAGGAATATCAGAATTCACCTTTATGTACTTCTTACATGGACAAAAAATTATAGATTCGTTTATTGAACTGAATTGTACAGTTGACTTTAATCCCTTAAGGACAAAGCCCGTTTTGACCTTAAGGACACAAGACTTGCAAATCTGACATGTGTCACTTCATGCATAAAATGCTTTTACTTGAAATTTGAGTCAGAGATTGTTTTTTCGTGACATATTCTACTTTAAGATAGTGGTAAATTTTCGTTGATACTTGCATAATTTCTTGGTGAAAACTTTCAAGATTTAATGAAAATTGTGAAAATTATGCATTTTTCTAACATTGAAACTCTCTGCTTGTATGGAAAATGGACATGCCTAATAAATTATATATTGATTCACATATACAATATGTCTACTTTATGTTTGCATCATAAAGTTGACATGTTATTACTTTTTGAAGACATTAGAGGGCTTCAAAGTATAGTAGCAATTTTCCAAGTTTTCACAAAAAATTCAAAATCTGAATTTTTCAGGGACCAGTTCAGTTTGAAGTGGATTTGAGGGGCCTTTCTGTGAGAAATTCTCTATATATGACCCCATTATAGAAACTGCACCCCTCAAAGTATTCATTCATTCAGAAAGTTTGTTAACCCTTTAGGTGTTTCACAGGAATAGCAGCAAAGTGGAGGAATATGTTCTTGTACACCCATTTTTTCCATGTTTACAAGGGGTAAAAGGAAATAAAGACTCCCAAAATGTGTAACCCAATATCTCTTGAGTAAGGAAATACCTCATATGTGGATGTAAAGTGCTCTGAAAATTTTTGGGGGGCATGTTGCATTAAGAAAGCCCCCATGGTGCTAGAACAGCAAAACACCCCCACATGGCACACTACACCCCTCAAGGAACATAACAAGGGGTACAGTGAGCCTTAACACCTCACCGATGTTTGACGAATTTTCGTTAAAATGAAAAATTAGATTTTTTTACCCCAATTTTTTTCTTTTTCACAAGGGGTAATAGGAAAAAAAGCCCCCCAAATTTTTAACACCATTTATTCTCATTATGGAAATACCCCATATGTGGATGTAAAGTGCTCTGCAGGTGCACAACAGGGCTCAGAAGAGAAGGAGCATCATTGGGCTTTTGGAGAGAGAATATGGCTGGAATTAAAGTCAGGGGCATATGCATTTACAAAGCCCCCATGGTGCCAGAACAGTGGAACCCCCCCCCCCCCCACATGTGACCCCATTTTGGAAATTACACCCCTCAGGTAATGTAACAAGAGGGGATGTGGGCATTTAAACCCCACTGGCGATTGACAGATTTTTGGAATAGTGGGCTGTGCAAATAAGCACTTTACATCCACATATGCAGTATTTCTGTACTCAGGAGAAATTGTGTTAATTATTTTGGGGGCCTTTTTCTAATTTTACCTCTTTTGAAATGGAAAAGCCAGCATGTCAGTGTAAAAAATTTTTTTTTTTTTACACTAACATGTTGGCATAGCCCCAATTTTTTTCATTTTCAGAAGTGGTAAACGCCCCCAAAAATTTGTAACACAATTTCTCCCGAATACAGAAATACCCGATATGTTGCCCGAAACTGTTGCCTTGAAATATGACAGTGCTCTAGAGTGAAAGAGCTCCATGCGCATTTGAGTGATTTGCATAGGGGTGGCTGTGGTTATGTTCCCACTGTGGAATGTCCGCACGGAAAATTGCTGTGTGGACATTCCACCGACAGCGGAGCACTGGCAAAACATGCTGGCGCTATGCTATGAGTGCTGGGAAGTGTGCTGTCTCGGCAATGCATTTCTCTGTGGACTCCGCAGAAAGAATAGCATGTCTATGCTTACTGCGGACTCCGGAATTGGTATTTCTGCCGCAGAAACATCTGCAGCGGAAATTCTGCTGTGTGCACAAGAAAACATCAGGGTGCTGGGCCACAAAAGTTTGTTTGAGCCGCCATCAAATTGACAAAGTCCTCACTGAAAAAAAAAAAACGTAAAGTCCATTTCAGTGAGGACTGTTGGGTCAATTTGGATTTCTGGGCGGCCAACAAACCTAGAGATCAGTGGTTCATATAGGTAACCCTGCCTGGTCTGGGGTCCTTACTGGGCCACCCATATGGGGGGACAGGGTCACTAGTATGGGGGACCTCTACTGTTATTGCCCTGCCGCGCCACCATCTGGGGGTCTCATCATCACTGGATGATGATGGGGGAGGAGAAAGAAATGTGGGGTCTTTCCCTCATTGGCGCTCTCAGTGTCGGAGGCAAGAGCATTGCGTATGCCTCCTCAAAAAGCCTTTGGGGTATTTATATTTTATTAGGGGGGGTGTGTGTGTAAATGTAGTGTTTTCACTTTATTTCAGTGTGTAGTGTAGGGATTTATATGTTTACTGTAGGCTTTTTTTTGCGGTGCAGGTTTTCAGGTTTTTTTGCACTTTTTGGGGGGCATATGCAGTCCGTGCCGCCAGCAACTGTTCTTCGCTGTTTGGCCGGATTGTACCCCGTGTACAGAGTGCGCTGATTGCTGATCAGTGAATTGTTACTGATCAGCACTTTTTTGGGTGCAGTTTTTTTTGGGGGGGGCGTTTGTGGTCCGTGCCACCAGCGACTGTTCTGCCCTGTGTGGCCGGACCACAAACACCCTCAAAAAAGAGCAAAAAAAATACCTGTGCCCCAAAAAAGTAATAAATCACTGATCAGCAATCAGCGCACAAGGGGTACGGTACAGCCACACAGCACAGACAAGTCACTAGTGGCACGGACCGCATATGCCCTCAAAAAAGTGCAAAAGAAAAAAAACTGCACCCCATAAAAAGCTATGGGCAGGCAGCAGACCAGTGGTCACCAAAGTGTGGCTCTCTAGATGTTGAAAAAATACAACTCCCAGCATACCCAGACAGCCGTTGGCTGTCTGGGCATGCTGGGAGTTGTAGTTTTGCACCTGGTGGAGGGAGAGCACATACTCGCTGCATCACCTCCACCGGACTGCCTGACCTCCGCATACCTGCCGCTCAAGCCGAGCACCGCCGCACACCTGAGAACCCGCCGCACCTGCACACCCGATCGCTGACCGAGATTAATCAGATGGGGTCCCGGGGTGTCAGGCAGAACTGTTCTCCTGCCGGACACACTGGGACTTCAGCTGATTAACCCGCGCAATGCCGCGGGAGCGCAGGATTACTGAACGCTGTATATATACGGCGGAATGCGCAAAGGTATTGCGTCATCCGCCATGTATTTACGATGTTCTGCGGGAAGGGGTTAAGGAAGAAGTCCAGGGCTAATAAGTTTATCTGCTAACCACAGTGTAGAGGATAAAATGTCTGATCAGGGGGGGTCTAACTGCTGGGACCCCTGCCATCTCCCGTATGGGGCTCCAGCTCTGACCCAGCTCTGCGCTGCTAGAGCGCATTTCATACCCAGTATGTCAGCTGGTGGAAACACGCCCCATCTATTCATCTCTATGAGAGAGGCGGAGACACAGGAATGCCCCATAGGGATGAATGGAGGGGGCGTACCAGCTGACCTGCTGTGGGAGAAACATCGCACAAACAGCAGCTCAGCTGCGGCCTGTAAGGGGGATCGCGGGGCATTCGATGAGGCATATACATTTATTAGCACTGGACATCTTCTTTAAGATGACCATACACATTTTGATAAATCTCCAAATTTGTTTCAATCATTTTAATATTATTTCACAATACAAACACATCTCATTAAACATGAGCAAGGAAACACCTAAAACTCAGAGTAGAAAAGCAAAAAAAAAGAGAAAAAGGAAAAAAAAAAGAGAGAAGAAAAAAGGAACACAGTAAATATAATAATAAAAAAAAAACACTAATACACATACACAGAATAGGCAATATGTTCAGACATTATACTTTCGGGTATATTAATAAGAGATCAACCAACTGGCCCATGTTGAAAAAAAACTCTGGCATATTACTTTCCGAGTATGCAATTACCAAATTGATTGTTGCTATAATTTTGGCTATTGTTGGAAGGGTGGTTGTTTTCCAATGGTGGGCTATTGTTGTTTTTGTTGTCATAATTTTGCAGCATATTCGTCTTTGTTTCATTGGAATGTTTTGAATGGGCTAACTGAGAGGTTAACTTCAAAGATGCTCCTACCACTTCCCTTAGTATTTTCTCTATTTCCACCCATACCTGTGTGAGTTTTGAGCAAGCCCACAGTACATGAAGCAGCGTGCCCGGTCTCCCACATCCCCTCCAACACTTTGGGGAGGAGTCTGGATACATCATATGTAGCCGAGATAGTGTGAGATACCATCTCAGTCTCGTCTTCCAATTGCGACGTACATCGAAGTGTTTTGTATGACCATTTTATCAATTGTTTCCAATCCTCTGTAGAAATATTACATTCGAGTTCTTTCCCCTATTTTGTATATGCCGATGCCTGTAAGGCAGGCACATGAACATCTAGTAGGTCCTTTTTTTGATGTATGAAATATATGAAAACCTGCCACTGTATATACTTCCCCTCTGTCTTTCTAGATGTCAATATGTGATGTATCTGGAGGAATTTAAAAAAGTCACAATTGGAGATTTTATAAATACAACAAAGTTTTTATTACAACGCCCCGAAATCTCAGTATCCTGATGTGCTGCTTGTGCTAAAGGCTCTATGCAGAAAGTAAACATCAGGGTTGATAGAGGGCACCCCTGATGGGTTCCGTTGCTAATTAAAAACTCCTGCAAGAGGGCCCCATTGGTATTTGCCCTAGCATTTGGATTTGTATATAGTGCTCACCCCTCTATACTTGCCCGTCGGAGGGCCAAGAAGGCAAACGACCCATTAATTTGGTTGAATGCCTTCTCGGCGTCCAGCGACAGAAACAGCCCCGACATCCCTTTTGATTCAGCATAATGTAGTAAATTTAAGATTCTTCTCCTATTATCACATGCCTGTCGCCCCTTAATAAAGCCCTCCTGGTCAGAACTTACCAGGCATGGCAACAGATGAGAAAGGCGATGTGCTAATATCATTGCATATGTCTTTAAATCCACATTTAGCAGTGATATTGGCCTGAAATTACTTGTAACCCTTCTTTCGGAAGGGTTATTATTAGAGCTGCTTGATTTTCTTTTGGAGCTACTCTTGTAAAAATACTAGCAGATGGGGAAGTATAGTATCAATATATGACCTATAGTAATCTGTTGACAGACAGTCTCTCGCTCTGTTGGGTTCAGGGGATCGATCTATCATCTTTTATATTATATAAACTAGAGTAATAGCTCATGAATTTATTTGCTATCTGTTGATAACATATTTTGTCCCCCGAACACTCATCTCTCAATTATTGGCTTCTAGATCTTGCCTGTTTGCCTTTAATCCAGGCCGCCAACAACGTACCCGCCTTATTGTCATATGCATAGTACCTGACTTTCACTCGCTGCATAGATATCGCATATCCTTCTGCTAAGCATCCCCGAATCTTCATGAGAACCATGCATAGTTTATCTGCCAAAATAGGAGAAGGTGGAAGCTTGTTTTGTTCTTCCAGTTCCTTTTGTTTAATAATTAATGCATCTAATTGCGCATTCTTTAGTTTTTTACATGCTTGTCCTAATTTTATAAATGGGTCCTTTTATATATGCTGTATGCACATTCCATAATAATGTAGGTGATATTTCTGGTGACATATTTGACTTAAAGTAAAACTCCAGGGGGGAGATTTATCATTGTTGCTTTGGTAAGCGAGTTCTGTAGGCATTTTATTTTTTTGCTTTAGTTTTGCTTATGTATGGCACATTTATCATTCTATCACATGGGGGGTTGATAAATTTTTTTTAGCACACATAGGCAAAAACCATTAAATGACTTCAGAACACCGATTTGCTGCTTTGAAAAAAATTTGTGATATAAATGTGTGTTTATTTCAAAACAATTTACCACTTTTTTCCCCCTAAATCTACTAACACTTTTTTTTTTTTTTACTTCTCATTTCAGATCCGTGTATCCTGTGGATTATTTTAGATTTGGAGGACTAGAGTGACCAGTGTTTTCTTTTGTTTAATGTTAATAAAATGGTTAACTAGGGTTTTTGGGGGAGTGTATTTTTGGAATAAAAATTCTTAAAACGTGTTGTGTTTTTTATTTATTTACTTTACAGGCTTAGTAGTGGAAGCTGTCTTATAGAGGGAGTCCATTACTAAGCCGGGCTTAGTGTTAGCCACAAAAACAGCTAGCGCTAACCCCCCAATTATTACCCCGCCACAGGGATGCCAGGAAGAGTCGGTACCAACAGTCCTGGTGTGTCAAAAATGGTGCTCCTGGGCCTAGGCGGTAACAGACTGGCATTATTTAGGCTGGGGAGGGCTAGTAACAATGGTTCTCGCCCACCCTGGTAATGTCAGGCTGTTGCTGATTGGTTGGTATTTGGCTGAGAATAAAAATAGGGGGAACCTTTTATGATTTTTTTTTGCATAAATAATTAATTATTTAAAAAAAAACACATAGGGTTTCCCCTATTTTTATTTTCAGCCAAATACCAACCAAGCAGCAACAGCCTGACGTTACCAGGGTGGGCGAGGACCATTGTTACTGGCCCTCCCCAGCCTAAATAACGCCAGGCTGTTTCCGGCTAGGCCCAGGAGCACCATTTTTGACCCTCCGGCCTGTTGGTACGGCTCTTCCAGGCACCCCTGTGGTGGTGGTACCGGGAAATAATTGGGCGTTAGTCCTAGCTGTTCTTGTGGCTAATGCTAAGCCCCGGCTTAGGAATGGACTCAGTCTATAAGACGGCTTCCACTACCAAGCCTGTCAAGTAAGTAAAAAAAAAACACGTTTAAAAAATGTTATTCCAAAAAAACACTCCCCCGCAAGCCCTTGTTAACCATTTTATTAACATTAAACAGAAAGAAAGAAAAAAAATGCTGATCATTGAAGCAGTCCACCGAATCCGAAGTAGTCCACAGGATACATGGATCTGAAATGAGAAAAAAAACAAAACAAGAAAAATCGGTGAATACATTTATTGTCACCCGTCCGCGCAACTCCTGTGCCGCACGACTACAACTCCCAGCATGCCCTTACAGTAAGTACATGCTGGGAGATGTAGTTGTGCGGCGGGGGCGGGTGACAAGCTTGTCACCTGCCCTCTGCTGCACAACTACAACTCCCAGCATACCCTTACTGTAAGGGCATGCTGGGAGTTGTAATAGTGCGGCAGGGGGGAGGTGACAAGCTTGTCACCTGCTCCACAACTACAACTCCCAGCATGTCCTTACTGTAAGGGCATGCTGAGAGTTGTAGTTGTGCAGCAGAGGGCAGGTGACAAGCTTGTCCCCTACCCCCGCCACACAACTACAACTCCCAGCATGTCCTAGTTGTAGTTGTGCAAGCCAGGGAAGCGGGCGGTAATGCGCTCCGCTCCCTGGCCGGCAGTGATCAGAAAATCGTGGCGTGACGTCACACAGGGGCAGAGTTGTGACGTCACGATCTCCTGTCACCGTGGTCGGGAGCCGAAGCCTCCAGCGTTTCCGGAAGCCGCAACAGGTGGGTGCTGCAGCCGAGATCCCGGGGGTCCCCAGCGTCGGGACCCCCGCGATCTGACATCTTATCCCCTATCCTTTGGATAGGGGATAAGATGTCTTGGGGCGGAGTACCCATTTAATCCATTCTTTCAATTAAGAACACATGTTTGCTTATTTAAGCTGAATGTGTATGGTATGGTGAGGAGTAGAAGCTAAAGTCTGACTAAATGGACAACAACTACTGTATATAAAGTGTATGTCCACCTTTATTCTAATTTTGACAACATTTAATCCAATATCATTTGTGCGATAGAGACTGCTAAAACCATTCCAACCTCTATTGCTGTGACACCGTTGTAAGAAATTAGAACAATTTATAGTACTAGCAGCAGTCTTCTAAAAATGCATTTGGAAGACAAATGTCAACAGCATGTATCCATTTTATACAGTCGGTAAACTTAAAGGGGTACTCCAGTGGAAAACAATTTTTTTTTTCAAATCAGCTGGTGCCAGAAAGTTATACAGATTTGTAAATTACTTCTATTGAAAAATCTTAATCATTCCAGTACTTATCAGCTACTGTATGCTCCAGAGGAAGTTGAGTAGTTCTTTTCAGTCTGACCACAGTACTCTCTGCTGACACCTCTGTCCATGTCAGGGACTGTTCGGAGCAGGAGAGGTTTGCTATGGGGAATTGCGCCTACTCTGGACAGTTCCTGACAAAGACAGTGGAGTCAGAAGAGAACACTGTGGTCAGACAGAAAAGAACAACTCAACTTCCTCTGTAGTGTACAGCAGCTGATAAGTGCTGGAAGGATTAAGATTTTTTAACCTCTTCAGGACGCCGGGCGTATGTATATGACCTGCATCCCGAGTCCTCAAGGAAGTGGGGCGTACGCATACGCCCGTGGGATTTCCGTCCCCCGCTGCTAGCCGGTTGGGGACCGGATCGGGATGCCTGCTGAAATCATTCAGCAGGCATCCCGGCACATCGCCGAGGGTTGTCCTGAGCCCCGCCCCCCATGTCGGCGATCGCAGGAAATCGCATGTCAATTCAGACATGCGATTTTCTGCTATTCCGGGCTGATCGGGTCTCTGGTGACCCGATCACCCGGAAAATAGGGAGGATCATCCTGAGCCCCGATCATCCTGAGGGATAGGAGCGAGGTCGCAGTGCTGCGATCTCCTCCTATCCCCTGCCATTGGTCAGAACTGATTCTGACCAATGGCAGCGCAGGACATTGGGTTGCCATGGCAACCCCCCATTATGCTCACCCCTGGATGTCGGGCAGAATGGGGGGAGAAGATGGAGACCGGTACCTTACCTGAAGATGGCGTGGGGACCGAAGATCATCTTGGAGACTGCAGAGATCCCGGCTCAGGTAGGGAACCGATGGTGGGGGGGGGGTTAAATAAAAGTGAAAGTAAAGTGATCTTTACTGTGGCAACCACTAGGAAGGCAGAACTGCAACTCCCAGCATGCCCAGACAGCCAAAGGCTGTCTGGGCATGCTGGGAGTTGTAGTTTTGCAACATCTGGAGGGTCACAGTTTGGAGGCTACTGTTACAGTGGTGCCCAAACGGTAGCCCTCCAGATGTTGCCAAACTACAACTCTCAGCATGCCTAGACTGCCCAGGCATGCTGGGAGTTGTAGTTCTGTAACATCTGTCCTTTCAGATTTTGCAATTTTCATGAAATTTTTAAAAAATTGTTGCTCTACTTTGAAGCCCTCTAATTTTTTCAAAAAGTAAAAATATGTCCATTTTATGATGCCAACATAAAGTGGACATATTGTATTTGGGAATTATTTGGAATATCCGTTTTCCTTACAAGCAGAGAGCTTCAAAGTTAGAAAAATGCTACATTTTCAAAAATTTCATGAAATTTTGGGATTTTTCACCAAAAAAGGATGCAAGTAACGATGAAAATTTACCACCAAAATAAAGTAGAATATGTCACATTATCTCAGAATCAGAATATTCGGTAAAAGTGTTTTAGAGTTATTAATGCGTAAAGCGACGGTGGTCAGAATTGTGAAAAAGGGCTCAGTCCTTAAGGTGAAAAAGGGCTGCGTCCTTAAGGGGTAGCTCCTACCATCCATTTTTTTTCTTTCTGTCCCTTCCTATTGCCCATCTATCCCTAACCCCCTCCCTGCCTTTACATTTTTTTTTTTACTATATTAAAATGGCTTTTTGTCTGCCTGGCAGTGTACCAGGCAGACTTCCCCAGCAGGCGTGACGTCACTGATGCCTGCTGGGGCCGACACTTTCGCCCTTAGTTCACTATACAGGGTGCCTCCAGCTGTTTCACCACTACAACTCCCAGCTTGCCCTGACATCTACTGGTTGTCAGGGCATTCTGGGAGTTGTAGTGGTGAAACAGCTGGAGGCACCCTGTGGTAAAAACAATAACTTTGTTAGCGCAGCAGTGCTACTCCGCTCCCAGAGCAGCGGCGGCGCTCTCCCAAACCCCGCTCCTCCCCACCATGCCTCTAGTGCTGAGCGCTCCTGCTGAGCAGTGGCGGCGGCGCTCCCCAAACCCCGCTTCCCCCACCCCATTCCTCTAGTGCAGATTCACCCATCCGGAGGATCAGCGCAGCAATGAGTGCGAGCGCTGCCTCCGGACAGGGTAATGCGGGCGGGGCCACGCGCGAGGCCAGTGGAGCTGGCCAAGGCGCGCAGCCCCAGCTATCAGCGTGCTCGCTCTCACCTGTTTGATTGACAGGCGGGAGCGAGCACCGCAGTGCCTGAATTTCGACTCATTGCCAGGCTTAAATGAGTCGAAATTCAGTGGTGACGTCACTGCCGAATGCATTCGGCCACTAGGAGGGCGACCCCTAGTGACCGAATTTAAAAGTGATTTTAAACTTGTTTAAAATCACCTTTTTTAATTAAAGTATATTAGAGATATGGTGTAGTACTTAAGTACTACAACATATACATTTTTTTACTTCATGACAGTGCTCATTTAAGGGGTTAATAGAAGTAATTTACAAGTCTGTTTAACTTTCTGGAGCCAGTTGATTTGAAAAAAATCTTTTCAACCCCTTCAACAAATAGTAATGGAATTAAGGTATTTGGACCAGTTGTTGAAATATAACTTTATCCCCTACATGTATGGCGCTGCTAAGTGACACTTCGCGCACAGCGCCCTATATTTGCGGCACTGAGGTCCGTGATCACCGCATCTCCGGAAATGGTGATCGGGCCGAGATGACTGCTGTTATCCAACCGCAGCCATCCCAGCATATCGCCCAGGGGGGGTCCTGTGACCCCTCCTTGTCGGCGATCGCCGTGATTCGCCAGTCAATTCTGACTGGCGAATCACCCATCTTCTGGGCCAGTCGGGTCTCCAGTGACCCATTGACCCGGAAGTTAAAGGTGATTGGTGCCGTTCAAGACAGCGCCAATCCCCTTTGAGGTCTAGGAGGGAGGTGGCATGGGTGCCACCTCCAGATTGGCGTGATTGGCTGTTCCCGACAGACTGGCCAATCATTGCAGCGGCGGGGAATATGAATTCCCTTTCCTCCGCTCTGCCCACTCACTTCAGTTGGGGTCAGTGGGCAGAGCATATCTGCGGCACCCCAACCTGCGGTGGGCCTCCTGGGACTTCTAGTCCATCGTTAGTGAGTGGTGAGGGAGAGGTTGCAGCAGGAGGCAGGAAGAGCTTAGGCAGGGAGTAAAAACAGCTTCACCCCAGTTCTGCCTGGCCCAGACAGTACTTTAGGGTACTGCTGCCTCACCCCAGTTTTTTTGGGGTGTATTTTTTTTGGCAACTGTGGTCCGTGCCACAACAACTGTTTGGTCGCACTGTGATTGCTGATCAGTAATCTTATTTTACTGATCAGCTTTTTTTTGTAGGTGTAGGTTTGTTTTATTTTTATCTATTCTGGGCATCTTGCTGGCGCTGATCAATGAAGCACTTCACTGATCAGCAATCAATGTTTTTTTTTTTTTTTTTTTTTTTTACTGGTACTGTAAAAAAACAAAACACAACACAACTCTACACTACTCAAGCAAAGAACACACACACACCCTTAGACACCTACATTTCACCTCCCCCCCATGTCTCAGAGGGTATATTTGGTGGAGGAGGCTTACGCCTTTGTTGCCTCCGACAGCGAATCCTCGAGTGATGGAGAAGACGAAGACCCCCTCTTTCCTTATTTCTTTCTCTTCCTCCTTATCATCCAGTGATGATGAGCCAACTCGAAGGTAGAGCCGCAGGGCAATGCCACTAGAGGCCCCCCAAACTAGCATCCTTCTTCCCAGTACCAGTTTCCCTGTCCCCCATACTAGTGACCCTGTCCCCCTTACAGATGACCTTGTCTGGACCCCAGTTCTGGACAAATATGAACCACGGATTCCTGGGTTTGTGGGACCCCCAGGAATCCAAACTGACACACTGGCCTCACTGAAATAGACTTTACATTTTTTTTTCAGTGAGGACTTTGTCAATTTGATGGTGGCGCAAACTAATCTCTACACCCAAAATTTTTTGACCCAGAACCCTGACTGTTTTTTGGGTAGGCCCGAGAGATGGACCCCCATCAATGCAGCCGAGAGGAGGACATTTTGGGGCCTTGTTCTGCATATGGGCCTAGTCAAAAAAACAAGCATTTGGCAATACTGGAGTAGGGATGGTCCTCAAACCTGATTGTATCCTGGACTACAATCAGTATATGGGAGGAGTTGATCTCTCTGATCAAGTCCTCAGACTATATAGCTCCATGCGCAAAACCAGAAGACGGTACAAAATAGTACCGGTGTACATGGTCCAGACAGCATTGTGCAACGCTTTTGTACTATTTTGAAGCGCTGGCAACACGGGAACATTCCTTCAGTTCCAGGAGGTAGTGATCAAGGCCCTGATCTTTGGCGACCAGGAAGGAGCGGACCCAAGTACCTGTGGAACTGAAGACGCCCGTATTGTACCAGGACATTTTCCAGAAGAGGTGGAAAGAAGGGACGGTCCCAAAGAAGATGCCGAGTCTGTTCTAAAAAAAGAGATAAGAAAGGACACCATTTTCCAGTGTGACACCTGTCCTGCAAAACCAGGCCTCTGCATCAAAGAATGCTTCAAGGCGTACCATACGTCTATGGAGTACACAATTTACCCCATTTTTACCTTCCCCCAAAGTAACTGTGCATTGTACACGAGCCACGCGGCTTTGTAAAATGCTTTTGTTCTTTTCCAATGTGTTGGTGACGTTGTACATGAGCTTGGGACCACGGCTATGTACATCGCTTTTCCGATGCATTGGCAACACAGGGACATTCCAGTATCCCCCAAAAGTTTCAAGAACGTTGATGCAGGGATTAATTCTGACTGCCATATTTGGAGTCGGGAAGGAATTTTTCCCCCTAGTATGGGGCAAATTGGCATCAGCCTCATTAGGGTTTTTTGCCTTCCTCTGGATCAACACAGTAGGGCAGTGTTTCCCAACCAGGCTGCCTCCAGCTGTTGCAAAATTACAACTCCCAGCATGCTGAGAGTCACAGTTTTGCAACAGCTGAAAGTACCCAGGTTGGGAAACACTGCAATAGGGGGAGATTTACTAACTGCAGTGTTTTGGTAAGCCGCATGTAAGTAAAGTTCTGCAATGATCAGCCGCCTCTGTGCAAATCACTAATTTAGGCCTCAAATGTGCACGGCACTCTCTCACTCCTGAGCCCTGTTGCATTTGCCTGGCAACAGTTTAGGGCCACATATGGGGTATTTTTTATACTTGGGAGAAATTGCTTTACAATTTTGGGGGGCTTTTTTTACTTTTACCTCCTGTGAAAAAAAAATTGGGGGCTACACCAGCATATAAGTGTAAATAAAATTACATTTTCTACACTAACATGTTGGTGTAGCCCCATACTTTTAATTTTCACAAGAGGTAAAAGGAGAAAAAGACCCCCAAAAATTGTAACACATTTTCTCCCGAGTACAGAAATACCCCATATGTGGGCGAAAAGTGTTCTGCGGGTGCATAACATGGCACAGGAGTGAGATAGCACCTGAGGCCTAAATTGGTGATTTGCACAGGGGTGGCCAATAGTTGCAAAAGAAAAACCACCCACATGTGGCCCCATTTTGGAAACTACACCCCTAAAGGAATTTAACAGAGGGAGCAGTGAGCATTTACACCCCACAATTGTCTGAAAGATTTTTAGAACAGTGGTCTGTGAAATGAAAAATAAAAAAATTTCATATGCACAACACACTGTTCTAAAACTCGGTCAAACGCCAGTGGGGTCTAAATGGTCACTGCACCCCTTGTTACATTCCTCGAGAGGTGTAGTTTCCAAAATGGCTCACATGTGGGGGGTCCAATGTTCTGGCACCACATGGGCATTGAAAACGAGCATGCCCCCCAACTTCTCTCTCCAAAAGCCCAATATTGCTCCTTCTCTTATGAGCCCTGTTGTGCGCCCGCAGAACACTTTACGTCCACATATGAGGTGTTTCTATACTCAGAAGAAAAAGGCTTCCAAAATTTGTAACCCAATTTCTTCCATTACCCCTTGTGAAAATAAAAAAAATTGGGGTAACACTAGCATTTTAGTGCAAAAAATAAATGTTTTTATTTTTACCGCCCACTGTTCCAAACATTTGTGAGGTGAGGGGAATTCCGCTGTTCTGGCACTATGGGTGTGTAACCGCACATGGCCCCCAACTTAAATGGGCACTGTCAGATCTAAAAACTTTTGATATGTTATAAAGCATTGCAAAACAATATGTTTTGCAATTGCTTTCATCAGAAAATTTTTAGGATTTCATGTAGAAAAAGTCAGTCAAAAAACTGGCCACTAAGGGGTCCCTCCTGCCTTCTGGGACACATACCAGTCAGAAACGTCCCGCTCATCACCTACGTCAGGGACGTTTTCATTGATTGCCAGCAGGTTCCGCCCTCCTGTGCTCGCTCCCGGCCCTCTCACTGCCTGTGTGAGCGCGTGGCCGGCAGGAGCTGAGCGCGCGAACATACATCAGCAGCATCTAGGAAAGTTGGTTAGTGCATATTTTTTCATATTTGCATTTGTGCAAGAAAGGGGGAGTTGTCCACTAGGTGCCCACAGAGGGAGTGGGCAGCTCCCCCCTGGTGTTACGGTCCCCCCTGGTGTTGCGGTCCCCCACCCCCCCCCCCTGGTGTTTCAGGTCCCCCGGCAGTATTGCGGCTCCCACCTGGTGTCGCGTTCCCCCGGCTTGTGTCAAAGTCCACCGCCGTGTGTCGCGGTCCCGGTCCCCTGGCGTGTGTCGCAGTCCTCCGGCAGTGTTGCGGTCGCCCGGCGGTGTTGCAGGATGAAGATGCAGAGATTCAGAGAGTGACAGGTTATGGAAAACACTGTTTCTCTGACAGGGTGCCTCCAGCTGTTGCAAAACTACAACTCCCAGCATGCTGGGAGTTGCAGTTTTGAAACAGCTGGAGGCATCCTGGCTGGGAAACAGTGCTCACCATAACCTGTCACTCTCTGAAACTACAACTCCCATCATGCCCTGACAGAAATACAGGCTGTAAGGGAATGATAGGAGTTGTAGATTTAGAGAGTTTACTGTACCCAACATGTCTTGACAGCCTGTATATCTGTCAGGGCATGATAGGAGTTGTAGTTTTATAGCGGCTGCAGAGTAACTTTTTTAGGGATAATAAAAAACTACAACTCCCATCATGCCCTGACAGATATACAGGCTTTCAGGACATGATAGGAGTTGTAGTTTTGTAGCAGCTGGAGATTGACTGTTTGTGGATGGATCACATGAAACTACAACTCCTATCATGCCCTGACAGATATACAGGCTGTCAGGACATGTTAGGAGTTATAGTTTTAGAGAATTTACTGTACCCAACATGTCCTGACAGCCTGTATATCTGTCAGGGCACGATAGGAGTTTTAGTTTCAGATACTGACAGGTTATGGTGAGCACTGTTTCCCAGCCAGGGTGCCTCCAGCTGTTTCAAAACTGCAACTCCCAGCATGCTGGGAGTTGTAGTTTTGCAACAGCTGGAGGCGCCCTGTCAGGGAAACAGTGTTCTCGATAACCTGTCACTCTCTGAAACTACAACTCCCATTGTGCCCAGGACATGATAGGAGTTTTAATTTTGATATGATCCCTTCACATACAGTCAATCTGCATTCTCTCTAAAACTACAACTCCTAACATGTCCTGACAGCCTGTATATCTGTCAGGGCATGATAGGAGTGGTAGTTTTAGAGCAGCTGCAGGTTGACTGTGGAGGGATCATATAAAACTACCAATCCCAGAGAGGAAAGGGTTACAGATGAGACCCCTGTACTTGGCTGACTGCCAGGCTCGCTCCGAGAACAGTGATTCAGAGAGGGAGGAGGGGGCGTGGTAAGCACACTGAGGAAAAGAGGGACACTCCCCCCCTGTTTTTCTGGACTTGTTTTATTGTGAGCAGCATATAAAAGGGAATTCTAAGAGAAATAAAGGCCGTATACTCATAAAAATTATATGTACATGATCAGGATGAGGTACTGAGCAACATAGAACATTTTTTTTTTTTTTTTGGGAGATCTGGCAGGTACGCTTTAAATTCCAGCCAAATTCTCTGTCCAACAGCCCAATAGCGGTCCTTCTCTTCTGAGCCCTGTAGTGTGCCCACAGAGCACTTTATGTCCACATATGGGGTATTGCCTTACTTGGGAAAAATTGGACTACAAGTATTGGGGGGGGGGGGGGGGGGGGGGCTTTTTAACTATTAGCCCTTCTGAAAAGGAAAAATTTTAGATAACATTAGCATTTTAGTGAAAAATTTTTTTTTTTCATTTTCATGTCCAACTTTAACAAAAATTAATCAAACACCTGTCTGCTTGTTATGTTCCTTAAGGGGTATAGTTTTCCAAATAGTGTGCCATGTAAGTTTTTGGTGCTGTTCTGGCACCACTGGGGGTTCTTAAGTTCGAGATGCCCCCAAAAAACTTTTCAGCAAAATTTTCTCTCCAAAAGCCCAATGTCGCTCCTTCCCTTCTGAGCCCTCTAGTGCGTTCACAGAGCACTTTACATCCACATATGGGGTATTTCCATACTTGAGAGAAACTGGGTTACAAATTTTGGGGGGCTTTTTCTCCTATTACCACTTGTGAAAATGAAAAATTTGGGATAATATTAGCATTTAAGTGAAAAAAAACAACTATTTTTTCGTTTTCATGTGTAACTTTAACAAGAACTCATCGAACACCTGTGGGGTGTTAAAGGGGTATTCCGGTGAAAACCTTTTTTCTTTTAAATCAACTGGTGGCAGAAAGTTAAACATATTTGTAAATTACTTCTATTAAAAAATCTTAATCCTTCCTGTACTTATTAGCTGCTGAATACTACAGAGGAAATTCTTTTCTTTTTGGAATTCTCTCTGATGACATCACGAGCACAGTTCTCTCTGTTGACATTATTATAATAATAACGCTTTATTTATTGTTGTCCTTAGTGGGATTTGAACCCGCATGGTTGCTAAAATGGACAGAGATGTCAGCAGAGAGCACTGTGCTCGTGATGTCATCAGTGTTCCAAAAAGAAAGGAATTTCCTCTGTAGCATTCAGCAGCAAATAAGTACTGGAAGGATTAAGATTTTTTAATAGAAGCAATTTACAAATATGTTTAACTTTCTGCCACCAGTTGATTTAAAAGAAACAAGGTTTTCACCGGAGTACCCCTTTAAGACTCACTGTACCCCTTGTTATGTTCCTTGAGAGGTGTTGTTTCCCAAAAAGTGTGCCATGTGTGTGTTTTTTGTTTTTGTTTCTGTTTTGGCACATGGGGGCTTCCTAAATGGGACATGCCCCCCAAAAACCTTTTCAGCAAAATTCTCTCTCCAAAAGCCCAATGTGGCTCCTTCCCTTCTGAGCCCTCTAGTGCACCCACAGAGCACTTTACATCCACATATGATGTATTTCCTTACTTGAGAGAGATTGTGATAAAAAAAAAATAATAATAATAATTTGGGGGGGGGGGCTTTTTCTCCTTTTACCCCTTGTAAAAATGGGGAAAAAATGGGGCTACAAGAACATGTTAGTGTAAAAAAAATGGAGATTTAGATTTTTCTCCTCCACTTTGCTGCTATTCCTGTGAAACACCTAAAGGGTTAACAAACTTTCTAAATGTCATTTTGAATACTTTGAGGGGTGCAGTTTTTATAATAGTGTCATTTATTGGGTAATTCTTATATGAAGGCCCCTCAAATCCACTTCAAACTGAACTGGTCCCTGAAAAAATAAAATTTTGAAATTTTCATGAAAAATTTGAAAATTGCTGCTGAACTTTGAAGCCCTAAAATGTCTTCAAAAAGTAAAAATATGTCAACTTTATGATTCAAACATTAAGTAGACATATTGTATATGTGAATCAACATATAATTTATTTGGTATGTCCATTTTCCTTTCAAGCAGAGAGTTTCAAAATCAGAAAAATGCTACATTTTCATGAAATTTTAGAATTTTTCACAAAGTGATTCAAGTATGGACGAACATTTACCACTAACATAAAGGACAATATGTCACGAAAAAACTTTCTCAGAATCAGTATGATAAGTAAAAGCATTGCAGAGCTAATAATGCTTAAAGATACAGTGGTCAGATTTGACCTGACCAGTGGTCAGATTTGAAGAGTCCTTAAGATGAAAATAGGCTTCATCCTTAAAGGGGTACTCCAGTGGAAAACTTGTTTTTTTTAAATCAACTGGTGCCAGAAGGTTTATCAAATTTGTAAATTACTTCTATTAAAAAATCTTAATCCTTCCAGTACTTATAAGCTGCTGAATACTACAAAGGAAATGGTTTTCTTTTTGGAACACAGAGCTCTCTGCTGACATCATGACCACAGTGCTCTCTGCTGACACCTCTGTCCATTTTAAGAACTGTCCAGAGTAGAAGAAAATCCCCATAGCAAACATATGCTGCTCTGGACAGTTCCTAAAATGTACAGAGATGTCAGCAGAGAGCACTGTGGTCAGGATGTCAGCAGAGAGCACTGTGTTCCAAAAAGAAAACAGCAGGAGGCCAGCCTTACCTCCTGCTGCTGCTCTGCCGGATTCTGCCTGCTGCCACCACCGCTGTCTCTGCTCCGGGAGCCCCGATCTCGATGCCAGGGATCGGGGGGCCCCCCACACCAGGTACATACTCCCGACACCTGCTCTTGCCCTCCAGAGTAGGGGTGGAGCGGGTGCCTTTAGGGACACCCCCACAACAGGAGTCATGATTTGTCGGCCGGTAACAGCTGACGAATCAGGACAATCGTGAGGTGGCACCATTGCCACTTCACTCCGGCACCTATCACTTTTTTTTTCCGGGTCACCGGGAACCCGATTGACCCGGAATTGCAGCAAATCGCCGATCTGAATTGATCGGCGATTTGCGGTGATCGCTGACGTGGGGGTTCGGGGAGTTCTCAGGACCCCCCCCCCCAGGGGTTTGCACGAGGTGCCTGCTGAGTGGTGGGAACCAGAATTCTCACGGGCGCACAGATACGCTCTGGGTCCTTAAGTACCAGGACTTCTATTTAAAAATCTTAATCCTTCCACTACTTACCAGCTGCTGTATGTTCCAGAGGAATTTCTTTTCTGTCTGACCACAGTGCTCTCTGCTGACACCTCTCTCTAAAAAGCCCCACATGGAACACTATTTGGGAAACAACACCCCTCAAGGAACGTAACAAGGGGTACAGTGAGCCTTTAAACCCCCCAGGTGTTTGCTGGAATTCTAGTCAGGGGACATGTGCGTTTACAAAGCCCCCCTGTGGTGCCAGAACAGTGGAGTGGACAGTGGGGCCCCCACATGTGACCCTATTTCGGAAACTACAACCCTCACAGAATGTAACAATGGGTGCAGTGAGCATTTACACACCACTGGCGTTTGACAGATCTTTGGAACAGTGGGCTGTGCAAATGAAAAATTAAATTTTTCATTTTCATGGACCACTGTTCCAAAAATCTATCAGACACCAGTGGGGTGTAAATGCTCACGGCACCCCTTGTTACATTACATGGGGGGGGGGGGGGTCTACTGTTCTGGCACCATGGGGGCTTTGTAAACGCACATTCCGACTTCCATTCCAAACAAATTCTCTCTCCAAAAGCCCAATGGTGCTTCTTCTCTTCTGAACATTGTAGTGTGCTGCAGAGCACTTTACGTCCACACATGGGGTATTTATATACTCAGAAGAAATGGTGTTACAAATTTTGGGAGGCTTTTTTCCTATTACCCCTTGGGAAAATATGGGATAACACCAGCATTTTAGTGAAAAAATACTAATTATTCATTTTCACGTCCAACTTTAACAAAAATTCTTTAAACAACTATGGGGTGTTAAGGCTCAATACATTCAGTGAGGGGTCTGGTTTCCAAAATGGGGTCACAAGTGTGCTTGTTTTTTTTTTTTTTTGCGTTTATGTCAGAACCGCTGTAAAGAGCAGCCACCCTTGTGCAAATCACCTCAAATGTACATGGCGCTCTCACTCCTGAGCCTTCTTGTGCACCCGCAGAGAATTTTACGTCCACATATGGGGTATTTCCGTACTCAGCTGTTGCAAAACTACAACTCCTAGCATGCCCTTCGGCTGTCCGTGTATAATGGGGATTGTAGTTATGCAACAGCTGGAGGCACACTGGTTGCAAAACACTGAGTTAGGTAACAAACTCAGTGTTTTGCAACCAGTGTGCCATCAGCTGTTGCAAAAGCTACAACTCTCAGCATGCAGTGACAGCCGAAGGGCATGCTGGGACTTGTAGTTATGCAACCGCTGGAGGCATACTACCAACACTCCCAGCATGTCCTTTGGCTGCCCATTCATGGTGGGGGTTGTAGGTATGCAACAGCTGGAGGCACACTGGTTGCAAAACACTGAGAGTTTGTTACTTAACTCAGTGTTTCGCAACCAGTGTGCCTCCAGCTGTTACAAAGCTACAACTCTCAGCATGCACTTACAGCTGAAGGGCATGTTGGGACTTGTAGTTATGCAACAGCTGTAAGCACACTACTGTAACTCCCATCATGCCCTTTGGTAGTGTGTGCATGTTGTGGGTTGTAGTTATGCAATTGCTGGAGACACACTTTTTCATAGAAAAAATGTGCCTCCAGCTGTTGCATAACCACAGCCCCCAGCATGCACAAACTACCAAAGGGCATGCTGGGAGTTGTAGTAGTGCCTTCTGCTGTTGCATAACAACTCCCTGCATGCCCTTTTGTGCATGCTGGGAGTTGTTGGTAAGCAACAGCAGGAGGCCAGCCTTACCTCCTGCTGCTGCTCTGCCGGATTCTGCCTGCTGCCACCACCGCTGTCTCTACTCCGGGAGCCCAGATCTCGATGCCAGGGATCGGGGGGCCCCCCACACCAGGTACATACTCCCGACACCTGCTCTTGCCCTCCAGAGTAGGGGTGGAGCGGGTGCCTTTAGGGACACCCCCACAACAGGAGTCATGATTTGTCTCGGCCGGTAACAGCTGACGAATCAGGACAATCATGAGGTGGCACCATTGCCACTTCACTCCGGCACCTATCACTTTTTTTTTCCGGGTCACCGGGAACCCGATTGACCCGGAATTGCAGCAAATCGCCGATCTGAATTGATCGGCGATTTGCGGTGATCGCTGACGTGGGGGTTCGGGGAGTTCTCAGGACCCCCCCCCCCCCCCCCCAGGGGTTTGCACGAGGTGCCTGCTGAGTGGTGGGAACCAGAATTCTCACGGGCGCACAGATACTCTCTGGGTCCTTAAGTACCAGGACTTCTATTTAAAAATCTTAATCCTTCCACTACTTACCAGCTGCTGTATGTTCCAGAGGAATTTCTTTTCTGTCTGACCACAGTGCTCTCTGCTGACACCTCTCTCTATGTCCGGAACTGTCCAGAGTAGAAGCAAATCCCCATAGCAAACCTTTCCTGCTCTGGACAGTTCCTGACATGGACAGAGGTGTCAGCAGAGAGCACTGTGGTCAGACTGAAAAGAAATTCAAAAAGAAAAGAACTTCCTTTCGAGCATACAGCAGATGATAAGTACTGGAAGGATACATTTTTTTTTAAATAGAAGTAATTTACAAATCTGTTTAACTTTCTGACACCAGCTGATTTAAAAAAAAAAAAAAAAAAATTTTTTTCCACCGGAGTACCCCTTTAACCCCTTAAGGACGCAGGACGTAAATGTACATCCTGGTGCGGTGGTACTTAATGCACCAGGACGTACATTTACGTCCTGTGCATAAACGCGGGCATCGGAGCGATGCCCGTGTCATGCGCGGCTGATCCCGGCTGCTGATCGCAGCCAGGGACCCGCTGTCAATGGCCGACGCCCGCGATCTCGCGGGCGTCCGCCATTAACCCCTCAGGTGCCGGGATCAATACAGATCCCTGCATCTGCGGCAGTGCGCGATTTAAATGAACGATCGGATCGCCCGCAGTGCTGCTGCGGGGATCCGATCATTCAGAATGCCGCACGGAGGTCCCCTCACCTTCCTGCTTCCAGCTCCCGGCGTCTTCTGCTCTGGTCTGTGATCGAGCAGACCAGAACAGAAGATAGCCGACAACACTGATCTGTTCTATGTCCTATACATAGAACAGATCAGTATTAGAAATAATGGTATTGCTATGAATAGTCCCCTATGGGGACTATTCAAGTGTAAAAAAAATGTAAAAGTAAAAAAAAAGTGAAAAATCCCCTCCCCCAATAAAAAAGTAAAACGTCAATTTTTTCCTATTTCTGGCCTGGTATAGTGTAGTCCGCACACTCTCCTGCCTGGTATAGTGTAGTCCCTGTACTCTCCTGGCCTTGTATAGTGTAGTCCACACACTCTCCTGGCCTGGTATAGTGTAGTCCACACACTCTCCTGGCCTGGTATAGTGTAGTCCACACACTCTCCTGGCCTGGTATAGTATAGTAGTCCCTGTACTCTTCTGGCCTTGTATAGTGTAGTCCCTGTACTCTCCTGGCCTGGTATAGTGTAGTCCCTGTACACTTCTGGCCTGGTATAGTGTAGTCCGCACACTCTCCTGCCTGGTATAGTGTAGTCCCTGTACTCTCCTGGCCTGGTATAGTGTAGTCCACACACTCTCCTGGCCTGGTATAGTGTAGTCCTGTACTCTCCTGGCATAGTGTAGTCCCTGTACTCTCCTGGCCTGGTATAGTGTAGTCCGCACACACTCCTGGCCTGGTATAGTGTAGTCCCTGTACTCTCCTGGCCTGGTATAGTGTAGTCCGCACACTCTCCTGGCCTGGTATAGTGTAGTCCGTACACTCTCCTGGCCTGGTATAGTGTAGTCCGCACACTCTCCTAGCCTGGTATAGTGTAGTCCCTGTACTCTCCTGGCCTAGTATAGTTTAGTCCGCACACTCTCCTGGCCTGGTATAGTGTAGTCCGCACATTCTCCTGGCCTGGAATAGTGTAGTCCCTGTACTCTCCTGGCCTGGTATAGTGTAGTCTGCGTACTCTCCTCTCATGGCCTGATATAGTGTAGTCCGCACACTCTCCTGGCCTGGTATAGTGTAGTCCACACACTCTCCTGGCCTGGTATAGTGTAGTCCCTGTACACTTCTGGCCTGATATAGTGTAGTCTGCACACTCTTCTGCCTGGTATAGTGTAGTCCCTGTACTCTCCTGGCCTGGTATAGTGTAGTCTACACACTCTCCTGGCCTGGTATAGTGTAGTCCGTACACACTCTACTGGCCTGGTATAGTGTAGTAGTCCCTGTACTCTTCTGGCCTTGTATAGTGTAGTCCCTGTACTCTCCTGGCCTGGTATAGTGTAGTCCCTGTACACTTCTGTCCTGGTATAGTGTAGTCCGCACACTCTCCTGCCTGGTATAGTGTAGTCCACACACTCTCCTGGCCTGGTATAGTGTAGTCCTGTACTCTCCTGGCATAATGTAGTCCCTGTACTCTCCTGGCCTGGTATAGTGTAGTCCGCACACTCTCCTGGCCTGGTATAGTGTAGTCCGTACACTCTCCTGGCCTGGTATAGTGTAGTCCCTGTACTCTCCGGGCCTGGTATAGTGTAGTCCGCACACTCTCCTAGCCTGGTATAGTGTAGTCCCTGTACTCTCCTGGCCTGGTATAATGTAGTCCGCACACTCTCCTGGCCTGGTATAGTGTAGGCTGCACACTTTTCTGGCCTGGTATAGTGTAGTCCGCTCACTCTTCTGGTCTGGTATAGTGTAGTCCGCACACTCTCCTGGCTGTTATAGTGTAGTCTCCACCCTCTCTGGCATTGTTGTGTTGCTCTATTGGGCAGCGCAGCAACAGGGAAGGGAACACTGGGAGTATATGTATTCCCTTAAGGACCCAGAGGGGGTTTGTTGGGAGGGGCTTTTGTTTTTTTCTTCCTATGATTAAAATTGTCCTCTTCTGACCCCTATATCTCTTATTTTTCCATATACTGGGCTGTATAAGGCTAATTTTTTCCACTGTGATCTGTAGTTATCTGTTCCATTATTGTTTTTGACTTTTTGGTCACTTTTTAATACATGTAATTTTTTTTCAGGTATATGAAATGACCAAAAATCTACGTTTACGCCACTGACCGTGCGGTTTAATTTAGTTATAATTTTTGTTATATTTTAATAGTTCTGACATTTACGCATGCAACATGGTTATGTTTATTTTTACGCACGCGGTATGGTTGTTTATTTTTGTTTACATTCATTTATTTCAAAAAGGGGGGAGATTCATACTTTTATTAGGGGAGGGGCTTATTAACATTTAGTATCTTTTTGTTTTTACATTTTTTTCCCTCACAATTTTATTAGTCCCCATAGGGCAGTGTTTTCCAAATAGTGTGTCTCCAGTTGTTGCATAACTACAACTCCCAGCATGCCAGAACAGCTAAAGACTGTCCGAGCATGCTGGGAGTTGTAGTTTTGCAACAGCTTGAGGCACACTATTTGGAAAACACTGCCAATGGGACTATTAGATGCAATCTTGTGATTGCAGACACTGAACAATGTTGTGCCATAGGAGCCCATAGCACAGCATTGATCAGTGTTATCGGTGCTCCATTACTACTGGCAGCATTATTAGAGCGCCGATCGGACGAGCCGGAGGCTGCCGGCACTTTGGACATTTCGGATTTTGGATGCCGTGATCAACTTAGATCACGGCGTCTAAAGGGTTAATGCCGGACATCACCCGGATCAGTGATGTGCAGCATTTGCCAGTATGAAGCGAGCTCAGCTCCTGAGCTTGCTTCATTTACCTGCTGCATGGCTGCGCCGTTTATTTATGGCGGCCGGCCGTGGTGGGGTTAACCTCCTCACAGGAGGAGAGCGCAGTCGCTTGGACTGCTGGGCAAATCCTCACCGCCAATGAAGGTAGGGGAGCGCAGTGAGGTGCTTCTGCTGCGCCAATCCTTGCTGCAACCACAGCAGCCCATGCCACTGCCATCACCACTGCTGCCATCACCAGAGCTCCTGCCGTCGGGCCACCGTCACTGGAGCCACAGTGGCCGTGGAGCTGGTAAATAATCACACTTTTTTAGCAACGGTGAAATCGACATATCACAATTGGCAAAAATCGCGATACGATTGCCGTTGCGATATATCGTGCAGGCCTAGTGTGTATTTATATATGATGTGCGTATATGTATGATGTGTATATGTATGATGTATGTGTATATGTATGATGTGTGTGATGTGTATGTATGTAATGTATGATGTGGGGGGGGGGGGGCAGTGGCGGTGTATGTATGATATGTGTATGCATGATGTGTGTGTATGTGATAAGGATGACCATTATGATTTTGATCAATATATATGTTAAGAATAGATATATATGCTAATGTTGATCATGTGCTGCAGAAAAACATTATTTTACTTATGAGATATATCAGCTTGCTATTTGCTTGTAACTAAGAAGAAGACCTTGGGACGACGCACAGAGACGCAAGATAAAGAAGAAGTTGGAGACAAAACATCTGAGAAATATATGCAGAATGTGCAGAATGAAGGATACATCTGAAATTTTCTGTTAGACTAGAGAGGTTTTAGCATGGTGACCTATGATTGAGAAGTGACCGGGTGCTTAGAATGAAAGTTTACGTGTGATACAGATGCACATACTTAACCCCTTAAGGACCCAGCCAATTTTCAGTGTAGGACCCAGCCATTTTTGCACATCTGACCACTGTCACTTTAAGTATTAATAACTCTGGGATGCTTTTACCTTTCATTCTGATTCCGAGATTGTTTTTTCGTGACATATTCTACTTTATATTAGTGGTAAAATTTTGTCGATACTTTCATAATTTCTTTGCACTTTTTTAACTTTGAAGCTCTCTGCTTATAAGGAAAATGGATATTCCAATAAATTATATATTGATTCACATATACAATATGTCTACTTTATGTTTGCATCATAAAGTTGATATGTTTTTACTTTTGGAAGACATCAGAGGACTTCAAAGTATAGCAGCAATTTTCACATTTTTAAAAAAAAATTCAAAATCAAAATTTTTCAGGGAGGGGTGTGGCTTGCAAGCCGGACTGACACGTTCACCAGGAGATGCAGAGCAGAGCTTGTATAAGGTACAGAGCAGATGCAGAGCGGAGCTCGAATAAGGTACTGGAAGTCCCATATACTTGCATGGGACTTGAAATAAAAACCCATCTTTTTTATAAGGGTGTAGGTAAGGGTTAATTTAACTATCATATCTTTTTATTTGACATACCGTATATACTCGAGTATAGGCCGAGTTTTTCAGCACGATTTTTCGTGCTGAAAACACCCCCCTCGGCTTATACTCGAGTGAACTCCCCCACCCGCAGTGGTCTTCAACCTGCGGACCTCCAGAGGTTTCAAAACTACAACTCCCAGCAAGCCCGGGTAGCCATCGGCTGTCCGGGCTTGCTGGGAGTTGTAGTTTTGAAACCTCCGGAGGTCCGCAGGTTGAAGACCACTGCGGCCTTCAACATCATCCAGCCCCCTCTCACCCCCTTTAGTTCTGAGTACTCACCTCCGCTCGGCGCTGGTCCGGTCCTGCAGGACTGTCCGGTGAGGAGGTGGTCCGGTGGGATAGTGTTCCGGGCTGCTATCTTCACCGGGGAGGCCTCTTCTAAGCGCTTCGGGCCCGGCCTCAGAATAGTCACGTTGCCGTGACAACGACGCAGAGGTGCGTTCATTGCCAACGTAATTCTGCGTCATTGTCAAGGCAACGCCTCTATTCCGGGCCGGAAGCGCGGAGAAGAGGCGCCCCCGGTGAAGATAGCAGCCCGGACCACCTCCTCACCGGACCACCTCCTCACCGGACAGCCCTGCAGGACCGGACCAGCGCCGAGCGGAGGTGAGTACTCAGAACTAAAGGGGGTGAGAGGGGGCTGGATGATGTTGAAGGCCGCAGTGGTCTTCAACCTGCGGACCTCCGGAGGTTTCAAAACTACAACTCCCAGCAAGCCCGGACAGCCGATGGCTGCCCGGGCTTGCTGGGAGTTGTAGTTTTGAAACCTCTGGAGGTCCGCAGGTTGAAGACCACTGAGGGCGAATGATGAGAAGAGGATGATGAAGGGGGGGTGTGGGGATGATGAAGGGGGGGTGTGGGGATGATGAAGGGGGGGGGTGTGGGATGATAAGGGGATGATGAAGGGGGGATGTGTGGGATGATGACAAGGGGATGATGAAGGGGGGATGTGTGGGATGATAAGGGGATGATGAAGGGGGGGATGTGTGGGATGATAAGAGGATGATGAAGGGGGGATGTGTGGGATGATGACAAGGGGATGATGATGAGGATGTTAATGACGGGTCTGGATGATGACAAGGGGGGATGAGGTATTTCCCACCCTAGGCTTATACTCGAGTCAATAACTTTTCCTGGGATTTTGGGTTGAAATTAGGGGTCTCGGCTTATACTCGGGTCGGCTTATACTCGAGTATATACGGTATAAGTAATATGTGTACCTGGTATTATTGAAATATCTCCAGCCGTTTGGAAGTTAAGCAGTAACATATATTTCCCATAGACTTGTATGGGACTTTAAAGGGGTTCTCCGGTGTTTAGACATCTTATCCCCTATCCAAAGGATAGGGGATAAGATGCCTGATCGCGGGAGTCCCGCTGCTGGGAACCCCCGTGATCTTGCACGCGGCACCCCGTTTGTAATCAGTCCCCAGAGCGTGTTTGCTCCAGGTCTGATTACCGGCGACCACAGGGCCGACGGCGTGTGACGTCACGCCTCCGCCCCGTGTGACCTCACGCCCCGCCCCTCAATGCAAGTCTCTTATCCTGACCTCCTATCCCGTCCTCCTTTCCCGTTCTCATATCTCGACCTCTTATCCCGACCTCATATCCCATCCTCCTATCTTGACCTCCTATCTCGACCTCCTATCCTGATGTGTACCAGGTATTGAAATATCTCCAGCAGTACGGAAGTTATGTGGGAACATACATTTCCCATTGATTTGCATGGTACTTTTAACAAAAACCCAGACCCCCACAAATGGGGGTAGTTAAGGGTTAAATTAACTATCCTATATTATGCAGTAACATATATTTCCCATAGACTTGTATCGGACTTTAAATAAAAAAAAAACACCCTGGCAAATAGGGGTGAGTAAGAGTTAAATCACCTATCCTATGTTTGTTGTTGACATATAAGTAACATGTGGACCAAGTTTCATGTTAGCATCTTTAGCCGTTTGGACCTCCTATCCCGTCCTCCTCTCTCGACCTCCTATCGCATCCTCTTATCCCGTCCTCCTATCCCGTCCTCCTATCCCGTCCTCCTATTCTGACCTCCTATCTCGACCTCCTATCCCGACCTCCTATCCCGTCCTCCTATCCCGTCCTCCTATCTCGACCTCCTATTCCGACCTCCTATTCCGACCTCCTATTCCGTCCTTCTTTCCCGTCCTCATATCTAGACCTCCTATCTCGACCTCTTATCCCGACTTCTTATCCCGACCTCCTATCCCGTCCTCCTTTCCCGTCCTCATGTCCCGTCCTCCTATCTCAACCTCCTATCTCGACCTCCTATCCCGACCTCCTATCCCGACTCGTAATATGTGTACCAGGTATTGAAATATCTCCAGCCGTACAGAAGTTATGTGGGAACATATATTTCCCATTGATTTGCATTGAACTTTAACCCCTACAGGACCCATGACGTACCGGTACGTCTGTGGGAATTCGGGGACCGGCCCGGGGTGACTGCTGATATCGATCAGCAGGCACCCCACGCAACTGCCTAGGAGGGTCATTAGACAAGCCCCCCCCCCCATGTCGGCGATCGCCGCAAATCGCCGGTGAATTCACACCGGCGATTTAAGGCTATTCTGGGTCTATGGTGACCCGGAAAATAAAGGGTATCGGGGTTGTCCAAGACACCCATGATCACCCTGAAGACATAGGAGTGAGGTGGCAGGGGTGCCACCCCTCCTATCCCTGCTATTGGTCTTCTAGAAGCGATGACCAATAGCAGATCAGGGGCGGGGGGGTTAACTTTCGGTTTCTCCATTCTGCCCACCCACAATAGGCGGGGCAGAATGGGGAAACCGACAGGGACCGGCGCCGGAGGTCCACTTACCCATCGCCGCCGGCGGAGGCAACGGTGATTGGCGGCAGCGGTGGATGGCTATGCGGCTCCCTGGATCCTACGGAAGCCGGTGAGTTGCCTAGCAACATCTGGAGGGCTACAGTTTGAGACCACTTTACAGTGGTCTCTAAACTGTAGCCCTCCAGATGTTGCAAAACTACAACTCCCAGCATGCACAGACAGCTGTTTGGGCATGCTGGAATTTGTAGTTTTGCAACAGCTAGAGGACTACAGTGATCTCTAAACTGTAGCTCTCTAGATCTTGCAAAACTACAACTCCTAGCATGCCCACACAGCAGTTTGCTGTCTGGTCATGCTGGGATTTGTAGTTTTGCAACATCTGGAGGGCCACAGTTTAGAGATCACTGTGCAGTGGTCTCTAAACTGTAGCCCTAGAGATGTTGCAAAACTGCAAATCCCAGCGTACCCAAACAGCTGTCTCGGCATGCTGAGAGTTGTAGTTTCGTACCTCCAGCTGGTGCATAACTACATCTCCCAGCATGCCCTTCGGCAATCAGCACATGCTGGGAGTTGTAGTTTTGCAACAGCTGGAGGCACACTGGTTGGAAAATACTGAGTTAGGTAACAGAACCTAACTGAAGGTTTTCCAACCAGTGTGCCTCCAGCTGTTGCAAAAGTACAACTCCCAGCATGCACGGTCCGTCAGTACATGCTGGGAATTGTAGTTTTGAAATAGCCTGAGGTTTGCCCCCCCCCACATGTGAATGTACAGGGTACATTTACACTGGCGGGTTTACAGTAAGTTTCCTGCTTGAAGTTTGAGCTGTGGCAAATTTTTTGCCGCAGCACAAGAAACTCTTAGCAAGAAACTCACTGTAAACCTCTGTCTGTGTGAATGTACTCTAAAAACACTACACTACACTAACACTTAATAAAGGGTAAAGAGCTACATATACACCCCTTACACAGTCCCCCCCCCCACAATAAAAATGAAAAACGTATTGTATGGCAGTGTTTCCAAAACGGAGCCAAACGGTGCAAAACAACAACTCCCAGCATTTCCGGACAGCCACTGACTGTCCAGGCATGCTGGGAGTTTATCAACAGCTGGAGGCACCCTGTTTGGGAATCACTGGCATAGAATACCCCTATGTCCACCCCTATGCAATCCCTAATTTAGTCCTCAAATGCGCATGGCGCTCTCTCACTTCGGAGCCCTGATGTATTTCAAGAAAACAGTTTAGGGCCACATATGGGGTATTTCCATACTCGGGAGAAATTGCACTACACATTTTGGGGGGCTTTTTCTCCTTTTACCCCTTATGAAAAGGAAGTTACACCAGCCTGTTAGTGTAAAAAAAATTAAAAAAAATTTACACTGACATTCTGGTGTTGTCCCATACTTTTTATTTTCACAAGCGGTAAAAGGAAAAAAAAGACCCCCATAATTTGTAACGCAATTTCTCCTGAATACGGATATACCCCATATGTGGATGTAAAGTGATCTGCAGGCGCACAACAAGGCTCAGGAGTGAGAGAGCACTATGTACATTTGAGGCCTAAAATGGTGATTTGCACAGGGGTGGCTGATTTTACGCAAAGAAATAAATACCCACATGTGACCCCATTTTGGAAGCTACACCCCTCACGGAACATAACAAGGGGTATAGTGAGCCTTAACACCCCACAGGTGTTTAACCCGATAACGACCAAGGACGAGTATAGACGTCCAGGTTGGCGGGCGTTCCCGCACCTGGACGTCTATACTCGTCCATTCTTCTCGTGGGTGCTGCCCAGTGCACCCACAAGATCGCGGCAGGGACTCGGCTGTATCACACAGCCGGGACCCTGCTGCACTGCCAGGACCGAAGTAAACTTCGGTCCCGGCAGTTTTAACCCTTACAGCCGCGGTCGGAAGTGACCGCGGGCTGTAAGAGTTATGACAGAGGGAGGGGGCTCCCTCTGTCACTCCTGCAGCACCCCGCAGCGCGATCGCGGGGTGCTGTGTGTAATACGCGGCTGGCCGGGGCCTGCCGCACTGCCGGGAGTGAAGTTCACTTCACTCCCGGCAGTTTAACCCTTACAGCCGCGGTCAGAAGTGACCGCGCGCTGTAAGGAGTTCTGACAGAGGGAGGGGGCTCCCTCTGTCTCCTCTGCAGCACCCCGCAGCGCGATCGCGGGGTGCTGTGTGTGGCCTCACTGCCGGGAGTGAAGTTCACTTCACTCCCGACAGTTTAATCCCTACAGCCGCGGTCAGAAGTGACCGCGCGCTGTAAGGAGTTCTGACAGAGGGAGGGGGCTCGCTCTGTCTCTCCTGCAGCACCCCGCATCGCGATCGCGGGGTGCTGCTGCATACCTGGGCTGCCGGGGGTCCTACAAAGACCCCCAGGTCTGCCCTGGGTATTGCCTGCCAGTGAAATATACTGCCTGCTAGTGAAAACTGGCAGGCAGCATATAACTGCAATGCTTTGGAATACTAAGTATTCCAAAGCATTAAAAAGTGTAAAAATAAATAAATAAATAAAATAAAAGTGTAAAAATAAATAAAAATGTAATAAAAGTGTAAAAAAAATATATATATTAAAAATACATTTATTAAATGAATCTAATAAAAAAAAAAGCATAATGTGTAGGATCGCATTGGCGGACATCCGCAGCATGTAATATGCTGCGGATGTCCGCCACGTGATCCTACACATTATGCAGCAGTCACGGTAATGAGCTCGCTGCTGCGGCTAGGTAGCTTTGTGCGTCCACTCATAGCGGCGGATTTTCCCCCAGCAGTCATGAGCGGACACACTGAGCTACCCAGCCGCAGCAGTGATGGATATATTCGCCATGAGCGGGTGCTTATTCCCACAACATGGCGGATATATCCATCAGGAGCCTTAACTGTCACACACAGACGCGTTATACTGCCAGCCGACCAGCCAATAACTTGTAGGGGTGCGGTATATAAATGGGGTCACTTGTGGGGGTGGGGGTACTGTTCTGCCCTGAAAGCCAAATGGCACTCCTTTCCTTCTGAGTCCTACCACGCGGCCAAGGAACCATATATGGCCTTAGTGGGGGTATTTCCGAACATGGGACAAGCAGCTAAATAAAATATAGGGTGCATTTCTTTCAATATCAGAAGTGATGTACAAAAAATATGCCCCCCAAATGATGCATTTGTGAAAAATTGCAATTTTCGAATTTTTAACACTGACTTTGTAATAATTCCTGCCAAAAAACTATGGTGTTAAAATACTCACTGTACCCCCTAGCGAATACCTTGAGGGGTCTAGTTTTTAAAATGGGGTCATTTGGGGGGTGTTCCTATGTTCTACTACCTTTTAATTTCTGCAAACCTTGCATAGCACATAAAAAAAATTTACTTTTCAAATTTTCAAAATTTCAAGTTAAATTGTTAGGGTTCTAACTAATTTAAAATGTTAATTAAAAACTAAAAAATAAAGTAGACATCTGAAAGTATAAGTTTCATGAACTATTTGGTCAGTAAGTATAAATATATGCAACCAATTAGTGTTAAAATAGCAAAAAATCGTAATTTTTTGTAAAAATTTCATGATTTTTTGCATTGTAAAAAAAAACTACAAATGATATCGGCTTACTTTTACTATGTACATGAAGGACAACTTGTGACAAAAAAACAATGTCAGAATTATCGTGATTGGCAAAACGTTACCAGAGTTACTCTCTAATAAAGACAGACATCCCCGATTTGAAAAAACAGGCCTGGTCTTTCAGGGGCGTACAGGTTTATTTGCATTGGTCCTTAAGGGGTTAATGAAAATTCTTCTAATTTGGATGGAAAAATGAAAAAAAAAATTTCACTAAAATGCTGGTGTTACCATACATTTTTCATTTTCACAAGGGAAAATAGGAAAAAATCCCCCCAAAATTTGTAACCCCATTTCTAAGAACATACACCATATGTGGATGTAAAGTGCTCTGCTGGCGCACTACAATGCTCAGAAGAGAGGGAGCACCATTGGGCTTTTGGAGAGAAAATTTGTCCGGAATTGAAGGCCGTGAGTGTTCACAAAGCCCCCATAGTGGCAGAACAAAGTGCACTGAAAATTGGCTGGGTACAAATAGGTGTGTGTATGTGCGATGGGTGTCGGGGGGGGGGGGGGGGTGCAAAAGAAGCTAGATATAGCTCTGCATTAGATTAGTAGGATTCATATTATTCTTCTGTTTGCTATGTCATTAAAATGACTAAAGAGGCTTATCTTGTTTGATTGATCTATTTCAGAATGTAACAGCCATGTATTGCTGCTATACAGCTCTAGGTATACATGTTGGGGGAGATTTATCAATACCTGTGCAAAGGAAAAGTTGCCCAGTTACCTATAGTAACCAAGCAGATTGCTTATTTCATTTGTTAAAAATGAATGAAGAAATCTGATTGGTTGCCAAGGCCAACTTGACAACTTTTCTTCTGTACAGGTTTTGATAAATCTCCCCCGTTGGTTTTATTTTCTGCTTTGGTTTATGCTGCACATTGCACTATTTCACTCTTTTGCTTTTCTGTTGTTTTTTCTTGTCAGAGGTATGAACACTTTCTATTTTTTGTTTGTAAAATGAATAATATATATTTAGAAATATAAATGATTATATTGCAAACAATTCTTAAGGAACGTGTGTCTAGCTTGTACATATCGTGCGATGAGATGGTTTCTGTATTTTTAACTTCAGTATGAGTCACCATAGAGATCTGAATAAAATTGTATCCACTCTGAAGGAGCTCAGAGCAACCGCTGATTCACTTCTCCCACACAATATATAAAAGGAATTGAGCCCTCCTAGACTTACGAATGATGCTTTCTGTGTGTGGTTCAGCTTTTCTGCCTAGGCGTTAGGGAAGCTAAAAAGTACTTCAGAAATGCCCATTACTGTTCAATAGCTCTAAAAAAAGACCTCACAGGTGACCCATCTCAGAGGTAAAGAGGATAGTGGTGCTAGCACTTAGCTGTTACTGTTTTATATTAAAGGGGTTATCCACCATAAGGTGATTTTAGTACGTACCTGGCAGGCAGTAATAGACATGCTTGGGAAGGATCTCCACTTGTCTTTGGACTAAATGGCTATGTTGTGAGATTACCATAACACTGTGGCTAGCTTTTTGTGAACTGGTATTTCTTGTTTGACTTTTCTTTTTTTAACTACAAATCCCCCAATTCCATTTTCCTCCCTCCCACACATCAGCCACCCCACCCATTGAAACATAAATGAACTGCATCCATTCAAAGACCTGTGGTTTTCAATCAGGGTGCCTACAGCTGTTGCATTAGGTGCAGATTGATCTCTCTCCCACCAAGCGATCCCTCCACCCATTGAAGCAGACAGGCTCCCTGTCATCAGCTGACTAGTGAGTCAGGTCTTGGCCACATTGCAACTAGGGAAAAATCTGAGACAACAGTATTTTTGTATGCTGGTAAAAAATGAATATTGGGGTGAAAATCACATAAGATTGTGAGAAAACTGTCACACAGGTACAGACACTTTATTATGAACTACACTAACTTTACAGCCCCTGTAGCATGGCCAAATTAAAAAAAAATCCTGGAATACCCCTTTAAGATGCCCAGTAATTCTCCCTTGCCTGCCCGGAGAGTTTGACCAACAGCAATTTGGTATGAACCTGTACACAGTGCTCATGTTTATTGATAGCATTCCCTAAGAGAACAGGCGGTATGCCAAGAGAAGCCCTAGACAGATCCACTTTTACCCCTTAAGGACGCAGGGTTTTTCCATTTTTGCACTTTCGTTTTCTTCATCTCCTTCTAAAAATCATAACGCTTTCAATTTTGCACATACAGACCCATATGAGGGCTTTGTTTTTTTGCGCCACCAATTGTACTTTATAATGACATCAATCATTTCACCACTAAATTTACGGCAAAACTATGGGGCAAAATTGGAAAAAAATAACACCATTTTGTAACTTTTATAAATATAAAAGAAAAACAAGGTGTGCGCCTAGTGCAAGCAGTTTAGGATAATAGCAATGTGCGCCCAAAAATTGAGAGGTTTATCAGATGGTGTTGTGCTCAGGGCACAACACCTCAGAAGGTGTGAAGACTTTCAGTGGTATTGGAGGTCAGCAGCCACGGTGTCCTTTCCAGATTCCTCAAGGTCAGATGGATGCAGTTAAGAGTACGTGAATCAATTCCAAAAAGAAGGACTTTACATTCAGCGCTTTTCCTCACAGGAAAGATGCAAAGGCAGCCGTCCACAGTGTAAAATTAGGAAGTTTATTGCAGCAAAAGTTTTGAGTCCGTACTGGACTCTTCGTCAGGCATACTGTCAGATAATCCAAAACACAACATTTAAAAAGCCCAGGGAGAGAACTTCAACCGGGTAAAAGCTCACCATACAATGAATAGACACAAAATAATTAGATTAAATTAAAACAGTGTACATGCATTGTATAATCCATATGGCAAGCAAAATAAGAGTAGTTACACAAATAATATAAGAATTTATAATGCATGTTGTGATTTTCTGCAGCGCTGGTACTTGCGTTCGCGGCACCCGCTGTCCGCAGCTAGATGAATGTATTTACAAGCCTCGCTTTGACATGCATAGTAGAAAACACACGCGATCCTATGTGCTAGGACGCGCTGACTCTACTCAGAGCACAGGACTGTGTTGTAGATGGAGAATGGGATCTGTCACAGGGTGACTAGTCAGATCGTCACAGGGTAGAGATGCAATCTGTCACAGAGTCAACACTAGCAGCCGCATCTGGTTAGAAGTGAATGGAGCGGTAAGTATCAGAGTAGTATATGTTCATATAGCTGCAATGTTCTTTTCACAACAATGTCAATCCTCAACATCGTGAAAAGAACATTGTAGCTATATGAACATATGCTGCTCTAATGCAGTATACATGTTAATCCTTAAAAGGGTTATCCACCATAAGGTGATTTTAGTGCGTACCTGGCAGACAGTAATGGACATGCTTAGGAAGGATCTGCACTTGTCTTGGGGCTAAATGGCTATGTTGTGAGATTACCATAACACTGTGGCTAGCTTTTTGTGAACTTGTACTTCCTGTTTGACTTATGTTTTTTTTTACTACAAATCCCACAATGCCATTTTCCTCCCTCTCAGCCACCCCACCCATTGAAACAAAAGACCTGTGGTTTTCAATCAGGGTGCCTACAGCTGTTGCATTAGTTGCAGATTGATCCCTCCACCCATTGAAGCAGATGGGCTCCCTGTCATCAGCTGACTAGTGAGTCAGGTCTCGGCCGCATTGCAAGCTAGGAAAAATCCGAGACAACAGTCATTTTGTATGCTGGTAAAAATAAATAGTGGGGTGAAAATCACAGAAGAATTGTGAGAAAACCGTCACACACAGGTACAGACACTATATTATGAACGACACTAACTTTACAACCCCTGTAGCATAGTCAAATAAAAAAAATTCCTAAATGAACATCGCAGCTATATGAACATATACTACTCTGATACTTACCGCTCCATTCACTTCTAACCAGATGCGGCTGCTAGTGTTCACCCTGTGACAGATTGCATCTCTACCCTGTGACGATCTAACTAATCGCCCTGTGACAGATCACATCTCCATCTACAACACAATAATCCTGTGCTCTGAGTAGAGTCAGCGCATCCTAGCACACAAGATCGCGTGTGTTTACTACTATGTATTTACAAGCCTCGCTTTGACATTCATTAATCTAGCTGCGGACAGCAGGTGCCGCGAACCAGCGCTGCAGAAAATCACAACATGCATTATAAATTCTTATATTATTTGTGTAACTACTCTTATTTTGTTTGCCATATGGATTATACAATGCATTGGGTTTTGATGTACACTGTTTTAATTAAATCTAATTAATTTTATGCGTCTATTCATTGTATGGTGACCTTTTACCCAGTTGAAGTTCTCTCTCCGGGCTTTTTAAATGTTGTGTTTTGGATTATCAGAAAGTATGCCTGACAAAGAGTCCAGTACGGACTCAAAACTTTTCTTGCAATAAACTTCCTAATTTTACACTGTGGACGGCTGCCTTTGCATCTTTCCTGGGAGGAGAAGCGATGTATGGAAAGTCCTTCTTTTTGGAATTGATCCATGTACTCTTATGTAACTTTTGGGGGCTTCCGATTCTATGCAGTGCACTTTTCAGTAAAAATGACACCATATCTTTATTCTGTAGGCCCATTCATTTACAAGGATACCTAATTTATATAGCTTTTATTTTATTTTACTATTTAAAAAAAAAATTATAACTACATGCACCAAAATTAGTGTGTGTAAAATTGTCATTTTCTGACCCCTATAACTTTTTTATTTTCCATATACAGGGATGAATGAGGGCTCATTTTTGCACCATGATCGGAAGTTTTAATTAGTACCATTTTTTTGATGGGACTTATTGATCATAGATAGACTTTGGAATTTTTTATGCATACACCATTGACATGCGGTTTTATTAACATTATATTTTTATATTTCGGACATTTACGCATGCGACAAGACCATATATGTTTATTTTTATTATGTTTACATATTTGTTATATGAAATTTGGGGAAAGGGGGTTGATTCAAACTTTTAATAAGGAAGGGGTTAATGGGTGTTTTTTTTAAACTTTTTATTTACACTTTTAGTCCCTTAGGGGACTTTTAGGAGGAATCAGCAGATTCCTCTTACAGATCAATGTGGTTCCATAGGGCCTGGTTCAGCCAGGCTCTATCAATCACAGCAATGTACAGAAAAGGAGAGCGCTCCTAGTGTGATACCGTAATGCAAAGATAATATGAACAAACAAGAAAACTTGCTCACCAAGTATAGTTGTACTACGACCAAGTACAACTATGGTGAAGGCGTGAAGTGACCCTGCAACGGGCAAAGAACGGCAGCTGCTCCTGGACACACAGGCGAAGTAATTAAATGGATCCCTCCAAAGAACAACCCAGGATAGAGGCAGCGCACAGGACTTCAAATGTAAAATGGTTTATTTACCCGGCATGCAACGCATTTCGCTGGATAACCAGCTTCATCAGGCCTGATGCCTGATGAAGCTGGTTATCCAGCGAAACGCGTTGCATGCCGGGTAAATAAACCATTTTACCTTTGAAGTCCTGTGCGCTGCCTCTATCCTGGGTTGTTCCTTGGAGGGATCCGTTTAATTACTATCAATCACAGAGGCAGGACAGCCGCAGCAGGAGAAGTAAGCACTCCAGCTACCTCCACAGTGGATCGACCCCCCCCCACGTGCGTGATAGCACTGCGACAATCCACCCCACTGCACCCCCAGGGATGGTTTAAATGTCCCTTTAGACGCCGTTGTCAGCTTTGACTAAAGGGTAAATAGCCGGTCGCCACAGTCACGGCACGTCTGCTATTAACAGTGGCCCCCAGCTACAGGAATCATCTGGGGGCCGGCCGGTATGGCACGGACTCGAGTCAGGAGCCCCGTGTCATACACCGCTTGCCGTCTCAGGACGAGCTGGCTCGTCCTTAGACAGCAACCGGTTAAGGATATGTTCAAACAAATTTCAACAATGTAAATTCAATAATTCAATGCATTTGGAAAGTTTTCAGGCCCTTTCATTTTTTTTTTTTACATTTTATTATGTTGTGGCTTTGTGCTAAAACAAAAAATAAAAATCCAAACAAAAACAAAGTTTCCCTATCCATATTCACTCAATACCCCATAATATGAATGTGAAAATAAATAATTTTTTTGCTAATTTATAAAAAACTAAAAACTAAAATTTTGCATAGACATGAGTATTCAGACCTTTTTTGACACTTTAAATTTACCTCTGGGGCCTCCCATGTGTCTTGATTGGAGTCAATCAGTTGACTGGACATGATTTAGAAAGACACACCCCTGTCCTTATAAGATCTCATAGCTGACAATGCATACCAGAGAAAAAAACACCATGAAGAAGGAATCAACTTCCTGTAGGACTCAGAAACAGGATTGTGTGGTGAAACATATCCGGAGAAGGCTACTAAAAAATGTTTGCTCCACTGAAAGTTCCCATAAGTACAATTGTCTTAATATTTCTTAAATTGGAAGATGTTTGAAACAATCAGGAATCTTCTTAGCTCTGGGCGTCCCACCAAACTAAGTAATCCAGCGAAAAGTGCCTTGGTAAGAGAGATAATCAAGAGCTCAATGGTCAATCTAGCAGAGCATCAAAGATCGTGATGGAAGAAACTTCCAGAAGGTCAACCATTACTGCAACACTCCACAGTCTGGGCTTTATGTTCAGTAAGAAGCCTCTCCTCAGTAAAAGACACATGTAAGTCCACCTGATGTTTGCAAAAAAGAATCTAAAGCACTCTGAGACTGTGGGGGAGATTTATCAAAACCTGTCCAAAGGAAAAGTTGCTGAGTTGCACATAGCAACCAATCAGATTGCTTCTTTAATTTTAAGAGGTCTTTTCAAAAATGAAAGAAGCTGTCTGATTGGTTGCTATGGGCAACTCAGCAATTTTTCCTCTGGACAGGTTTTGATAAATCTCCCCCTATGAGTAACAAGATGCTGTGGTCTAATGAAACCAGGATTAAAATTTTAAGCGCCATGCCTGGAAGAATGCAGGCACTTCTCATCACTTGGCCAACAGTATCCCACAAAAAACACAGAAAGCCTAAAGTAAGGAAATATATTGGGAAGATTTATCAAAACCTGTCCAGAGAAGTTGCTGAGTTGCCCATAGCAATCAATCAGATCGCTTCTTTAATTTTTCACAGGCCGTTTCAAAAATGAAAGAAGCAATCTGATTGGTTGCTATGGGCAACTCAGCAACTTTTCCTCTGGACAGGTTTTGATGAATCTCCCCCACTGTGTGGAAATATAGCCTTACTGTTGTATTGACGTGCTGGATTGGCATACCTATCTTCAAGCATAGTGCTCTGAACCTCAGACTGGTCCACTTTCAAACAAGACATAGGGGGAGATTTATCAAAACCTGTGTAGAGGGAGAATGGTGCAGTTGCCCATAACAACCAATCAGATTTCTTCTTTCATTTTTTACAGGCCTCTTTAAAAATGAAAGAAGCAAGCTGATTGGTTGCTATGGGAAACAGTTCCACTCTTCCTCTACACAGGTTTTGATAAATCTCCCCCAAGAACCATAAGCACACAGAGTGTCCCAGCCAGATGCCTGACTCAAGCCAATCTCCTGAGATACCTGAAAATGACTGTCCACCGATGGTCCCCATTCAACCTGACAGGGCAGAAAGTCCCCAAATCCAGGTGTGCAAGCCTTGTGGCATCATACCCAAAAAGACAGGAGGCTGTAATCTCTGCCAAAGTACTGAGTAAAGGATCTGAATACTTATAGCAAACATTTGTACCATTATGGGGTATTGAGTGCACAACAAAGGGGAAAACTTCATTTGTTTTTTTTATTTTAGCACAAGGCTGCAGCATAATAAAATGTGAAAAAAGTGAGACTCTAAAAACTGTATACCACAAATCCACAGAAGAAGCTGCATTATACATGTAGATTTTGCTGCACATTTACCACATATTTCAAATATTTAAATATGTTGTCATTACATCATGTATTTGCGATCTATATTCCACTATATGATCATTGATTTGAGTTTTGTGTATAACATTTTAAGAAAAGCAGTAAACTAAACTTGTTTACTCCCAGCTTATGCTCACACATCATTTTTCCCCCATTTGTCACACCAAAAAAAATCTTATTCCAGTTATTGAGTTTAATGGAAAAACAGCTGATAATGAACAGAGTGTCCCAGATTTATCAGTCAGTCACAAACAAAAACTGGAGTAATTTGCCTATAACAACCAAACACAGATCAGCTTTCAGTTTACCAGAGATATGAAAGCTGAGCTGTGATTGGTTGTTATAGACAAAACCAGACAGTTTTGTCCCAAACTGTCAAACTTATGTCTTTGTATGTTTTTTTGTTTCTTGGCTGTTATTCTAGAAAAAAGATGGCTGCACAAAAAGTGTGTAAAAAGATAGAACTAAAAACAATGGCCCAGATTTATCAAACTGTGTGAGAGAAAAAGTGGAGAAATTTTTCCACAGCAACCAATCACAGCTCAGCTAATGAGCTGTGGTAAAGTGAAAGCTGAGCTGTGATTGGTTGCTATGGGAAATTCACTCCACTTTTTCTTTCACACAGTTTGATAAATCTGGGCCCATGTGTGAACATAGCCACAGTCTGATTTAGAACAACCAATGCAAATATGGTGTGTCAGAAATATCCTAACCTATTAACATTACCTTCCCTAACAGAAAATAAGTTAGAACATATTAGTTTACCAAGATAGACAACTTAAAGATTGAAATAAAAGTTTGTCAATATATTTTCAAAATCTACACTTTAGATATTTTTACATTTCCATATGATTCACTTGCAGCTTGGCAAAGGATGCTGAAATACATAACTGCCAACTGCCTAAGTAAGTCTTTAAAATATTTATATATATATATTTTATGTATATAGCTATTTACATCTGATAGAGTGCCTTGGTTAAGTACTGACAAAAGTCTATATTGTTATATTAACATTTATGGTGCCTCCATTTTCTGGTGGCCAAAGTCAGCTGAGAGTCCTTCTTGTGCCAGTGGAATACTCTGTTGACCAGAACTTGTCCATTCTGGATATCTCCAGCTAAAATGTAGACCATGGACCTGGAGTGTCGGACCATCCTGTTAGCACAGTTTTCATTAATTCTTAGCCATTGTTCAATCAGATTGCGTGTGTCAAATGGAAGCAGCAATCCTTGGTTAATAAATTCTACAGGGCCCTCGGTTACATATTCATGATGTCCTGAAGCAAACTTTCTTTTTGCCAACTTTACTTTCACAGCTGTGGGAAAAAAAAACCAAAGAATGACTTGATTAGTCTTAATCTCAAAAGTACCCATCTTATGCCATAAATAAACTACCTTCCATTATCATAGTATAACCTCAGAATAGTGAGTTGTAACAAGGGCATTGTGTCATTTTCTAGTTGTAATTAGTTTTTTTTTTTTTAGCTTTGCATGTTAAAACACAGCAATTGGGATCTTAATGATATACTTTGCCTAACTGTGTCAGTGGGTTGGTAACACAAGCATAGAAAGACATTAACACTATCAGCTAATTAGTGTTATCTCAGCTTCCCACTGTTTTACAACACCTAGGGATTAAGAGTTTATATTTACTTCTGCAATATTGGAATCATTTGGTACAGAATGGTACAAATTGCCCGAAAGAAGACAAGCAGCACCTATGCGGTTACATGTAACAGAATAGAATATAATAATAATAAAAAAAAGTTTAAAAAGGGGTTTTGTGACACTTCAGCTAACATCTCACCATGGATACCAAAGAACTTACCAAAGTCATTGTCGCAAAAAGCTCCCAAGGCACCCCTGTATGAATAAGACTCTTCAATCAATGGACAGCCTTGGCATGTTGGTTTGGGAAATTCTGAAAAAAAAATGTAACCTTTAATTTAGAGTGTTCCTCCAAAAAATTTCAAAAAGTCATTTTAGGTTAATTATGAATAATATTATTATTAATTATGAATAATACTAATAATTACTAATATATATTAATTATAATATATTTATATTCTTTTTGCCAGGAAATCAAAATTACCTTTGTATGAATACTGGTATTCTTTACTTAGGGTGTCCAGGCACATATCATCACCAGCTGGAAATCGATCACAGTTCAGGCTCTCAGGCCAGGATTGGTCATGACACGCTAGCACAGGGGCACAGCTGTCCCTCACAGCCTCACACATACTGCGACAAGGCTGGATGAACCTGCAACATGAAAAAAGAAAAAAATTACAACTTTGTTAACTCCAAAAAGAAAATATTACTGTGACTGGGTTTTGTAGTTAAATCACTCAGCATGCTTTTTAATGTTACGTATGGTAATACAGTGGAAGTCTAGTAGAATTCCAAACAGTATTTATATACCAGCATGTGAAAGTATGTTCCCCTAACAGATTATAAATACATATATTGCAGTGCGGCAGGAGTTAGCAAATTGTGTAGGAAGGGTCAAGACACAAAGTGGGCTTTTTAGTACAGTAAATAGCGAATAATCTATTTTTTTATTTTTTTTTTGCAGAGCTTAACTGCACAATGAAGAATACTAAGCAGTTTATGGCAGCCACTTAGTAGTAGATGTAAATTCACCCAGCAGAAAGCGCTCAATAATGAAAGATTTTGTTCCAGGGGCTCAATTTCTTTAAAAAGATAATATAGATTAAAATGCACACTGTGGAACATGAACAATGGTTAAATGGCATTTCCAAATGATGCAATGGGTAATAAAATCTAGAGATGCGTTACTGTCTGTGCCTAAAAACTAGACATATTGAAAATTGCACTTACGTGTCAAGGCAGACTGGAGCAAACAAGGAACATAGGAACATTCGGGCATATGGGTGGCAGCCAGTTTGCAGAAGCTTATGCCATTCTGCTGTCTTGGACACAACTTCAGGTATGGTGGTATGCCCCATCAGGTTAGGAAGTCTCATCTCTGTGTAGCCGAGGTTATGGCATATACCAAGTTCTTTAGGTATAGAGACACATCTTGTGGATAATCCAATATCAAATGCCTTGCATAGTCCAACAAGGTATCCAGTAAGGAGCAGGAAGACAGTAGAAGAGGTCATTTTGTGGGAGATGTCAAGCCTTGCTCAAGTGCTCAGGTACTGGCATTGCTGTAGTCTCAGTTGCTTATATACCATGTTTGAAGCCCCTACCTATTCATTATCCATGGCTTATCAAAACACACAAGACACAACTTGGACTCATTGCCCACTCAGGTGATTGTTGTGATAACGAAAGAGGTGGAGACACACCGGCATGGCAGACTTCCCTTGAATGTTACATTTGCATAATAGATTTCATTACTTTGAAAGTGCCAAGACTACGCTGCATCATGTAGACTGGGATATTAAAATGAGACAAATTGGGGGTTTTGTTATGTACATGCTAAGTGGAAAAGTAAGAGAGCCTGGACAGACTGGCTGTCTCCTGAGCTTGGCCAGTCTGCATTATACTGTACGAATGCTGACCTGATGTATCCTAAGAACGGACTTACAATATGTTTTGATATTGCTAATTGCTCTATGTCTCTTAAAACATTTTTACAGTCTCAGAGAATGCTTTTTCCCATGTTACCAGGTATTATCAAGACTTTTTTTTTTTCTGGCATAAGCACAATTTTCAGTCTGGAGCCTAACATACATAACAGACTGTTCTAATTATCCGGCGGATTCTGTGATCTGGTAGACATCTGATATCCACATAATTTCTCCCTTTTGAGGGGCAAGGCTCCTGTATACCAACTACACATATGTAATTAACCAGTATATTTATCTGCAAGAGCTACAAGTAATTATTTGACAGTTATATTTTTAAGCGATTATCCAGCAAAGAAAAACGTATCTCTTATCTACAATATATGGGGTAAGCATCTGATCGCTGGGGGTCCAACCGCTGGGACAAAAAAAATAGCCTAAAGCTATAAACAGACACAACTTTTGTTTGGTGTTTTTTATTTATTTATTTTAATTTTTTTTTACCTAAAAAAGGCCAGAAAACTACCTCCTTATTTTGGAGCAGTTTATGTGGCGTTTTCCCTCCAAAAAGTGGGTATTAGTATATGCATTATTATTTGTCATTTTATCCCCTGTGTTTCTCTCAAAAGATGATGATAATAAAAAAAAACACTAGCAGTGGCAATTTATTTGCGCAAAAAAATTTGCTTTGAAACTCAGGTGCAGCAGTCTCCCATTGTTTTTATTGGAATTTTACTGCACATTGTTCATTCTTTAACCCCTTAAGGACACAGGGTTTTTCCGTTTTTGCATTTTCATTTTTCCTCATCACCTTCTAAAAATCATAACGCTTTCAATTTTGCACATAAAATTCCATATGATGGTTTATTTTTTGCGCCAACAATTCTATTTTGCAGTGACATTAGTCATTTTACGAAATGGAAAAAAAATTAATTGTGCGACAAAATTGAAGAAAAATTTTTTCGGTAAAAATGACACCTTATCTTTAATCTGTAGGTCCATATGGTTAAATTGATATCCTACTTATATAGGCTTGATTTTGTCGTACTTCTGAAAAAAATTATAACTACATGCAGAAAAATTTATACGTTAAAAATTCTCATCTTCTAACCCCTATAACTTTTTTAGTTTTCCGTGTACGGGCCGGAATGAGGGCAAATTTTTAGCACCATAATCTGAAGTTTTTAGTGGTACCATTATATTGATCAGACTTTTTGATCGCTTTTTATTCATTTTTTCATGCTATAAAAAGTGACCAAAAATACACTTTTTTGGACTTTGGAATTTTTTTACGCGTACGCCATTGACCGTGCGGTTTAATTAGCTATATTTTTATAATTCGGACATTTCCACATGCGACAATGCCACATATGTTTATTTTTATTTACACTGTTTTCTTTTTTTTTATGGGAAAAGGGAGGTGATTCAAACTTTTTATTAGGGAAGAGGTTAAATGACCTTTATTAACTTTTTTTTTCACTTTTCGTTTGCAGTGTTATAGCTCCCATAGGGGGCTATAACACTGCAGACACTGATCTTTTACACTGATCCCTGCAAAGCAATAGCTTTGCATGGATCAGTGTTATAGACGGTCGCTTGCTCAAGCCAGTATCTCAGGCTTGGAGCAATCAAACGCTGATCGGATGCGACGTAGCAAGGTAAGGGGACCTCCGCTCCTGTGCTAGCTGATCGGGACATCATTATTTTATCGTGATATTCCCGATCAGCCTGACTGAGCTGCCGGGAAGCTTTCACTTTCATTTTAGATGCGGCGATCAAATTTGATCACCGCATCTAAAGGGTTAATAGCACGCGGCACAACGATCTGTGCCGCACGCTATTAGCCCAGGGTCACGGCTATCTTTAGCTACTGGGACCGACCCGGTATGACGCTAGGTCACGGCGTGACCCCGTTTTAAATACCGGGACCGGGCGTAGGGCATACAGGTACGCCCTACATCCTTAAGAGGTTAAGCCAAAGCTGCTTGGACGTGCATTGCCATTGATGAAGATGGCGTGTATCAGAACGGCCTGTTGGCGCACAGAATGGAGCCTTAGTCATTTCTTATTATTTCTTATACACCCTTTATACTTTTACACCGATTACACTTCTGGCTTTGCATAAAATTCTGCCATGTGGAAACCCAGCCTTATAGGTGAATGCTCTGATATGAGAATGTTCATCTGCACATGGCCAAATCTCTATTCCTTAGGTTACCTTTGCTCACCATTGTCTGTAGTTTACTAGCAGATCATAAAGCTTTAGGTTTAAACCTACTGTGTTACCCTAAACATACAATAAGAAGACTGCTTGGTCACAGAAGTAAGATCTTAAACTAAAGGCTGCATCATGCAGTCTTGTCTAAATGCATTTATTTGTGCAAAAATAGCTTTATAAAAAGAAATATATATATATATATATATATATCATTTGCAACTCAGAAAGATTCAAATACACATGTCTCTGAAATGCTTTATATTAATATGCTGTGGAATCCCACCCTATGCAGAGACATGCTCAATTATCATAACACAAGTCACAACTGTTCTTAATCAGGAAGACTGAAATGTCCCCGACTCCCTAGAAATACTTATTACAAGACATGGTATAAATGTACAAGTCTGGCACAAACAAGCTGTTCCTACTGACTATACTGTTACACACATGGCACTATATTAATTAACAGCACATTACATATTGTATGTTGTTTTCTGGAGATGTCACTTGGAACAGAAATTAAAAATAAACCACTTGAGTCTGTAGAACTGAACAAAATGCTGTCCCTGGATCTGTGGAGACACCTGCCCTGACAGCAGACAGAGAGATGCCTGTCTCCCTGGCCTCATTAGGAGGAGACAAGACCAGGGCAATTACCTGGACAGATAAACACTAGCCATTAACACTTCATTGTCAAGTTCATCAAGCAGTAGCTGATCTCACTCTTCCCTCTCTACTGCCTAAAACTGTCATGAATTGTAAAAAGAAATTGGATTATACATCAAAGTCTTCTTAGTAGGAAGACATGACACAGGAAACAGATCCTCTAGAAAAGGCACATTTTGTGCTTGGATCAATATTAGTATTTTGGGAAGTAATTTGCTTCTTGTTATTGCCAGACTGCCAAAGTTAAATATTTGCTTCTCTAGCACCATAAATTGTCAGCCACCATAATTAATTTACAAGCGTACAGCATATCAGAGGCAAGTCTTGCAATGGTAGGAAGTTGGGAAAATGGAGCCAAAACTCAGGTTGGCCTCAGCTACAGGATAAACCTACACTGAGCTCCCATTATGCTCAGACAATTCAATAATAGCAAACAAAGAACCTGGAACCACCCTGAAACATAGAATAGATGTGATCATGTGGATGTGAAGAAAACTTACCCCCCACATCCCTATGTAAATCTCAATAGTGTCTGTCCAGATTTCAGTTTGCAGCTTATTGTATTGCTAAAAACAATTTTTTTCTTCAACCATGCAATGTCCTGGAAGAACAACCTCTTTATCTATGAATTATAAAAAATGACTTAAAATGACCATTGCAGATCCCAGCAAGATAGACACATTCCCATAATATTTTCATAAAATTCACAAAAGGCTGCTTTCACACTATACATTCATCCGTTTTTAATGATCCGTTATATATGTTCCGTTATGAAAACCCTGAAAATCGGCCGTTAAACAGCCGTTACAAAATCCCATTATAGTCTATGGGATTTTTACATTATCCGTTTTAACCCGTCATAGCCCGTTATTAATAACGGACGTTATTTTGTGATGGCAGAAAGAACGGAAAAAATAGTGCATGCACTATAGTGAAAGCAGCCTAACTAATATTGCGTAGGTTCCCTTAAAGCCGCCAAAACAGTTCTGACCCATCGAGTTTAACCAAGGTGGTGAAAGGAAGGGGTATGGTGAATGGGGAGGGGATTCTATATTTCTGCATATGCATTAATGGTAATTTGTTCTAGGATTGTATATAACCCTGTTGTGAAGCGTTAGAATATTCCTGCTGTGACCAGTTCCTAATGTAAACTGTTCCAGAAATTCATAGTTGTTATGATAAAGAAGGCTACTACACCTTTTTTTCTTCAGTGGTATGATGTCCCGGTTCCACGAGTCCATGCCTCTTTTTATACTTGACAATATCATGCTGATTTCATAAGCAGCTGATTTACATTTCATGCTGTTCTGTAGTCTTTTATCTATAAAAACACAAAGATCCTTCATTTGACTCTCACAGTCTAACCCCCCCCCCCCCCAAGACATATGATGCATACAGGTTATTAGTACCCGGATTCATAACTTTACATTTATTAACACGTTGGCTTGTAGTTAGTATTAAAGGGGTACTCCGGTGGAAAACTTTTTTTTTTTTTAAATCAACTGGTACCAGAAAGTTAAACAGATCTTGATCCTTCCAGTACTTATCAGCTAGTGTATACTCCACAGGAAGTTATTTTCTTTTTGAATTTCTTTTCAGTCTGACAACAGTGCTCTCTGCTGACACCTCTGTCCATGTCAGGAACTGTCCAGAGTACAAGCAAATCCCCATAGCAAACCTATCTTGCTCTGGAAAGTTCCTGATATGGACAGAGGTGTCAGCAGAGAGCACTGTGGTCAGACTGAAAAGAACTACAAAAATAAATACAACTTCCTCTGTTGTATACAGCAGCTGATAAGTATTGGAAGGGTTAAGATTTTTAAACAGAAGTCATTTACAAATCTGTTTAACTATGTGGCACCAGTTTATTAAAAAAAAAAAAAAAGTTTTCCACCGGAGTACCCCTTTAACTTTTCAGAAACTTGTCCTATTGCAGCTATTCTAGGGAATTGGACCAGATGGGCTTGCCTTTACTGATACCCTATGAGCATCAGTAAATCTTGAGCACGCAGGATGCAGTAACCTGTTCATTAGTTGTCCTTCCCACTTTTAGGAGATTTTGGCCACTACATACTGGGAACACACCACAAGACCAAGCCATCTACCTCTGACAGAGTCATCCAGCCATCTTGAGATTCATGAGGTTGCCCATTTTGTCTATATCCAATACAATAACTTCAAGAGCTGACTATTCACTTGCTGCCCAGTATATTGCACCATATGACAGGTGCCATTGTAATGAGATAATTATTGTTATTCATTTCACTTGTCTCCGGACTTAATGTAAGTCAGTCAGTCCCGGGGGTTCGGCAGGGGAGGTCGCAACAGGACAGGCAAACCAAGCAATTGCTTGGGGCCCCGAGCAGAGCCGGTGTTTGCCCGTCCTGTAGCGACGGGGCAATTCCCCCATCACTATTAACTCCCTGCGGCCCCGCGTTAAGTTTAAAAACGCAGGGCCGCTGGGACATAGCGCAAGCTGGGACGTCACTGACGTCACGTGCGTGCGCCTATGGAAATGAAGGCGCTGAGGGCTGGAGGATAGAGAGGGAGGAAGACGTACTTTCCAGCTTGGTAAGTGGACCAGCGGCACGTTATCTTCGGTGCTCCGACCACCGGTCCCGAGACCTACTGCTATTGCCGGAGCAGTGGTCGGAGCACTGAAGTGGGCAGTACACAGGCATACAGCCTCCAGCCGTACATTGTATATGGCTGGAGGCTTTATGTCTGTGGGGGAACACTGCCTACATCAGTGGTCTTCAACCTGTGGACCTCTAGATGTTGCAAAACTAAAACTCCCTGCAAACGGCTGTCCGGGCATGCTGAGGGTTGTAGTTTTGTAACATCTGGAGGTCCGCAGGTTGAAGACCACTGGCCTGCCTAATGTGGGGGGGAACACTGGCTACCTAATGTGGGGGGGGGATGCTGCCTGCCTAATGTGGGGGAACACTACCTGCCTAATGTGGGGGGACGACACTGCCTGCCTAATGTGGGGGGAACACTGCCTGCCTAATGTGGGGGGGAACACTGCCTGACTAATGTGGGGGGGGGGAAACACTGCCTGCCAAATGTGTGTGTGTGGGGGGGGGGACACTGCCTGCCTAATGTGGGGGGGGGGGCACTGCCTGCCTAATGTGGGGGGGGGGGGCACTGCCTGCCTAATTTTGGGGGCACTGCCTGCCTAATGTGGGGGGGCACTGCCTGCCTAATGTGGGGGGGGGACACTGCCTGCCTAATATGGGGGAAGGGGGACACTGCCTGCCTAATGTGGGGGGGGGGGAACACTGCCTGCCTAATGTGGGGGGGGGGGACACTGCCTGCCTAATGTGGGGGGAACACTGCCTGCCTAATGTGGGGTAACACTGTCTGCCTAATGTGGGGGGAACACTGCCTGCCTAATGTGGGGGAAACACTGCCTGCCTAATGTAGGGGAACACTGCAATTGTTGTGAAAATGACATGAGAGTGGCACTTGCCAAGGTAAAGCCGCGCATTTCTGAACTGGTCTCTGAAAGACAACAGCAGAAGTCACACTGATTTGCAGTAAATATTCATTATGCTTTTGTGTGAAAAATCGTGTTTTCATGGTTTTGTTCTTTGTTCTTAATGGTTTTGTTAAATTTGTGCACATATGTATAAATATATTCTTAAATATCTACCTCCTATGTTTTGAATTTGAAAAAATCATATTTTATTTTTCCAATTACGAGGGGTTCGGTGAATGCGCATATGAAACTGGTGGGGTTCAGTACCTCCAACAAGGTTAAGAACCACTGATTTAGGTATACATTTTTGGTTGAACAAAAATGAAAGCTTTTTTTTCAAATTTCCTTATTAATATTAAAAATTAGATGTGAATGTGAAATTATTCTCCTAACATATGTTGCTGCTAAAAGAGAACAGAAATCTGGGTGATTGTCTTAATAAAAAGTGCTGTTCTGACTTTCAGGGATATCAGTTTATGAATTAATTTGACAATATGGTGTTGAATGTTCAAAGAACAAATGTAAGTATGATGAACAGATCTTGTGAAACAAGAGTTGATCATAGCTTTTTTATGCAGAATACGGAACAGTTATGTTTTGGCTTCAGCATTGTAAGTTCCCTACATAGGCCAAATTATATTCAGGAACGTGCACATAACATCCATATTAGGGATGCTACTGAAAACAGCAGAGCTTCTTTCCATACAGATTTTATGCCATCTAAATCATACTAGCCAACTATTGAGAGAGGGAAGTTCTAACTTTTTTTTTTTTACCTTATGCCCATCCATTTATATAGCATATGCCCTCAACCTACTGAATTTGAAATAATGAAATCAAAAAGTACATATGACCCTCTTCAGTACACCCCTGGGAGCTCAGGAACAGAGGAAAGTAGAGGAATCAGGAGAATAGAGTATGGTAGGCGGAGGGAAGTGTACGAATAAAGAGTGTAGAGTACGGTGGGTGGAGGGAAGTGCAGTAACAGGTAGAAAACTTCAAGTGAAAACAGCTCACCCAGATCAGGCAAACACCTGTGCAAGGACCCGCCGGTCCGGCCTCTGGCTTCACGTACAGCAAAATCAAGAAAAGGAAATGTCCAGCATCCAGGTGAAGTCCAACAGGGTATATCTTTATTAAGAGGCTTGCAAGTACACGTTAAAACACTCTGATGCGTTTCACACTTTCGCGCTTAGTCATAGAGTAACAAGACATTTGTAAAACACACATATAAATGCTAAAAACGTTAGTCACATGTTCATGACAAAGAAGAACGGAAATCCGGTCTGGATTCGGATAAACTGAATATCAGAAATATCAGAATAACAGCCATATAATCTTTTGGTACCTATTTACACCTGAAAAAATGAGAGGGGGAGATAATATAGCGTGAATCAAATTATAAAAATATATATATCGTTCAAAACACTGTTGATGTTCTAATTTGTCTCTTGGTTTACAAGAAAACGCCCAGTGCAACTAGGAAGAGAAGGTTTTTTTTAGTTTTTAATTTATTATTTATTTATTAATTTGTATTTTTTATTATTTAAAATTTTTTGCTTATTATCTAGTTTTTATTTAAATTGTTCTTCTATTTTCTACTTAGGATAGAATGAAAAATCTCTATATAATCATAAGCCCAAACTAAATAAACTAAAATACATATAAAGATAGTAATCAGTATGTCATGATTAAATCTAGTCTATGGTTTAAACCCTAGGGGTGCCTGGTGTTTAGCACAAACATCCAGAAGGTCCCTCGATTTAATAATTTTCTTTTTATATCTCCCCCTCTGGCATTATTCCTGACCTTCTCGATACCCATAACACTAAGGCTCCTCGTGTCCCCTGCATGTTTGTCTCTAAAGTGTTTGCTCAATGCAGACACATTGAATTTCTCTGTTCGGGCGTCCGAGATATGCAGTCTAATTCTGTTTTTTAATTTGTTACTTGTACAACCCACGTACTGTTGCTGGCATATGTCACATGATGCTAGATAAATAACTGAGTTGGTATTACAGTTGATGTAGGATGTTACGGCATATTTATCCCCAGTTACAAAAGAAATAAATTCTTTACTGATTTGCATGTGTGAGCATGTTATACATTTCCTATGACCACACTTCCAGTTTCCCGTGGTACTAAGCCAATTTCTGTTGTCTATTTGCTGTTAAATACTAATACTAATTTAGTACCTAAAGAAGGGCCTCTCCTTGATACTAAATTTATTCCTGCCTCTACCGTTTCTTTTAATGCTGGATCCATTTCCAAGACAGGTATGTACTTGTTAATGATCCATCTTATGTATACAAACTAGCTACTATAGGCTGTTATAAACGTAGGCTTCCTATTTGTTCTACCTTCCTCTTTGCTGAGCTCATTTATCTTCTTATTAGGACCTTTCCATTTTTTATTATTATTTGTCACTATTGTTACCCTTTCCGCTATAAATGTTTCCCTTTCAATTCTGTCTGCTCTTACCTCCACTACTTTTATATCTTCCATAGAATAACCCCTCTCAAGAAAATGTTCTCTCCATTTAGATTTCTCCCCTATAAACGCATCTGGGTCTGAGCAATTGCATTTTATTCAGCATAATTCCCCAAACGGTATATTTTTTATCACATGACGCGGGTGACAAGAATTGGCAAGCAATATTGAATTGCTTACTGTGTCTTTTCTGTATGGACTAATTTTGACTCCATGAAAGTTTCCAGAAAGTTTACTGACTCTCTACTGTAGTGAGATGTAAATTGTAAATTAAACTCGTTGTTGTTAATGTAACTCATAAACTCTTTGAAGTCACCCTCAGATCCCCTCCACACCAGTAGTAGGTCGTCAATAAAACGACCCACCCACATGATGTGGTGTGAATAGGGGTTATCCGGAGTAAAAATAAAACAAATCTCCCAGTAAATCATATAGATGTTTGCCAATGAAGGTGAATATTTCGACCCCATAGGGGCTCCCCTTGCCTGAAAGAAAAACTGATTATCAAACATGAAAAAATTATGTTGTAACAAAAATTCCAATTCTGTACAAATAAATTCTTGCAAGCCAGGGGAGTAACAACTGTAATGGTGCAGACAATATCTGATAGCAACCATTTCTTTGTCCCACGGTATCGATGGATACAGTACAACATCACATGTGGCCCAGGAAAAACCTGGTTCCCACGTGATGTGGTCCAATGTATTTATGACATGTTTTGTGTCACGAATATAAGTAGGAGTGATTTTACTAATAGGTTGCAAATTGTGGTCCACCCACTCGCCCAATCTTCCACAAGGGGGCCTATGCCTTCCACTATTGGTCTAAAAGGTGGAGGGAAGGACCTTGGGCAGTGAGTGGAACACGAGCATTACCGGGTTTTTGACATACATATATTCTTCTAATTTGTTATCAAACGCACCCAGTGCTACCCCTTCACTCAAAACCTTTTTCAATTTAACTTGACAAATGTTAGTGGGATCACTTTTTACTCTTCTATATACATTTGTGTCCGATAGCATTTCTAGACTGAGTTTTTTTTATATAAATCCCGAGTCTAACACATTTATGCTCCCCCCTTGTCTGCATTACGTATCGTGACATAATCATTTTCGATGAGTTCTTTCAATGCTGTTTTTTCTGCTTTATTTAGATTGCCAACAAAATTCTTATTACATCGTTCATGCAGTTTCACCAGATCTCTCTCAACCAATTCCTGGAATCTATCCAGGGCCTCCGATCGGGATTGGTGGTGCGAAAATTTTCTCCCACCACATAGTCTCAAGTATTCGTAGATTCATTTTCGAATGCACGTAAATTTAACAAATGATTTTGATCTGCAAAGTCCCGACACAATGTTTCAATTCTTACGTTAGGGCTTTTATTCCGTTTCTGATATTCGGTTTATCTGAATCCAGAACGGATTTTCCATTCTTCTTTGTCATGAATGTGGTAGCCCTTGGGGGGATATAATACAGTGAGGGTGTTGCTTCGGTATTTGAGGGGTTAATTTAACCCCTGTCACTCGTGACGCCAGGGTGAGGGTTAATACGCTGAGGTAAATCTTCGGCCTATCGCCACCCTTCCCAGAAACGATAAGTGCGTGCTTAAATGAATGAAGGTCCACAATAGGGATGAACTTGAACTTGCATAAACTTTACTGAAGTACTTGCGGTACATCCACTTAACAGCAACAGTCTTAGTAATACAGTCTCTATACAGCTCAGCAATGATTGACAGATGCTGCGGACCATTGACTTATTCAAGGATTAATAGAGTTAGGATTTGTGCAGAGATCTGTCTGGATTTAAGGGTCTGTTTAAGTCTGGTGATCTTGCGAAGTTAACAGGGATTGATATAACTCAGTTTTTTTTATGAATGGCCGTTGCCGCAAGGCTTGGTCCTAGTCACTGCAGAAGATAGCTGCGCAGATCTGTCCTCATCAGCAGCGAAGGAACAAGAGAGCGATTAATGGCCGCCGCTCCCTTATAGGGGCAGGGCCGTTTTGGATTGCTCCTTGTCAGCTGTCACTCACCACGTCACTGGGACCTCCTAAGGTCCTAAAGCAAAACCATAGAGTTTTCCATCTGATCACATGACCCGCAGGTCCTGTTATGCTACAAACAGGTAGACAATTCAATATATACACTTTTTATACTTATTACTGTATAAATATCAGAAAGAACTAATATACATTTAGTGGCTAAGTGAGAGGTGACAAGGGGAAGACTAGAAAAGAGGGACCCCGACGTCCTAGGGACTCTGACTATGGGGACCTCTACATAGGTAACGTATAAAATATGGTACCGGGACACCACAAACCCCCTCACTTAAAATATGTCGACCTCGACGCCTGTCCCCTAAGACAGAGGAACTAGGACTAAAACAGGATTATATATATATATATATATATATATATATATATATTTTTTTTTTTTTTTCTATACATCCTGACAAAACCTAAGTAAACATTAAACACATTCTCTGGATACTCTTACTAGTATCTTGACTAGACAATAGGAATCTATCTAGACATTTTGATGCTACCTAGACAGTGATGAAGCTATCTAACCTTTAGTTTCTAGCTCCTTAAACATTTATTATAGCTCTCTATAACATTTATAAGGCTAACTAGACATTAGTACAGCTCTCTATACATTTAGCTTCAAGCTGACTATACATTTTGAAATCTCACAATTGTTTTTCTTTTTGCCAACAATAAGTTACCTGTTAGTACACGAGTGGTATACTGGCTAGCCGGAAGCTAGGTCACAGTAAGATGGCTGCTAGGGTCTATCGGCTACACGCTACTTACCCCTAGAGCACTTCCAAATAACCTACCTAGGTTACCTTTAGAAATACGTGTTCAATTCGCAAGAGCACCTACTGGCCAGGTAGAGCATCTCACACACGTAATACAGAGAAAAGACATATGAGTGTGCCTAACAGTGGCAGGAATTGGACATCAATAGGCTACAATTCCTAAGTGTTTCTTCAATGTGAGATATATTTTATTTTTGTGTATGTACTGAAATAGATTAAGGTAGTACATTTAAGTGAGTAGTCTAGAGTACTATGTGTGCAAGTACTATCTTAATGGTAAGTTACCCTACTGTTTTTGTTGAGAAAGGTGCTAGCGATTGGCGACAGCAGCAAAACTACCCTAGGAGGAGCCGGGGCGTCACCTATTAAGTAACTACTAAAACACCTTTTAGCATTTTTATATCTTTGTATGTACATGTGTACAAGTTATTTACATTTTTGTGTTTGGTGTACACGTGCATATAGCGGACAATTTTCTGGGTACAACCTTGACTTACTTTTATGTACACAGACATGAAGCTATTCTTCTTGTGTACAAGAACCATATACATTTTTACTATACATTTATCAATACTCCCACAAGAGTAAGGAGCATACACCTGATAAGTGCAACATTTTGGCGAGAAAGTCCTATAAATATAGGGTTAAGTACATAAAACGGTCATGTAAGGATCTGCAGTCCACCTACACTAGGAGTCTATAGGAAACACGGCTTTACCACAATTAGCCGGGCACAAAACTTACGAATCTCCTACTGGCTAGGAGTCTCTTGACCTGATGGTCAGGCACAAAGCTTGATGGTTACGTTGCTGAACTTAAAACTGGAAAAATCTTAGCACAGTCCTGCTAGGCACATGTCTTGAACTTTGTTACTGTAAAACAAAAGTGGTTAGCACAAAAAAGCAATAAACATTACTTTACAGTCCTTCAAAAGACATTTCTTCTGAATCTTCTTGTGCCTCTTGTAGATCCTCTATATCTGCTAACATCTGGAGCAGGCGAGGAGTTAATGTAACTCTTCCACACCACATTGGTGAGAGTAGAAAAGTTAACAGTAGGATTTAGAGTGGCCAAAGGCTTACTGGCCGGAATGTAAGTGGGGCAATAGGGCTTGAGCACCATCTCCAAATTAGGAATGGGGCAAAACACTTTCGTCGGTACCCTGGAAGCAGGCAAACTCTCCATGTCAGAAGAGGGCCTTGGTACATAGGTTGGTACCTGTGCAGGGGGCAAACTCTCATTGCTCCGAGAGGGCCTAGGTACGTTGGTACCTCTGGAACAGACAAACTCTCATTGCTCCGAGAGGGTCTAGGTACGGTCTTTGGTGCCCGCAATTTAGGCTTACTTTCTTGAACTTGAGCAGGACTTGGCACTTTACTGTACACAGAAGATGATTGATGTTGTAGAGGCTCCTCCTCCTTGAGTACGTTGGTGGAGGCATCAGGAGCAGACCATTTCGGCCTCAGGTTGAAGGGATCTGTAGACGGAAAGTATTTGAAGGGAAGCTGTGTTGGGGCTGTTGGTCTTGTGACCGCTGCAGCCCATTCTCCACGCAGGCTCTGGACTGGGTGTACTCCACAATTTCACCCACCTCCAAGGAGTAGAACTTTTTATGAAGATATGGCCTCAGTACTGCTCGCCGGTTTACGAGGATGGTTTGCCCAGTGTGGCAATCAAGAAGTGTCCCATAACCTCTGACCTTGTCGAACTTGGCCACAGTTGCTCTTCGTCGTTCTAGAGACTCCTCCCCTTCTCGGGGATGGTCCCACTTGCGGATGAATAAAGCTTCCATTTCTTTAGTATTCTCCTGGTAGAGGATTCTTTCTTCAGGAGGCAAATGCACATGCTTAGGGGCATACAGTTCTCTGTGTCGGGTCTTTCCATCAGTTCAGCCAGCTCGGCTTCTTGATTGGCCCTTTCCCTTTGTGCGGCTGGAATTGGTGGGAGTGGCTTCCCAGGTATAGGTTGTAGAACCGCTTGCATATACTCGATGAGTCCCGGCTTGTCCCCAAAGATCCACTGGGGTAAATCTGGTGAACACGGTCGTGTACTTTGCAAATTTGATCGAGGTATAGCTTCAGGGCTAGAGGAGGAAGAAAAGTCCGCCTCTGGCGGGGTACTCACTGCAGACTCCTCCAAAGGGATCTCGGCCCACGAGCCCCAAGTTCTGTGTTGTGGGGACAGTCTCACTGGCGATGCACCTCCAGGTGTCCCTGCACTCTCCGCTGGAGGTGTCTCTGGCCAATGGTCGTCATCCTCAGGCAGTGGGGGAAGATTGCAGGCCCCCTCTTCGTCTAATGACAACCGCTGCAGACGGTCAGCAAGTTCTTGGAAAGGTCGGGCTGCGACTGCCACAACTTTCCGCTGTTCCGGCGCCATTTTGCCATCTTCACCATGTGGAACGCTGCTCTCCGCCATGTCTGTACTCTCCGGCTCCCTGTGCAGACTGAAGAGGTCGCTGTGCGTGGTGTCTTTTATAGTGGGCTTCCCCAAAATGGTGGCCGGCAGGAAGGACGTCATTGGTGCAGCCCCGACTTCCGGTCCTTCCAGAGACGACTCCTGTATTTCCAAGTTCCCTTTTGGCTGTAATACAGCAACTTGGCAGCCACGCCCAGGGGCGGGGCGTGGCGCAGCGCGGGCCTTCTTCGCGTGCTTTTCCGGCAGCAGTTCAGCTCCGCCTGTGCTAACCAGACTAGAGGATCGCAGCATGAATTCATTGCGTAGTTTACACATCCTAGTTGCAGAAAAATTTTCGCCTCTCCCCTTACTTTTCTCGTGGCCCCCTTGTATGGCGCACCACGGACACCACTCCTGTACACAACAACACGGTTCACAGCACATGAATAAAGTTTGTTACTTGGGGGGAGTACACTTTCACTAGTGGCAACTGTAGTAGGCACACACCCGAATCCTGTTCGTGCGACGCCAAAAAGGCTTTGTGGTAGCCTTTGGGGGGATATAATACAGTGGGGGTGTTGCTTCGGTATTTGAGGGGTTAATTTAACCCCTGTCACTCGTGACACCAGGGTGAGGGTTAATACGCTGAGGTAAATCTTCGGCCTATCGCCACCCTTCCCAGAAACGATAGGTGCGTGCTTAAATGAATGAAGGTCCACAATAGGGATGAACTTGAACTTGCATAAACTTTACTGAAGTACTTGTGGTACATCCAATTAACAGCAACAGTCTTAGTAATACAGTCTCTATACAGCTCAGCAATGATTGACAGATGCTGCGGACCATTGACTTATCCAAGGATTAATAGTGTTAGGATTTGTGCTGAGATCCGTCCGGATTTAGGGGTCTGTTTAGGTACGGTGATCTTGCAAAGTTTACAGGGATTGAGATAACTCACAGTTTTGTATGAATGGCCATTGCCGCAAGGCTTGGGAATAGTCACTGCGGAAGATAGCTGCGCAGATCCGTCCTCATCAGCAGCGCAGGAACAAGAGAGCGATTAATGGCCGCCACCCTTCTATGGGCAAGGGCAGGGCCGTTTTGGATTGGTCCGTGTCAGCTGTCACTCACCATTATAAGGCATGGTGGGTGCTCCTAAGGTCTTAAAGCAAAACCATAGAGTTTTCCACCTGATCACATGACCCACAGGTCCTGTTACGCTACAAACAGGTAGACAATTCAATATATACACTTTTTATACTTATTACTGTATAAATATCAGATAGAACTAATATACATTTAGTGGCTAAGTGAGAGGTGACAAGGGGAAGACTAGAAAAGAGGGACCCCAACGTCCTAGGGACTCTGACTATGGGGACCTCTACATAGGTAACGGATAAAATACGGTACCGGGATACCACATGGACATGTGACTAAAGTTTATAGCAAGTTTTACAAATGTCTTGTTACTCTATGACTAAGCGCGAAACGCGTCAGTGTTTTAACGTGTACTTGCAAGCCTCTTAATAAAGATATACCCTGTTGGACTTCACCTGGTGCTGGACATTTCCTTTTCTCAGTAACAGGTAGAGGTACATATTTTCTGGCTCTTCAGGGAGTCCAGGAGATCTCCCCTTTTTTCTGAAAATTATCCATACATTCTGGGATAGTTAAAATCATCTAATAGAAGCAGCAATTTAATCTTTAATTGTTTTCCACAAAGTTGTATTGTGGGCCATTTAGATGCAATGTTATAACAAAACACATGCATATGCATAAATATAAAAAATGGAATTTATTTTTATATACAACCAAGATTAGGCTAGGTTTCCACTTCTGGCAGTTTTTGGAAAACTGCCACTGCAGTTTTTGAGCCAAAGCCAGAAATGTATTCAAAAGGAATAGGACATATAAAGGAAGGACTTATACTTCTCCTCCCTTATGGATCCACTTCTGACTTTGGCTCAAAAACTGCAGTGGCAGTTTACCAAAAACTGCCAGAAAAAAACCAAGTGGAAACCTAGCCTTACTGAAATAAATGCATCATTCATCACCATTTTCCATTATACTTGTTCACTTTTTAACTTAAATAGAATAGGTGATCATATGTCTGGTCACGAGAGGTCCGGCCGCTGGGACCCCCCTGCAATCTCCAGTGCGGCACCCCATAATTTTTAAGTTAAGTTTTTATTTTTTTTTGGTGATATTTTTTTCTAATCTTCCCTTTTGCATTCTGTATTATCGAAATAATCCTGAAATCCAAATCTTGCTATTTTTATGCTCACAACTAAGCCTAAAACTAAGCTGAGACTTCCTGTTCTGTCTGTGATAATAAGGATGAAGCAGCTGGAAAGTGATCTGAACAGTATTACATGGAAAGGTGACCCCAGTAGATAGGTAAATTCAGGTAGAAGAAACAGACATGGTCGCACATCTACAATCTTGTATAATGATCTAATTGTTTCTCAGCATAATATCAAAAACTAACAGGTTGTGACCCCAGTAGATAGGTAAGACAATAGATGAAACACACAGCTCAGCCTCCCCACTTCCTGTGGATTGACCTTTGAAAAGGTCACAGAGCACATCCAGTAATGTTTCCTAATCATGTGAAAATGTGTAAAGCATAAATCTATATGCTATGAAACACAGCTCAGGCAAGATGGCATGCCCCATAATATTGTATACAAAAAGGAAATTACAATCACAAAATAGAAATGGTCTATATAAAAATATGTTCTCAGTATTCCATGCCACACATTCCCTTTTACTCTGTGGCCAAATCCACCGAAAAATCTTCATTTCACACATGCAGATTTTGATAAAGATTTGAAGGCCGTTTATACGAAGGTCATTTCTACTCAGGAATCTTTTTTATTTAGGCTCTGTAGCTTCAACTCTAAGTGAACTATGTTTCCTATTTAGAACATTTTTCATATATGGAGGCATGTTCTACAATGATTAGTTTAGCCTTTATGTATATCATATGTCTTTTGCCTTTTCCCTTCAACTTTTTATAGGTTAAAGGGCTACCCCTTTGCAAGACATTTTATCCCCTATCCAAAGGATAGGGGATAAGATGTCTAATGGTGAGGGTCCGACTGCTGGGACCCCACCACCATCTCCATGCAGACACCCTGCTTTCTAATCAGAATACTGGGTTGGGTAGGCTGCCGCGACCCCTGCGATCATTCATCTTATCCCCTATCCTTTGGATATGAGATAAGATGTCTAGCAACGGAGTGCCCCTTTAAGATGCAAAAACATGCAGGCTGTGCTTATACACTGCATTACCATGTCCAATACAGAGAATATATATATTTATATATATGGCCTTTTATTATTATTACAATGAGCATGTTGCTCATTAACAGCAGTGGCGTTGCGACCCGGGTGCGGGGGGTGCGGCCCGCACCGGGTGACACAAACCTAATGGGGCGACACCAAGACGCTCTGCAGCACCCACCCCCCCTCTCCAGCTACACGGACACCCCCCATCTGTGCCTGACCGGCCTCCCGTCCGTCAGGACCCCCCCCTGCCTTCACCTGCCCTGTGCGGTGCGCCTGTCCGTCTGCACCGCCCCCCCTCCCCCGGCCTTCACCTGCGCTGTGTATGCGGTGCGCCCGTCCGTCAACACCCCCCCGGCCTTCACCTGTGCTGTGCGCCTGTCAGTACCCCTCGACCCCCCCCCGGCCTTCACCTGCACTGTGCGCCCGTGCATCATCACCCCCCCCCCCTCGCCTTCACCAGCACTGACGTCCCACTGCATGGCCGCGCAGGTGGACTTCAGTGACGTCACTCGCAGGGCGCCCGGAGAGAAGGATTGCTGCGCTGGATGGGTGAGTGTGTGTGTCTGTCTCTCTGTCTGTCTCTATCTCTGTCCATGTGTCTGTCTGTGTGTGACTGTCTGTGTGTGACTGTGTGTGTGTGTGTTCGTGTGTGTGACTCTGTGTGTGTGTGACTCTGTGTGTGTGACTGTGTGTGTGACTGTGTGACTCTGTGTGTGTGTTTGTGCGACTCTGTGTGTGTGGGACTCTGTGTGTGTGTCTGTCTGTGAGTGTGTGTGTCTCTGACTGTGTGTGCATTTGTGTATGTGTCTCTCTGTGTTGTATATGGTTTTTTTTTGTGGGGGGGGGGGGGGTTTGTTTGAACCAGCGATCTAATGTGGGGAGACTTTGACCCGTTGTGGGGAACCTCCAAGGGAACCTGCGGCCTAATGTGGGGAAACTACTACCAAATGTGCGGAGTCTATGCTACCTAATGTGGGGAAACTGCTACCTAATGTGGGGAATCTGTGCTACCAAATGTGGGGAGTCTATACAACCCAATGTGGGGAATCTGTGCTACTGAATGTGGGGAATCTATGCTACTTAATGTGGGGAAACTGCTACCTAATGTGAAGAATCTGTGCTACCTAATGTGGGGAAATTGCTACCTAATATGGGGAATCTGTGCTACCTAATGTGGGGAAATTGCTACCTAATGTGGGGTAACTGGTACCTACCTAATGTGGGGGAACTGGTACCAAATGTGGGGAATCTATGCTGCCTAATGTGGGGAAAATATGCTACCTAATGTGGGGAAACTGCTACCTACCTAATGTGGGGGAACTGCTGCCTACCTAAAGTGGGGGAACTGCTGCCTACCTAATGCTCCCCCCGTGGCACTAGCACCCTCATCATCCACCAGCAACACCCCCCACTCCAGCAGTAGCACCTCCATCAGCAGATCCTGATGGTGGATGATGGCGGTGCTCCTGCCAGGAGAACGTTGCCATACAGTGCACCCTCTGAATATAATACCACAACCGCAGTAACACCCCTCAACATCCATTAGCTGATGCTATTACCACGGGAGGGAGGTATTGGTGGTGTTGCTAGTGGATGATGGGGGTGATACTGCCAGGGGGGATGGCCAGTAGCACCCTCATCATCCTCCAGCAACACCCCCCCTGTAGTAGCACCCCCATCATCCACTAGCAACACCACCAATACCTCCCTCCCGTGGTAATAGCATCAGCTAATGGATGTTGAGGGGTGTTACTGCGGTTGTGGTATCATATTCAGAGGGTGCACTGTATGGCAACGTTCTATTCAGAGGGCGCAGTTTGTGGTAGTATTACTAGAGATGAGCGAACTTACAGTAAATTCGATTCGTCACAAACTTCTCGGCTCGGCAGTTGATGACTTATCCTGCGTGAATTTGTTCAGCTTTCAGGTGCCCCGGTGGGCTGGAAAAGGTGGATACATTCCTAGGAAAGAGTCTCCTAGGACTGTATCCACTTTTTCCAGCCCACCGGAGCACCTGAAAGCTGAACTAATTTAGGCAGGAAAAGTCATCAACTGCTGAGCCGAGAAGTTCGTGACGAATCGAATTTACTGTAAGTTCGCTCATCTCTAAGTATTATATTCAGAGGGCGCAGTGGGTGGTAGTATTATATTCAGAGGGTACAGTGTGTAGCGGTATTATATTCAGGGGTACAGTATGTGGCAGATTTATATTCAGAGTGTACAGTATGTGTTGGTATTATATTCAGAATGTACACAGTGTGGTAGTATTATATTCAGTGGGTATGATGTATGGAAGGTTTATAATCAAAGAGTATAGTGTATAGTAGTATTATACTTAGAGGATACAGTGTCTGGCAGGTTTATAATAATACTTGTTTTCATATAGAGGATGAGAATGCGCTGACATAGTGAGGAGACGTCTGGGCGTCACATTCTGCATAGAGAAGTTTTAGCTGGAACAAGTCCTGGCGGTATGTACCATCTGAATTAGATAAGGGAAGACTATAGAAAAGACGTCACCTGTAGTCACTGATATCATTGTACATTCTCCTCTCTATGTCCTATCAGAGCTGTAGTCACTGGCCAGTTCTACAGTTATGGTGAGTGAAACTACAACTCCCAGCATAACCTCACCACTGCTCAAAGGGGTACTCTACTTCAACTGGTGCTACAAAGTTAAACAGATTTGTAAATTACTTCTATTTAAAAATCTTAATCCTTCCAGTATTTATTAGCTGCTGTATAAGCAATTCACAGGAAGTTCTTTTCTTTTTTAATTTCTTTTCTGTCTGACCACAGTGCTCTGTGCTGACACCTCTGTCCATGTCAAGAACTGTCCATAGTAGGAGCAAATCCCCATAGCAAACCTATCCTGCTCTAGACAGTTCCTGACATGGACAGAGGTGTCAGCAAATAGCACTGTGGTCAGACTGGAAAGAACTACACAACTTCCTGTGGAGCATACACCAGCTTATAAGTACTGTAAGGATTAAGATTTTAAATAGAAGTAATTTAAAAATCTGTTTAACTTTCTGGCACCAGTTGATATAAAAGAAAATGTTTTCCAGTGGAGTACCCCTTTAAGTAATTCTGGGAGCTGTATATTTAAATGGTGAAAACTTCTTTAACACTTTCCTATTCTGTGGCAACTGGTATATCTCATTATTATACTGGAATTTCTCACAATGCGCTACAACAGTGGCATCTGTCACAACAGGCTAAAAACTTACTGGGGGGAGGGGGTAGGTATGGGGTTGACACCATTTTCTACCGCACCGGGTGACACCAACCCTAGCAACACCACTGATTAACAGTACCATGCTGGCAGGAATAGGAAAATAGGAACTGGATCCAAAACAGAAGAATAACTAATATTTTGAGGATATACTTAATGTTACGCCGAGCGCTCCGGGTCCCCGCTCCTCCCCGGAGCGCTCGCTTCACTCTCCCCGCGGCAGCGCTCCGGTCACGTCCTCTGACCCGGGGCGCTGCGATTCCGCTGCCAGCCGGGATGCGATTCGCGATGCGGGTAGCGCCCGCTCGCGATGCGCACCCCGGCTCCCCTACCTGACTCGCTCTCCGTCTGTTCTGTCCCGGCGCGCGCGGCCCCGCTCCCTAGGGCGCGCGCGCGCCGGGTCTCTGCGATTTAAAGGGCCACTGCGCCGCTGATTGGCGCAGTGGTTCCAATTAGTGTGTTCACCTGTGCACTTCCCTATATCACCTCACTTCCCCTGCACTCCCTTGCCGGATCTTGTTGCCTTAGTGCCAGTGAAAGCGTTCCTTGTGTGTTCCTTGCCTGTGTTTCCAGACCTTCTGCCGTTGCCCCTGACTACGATCCTTGCTGCCTGCCCCGACCTTCTGCTACGTCCGACCTTGCTTTTGCCTACTCCCTTGTACCGCGCCTATCTTCAGCAGCCAGAGAGGTGAGCCGTTGCTAGTGGATACGACCTGGTCACTACCGCCGCAGCAAGACCATCCCGCTTTGCGGCGGGCTCTGGTGAAAACCAGTAGTGGCTTAGAACCGGTCCACTAGCACGGTCCACGCCAATCCCTCTCTGGCACAGAGGATCCACTACCTGCCAGCCGGCATCGTGACACTTAATACATTTCTGAATTTTTATTTGGGTGCAGATGACTATAGACAAAACACACATTCACTACAGCCAGTGGCGTAGCTATAGAGGTCACAATCGCGACCGGGCCCAATAGCCTGGGGGGCCACAGGGATCCCCTGCCACTTTACTAAACTATATATTACATAGTTACATAGTTACATAGCGGGTCCGCTGCTGCCAGCACTTTTTTAAAACTGCCCGGGCCCTGTTGCTGCAGCAGGGTCAACAGACAGGCAGAGGGCTGGTGGGAGAGCAGCGCAGGCATGCACGTGACCTGTCACAGCCTCTGACCCCGTGAGACCTATCCCAGGCAGCCGGCAGTGACACGAGAAGCAGACTCTCCAGCCTCGCACCGCTCAGCTTCAGGAAGGTGAGTAGAGCCGAGCCGGGATTGGTGGGGGGTGTAATGTTGATGAGAAGGACAGGGTGGGGGTTGGGATGTGGAGTAATGTTGATTAGGAGTAGGAGACCAAGGACAGGGTGTGTGTGTGTGTGTGTGTGTGTGTGTGTGTGTGTAATGATGAGGGGGGGGACCGGTGATAATGAGGAGACTGAGGATGGAGTGTGTGGGGGGCTTTTACACACACACAATACAATGGCTGCTTGGGCATGCTGAGAGTTGTAGTTTTGCAACAGCTGAAGGGCTGTCTGGGCATGGTGGAGGAACACTGGAGCAGTCGCCCATAGCAACTAATCAGATTCCAGCTTTCATTTAAAAAAAAAAAAAAAAAAAAAGGCCTCTGAAAAATTAAAGCTGAAATGTGATTGGTTTCTATGGGCAACTGCTCTATTGTTCCTCTGCACAAGGTTGGATAAATCTCCCCCATTATTCTTGCCATGAAAAAGCAACAGGAATGGAGACAAGCATTGGTGTGATATTAATTACATGGGACTGTATATTGGTGTAGGGGAGTGATGTTATTTACATGGGACTGTATATTGGTGGTATAGGAGTGATGTCATTTATATGGGACTGCATGTTGGTGGTATAGGAGTGATGTTATTTACATGGAACTGTATATTGGTCATATAGGAGTGATGTTATTTACATGGGACTGTATATTGGTGGTATGGGAGTGATGTTATTTACATGGAACTGTATATTGGTAGTATAGGAGTGATGTTATTTACATGGGACTGTATATTGGTGGTATAGGGGAGTGATGTTATTTACATGGAACTGTATATTGGTGGTATAGGAGTGATGTAATTTACATGGGACTGTATGTTGGTGGTAGGGGAGTGATGTTATTTACATGGGGCTGAATGTTGGGGGTATAATAGTGATGTTATTTACATGGGACTGTATGTTGGGGGTATAATAGTGATGTTATTTACATGGGACTGTACGGTGGTGGTAGGGGAGTGATGTTATTTACATGGGAAAGGACTTTGGAATGTAGGGGGGAGTTCAGGGGAGCATGAAGAGGACTTACAAGTCTAGGGGAAAAGAGGGGGAAACAAAGGGATCGGGAGGAAGATTTATATTATATTCAATGTACAGCATATATATAATTTATATTTAGAGGCTACAGTGTGTGGCAGTATTTTACTCAGGTGGTACAATGTGTACCTGTATTATATTCAGGGGGTACAGTGTGTGGCAATAATATATTTAGAGGGTACAGTGTGTGGCAGTATTATATTCAGGGATACAGTATATGGCAGTATTATATTTAGAGGTACAGTGGTTGGCAGGACTATATTCAGGGGGTACAGTGTGGCAGTATTATATTCAGGGGTACAGTATGTGGCAGTATTATATTCAGGCGTACAGTGGATGGTAGTATTATATTCAGGAGGTATGGTGTGTGGCAATAATATATTTAGAGAGTACAACGTGTGGCAGGGTTATATTTAGGGGGTACAGTGGCTGGCAGTATTATATTCAGGGGGTAAAGTGGCTGGCAGTATTATATTCAGGGGGTACAGTGGTTGACAGTATTATATTCAGGGGGTACAGTGTGTGGCAGTATTATATTTAGAGGGTGCAGTGCGTGGCAGGGTTATATTCAGGAGGCAGTGGTTTGTAGTATTATATTCAGGGGGTGCAGTATTATATTCAGGGGGTACAGTATTTGGCAGTATTATATTCAGGGGGTACAGTATTTGGCAGAAATCTACTGATTATTGTCTTCATACAGAGGATAAGGATCTGCTGACAAATTAAGGAACCAGACTCTGCAAAGAAGATGGAGCTGGAAGAAGTCCTGGCGTCTGGACCAGATGTGTTTTCTCCTTACTGGTCCCCAAATATTGTAACAGATGTTTGTTTGCAACACGTTTTGATCCTGGAGAGGGATCTTTGTCAGGCAGAGATGACGAAGATCCCTCTCCGGGATCGAAACGCGTTGCAAACATCTGTTACAATATTTGGGGACCAGCAACTTCTTTGAGAGGAATCCATTTCACAATTTCCTGCAACTTCCCTTCCACTGACGTCACACCGGGAAGTTCCTCGTGGCAGCGGTCTGCCTATTTCTCTCCAGATGCTACTGTAGGTGTTGTGCCCTGAGCGCAACACCTAGGGGTAAGAACCCATCTTTGATTTCACTTTGTCACAACTGGTAAACGGTCTTCACTAGGGGCGCACCTCCTGTTGTTTTTTTCCCTCATATTAATTGGTATGTTTGTGCGGCTTAGGCCGAGTAAGGGGGTCGTCAGGGATTGGGAAAGCAGGTCGTCGGAGGGGGGGGGGGGGCTGTTGGGGGGTATGGGTAGTGGGGCCCAGGACAATTTTTAGCATCAGGGCCCTGTGGTTTCTAGCTACGCCCCTGACTACAGCCAATGTGCATTTACAAATGAACTGCTTTTAGCCAAGATACACATATGCCAAAGAGGTCCATCTTTGATGATTATTATAAAGATAACAATGTTTTTTTTGACTACATACTTATTGTAAGAAGGTGGAAGTGCTCTGGTACCTCCAACGATCTCCTGAACGGGGCCCCAGAAGTCTGCTGGAAGGTAGTGTGCTGACCCCCGCATGGAGCGGCAGCCGACATGCCCCCTCCATGTATCCCATAGAGATATATGGAGGGGGTGTGTTGGCCGCGGCTTCCTGCGGGGCCAGAATGGCCAATCCGGCAGACTGCCGGGGCCCTGTTCAGGAGATCACAGTGGGTCCCAGCAGTAGGACCACCCAAGATCTATAACTTATCCCCCATCCTTTGGATTAAAATTATTTTATCCTCCTTTCCATCTAAAAGCCACAACTCTTTTATTTTCCCCTCTACAGTCCATAGGAAGGCTTGATTTTTTCAGGACCAATTGTACTTTGTAATGACAACTTTCACTTTATTATAAAACATACTCATTGACTGTGCATTAAAATTGACAAGTTTATTTCTCTATCAGGTCAGTACAATTGTAATGATACCCAATTTGTATAGTTGACATTATGTTTTACTTTTTTTTTTTTTTTTTTGATTGAGCTGTGTTACTGCTAATTTTTTCATTGTGATCTGTAGTTTTCTTATTACCATTTTGGAGTACATGGGACTTCTTGGTCACTTAGTTACCCATTTTAACTGGGATATGATGTAACCAAAGAGACGCAAATCTCTATGCCATTCAGTGGGCAGGATACTTTTTTTTCTTTATATTTTTTTAATACCTGGATAGTTTAGTGAATTTGCAGTTGGTTAAAGGGTTGTTGTTAATAGTGTGTAGTCTGAACAAATACTAGTTAAATGTGATGGACCACAAGGGTCTATTCTGTGTTCTATGCTTTAAAAAAATGTTTGTAAGTGACATAGGAGAAGTTATGGTAGATAAAATTTGCTATTTTGCCAATGACACAAAGTGCACAATTTGCTTCATGTTCCTAAAGGTGTCTATAATATGAAACATTATTTTGCTTTACTGTATAAATGATGAAAATAATAAAATCTGCAGTCATATTGGCAGTCCTGTCATAGCAAAGACTTCAGACAAGAAGGATTTAGGGGTAATGTTTTCTAACAGCCTACAAATCAAGTCAATTGAGTCAGTGTAGCTAGGAAGTATGTGAACCAAATTCTGGGCTACAAAGCTTTACATATCATCAGTAGGAAGAAAGGGACAATCACTGCTTATGATGGGCACCGGAGATCTGGATGCTGCCTGGCATTTAACCCTTTAGATGCCGTCATCAAAGCCGATCATGGCGTCTAAAGAGAAAATGGAACTTGCTGGTTGCTCAGTGGAGCTCACAGAACCCCTGCAATGTGAATGTCAGGGTTATGTGAGCTAAAATGGCGAGGAGGGTCCCCTTAGCTGCTTTCTGCCACCAATCGCCGATCAATTATTTAGCCTGGCCTTTGCCAGGCTATATTAGTGGATCGCCAATCTCATTGTGTAAAGCTATGCTATAGGCATAGCATTAGCCAGTGAATGCAATCTAATAATTGCATATAAGTGTCCCCTATGGGAACTTAAAAATTGTAATATAAAAAGTTTAAAAAGAGTTTCCAAAATTATATATACCCCCCCCCCTTTATAAAAAATCAAATCCCCCTTATTTTTCCATTTTCAAAGAAAAAGGAAAAAAACTAAAAAGAAAGAATCTATTTAGAATCACCGCATGCGTAAATGTCCAAACTATTAAAATATAATGTTTATGAGCCTGCATGGTAAACAGCGTAAACGTAAAAAGAAAACAAACACCAAAAATACATCACATGAATTAATACCTTCATATAGCAATAGAAAATAAAAAAGCAATCTAAAAGTCCCATCAAATACAGCCCCATATGCGGAAAAACAAAAAAGTTATAGGGATCAGAAAAAGATAATTTTATGCTTACCAATTTTGTTAGTAGTTAGAAGTAGTACAATAATAGAAAAACTATAGAAATTGGATATAGTTTTGTTCGCATTGACCTACAGAATAAAGATAATGTATCATTTTTACCATAAAGTGCACTGCATAAAAACCAACCGCCTCTCCCCCCCCAAAAAAAAGTTACAAAATTACAGTTTTCTAATAAATTTCCGCCCGCAAATAATAAAACTAGTTTGCGGTACAATGAAAGGTGTATTTACAAAAGTACAATTTTTTTTTACTATGCTACAGGGGCTGTAAGGTTAGTGTAGTTCATAATATAATGTCTGTACCTGTGTTTCACGGTGGTCTCGCAATTCTTCTGTGATTTTTGCCCCAATGTTTATTTTTAAAAGCGCACAAAATTAGTGTCATCTCAGGTTTTCCCAGGTTGCATTGTGGCCCGAGACATTACATCAGTCAGATGATCAGAGGAAGCCTGTCTTAGCTTCAATGGGTGGAGCAACCGCTGAGTGAGATCAATCTGCAAGAATTGTGGTTTTGCAACAGCTGGTCAGAAAACACTGGTCTATTGCATTAAAGAGATCACAGGTGTGTCTCAATGGGTGGGGTAGCTGATGTGTGGGAGGTAGAAAAATGACCTCACATTTAGAAACAAGGAATCATGGTATTTGTAGTTTGAGGGAACGAACTCCAACAGGATATAGCCAGTTCACAAAAAGCATTATGGTAATCTCACAACGTGACCATTTAGCCCCAAGACAAGCATAGATCCTTCCTAAGCATTGTTATTACTGTCTGGTAGGTATTTAAACACAAAAAGGATAAACTGCACCAAACAGGTATATATTGTACTCTGTTTTTCATGATATGTACTAGGTGCAAGGGGTCTATAAGTCGTAAGTCAGTATAGCTCCATAAACTATTTTATACAAAGAAAGAGAAAAAACTCAAACAAAGAGCAATTGCTACTGATAAATATGCAAAATTTTATTATTATATCCAAAATGTTAAAAAGCGTCCCTTGAGAAAGTCGGGTGACGAAACGTACGTTGGGACGGTGGTTACAGGCTTCCATTATGGGTAAGTGAGGTTCTTTTCACTAATTATTATTGTTATACTTTGGGCCCATTCTCTATACCAATCATGTAATATAGCAGTTAGCTTCTCATTACTACTGGGGCCCTTTTTGGACCCCTGGTTACTTCTTTTTGAATAGGAGCCATATTACATAATTTCCTGACCTCACTATATATACATCCATTGTGATTTTTACCTCTACTGTACCTGATCCACCTACGTGTTTTTCCGGTTGTATCTGAGACATCTCATTTCGTATTGCTTTATACATACACACCTGGTATTTTATTCTTATTGAAATTAGTCACATATGTGTGACGCTTTTTAACATTTTGGATATAATAATAAAATTTTGCATATTTATCAGTAGCAATTGCTCTTTGATTGGGTTTTTTCTCTTTCTTTGTATATGTCTGGTAGGTATGTATTAAAATCACCTTATGGTGGATAACCCCTTTAAGGACAGAATGGGATATTTCCTTAAGGGGTAAATGGTTTAAAAAGGTTAATGAGGGAAGTGTTTTAATAAAAGACAAACCACAAGGGGGTACAATCTGAAGTTACAGGGCAATTTTAAACATACTTAGTTTGAAAAAGTTAGTCGTTATCATAAAAAGATATCATAAAAGTTAGTGGGTATCATTTTAACCCCTTAAGGACCAAGCCCATTTTAACCTTAAGGACCAATCCATAACTTCTTTATATTTCCATCTACAGACCCATATAAGGGCTTTTTTTTTTTTGCGTGACCAATTGTACTTTATAATGAAACCTCTCATTTTACCATAAAATTTACGACAAACCCCCAAAAATTTTTTTAGGGAGGAAGTTTTGGTGAAAACAACAATTTTGCACATTTTGGAGGGTTTTGTTTTCACACTATACATTTTATGGTAAAAATGACATGTGTTCTTAATTCTGTGGATAAATACAATTAAAATGATACCTATGGCTAGATACTTTTATATTTTTGTACCGATGCGGGCGATCCGATCATCCATTCAAAGTACCGCACTGCCGCAGATGCCATGATCTGTATTGATCACGGCATCTGAGGGGTTAATGGCGGACATCCGCGCGATCGCGGATGTCCGCCATTACCGGCGGGTCCCCGGCTGCTGCTAGCATTCATGGTCGTTAAGGAGTTAATAAATGTGTAAAGATTACATGTCATTTTTAAAGTAAAGTCTACTCTGTTAAAACAAATACCCTCCAAAATTGTGTCTTTTTGTTTATTTCACCCTCCCCCTTCCCACAAATAATATTTTTGGGGATTGTGCTGTACATTGTATGGTAAAATAAAAGGTGTCATTACAAAGTACAATTGGTCGTGAAAAAACAAGCCCTCATATCGCTCTGTGGATGGAAAAATAATAGATGTATATTAAAAGGTGAGGTGGAAAAGACAAAAACACTAAAAAATTTGGCTCTGTCCTAGGCAAAATGGGGTTAAGAATGTGTGATCCAAAACAACTTTACATACAGACTGAGAAATTCAGCCACTCACTGGGCAGAAGCAGAATGCTCACTACAATTATGCTCTATTCTTTTATTCTTTCCTGTTCTTTACCTGCATATGTCAGCAAGTAAAACCGTCGGCCTGTCAAAAAAAAAAAAGCAAAGTACTCAGCATACACTATTCTCACAACCTATCAGGATCTTGAGGCTCCAACAATTTCTATATGTTGCATACATTTTAAAGGGGTACTCCATTGGAAAACTTTTTTTTTAAATCAACTGGTACCAGAAAGTTAAACAGATTTGTAAATGACTTCTATTAAAAAATCTTAATCCTTTCAGTACTTATCAGCATCAGCTGTTGTTATGATCCACAGGAAGTTATTTTCTTTTTGAATTTTCTTTCTGCCTGACCACAGTGCTCTCTGCTGACACATCTGTCCATTTAGGAACTGTCCAGAGTAGGAGAAAATCCCCATAGAAAACCTATCCTGCTCTGGACAGTTCCTAAATTGGACAGAGGTGTCAGCAGAGAGCACTATGGTCAGGCAGAAAGGAAATTAAAAAAGAAAATAACTTCCTGTGGATCATAACAGCAGCTGATAAGTACTGGAAGGATTAAGATTTTTTTTAATATAAGTAATTTACAAGTTTGTTTAACTTTCTGGCACCATTTTTTACACTAACTTGTTCTTGTAGCCCCATTTTTTTCATTTTTTTAAAAGTGGCATATGGAGAAAAAGCCCCCCAAAATTTGTAGCCCAATTTCTCTCGAGTATGTAAATACCTCATATGTTGACATAAAGTTCTCTGTGGGCTCACAACATGATTCAAGAGGGAAAGAGCATTTTTTTAAACAAATTTTGCTGTAATGGTTTTTGGGGGCCATGTTGCACTTAGGAAGCCATAGGGGTGCCAGAACAGCAAAAAAAAAAAAAAAAAAAAAAAACACAAAAAAAAACACATGGCATACTATTTTGGAAACTGCACCCCTCAAGCAACGTAAAAAGAGGTATAGTGAGCCTTACTCCTCAACAACTTTGCGTTGAAGTTGGACGTGAAAATTAAAAATGAGATTTTTAACACTTAAATGATAGTGTTACCCCAAATTTTTCTTTTTCAGAAGGGGTAATAGGAGAAAATTGACCCAAAAATGTAAAGCCCAATTTCTCCCCATTAAAAAAAATGCCCCATATGTGGACGTTAAGTGCTCTGCTGGCGCACTACAATGCTCAGAAGACAAGGAGCAAAATTTGGCTTTTTGAAAGAGCATTTTGCTGAAATGGTTTTTGGGGAAGCATGTGGCATTTAGTGAGCCTTAACTCCTCAACGACTTTGCTTTTGAGTTGGATGTGAAAATGAAAAATTTGATTTTTAACACTAAAATGATGGTGTTGCCCAATTGGACCCCAAAATTTGAAGCCCAATTTTACCAGATTAAGAAAACGCCCCATATGTGGACGTTATGTGCTCTGCTGGCGCACTATAGCTCTCGGAACAGAAGGAGCGCCATTGGACTTTTGGAATTAGAATTTTGCTGAAAGTGAAGTCGGGGGCCGTGTGCATTTACAAACCTCCCATGGTGCCAGAACATCAGAAACCCCCCACATGTGACACCATTTTGGAAACTAGACCCCTCCAGGAACGTAAAAAGGGTTACAGTGAGTACTTACACCTCAGGTTTTTTGAACAGTAGGCCGTAAAAGTGAAAAATTTGATTTTTCACACTATATTGATAATGTTACCCCAAATGTTTCATTTTCACATGGGGTAATAGGGCAAAAGGCCCCCAAAATCTGTAGTGCAATTTCGCCTGAGAAAGAAAATACCCCATATGTGAATGTAAAGTGCTCTAAGGGCGCACTACAATGCTCAGAATCGCAGGAGTGCCATTGGGCTTTTGGAGTGAAAAATTTGTTGGAATTGAAGTCAGAGGCCATGTGCATTTACAAAGCCCCCATTGTGCAAGAACACCAGTAACCCCACACATGTGACAACATTTTAGAAACTACACCCCTTAAGGAAATTAACAAAGGTTATAGTGAGTACTTACACCTCACATGTTTTTTGAACAGTGGGCCGTAAAGTGAAAGAATTGATTTTTAACACTGAATTGCTGGTATTAAAGGGGTACTCCGGTGGTCAACATGTTTTTCCGTTTTTGACTTACCCTATTTGTTTTGCTTAATTTCTATTCTTGTTGTTTAGGCAACTCTATTTCCGTTCTTTGTTGTCTTTTAAATTTGGAACACAATGTACTCTGGACTGGTACAATGGAGTCGAATTCTGAGAATGAAAATCAGGTGAAAGGATTGAAAATTTAAAACTCCATGAAAGTGTGATACTCCCTGAAGCAATCCTTAATGCAGAGGCCCGGATGATCGGGGCAAGTGTCGCACTGAGTGGTGGTGTCCTTCCGAATCCCCCTCTTGCGACACACTCTGCATTTTTTCTGGGATCATCCCTTCTTTCCAGTGTGGGGGACCTCACCTGGAAAGTGTTGGCCGGGGACGGTCTGGGGCACTGACAGTACAAAAGAGTTATACATGGCAACCTGTACCATGTAGACCGCAACTTTTTTGTACTATACCTGTGTTTTCCGCATTGCATTATATGGCTTGAGGACTTGATCAGTTGATCATTGATCAACTCCCCCCATATACCGATTGTAGTCCAGAATACAATCTGGGTTGAGGACTGGTCCCACGGTACCTCGCACAGGGACAGGAGTGCTGCCGTTCCCATGAATTGTGGTGAGCATAAGGACATCCCTCTTGTCCTTATACCTGACCAGCAACAGGTTTTCATGGGTATGGGCACGGGACTCACCACCAGGGAATGGAATTTGGAGGGGATAGGAAGGAAGGCCTCTTTGATTCTTCCGGACTGTCCCACAAGCGAGCATGGATCTGGCGGCGAGGGATGTGAAGAGAGGGATACTAGTATAAAAGTTATCCATGCAAAGGTGGTAACCTTTATCTAGCAATGGGTGCAAAAGGCCCCAAACGATTTTCCCGCTAACACCCAGAGTGGGGGGACATTCTGGGGGTTCAATACGGGAATCTCGTCCCTCATACACCATAAACTTGCAAGTGTATCCTGAGGTACTCTCGCAAAGTTTATACATCTTCACACCATACCACGCTCGCTTGGTAGGGATGTATTGCCGGAAGCTGAGTCTCCCCTTAAAGATGATGAGATACTCATCAATAGCAATCTCCCTTCCAGGGACATAGGCCTCCCAAAATTTTGCCCCGAAGTGATTGATGACCGGCCTGATTTTATACAGGCGGTCATACGGTATGGGTGTGGGGGGGTCATGCTGCATTATCAGCATAATGCAAACATTTCCGAATGGCCTTGAACCGGGGACGTGCCATGGCCATATTGTAGAGTGGGGTATGGTAAAGGATGTCCCCACTCCAATATTGCCTGACACTGTTTTTTTTTGATCAGGCCCATATACAGCACGAGGCCCCAAAATGTCCTCATTTCTTCTGCATCGACTGGGAACCAGCCATTGGGCCTAGCCAAAAGTGAGCCCGGGTTTGCGACGATGAACTGTTGGGCATGCAGGTTCGTCTGGTTAACCACCAGATTGACAAAGTCGTCACTGAAAAAAAAACTGAAATAGTCCATTTCAGTGAACCCGACGATGTCAATCTTGATTCCTGAGTCGCCAACAAACTCAGGAATCACGGGCTCATGGTCCGCTGGCTCAGTCCAGACAAGTTCTCCGGTACGGGGCACCAGTTAACTTGACTGGGGGCGGTTTGACTAGTATTAGCCAGGGGGACTCATACTAGCATGGGGCACAGGGTCAGGAGAAGAGGAGGTTTGCGGTCCCGCATGACAGCGACTCCTCCACTGTGGTGGCTCATCATCAGAACCTTGTCCTCTGAGGTGCTTTTAGTGTCAGAGGCAGGTATGGCATTTTTTTTTTTAACTCCTAACTGTCCCTACCTAATCTAATGCTTTCTCTGACTGCTTTCTGTGCCAAGGGGCCACAGCAAGGGGGCACTTTTTTTTAATTTTAACTGAGGGGAAGATGGCAGCACTGGGCTCTGTCCTGCACACCAGATCTCACAGAAATGGTGGGCAGAATGGAGCAACATGCTCCTACACCCACCTCCCCCCTCCCATACTGCTGTGATTGGTGTGGTCACTAAGGCCACCCAATCGCAGCTGTACTGGGGGGTGGCAACAGTGCCGCCCCCCCCCCAGTACTGTACTGATGAGGATTGGTGGTGTATGTTACATGTGACCCATGTGACCCGGAAGTGCCGCTGACCGCTGGTATATTTTACCAGTGAACTGCGGTGATCGCCGATATGAGGTGATCGCCAGCAATGATTTCAGAAGGCATCCCAGTTCAGTCCCCGCCCGGTGAGCGGCAGGAACCGGAATCGCTGAAAATATCAGGACCCCCTTGGCGATGTTCCGGGATGCCTTCTGAATGATTTCGGCAGGGACCGGATTTCCCACGGGGGTACCCATACTCCCTACGTCCTTAAGGACTCAGGATGCAGGGCGTATGCATACACCCTGCGTCCTGAAGAGGTTAATAAAAAAAAAATGTGAAAGTGAAAAAATATATATATTGTTATAAAATCTAGTAACTTTGTCAACCATTGACATGTATTTTGATGTAACGAGAACTGTATACAGCATAACATTGCAAAGGCCATATTGTCCTGTTGTGCAGATTAACTGAAGTGAAGTAGTTTAATCATCACAGCAAGATCCTGTGGTAAAGTCACTTAAAATATAATCCTCTATGGCAGTGTCACCAACAGCTTGTATACCAGTCCATTCTGAAACTGTATATCCTAATTTCCTGAGAGAGACTAATAGATATTATACTATTTTATTTCATAAGGTAATCAGGTAATATTACATTGGCAAAGAAATGGATGCATTTAAAGTACATTAGCAGGCCATTTAATTCTATCACTAATGCTTTAAAATGATAAGCTGTAATTTACAGTCCAAATGCTTTTATGTACTTTTTGAAATCCAACTATGAACTATAAGACAAAATAACTTTTTTTCAATCTATGGACAGGATCAGGGGCGTTGTTACGATTTAAAGAGATCAGGGGCACAAGCAACAAGGCATATGTCTTGTCCCACCCCCACAATCAATTTATATGCAAGAATTGTAACACATCTGGCTTAGATATACCACCACAATATTAAGAAGATTTTTCTTATTGTTTGGGTGGATGGGCGGTTACTAAAACTGACATAATTTTTTATGTATGATTTTTCTGAAATGCCCGAGAAACAGTTTTAGAGTAAATCATAGTGTGTTGGCTTTCTGTTGCCAGCACCTGTTTTATGCTACCCGCGGTTTTGGGCAGCTTAAAACTGGTAACAGTTTCCCTTTAGTCAAGCCAAATAAAGGCTCTGTAGGCACCCATAGGCCCATGTAAAAGGGCCCAAAGGCAGGCACCAACCTCTTCAGAGACAAGTAATTTCTGGTAGAAATCTCTATTGCAGTGTGGGCCAGATGGAGGGGAAAAGAAAATGTTTTCAAAGAAGATATCTCCTTTTAGTCACTGGATATAAGTGTACTGTAATTATACTATTTGCAGAATGCCAATGTGGTGCAGGTATCTACCAGTATATGTTCAATGGTTACATTGGTATGTTATATATATATTTAAATTAGCTCTTCACACAACCTTTAGAGGTAGTGTGTCCTGCAAAACAGCTCAGCCTCCATTTAAGAAGTCTCAGAACTGATTGGGATTTATGCCAAGCCAGAACTCTCTCCAGAAGGAAAGAGGACCTATCTGCATACAGCTGTTTTGGGGTGTTTGCCCCTCGTCAGTACAGAGCAGGGTGATCTGGCTTGGCTGTGGTGAGAGGCCTGTTGCTTTAAACGGGGTCAGTACTTTCCTCGGGGAGAGGACACCTCTTCAGGTGTAACGGAGATTAAAGTTAGGCCATTTAGCACTCCGCGGGCTTCTGGGTAAAAAAAATATTTAAATTAGCTCACCACACCACCTTCACAGGTAGTGTGTCCTGCAAAACAGCTCAGGCTCCATTTAAGAAGGCTCAGAACTGATTGGGATTTATGCCAAGCCAGAACTCTCTGCAGACGGGTCCTCTTTCCTTCTGGAGAGAGTTCTGGCTTGGCATAAATCCCAATCAGTTCTGAGACTTCTTAAATGGAGCCTGAGCTGTTTTGCAGGACACACTACCTGTGAAGGTGGTGTGGTGAGCTAATTTAAATATTTTTTTTACCCAGAAACCCGCAGAGTGCTAAATGGCCTAACTTGAATCTCCGTTACACCTGAAGACGTGTCCTCGAGGAAAGTACTGACCCCGTATATATCTATGATTATGATATAGAGATATAGTTTGCCCTTTTATAGCACTATAATTAAGTGCACAAAATATGCTAATATACATACATTAGTGCAATGTTTTCCTACCAGTGTGCTTCCAGATTTTGCCAAACGACATCTCCTAGCATGCCAGGACAGACTTGGTGGCCTCTTAGTGCCCTTTCTCTGTAATCATGCCCCTTAAGCGCCTACTCACTTACAACATGTGAAATAAGTATTCAACATGTTACCATTTTTCTCACTAAATATATTTCCAATTCGTTTGGCCACACTGACTATAAGCTGAGCCTGTTTTCCAACGATTTGCTACTTATTCTAACAAGCCTCTCACCTCTTTGTCAGGGTTTTCTGAGCTCTCAGGGTTAAGAGTCAACAATTCAAAATCTGAGGTCCTCTATAATAACATCCTTCTTTCTACTCAAAAACCTATTGAATTGAATTTAGGATCCAGAGTCTTTGGTCCCCTTATTTAGGAATATCTGTAACTAATTCCATATCTTTGCTGTACTTGGCTACCGTATTTATTGGCGCAAAACATGCATTTTTTAAGCAAAAAATTTTAGCTTAAAGTCTACCTGCGTGTTATATATGCTGACAAACTCTTTTTGGCCCCGCAGAAGCCACTGCAATTCAATGATTTAAAGCGGCCGCTTTAAATCATGTAACTGCAGCGGCTTCTGTGGGGCCAGAATTCCGCTGCTGCTGCCCGATTCCCTCCCTATCCCCAGCTTTCATATTTACCTGTCCGGTATCAGCGGCGTTCTGCGTTGTTGCTGTTCGCTGATGAGTGACGTCCTCAGCGCAAAGTCACTCGTCACTGCACAATGCACAGCGACAGCGCAGGATACTGCCAGAGCCTGCAGAAATGCACCCCAGGACAGGCAAATATGATAGCCGGGGATGGGGAGTGAATCGGGCGGTGGGACTCTGGCCCCGCAGAAGCCTCTGCAGTTACCGAAGCGGCTTTTGTGGGGCCAGAGTTTATTGGGGTATACACGCACCTACACGCACCCTCATACTAGCAAGGATATTTGGGTAAAAAAATGTTTTACACAAATTTCTTGGAAAAATTAGGGTGAGTGTTATAGGCCAGTGCGTGGTATACACCGATAAATATGGTAATTATACTACACTTTACAGGGCCAGTTGGGTTGACCACAGCGAGTGGAACCTGCCATATATCTCATGGAACGGCAAGGTACATACTGTTAAGATGGTGGTGCTGCCATGCCTCTTGTACTTTTTCCATTCCTGTGAATCTCAGTTAATTGAGGTCCCTGCAAAAGGATGTGTTTGGCTTTATTTGGCGGGGGTTATCTACAGTTCAATCCATGTAAGGTTATGCATTACCGTGAAAGGATGGGCAGTCTCTCAGTGACAGATTTCCTGAAATATTACTATGGGGCTCTAACAGGTCACGGCAGGTGGTGGATCCTCTAGGCCTTTGTGGATGATGACGTGAGCTGTGCCAGGGAGAAGAGTCTAAGGTGCCACTAGTTTTCATTGAAATTGCACCTTACAGTTCAGATTTTGTCCATTAACAGAACAGATGTAGGAGGGCTTGGCAAGACAAGAGACTGGAAGACGGTGTTTATGGACCTGGGAGGGACCAATGAAGTTACCAGCGGAACCGGAGTCCAAAAGAGCAGAAGGGATGAAAGATGTCTTGGCAGAGGAAAATACTTTAACAGGGGTGGTCATGCAAGGAGAGGTAATATTAACATATATGGAAGCCACTCCTACTGGACCAAGTTGAGAGCGTTCTCCCGGACGCGGAGGACGTAGAGAACAGTCTTTGAGAAAGTACTCCAGACTGACACAATATAAGCACAAATTCTCATTGCATCAACAGGATTTTTCCTGCTGCGTTAAGTGAAAACGGTCCACTTCCATAGCCTCTTTGGCAAGAGGCAAAGTAGAGAGTAGGGGTGGATGTTCGAACATGGGAGCCAGATGAGGTAAATGCCGTGTTCGGGCAGGTTCTTTTTCCAAAGGAAGTTCTTCCTGCCTCTTGGCAAAATGCACATCAATTCGAGTGGCTAAATGGATAAGTTCGCTCAGGTTAGCCGGAGTATCTCGTACAGCGAGAGCATCCTTGAATCTAGAGGAAAGTCTGTTTTTAAAGGTAGCACACAAGGCCTCGTCGTTCCAAGAAAGTTCAGAGGCAAGAGTGCGAAACTGAACCGTGTAGTCGCCAACAGAGGAGTTCCCTTCGCAGAGGTTCAGAAAAGCCGTCTTGGCAGAGGAGGCTCACGTGGGTTCTTCAAATGCATTGCGGAATTCTGCAAGGAAGGCTGACAAGTTCAAGGAGACCGGATCTCAGAGACGATCCCAGAGAGGAGTAGCCTAGGCCAAAGCTTTTCCAGACAGTAGACTGAACCCAAACGCCACTTCAGCATGCTCCGTCGGGAACAGATCTGCCATGAGTTCAAGATGGATAGAACACTGCATCACAAAGCCTCTACACAGCTTGGGATCTGTCATATTTTGAAGGCGAGGGCAAACGAAGCTTGGTCCCGGAGGAAGCTGTAGACACAGGAGGAGGCTCAGGAACAGGTGGCTGTTGCTGTTGTTGCTGCTGAGCGACAAGAAGCTATTGCACCATGGCTGAGAGTTGATTCAGTTGTTGCGCCTGATGGGCTAACTGCTGCGACTGCTGAGCCACGATGGTGGAAAAATCCGAGACATCTGGCAAAGGCACCCCAGTGGGATCCATGGCCAGATCTTACTGTAAGGGGTCACGGCAAATGGTGGATCCTCTGGGCCTATGTGGATGATGACGTGAGCCATGCCAGGGAGCGGAGCACCAGGGCCCGCTGCAAAGCAGGATGGTCTTGCTACAGCAGGCGGCACCCAGGTCGCTACCCCAGGTATGACTCGTCCACACAGGTAGCTGGGAGGTGGCGTGGCACAGAAAGAGACTGGCAGGATGTGGCAAGATGGCAGTAGGACAGGGCAGGTAACACAGGTGCAGGGTAGGTAAGGTAGCAAGGAACAGGTACACATTAACTGAGACACAGGACTTTCACAATGGCAATAGACAACCAAAGATCCGGCAGGGAACCAAGGGAGCAGCTGATATTTAAGGATCAGGGTGCAGGTGTAGACACTTGACTAAATGAGCACTGGCCCTGTAAGAGTGAGAGCTCCGGCGCATATGTACCCTAGGAGGCGGGGGCACGCCCTCGGGGGGTTCGAGGACAAGGAGGTAAGTGACGGGCTGGGACTTGCATGCGGGCGCGTCCTGCAATGCGAATCCCAGCCCCGCTGGCAGTGGGGACATGACAAGAGAGCACTCACAGCCATTTGGGGTCTCCTTGGGATCTGTCCTGGTTAAACCTTACTTCTTGGCAGTTCTGATGTGGTCTACTTCCCTAATTGTTCACTTGGTTTCTTCCTCCGCACAGTTTGTACTCTATGGGGGAGATTTATCAAGACCTGTGCAGAGGAAAAGTTGCCCAGTTGCCCATAGCAACCAATCAGCTTGCTTCTTTCATTTTTAGCAAGGCCTCTGTAAACTGAAAGAAGCGATCTGATTGGTTGCTATGGGCAACTGAGCAACTTTTCCTTTGCACAGATTTAGATAAATCTCCCCCTATGTCTTTGGCGAAATCTTTTCTTCTGTTTTCTTTCCCTTCAATCTGTCTCCTCTCCTCTGACACCTCTCATTCATAATCCTTCCTTCCTACCCTGTCTTCGTGCTACTGACTTCCAATTGTGGGTTGCCCAAAAACTGACCAGGCTTTCTGATTTCTGTATGTAAGAGGTTTATAACTATTGAGACCTTCACTGACCGATTTCACCCACCTACCTCTGAGTCTTTCCAACTCTGCCAATTTTTTTCATATTTAGGTGTGATATTATCTGGGTCAGTGTCTATTTCCTCAACCATGTTTGAATCTACAGCCTTGTACTAAGCCCTGTCCAAACGTTTACTTTCTATTCTCTATAGCCACCTCAATGTACCTAAAGAACAGAAGATATGCTTCATGTCACAGTGGGAGGAGGACTTTCAGTTCACTCTTACACAGCAACATTCGCAGGCATATTGTGGGGTTCTTCTTAGTAGAGGCAGTTGGCAGGTGTTCTTGATTGAGACCTCTCTAAGGATTTTGCATAGGACTTACTATGTGCCCTCACATCTTCATAACATGCTCCATAGCTTTTCACATTCATGTTTGAGGGGTTGTGTTCAGAAAGGGGATATGCACTGTATGTGGTAGACTTGGTTTTATTGTCTCTTTCATCCCCCTATCCCCCCCTATCCCCTACCTTTTGTTTACTGGGATATCAAACCTCTCCCATATGCCCAATTGGTTGTTCCATCTCTCCAAATATATTCTACTAGAAGTACACATACATGTCGCAACTCAGTGGAAACAGCCAGATCCCTTGATAGGGTCAAAGGTAGGGTAAATTCAATTGTTTTATTAGAAAAATTAAATGCTTTGAGGGGATAGATTCAATGTGACGTGGGAGCCATGGATGTCGTCCTTCCATTGCCCAAACCTACGCTATTGCATGTTACTATAGTGACATCTCTGACTCTCTCTTCCTACTCTTAGCTTATCATTTAACTGGACCTTTTGATTGATTCCCTTGTCATACATGTTCTCTATTTCATGGACTAGGATTCTTGTTCTGTACACCACCTTGTCGTGTTACTTAGTGTTGGGTTGCATCCTGTTGATATGTACTATTTTTTACTGCATACCGTATTTTTCACCAGATAAGACACTCCGGCATATAAGACGCACCCAATTTTAAAGGGTGAAAATCTAGAAAAAAAAGATTCTGAACTTTCAACCTGCGGACCTCCAGATGTTGCAAAACTATAACTCCCAGCAAGCCCGGACAGCCGTTGGCTGTCCGGGCATGCCAGGAGTTGTAGTTTTGACACATCTGGAGGTCCGCAGGTTGAAGACCACTGGTATAGGAGGTAATACTCACATGTCCCCGCCGCTCCAGACCTGTCACTGCTCGTCACCGCTGCCCTGGATGTCGCCTTCCATCGCTGTCGCCGCATCCCCGGGGTGTCCCCGTCGCTCCAGAACGTCTCTGCTGCCGGGGATCCTCGCTCTCCGTCATCACGTCGCTATGCACGCCGCTCCTATTGGATGACGGGACGGCGTGCGCGACGACGTGATGACCACGAAGGAGAGCGCTGGCCATACAGGGGATCCCGGCACGGAGCAGACACCAAGGAGGCAGGTAAGGTCCCTCCCGGCGTCCTGTAAGCTGTTCGGGACGCTGCGGTTTCACCGCGCCGGTCCCGAACAGCCCGACCGAGCAGCCGAGTCAGTGTCGCTTTCGCTTCAGACCCGGCGGTCAGCTTTGATCGCCGCGTCTGAAGGGTTAATACAGGGCATCACCGCGATTGGTGATGTCCTGTATTAGCCGCGGGTCCCGGCCGTTGATGGCCACAGGGACCGCCGCGATAGGACAGGTTTTAATGTGTATTTGCCGTATAAGACGCACCTACTCCCCCCCCCCAGTTTTGGAGAAGAAAAAGTGCGTCTTATACGGCGAAAAATACGGTATATGTTTGCATCTCAATAAACTTGATTTATTTTACACTAAATATATTTTCAAAGGTGCTATTGACATGAAATTTTCACCAGATGTTGGTCACAGCCCAATAATCCATAAATACAAAAAAACTAAAACAAATAAGCTCAGAAATGAAGTTAAGTGTAATAATGTGAAATGACACAGGAAATAAGTATTGAACATGCTGATATTTATTTAATGCTTTGTACAAAAGCCATTGTTGGTAATGACAGCTTCAAGATGACTCTTGTATGGAGAAACTAGTTGGATGCATTGCTCTGATGTGATTTTGGCCCATTCTTTCACACAGTCTTGAAATCTTGAAGGTTCTGTGGGCCTCTTCTATGAATCATGATCTTCAGTACTTCCCATAGATTTTCATAGATTTGCAGTAGAATTTAAATCAGGTGATTGGCCATTCTTGCAGCTTTATTTTCTTACTTTAAAACCATTTGAGAGTTTTCTTTGCTGTGTGTTTGGGATCATTGTCTTGCTGAAATGTCCATCCTTGTTTCATCAGCATCCTGATAGATGGCAGCAGATTTTTGGCAAACATTTCCCCTTTAAATTTGCCCGTTCATCATGTTTATTTTGTCTTCATCTGACCACACTATATTATCCCATTATTCTGCTGGCTTTTTCACATGTTGTGTATCAAACTTTAAATAAGTCTAAATGCTTTTTATTCAGCAGTGGAGTCAAGAGCGTGTATACAGGCCGTGGCGGTGAAGTGCATTACTTCCTGTTTTCTTTGACACAACAGTACTTGCCAATTCCAGGTCTTTTATAAGCTCTCCACAAGTGGTCCTTGCCCATCGGACAACTCTTCTGATTATTTTTTTCCTCTTCTGTCAAAAATCTTATGAGGTGAACATTGTTGAGGCAAATTGTGGGTGAAATGATTGTCTTTCCACTTCCGTATTGTAGACCCAACAGTGCTCACTGGAACATTCAGAAGCTTAGAAATACGTCTGTAACCAATGTCATTATTATGTTTTGCAACAATTAAGTTTAAGGCTAAGTTTACACTTGGTTTTTTTCCTGGCAGTTTTTGGATATCTGCCACTGCCGATTTTGAGCCAAAGTCAGAAGTGGATCCATAAGGGAGGAGAAGTATAAGTCCTTCCTTTATATGCCCTATTCCTTTTGAATACACTTCGGCTTTGGCTCAAAAACTGCCAGAAAAATAACAAGTGGAAACTTAGCCTCAAAGGTCTTGAGACAGCTCTTTGCTTTTAACCATCAAGAGATTTTTGGCAGTGGCGTACTAAGGGGGGGGGGGGGGGGGGTACGGGGGTCTGCCCCGGGTGCCAAATGCTCTAGGTACGCCCCTGTGTCCTGGCTTTCCATACCTTTTTTGGTTCTCCTTTTCTTCATGTTTTTAATACTTTTTCCCTGTGTAATTTCACATTTTTGAGCGTTTTTGTTTTGTTTGTATGTGTGGATTACTTATGCGTGTTTGCGTGTTTTTACTAACATCTGGAGAAAATGTTATGTCAATAGCACCTTTGGAAATATATTTAAAGAGAAAAATCGTAATGTGTTCAATACTTATTTTACCTGCTGTATAATTCTCCTTATTGCCCCACTCAGAAATCATACCCCTATAATGCTCCATGGTGGCCCCACCCAATATTAATGCCCCTTAGTGCCCCCCACTCAGCAGTAATGTTCCTTATTGTCCCCAAATAATTCCCCATAGTGTCCCTATTGACTATTGATGCCCCCTATAATACCTCCCTTAGTGCCTCCACTGAGTATTGATGTCCACCCTTAGTGCCCCACAATTAGTAATCATCCCCCTTAGGGCCCTTAACTTAGTTATTGCCCCTACTGATTATTGATGTTTCTACAGTTTGATTGGAGTCCACCTGTGGTACATTCAGTTGATAACACATGACAGGACCATGCATATCAGGGCGAACCTAAGCCATGAGGAAGAAATTACCACCTCTGAGTCAGGATTGTCAGGATTGTGTAGAGGCAACAATCTGGAGAAGGGTAGAAAAAAAAAGTTACCAAGTCACGGTGGCCTTGTAAATTCTTAATTTTCCTACCTAAGTAGTCAGGGGAGAAGGGCCTTAGTAAGAGAGATGACTAAGAATACAGTGGGCACTCTGACTGACCTCCAGATGGGAGAAATTTTCAGAAGGTCAACCATCTCTACAGCACTCTACCAATCTGTCCGAGTGGAGAAAAATAAGCCTCTTCTCTATAAAAGACAAACAAAAGCCCAAGACACAAAAAAATAAAATAAAAAAAAAGCACTGTGAGAAACAATTCTCTGGTTTTTCACGCTCCCTCCCATAGATATGAATGGAGGGGCGTGGCAAGACGTCCCCAGTCCCGAAAACCCGGAGGATTCCGAAACTGGAGACGCAGCTCCCGCGGTCAGACATCTTATCCTCTATCCTTTGGATAGGGGATGAAATGTCTTTGACCGGAATACCCCTTTAATAGATGTCACAATTTATATTGAACATAATGTAGACTTCGGGCCGTACTTATGTCCACAAAAATAAAAATGTGTACAGAGAAGATTTGAAGAACATGAAGTGGAATTAAAGTGTTTGAAGTGACCACTGAAAGAAAGTGTTACCAGGAGACAAAAACTCTTGTTAAGTAAAAGTACTTGATTCTCAGACCTTCGGATTAATGGACTAATTTGAAAGTAAATGTTAGATACATAACAATTGCTTGGGTAGCATGGCAAACAAGTACCTTGTCTAGTCTACTTACTCTTGTCTCTGTTTTGTAGTCGTCTACTGATTAATGTGATAAGACAAAGCACTTGAGGTCAGGCCCATTATGTCTGGCCTATGGCTGTGACCACTGAGTCTCTGTACTGTCTGCACAGAGCCTCAAGCCATTACCTATCAGTCTTTCTGAAGATTGTACTATCTCAGTAGTGTTTAGTAGAAATTATACCATTAATCTATATCAACAAAAGCTATTCTACCCTATGGCTAATAAATGATCTGTACAAAAAGCGTATGATTTAGGATGAATGTCTGGGCCCATGTCATCATTTAGCAAATTGAGATAACTGGGGCCATGTATAAAGTTAGATATACCTATTAATAGATACCTTTCCATAAGACCACCTCTGCTCTATACTAGATTTTTTTTTTGGTTCCATGATTTTCTGCCTATGTTCCCTTCTTTGAGAAAACTAGTTTGCTGCAAATTTGGGTAGTAAACAAAGTTTCTATAAACAGAGTTACAAAATGGCTCAAACAGCTGAACAAAACAATAAAGTTTGACATTCATTCTGCTTATAAATGATTTTTTTTTACATTTTTTTTTTTTTACACTGAAGATGAGTGTCAAAATACTGCATATGCACATAGTCTTAAGGTTAAAATATATTGTTAAATAAGCTACTAAATTTAAATAAACTTTATGATGTGTAGATCCTTTTATAATCTTCAATAACTAATATGTTGTAATATGTATACAGACAATCTAATAAAAAATATTTTCGATTAAATAAAAGAAAACGTAGAAGTCAGGGCTTTCGGGGAAAAATGTTACTAAAAAAGTGTTGTAAAAGCAATTACAATATATATATTTTTGTTATATTTTTATTTTTTATTTTATTTTTAAATAAAACTAGTAGATTACAGTAAATGCCCATATAGTAAACACTATAATGATGATCAATAATTGTCATCAATAAAAATGGTTCATTTGTTTATTTTCTGCAAATAACCCATAATAAAAGTTTATGTAAGATTAGATGCTTACGTATGTGCATCTCATCTTACAAAAAACAAGCTCTCGTACAAATATTTTTCACAAAATTAAAAATTAAATAAAATGTCTGTCAGTACAATTTCACACCTTGTAGCAGACAGCTGCCTCTCTCCCTATGTTAAAAAATGTTACTTAAAAATGTACCATAATCAGTGTATATATGGTGGGTGAAAGGAACTGAGGCATTAGGTTCTCACTGTAATTTTCACCCAAGGGCCAAATGAGCATGGAGCCAACCCTGCCACTGTCGGCAGACATCAGGAAACAAGCAGGCTGCCCACTTACACATTAGACTGTTAGTAGATTATGAGACCCTAACTCATCTGTGGTTTCTAAATAAGGTGTCACAGGAAGAATATGAGTACTGTAACACAGATCACTAAGGCTGCATTACCAATTGGCAGTGCTAAAGACTCATTCCATCAGGGACAGTCCGGACGTCGAGGAGGAAGAGGAGTAATTCTCCCCCTCTCCCTTGTGTGTCTTTTATCTTTCAATAAAGCTTCAGGCCTGTGATCTCCCCTCCCTGTGCTGTTTTCCCCAACCCACAAAAACTTTAATGCCCAGGGCGGGAAAAGGGGTTAAATAAACCAAGAAAAACCTCCAAACCCCAGTCACCAAGGTGACGGGGTAAATAACCCTTATTGAAAATTCCCTCCCTAACTGTAAATATAAAACTTCACTTTTATTTCACTATAATTAAAAAAGTCCCCTGTAGTGAATAAAATTAGCAGGCTATTCCCTCAACTAGTGTAACTTCTCCTATCTGGAGTTCACAGTAATATGTACTTGACAGTGGCTGCAGACCACTGTCGATTGGGGAAAGTGCTGCAAATAAAATGTAATCAATCTGTCTCCCCTACATGTTTCGTGGTATGACCCACGTCCTCAGGGGTTAAGAGACAAATGGCCATTTGTCTCTTAACCCCTGAGGACGTGGGTCATACCACGAAACATGTAGGGGAGACAGATTGATTACATTTTATTTGCAGCACTTTCCCCAATCGACAGTGGTCTGCAGCCACTGTCAAGTACATATTACTGTGAACTCCAGATAGGAGAAGTTACACTAGTTGAGGGAATAGCCTGCTAATTTTATTCACTACAGGGGACTTTTTTAATTATAGTGAAATAAAAGTGAAGTTTTATATTTACAGTTAGGGAGGGAATTTTCAATAAGGGTTTTTTACCCCGTCACCTTGGTGACTGGGGTTTGGAGGTTTTTCTTGTTTTCCCCAACCCATCTCCCCTATCGTGGTTCCCTATGCTTTGTTGTTGGATGTTGTACATACTGTTTGTTTTAAAAAAGTTTTTAAAATGTATGCAGGAGGGTTTGTGTAACATGTAGTATGATGTTTAGCATAGGGAACCTATGCTATACATTATGCTGTCATGCTATGTATGGTGAATGTATTATTTGTTGTATAAATGATTGACAATTGATTGCAAATAAAGTTATTTTCAATCAAAATAGTTTTTGGGGCAAACAGCCACTGCAGTTTTAAGCCAGAAATGTATTCAAAAGCAATTTAAAATATAAGGTAAGAATTTATACTACTTCTTCCTTATGGATCCACTTCTGGCGTAGGCTCAAAAACTGCACTGGCAGTTTTCCAAAAAACTGCCACATGGAAATCCAGCCTAAGAATAAGTTCACCAATAAAGAATCCACTGCTGAAAATCGGCAATAGATTATGTTGCTCCCCATTATTTTCAATGGGTCGGCAGCAAATTTGCTGCACATTTTCTACTGCAGCAATTTCACAGCGGAAAATCTGCAGCAGAATTTCCATAGAGGATTATATATGTGTGAATGTACCCTTAAATGCTCACTCATGCCTTACTTTGCCACATATACAAAACATTTTGCTCTTTCCTATTGTGCTTTTTAGTATTGCACAGAATCACCTTAGATAGTTAAAAGAACAAGACACTGGAAAGCAAAACATTTTGTCAACATACTGCTTATAACATAAAGAACTAAATAAATTGGACTTAAATGGGTATTCCAGGATAATTTTTTTTTTATTTGTTGGTGGGGGTGGGGTGGGCTGCAAAAAACAAACAAACAAAAACAATACTTACCTACTCCATTTCCCCACAGTTATTGGTTTGCTGACTTCTGGTCCCCCCCACTTGTAGTTTCTTTCGATACGACCTGTTGAAACAAACCTACTGCTTATCCTATCACTGGCCACGCTTAGTCTTTGAAGCAGCTACAACGGGGGACTGGAATTCTTTGAAACACCTACCCCCAGCAAACTATTAAAAATTAAGTCTTGGAATACCCCTTTTTTATTTTTCTATATTTGAATATACTCATAACACTGTGTGTGTATATATATATATATATATATATATATACACACAGAGAGAGAGAGAGAGAGAGAAACCTCTTTGAGACAACCATTCAAAATTGCACAAAAAAGTGGTCTCAAAAAATGCATAATAAAAAGGAACTGAAAATCCATCACAGAAAATCTGGTTTGGGAAAAGGGATGGTCTTCCCAAAGAGGTGGTCTTTTTAAAGATGTTCTACTGTATACACTGCATATTTGCTTTTTCATCTTAGTTGGCAGTATGACACTTGTCTTGTAGAACAGTAGTCACAAGCATGGTGCCTGTGGTCAACATCTCTTGTCTAACATGTTTCTTTTGTAAACATCAAAGACACGGACAATTGATTCCCATTATCATATCTTACTCAGAAGCCAACTGATAGAAATGTCTCCACCCTAATGATTAAGCCCCATTCAGGTAAAAGTAAAGTAATAGGACCCTCATTGCCTGTGGGTATGCAATTGAAAGTAGTGACTCCACTGTCCATTTGTTGGTCTGGACATTAAGAACCTTATTCTTGGCAAATAGCCTATGCACATAAAATCTTCCTAAAGCTATGATAAATAAGTAGATAGATAGATGATAAATAAATGTTGAGCGATTAGATTAGTCTAAAATAAAGTGATTAAAAAAGTTTTAACAAAGTATAAAAAATAGGGCTCATTGTGTCAGTGTCTGCACTAATGGCTGTTTTATTATTGAATTAAATTTATGGTCATTTTCTAAAGAGTAAAAACTGCATTTTTGCCACAAAAATACATTGTGTAAACACTGCCTAAATGTTATGTATCCTGCATGAAGCACATTGTAAACATTAAATGTGCCAGAATTTCTCTTTTTTTATTACCTCACATTCAAGAAAACATGGAATAAAAGGCAATCCAATAGTTCCATCTGTGCCAAAATGCTACCAATAAAAACTACAGAAAAAGTAATGACTCATACAGCTTCATCAACGGAAAAATAAAAACTTATAGGTGGCAGAATATGGCGAATATAGCATTTTAAAGATGTAATAAAAAACATGAAAAACTATTTAAATTGGCTACCTCTGAATACAGCATTTTTAATCCCTTTAGGACATCAGCCATACATGTATGCCCTAGTCCCGCTCCCTTTCTATGAAGTGCGCTCAGGAGCTGAGTGCACTTCATACCCTGCGGGTCCTGGTTGCTGATCAGGCTGATGCCTGGCATTAACCCTTTAGCCACCATGATCAAAGTTGAATGTGGCGTCTAAAACTTCAAGAACCTCATCATGGCTAGCTCAGGGGGCTGATCGAGAGCACCACAACAAAATCGCGGGCTCACGATCATCCGAGAGGATGACAGGAGAGTCCTTACTTGCCTCCTCATCTGAAGCAATGAAGCGCCGATAACACTGATTAATGCTGTGCTATAGCACAGCACTGAACACTGTATGCAATCTGTGTAAATCAAATGTAAAAAAATTAAAAAAAGCTAATAAATGTGAATAAGCCCCTTCCCTAATAAAAGTATTTCCCATTTTTTCAATAAAATGTATGTAAAAAAATAAACATGTGGTATGCGTAAATGTCCAAACTATTAAAATATAATGTTTATTGCTCCCCAAAAATGTATAAAAAATTATCAAAAAGTACCATCAAAACAAAATTGGTACCAATAAAAACTACTAATCACAGAGCAAAATTATTCCTTATACCGTCCAGTACACAGAAAAATAAAAAGATTTCTAGGGATCAGAAGAGGACAATTTTATTTATGTATACTTATTTTCGTACAAAAAGTTATACTTTTTTAAAAGTAGTAAGATAAAATAAAAACTATATAAATGGAGTATCATTTTAATGCATCATTTTTACCCTAAATTGCATTGTGTAGAAACAGAAGCCCCCAAAAGTTACAAAATGTTTGGAGCGATGTTTTTACAAAGTAAAGTTGGTGGTGCAAAAACAATCCCTCATATGAATCCTTAGCTAGGAAACTGAGGGCATAGCTGTAAGGCGAGGAGAAAAAAAATGAAAGTGCAAAAATAAAAACTCTTTAAAGGGGTACTCTAGGAGATAAGATGTCTGATTGCGGGGTCCCACCGCTGGGGACCCCCGCAATCTCTCCTGCAGCACCCACTTGTCATCAGCTGCACGAAGCGAAGATCGCTCCGTGCAAGTCAAGTCATTTTCTAATTCATCCCATGATAGGGAATTTTATATCAAACAATTTCTCAATTGTTGCTCTACCAACGTTCTCTATGTCATTGAGTGCATAGAATGCAAATTCAAATATGTGGGTTGCACCAAACGAAAATTCTAAACTAGAATTTTGGAGCACCTCAATGACATAAACAACACTGCTAGACGCACAAAATCTGCTGCATCTTCCCACTTCAAAAACATACATGCAGGTTCAGATTGTGTGTTTAGAGCCTACGCCATTGAAAAAGTATACCAGCATTCCCGAGGAGGAGATCTGCACAGACGGCTTCTCAACCGAGAGGCCTTCCGGCAATTCACCCTCAACACGGCAGAACCTTTTGGTTTGAATACCCGCAAGGAATTATTTTTAGGATTGTTAGGATTTATTTTGATTTTCCAGTGCTGTGAATACATTTACAATTTCTTTCACAACTTATCTGCATTTATAATGCTTTCAGCGTTGGTGTAATTATTCAGTCTCTTTGATTTACTGTAGTACATTTTTTCTGTTAACATGAAACCCAGTGTGAACGACTGCATATATTTTATGTGAAGCATTAGCTGATGGTATCAGCAGTATCTCGCTGACACCGGGTGTTGAGGTTTTTTTGATATTCAATACTTGTATCACCCACATTATTCACATGGACTTAATTGATTGGTTTTAATTCACCTGTGCATACCCCTTGTTTGCTACTTGCATTGTCTATAAAAGCAGACCTTGTGCTTTTGTATGCTAGCTGTGACAAAGGACGGATTTCCGTCCGAAACGCGTCCAGTATTTCTCCACCACTCACTTGATGTATTGATTTTATATTCAATTAGCCGGAATTGCAAGACTCTGCTGGATCACTTGCAATTTTTTCGTTCACGTTGCCCACCTGGTCCGGGCGGATCCGTGCAGAGATTTGGGGGAGGTGAGCTGACTTTTTTTTTTTTACATGAGAATACTGGCATTTAAACCTTGATAAATGACCCTTATAGTATTACATACATTTGGAAAATATAGGGGAGATTTATCAAAATCCGTGCAGAGGAAAAGTTGACCAGTTGCCCATAGCAATCAATTAGACCGCTTCTTTTATTAATAAAAATGCCTCTGAAACATTTAAAAAAGCTATCTAATTTGGTTGCTATGGGCACCTGGTCAACTTTTCCTCTGCACAGGTTTTTATAAATCTCCCCCTCTGATTATAAGAACATTTCCAAAAATCTTTCCACTGATTGTAACACCTAAGGGCAGGAAGAAAGTAACTTTAGGGTGTTACAACATATTTTTGCCGCTTGCAAACTGGCCATAAACATTAGCTATTTATCAGCGGCTCCAGCTAATTTTGACAGCATCTGCCCCTCAATGTCTCCATTTGGCAATAATGCTCAGACAGACTGGATTTTAGCCTGTTCCATCCTTTGTTTCCCTGTGAGACAAGCAATACCAAAAATGTCCAAGAGCCACTTATCTCACTTCTCAATTTGAAATGACATGCAGATTCTAGGTCTTAGGCACCTTTCACACTATAAAGTTGCTCCTTTAAAAGACCCATTATAAACTTCCTTTAGAAAAGCCTTAAAAACGGATGTTAAATGGCCGTTACAAAATCCCATTAAAGTCTATGGGATTTTTTGATTATCAGTTATGACCCGTTATAGCCCATCATGAATAACGGACGTTATTTGTGACAAAAGAAAAAAACAAACATGCACAAATTTTTCTTCCGTAACAAGAAACGGGTAAATTAATGGCCGTTATAACGGAAGTTATTAAGCAGGGAAGCGGGTGGCATGCTCCACTCCCCTGCAATGTACGCTGTATTTTACTTCCATTTTTAAATTCCCTGTCAAGAGCCCAGCGATTCTATATATCTGAAGGCAGCATCAACAGACGATGCTTTTGTATGTCGGGGCCAACGGCTATCCGACAGCGCAGACTGCTTCAGCTGCCGCCGGTTACGGTGCCCTGTAAGCTCCGGTGATGGTTACTTGCCTGTCCACGGCGCTCCAGGATGTCATCTTCAGGATCCCCTGCATCGCTGTTGCTCTCCATCGTCGTCATCATGTCACCGTGCACTCCGTCCCGTCATCCAATAGGAGCGGCGTGCGTAGTGATGTAATGGCGGCAATGAGGAACGACGATCCCAGGCAACAGAGATGTTCCGGAGCAGCGGGGACACCTCGGGGATGCAGCAACAGCGATGGACGGCAACATCCAGGGCAGCGGTGATGGCGGGGACAGGTGAGTATAACGTCCTATACTTAACATTGCACGGATCCCTCAACATACGATGGTTTCAACAAACGATGGTTAATTTGGAACGAATTACCATTATATGTTGAGGGGCCACTGTATATCCCCCCCCCCTCCCCGCATCATAAGCTCCCGGAAGCGCTATGAATGAAAAGTATTCTATTAGCAGCCTCTCAGCCCGGCCGTCCCGATGCGCTGCTGAAAGAATACTTGTCTTTTATAGCGCTGCGGCAGTATATGTACATATAGCAGTATCTGGCCCCCACAGTGCTTCTATGTCTGGCCCCCACAGCGCTTCTACAGCGCTATAAATGAAAATCATCCGGCCCGATGCGCTGCTGATAGAATACTTTTCATTCATAGCGCTGCGAAGGCATATGATTATAGAAGCGCTGTGGGGGCCAGACATATGGATATATGTCTGACCCCAACCGCACATCTATATACAGGGGGGGGGGAGAATCATACATATACACATGGGGGGAATAAGGGGACGCACTGAAATTTTTAAAACCCCGCCAGGAGCCCTGAATGGCTCCTCCGTACCGGCCATTCAGGGCTCCCGATGGGGAATTAAAAAAATTGAAGTAAAATACACCGTACATCGCAGGGGAGTGGAGCATGCCGCCCGCTCCTCCTGTTTAATAACTTCTAATCGCATCGGGTCTAAGAATAGAGACCTGGTGTGATCATTCCCTCAGCCCCTGTACTACAACCGACATTATGGTACAGAGTCCGTTCCATAATGGGGATAGTAGTACAAACACCAATGTAGCCTCCCCAGCCACCAGCAGACTCCTGCAGCATGTAAACTACTACTCCCATCATGGAAACAAGTCTGTTCCATGATGGGAGTAGTAGTGAAATGAAAAACAAAACTCTGAGGTGGAATAAAAAAAGGAACGAGGAAATTCAAGGAAAGAAATTATATGTATGTCATCAGAATAGCTTTAATGTTGCATTTGTATTTCTGTACAGTAAATACTGATGAACTGTTTTCTAGACAGGAAGTTTAATCACACTTTAAAAAAAGATGCATACTAAATTAAAACAATGGTGAAATATAGATGCGCCCATATTTGAATCCCTTTTCATAGACTTCAATAGGCAGATTCTATGCAAAAACAGATAAGCTTTGTATTTGGGTCCACAAAATGCATGTAATAAAGATGCAAAATGTGCTCTTATGGAATTGGCTTAAAATTGTTGTAAAGTCTTCCTTCATAATTGCCACATACTGAGCAAATAGCACATATCAGTTTAAAAAGTATTGCTATTTGATTTTGAACCTAATCAAGTAGTCTGTACATTTAGAGAAACATTTTATTTACAGACTGTCTCTTATCATTTAAATTGCTGGACAAACAAAAAAAACAAGCTAACACTGTCTGCAGCTACTAACCTGCATGTATCAGTAGCCATCAGAGACAGCGCCCCTCCCATTCTTACCTGGCTAAGACTAATCTAATTGTCTTCATTTGGAAAAACTATGTCATGAAAAATATATGCTGGCCCTAGACACAGAGATTTCTGTGTTTTCAACTAATGATCCAATATCTAATCTGAACAATACTAAAACAAGGGCTTAAAGGGGTACTCCGGTGGAAAACTTTATTTTTTATCAACTGGTACCAGAAAGTTAAACAGATTTGTAAATTACTTATATTAAAAAATCTTAATCCTTCAAGTACTTGCGGAATACTACAGAGGAAATTATTTTCTTTTTCAAACACAGAGCTCTCTGCTGAATCACGAGCACAGTGCTCTCTGCTGACATTTCTTTCCATTTTAAGAACTGTCCAGAGTAGGAGAAAATCCCTATAGCAAACATATGCTGCTCTGGCCAGTTCCTAAAAACAGTTCCTGGACAGAAATGTCAGCATGAGAGCACTGTACTTGTGATGTCAGCAGAGAGCACTGTGTTCCAAAAAGAAAGCTAATATGTACTGGAAGGATAAAGATTTTTTTAATAGAAGTAATTTACAAATCTGTTTAACTTTCTGGCACCAAAAAAATGTCCACGGTAGTACCCCTTTAACCCCTTAACCCCTTAACCCCTTAACGACGCAGGGTTTTTCAGTTTTTGCATTTTCGTTTTTTCCTCCTTACCGTTTAAAAATCATAACCCTTTCAATTTTCCACCTAAAAATCCATATTGTGGCTTATTTTTTGCATCACCAATTCTACTTTGCAGTGACATTAGTCATTTTACCCAAAAATCCACGGCGAAACGGGAAAAAAAAATCATTGTGAGACAAAATCGAAGAAAAAACACAATTTTGTAAATTTTGGGGGCTTCCGTTTCTACGCAGTGCATATTTCGGTAAAAATTACACCTTATCATTATTCTGTAGGTCCATACGGTTAAAATGATACCCTACTTATATAGGTTTGATTTTGTCATACTTCTGGAAAAAATCACAATACATGCAGGAAAATTAATACGTTTAAAATTGTCATCTTCTGACCCCTATAACTTTTTTTATTTTCATGCGTATGGGGCGGTATGAGGACTCATTTTTTGCGCCTTGATCTGAAGTTTTTAACGGTACCATTTTTGCATTGATAGGACTTATTGATCGCTTTTTATTCATTTTTCATGATTTAAAAAATGACCAAAAATGCACTATTTTGGACTTTTGAATTTTTTTGCGCGTATGCCATTGACCGTGCGGTTTAATTAATTATATATTTTAATAATTTGGACATTTCCGCACGCGGCAATACCACATATGTTTATTTTTATTATTATTTACACAGTTTTTTTTAAAACATTTTTTTGCAATGTTATAGCTCCCATAGGGACCTATAACACTGCACACACTGATCTTTTACATTGATCAGTGGTTTCTCATAAGAAACCACTGATCGATGATTCTGCCGCTTGACTGCTCATGCCTGGATATCGGGCACTGAGCAGTCATTCGGCGGTCGGACAGTGAGGAGGCAGGTAGGGATCCTCCTGCTGTCCTGTAAGCTGTTCGGGATGCTGCGATTTTGCCGCGGCTATCCTGAACAGCTTCCTGAGCTAACCGACATGCTTTCACTTTAGACGCGGCGTTCAACATTGAACGCCGCGTCTAAAGGGTTAATAGCGTGCAGCACCACGATCAATGCCGCGCACTATTAGCCCCGGGTCCCGGACGTTGTTAGAGGCCGGGCCCGACCTGCTATGATGGGGTGGCCCCACGTTATAGATTGGGAGCGGACTCATGACATACGCGTACGTCATGGCTCCTTAACAGGTTAAAGGGGTACTCAGGTGGAAAACTTTTTTTTTAAATCTACTGGTGCCAAAAAGTTAAACAGATTTGTAAATTACTTCTATTAAAAAATCTTAATACTTCCAGTACTTATTAATTGCTAAATACTAGAGAGGAAATTTTTTTCTTTTTGGATTTCTTTTCAGTCAGTCCACAGTGCTCTCTGCTGACACCTCTGTCCATTTTTGGGATTGTCCAGAGCAGCATGTTTGCTATGGGGATTTTCTCCTACTCTGGACAGTTCCTGACACAGACAGAGGTGTCAGCAGAGAGCACTGTGGACAGACAGAAAAGAAATCCATAAAGAAAAGAATTTGATCTGTAGTATACAGCTGCTAATAAGTACTGGAAGGATTAAGATTTTTTAATAGAAGTAATTTACAAATCTGTTTATCTTTCTGTCACCAATTGATTTAAAAAAAAAAAGTTTTTCACTGGAGTACCCCTTTAATGCCTGAAATCAGGCAATGTATGCATATTGAAAGAAAGTACTTCTAAGGATTACAAACATGCATCTCATATAAAAATTTTCCATGTTACTGGGAAATTGGAGATTTTCCTAGCCTTGGTAAAGGAAAATATAGATTTTATTGAAGACAAGACGTGAGTATTATGCTTAAAATCTCTTTTACTAAACTCAGCAGCAAAAGAACTTATGAAATAGTATACAGAAAAAATGCTGATAACCAATCAGAGTGTAGTATGCAGGCCCGGCGCTTCCATAAGGCAGACCAAGCGGTCGCTTAAGGGCGCACGGACCAGAGGGCGGAAAAATCAAGGACTTTTTTTTTAAGCCGCTGGGCTGTGTTGTTTGTGCCGTGTGTGTCACTCGCTCATAGAGCGGCGCCCACGGCAGCAGAACAGTTACTCTCCTGGGCATCATGAACAGGCTTCACTGCTACTTCACTTGCTCCTAGTGCAACCTCACACCTCCCCCCCGGGACCGCAGATAAATCAAAGCTACCCTGTGCAGCCGGTGCAGGGGCCCCTCACAAAACACATATGAGCAGCGGCGCTGCACCGCCGCTGCGTGTCTGCTGCGTTGTTATGCGCCGCGGGAACTTTAGACCAATTGAATTTCCCTTCCGGCGGAAGCGTCAGCGTCATGTGCTGAACGCTTTCGCCAGTGAGGGTGGCGGGGCCCGGGCAGCTTTCGCCAGCCCGGGGCAGCAATAACATGAGGGACGCTTCCTGCAGACAGAACGCCGCACAGGTGAGGGTGGGGAGCGGGGATTTTTTATGCTAACGGGAGGGGGGGTTGAATAGAAGGGGTAATTAATAGAAGTGCGGGTGTTAATGGAAGCAAGGGCAGGAGGGGTGAATATAAGAAGGAGCAGGGGGGGTTTAATGGAAGCAGAGGAGACAGTGGAAGCAGAGGGGGGGGTTTATGGAAGCAGGGGGATGGGTAACGGAAGCAGAGCAGGGGGGGATGGATGATGGAAGAAGGAGCAAGGGGGATTCATGGAGACAGGGGGTGGATAATGAAAGCAGGAGGGCATAATGGAAGAAGGGGTGTGGGGGGGGGGTGAATGGAAACAGTGGGGGAGAATGGAAGAAGGAGCAGGGGGGGATGGATAATGGAAGCAGGGGAGGTAATGGAAACGGGGGTGGATAATGGAAACAGGGGGGGTAATGGAAGCGGGGGGATGGATAATGGAAGCGGGGGATGGATAATGGAAGCAGGAGGGCATAATGGAAGAAGGAGTGTGGGGGGGGTGAATGGAAGCAGTGGGGGATAATGGAAGAAGGAGCAGGGGGGATGGATAATGGAAGCAGGGGGGTAATGGAAACGGGGTGGATAATGGAAGCAGGGGGGTAATGGAAGCAGGGGGATGGATAATGGAAGCTGGGGGATGGATAATGGAAGCAGGGGGATGGATAATGGAAGCGGGGGGATGGATAATGGAAGCGGGGGGATGGATAAGTCGACCAGCACACTCCACCACCGGCCACCAGAACTCCCACACGCAAGTACATAAAATGTAGTAGATGTGACCTGCAGTCCTATGTAACACCACAGATAACACAGTGATAACTATCTGAGTACAGATAATGTAGTAGATGTGACTTGCAGTCCTATGTAACACCACAGATAACAGTGATAACCCTCTGAGTACAGATAATGTAGTAGATGTGACCTGCAGTCCTATGTAACATCAGAGATAACACAGTGATAACCCTCTGAGTACAGATAATGTAGTAGATGTGTCCTGCAGTCCTATGTAACACCACAGATAACACAGGTAGCATCTACTACATTATCTGTACTCTGAGGGTTATCACTGTTATCTGTGGTGTTACATAGGACTGCATGTGACATCTACTACATTATCTGTACTCAGAGAGATATCACTGTGTTATCTGTGGTGTTACATAGGACTGCAGGTCACATCTACTACATTATCTGTACTCAGAGAGTTATCACTGTGTTATCTGTGGTGTTACATAGGACTACAGGTCACATCTACTACATTATCTGTACTTGCGTGTGGGAGTTCTGGTGGCCGGTGGTGGAGTGTGGTAGTCGACTTGGGGGGGGGGGGGCGCCAAAATGGAGCTTCGCTTGTGTTGGCAGAAATCCTTGCACCGGCCCTGGTAGTAATCAAATGATAGATGTCTGTTTTGTATGGTAGAAGGACTTCTTCCATAAGGGAGTAGTAACTCTTGAAGAAATCTGAGGTCCATTGGTAGACAATCTTCTTAGATGGCTATGAAGAAATAAAGATAGAAAAAGAAAATTAAAGGGATGGGTTCATAGGGAAGGATAATACTCGCAGCTTGTCTTCAATAAAATCTATACTTTCCTTTACCAAGGCTAGGAAAATCTTCAATTTTATTTAAATACAAGACGCTCCTATTATGCTAGTTTAAAGCTTAACCCCTTAAGGACTGAGGGGTTTTCAGTTTTTTCACTTTCGTTTTTTCCTCCTCACCTTTTAAAAATCATAACCCTTTCAATTTTGCACCTAAAAATCCATATGATGGCCACAAATTCTACTTTGCAGTGACATCAGTCATTTTACCCAAAAATCTACAGCGAAACGGAAAAGAAAATCATTGTGCGACGAAATTGAAGAAAAAACACCATTTTGTAACTTTTGGGGGCTTCCGTTTCTATGCAGTACATTTGCCAGTAAAAATGACACCTTATCATTATTCTGTAGGTCCATACGGTTAAAATGATACCCTACTTATATAGGTTTGACTTTGTCGTATTTCTAGAAAAAATCATAACTACATGCAGGAAAATTTATGCGTTTAAAATTGTCATATTCTGACCCCTATAACTTTTTTATTTTTCTGCGTATGGGTCAGTATGAGGGCTAATTTTTTGCACCGTGATCTGACGTTTTTAGGGGTACAATTTTTGTATTGATTGAACTTTTTGATCGCGTTTTATTCATTTTTTCATGATATAAAAAGCGACCAAAAATACGTTATCTTGGACTTTGGAATTTTTTTCCGCGTACGCCATTGACCATGCGGTTTAATTAATGATATATTTTTATAGTTCGGATATTTACGCATGCGGCGATACCACATATGTTTATTTTTATTTACACAGTTTTTTTTATGGGAAAAGGGGGGTGATTTGAACTTTTATTAGGGAAGGGGTTAAATGACCTTTGTTAACTTTAACTTTTTTTTGCAGTGCTATAGCTCCCATAGGGAGCTATAGCACTGCAAACACTGATCTCTTATGCTGATCCCTGCAGAGCCATAGCTCTGCACGGATCAGCGAGATAGGGGCTCGATTGCTCAAGCCTGTAGTTCAGGCTTGGAGCAATCCAACCCCAATCGGACGCCGCGGACACAGGTAAGGAGACCTCCGCCTGCGTCCCAGCTGACCGGAACATTGCGATTTTATCGCGATGTCCCGATCAGCCCGACTGAGCTGCCGGGAAGTGTTTACTTTCGTTTACAGACGCGGTGGTCAACTTTGATCGCCACGTCTGTAGGGTTAACAGCGCAGCACAAAGATCGATGCCGCGCGCTGTTAGCCCAGGGTCCCGGCTATGATTAGCAGCCGGGACCGACCCGGTGTGATGCGGCGTCACGGCGTGACCCCGTTTTTAACACCAGAAGCGGGTTTAGGACATACAGGTACGTCCTAAGTCCTTAAGGGGTTAAGCAATATAAATACATAAAAATTTAAGATAAACAAATATTTCTAGGCATTACAGTATATTATAAAAGATCAGGTTTGAAATAGAAAGTCTTATAAGTAGAGTCGGAAGACCAATTAGCCGCTTTAATGATGTCAGAAAGGGAAGCACCAGATTGAAACAGCTTTGTAGATACAGCCCCTCTAGTAAAGTGAGCGCCAAATTTAGAAGTATCTATGCCAGCCATATCCATAGTTAATTTAACCCACCTGGCAAGAGTGGTGGAAGAAACCGGTTTGTGGGGTTTCCAGTAGGAAATAAGGAGTTAAGAGGAAGAGTCAGATCTGAAAGAATCAGTTTTTGTTGATAAGGAGAAGTTGGATAAAATACAGAATGTAAATTGGTTTTGTACGACGATAAATCGTAAAAACAACCCCTTCAGGGGAATATTGCCTTCTGAAGACATCCAAGGCTCTGACATCAGAAACACGTTTGACAGATATTAAACAGAGGAGAACTGTAAGTTTAAATGAAAGTAATTTGAGAGATAGAGACTCCTTATCTTCCAAAGAAAAAAAAAGACGTAGAAGGATATTGACGTCCTAAGTTGAATTATATTTAGGTAAGGGGGGACGACGGAAACGTATGCCTTTTAAAAGTTTGCATACAAGAGGATATTTGCCTATAGGAATGGAATCAAGGGAATGATCAGCAGAGATAGCTGAACAGTATAGATTGATAGTTCTATAAGCCCTAACAGTTTCAAAAGAGGCTGAAAGAAAAGATGTTTGAGATAGAAGTTTGAATGGGATCCAGATCCCATTGAGAGCACCAATGAAGCCAAATCTTCCAGGCTGATCTGTAAGCAGATTTGGTACATGGAGCCCAAGCATTGGAGAGTAGTTCTCTAGTTGTGAGAGAAAGTGGAGAGACCGGCCTGGAAGACCCGATATCAGCCAAGCGATAAGAGTCAATTGATCTGATAGGATTAAAGGGTGAAAGTTGCCAAGAGGGTCTTGGAGGAGATCCAGGATAGAAGGAAGAATGCGAGGGTAATCTATTAATAGATGTAGAAGTTGAGGGAACCACGGTTGAGTCGGCCACCAAGGGGTTATAAGAACCATGGTTGACTTCCGAAGAGAGGTTTGAAGAAGAACTCTTGGAATAAGATTGAAAGGTGGAAATGTGTAAAGTATGTCTGGAGGCCAAAATTGAAGGAAGGCATCTACTCCTAATGCTTCTGGATCTGGTCTCCAACTGAAGAACCGAGGGATTTGACAATTCAGATGAAAAGCGAACGTGTCAAACTGGAGTGGGCCCCATAGTTTGTTGAAAGATCATTGGTTTAAGTTTCCAATCGCTGAAATCTGTCTGGGATCGAGTTGGAAATCTCAGGAAGATATTCCCCCTTTAAAGTGATATGTCTTTCTAGACAAAAGTGCCAAAAATCTTTGGCAATCTCGGCAAGTACTTTCGAAGTTGCTCCACCAAGATGATTGATATATTGGACAGCCGATATGTTGTCCATGCATAATAAAACACAGCAATGAGAGGAATCCTTTGCAAAGCTCTTTAGTGCAAAAGATCCAGCTAAAAGCTCCAGGCAATTGATGTGTAGAGAAGATTCGGAAGGAGACCATTTTCCTCCATTAGAGAGGGAGTCCCAATGCGCTCCCCAAACAATCAGACTGGCATCTGATTCTATAATGATATCTGGGTTTGGGTTGAAAATGGCTTTGCGGTTCCATGATTGAATGTGGGACAACCACCAAAGAAGTTCTTCTCTGGCATCTAGTGATAGATGGACTTTGTCTGAGTATCCTAGACCTTCTCTCAGGTGACGAATCTTTAGACGTTGAAGGGCTCCATAATGTAGAGGAGCCGGAAAAATAGCTTGAATGAACGCCGAAAGAAGACCCACAATCCGAGCAATAGTCCTCAGAGAAATAATTTCTTTGTGAAGAACTTGGCGAATTTCTTTTCGGATAGTTTTCAGTCTCCTGGGAGGAAGACTTAAAGGGGTACAACGGTGCTTAGACATCTTATCCCCTATCCAAAGCATAGGGGATAAGATGCCTGATCGCTGAAGTCCCGCCGCTGGGGACCCCCGTGATCTTGCACGCGGCACCCCGTTTGTAATCAGTCCCCGGAGCGTGTTCGCTCAGGGACTGATTACCGGCGACTACAGGGCGGGCGGCGTGTGACGTCACGCCCCTGCCCCCGTGTGATGTCACGCTCCTCCCCTCAATGCAAGCCTACTCCTGTAGGCTTGCATTGAGGGGCAGAGCGTGACATCACACGGGGGCAGGGGCGTGACGTCACACGCCGCCCGCCCTGTAGTCGCCGGTAATCAGTCCCGGAGCGAACACGCTCCGGGGACTGATTACAAACGGGGTGCCGCGTGCAAGATCACGGGGGTCCCTAGCGGCGGGACTCCCGCGATCAGGCATTTTATCCCCTATCCTTTGGATAGGGGATAAGATGTCTAAGCACCGGAGTACCCCTTTAAAGTGGTCAATCTGGTGTTGATCAGAAAACCTAAAAATTCCATCTCTTGAGATGGGAGAAGGACAGATTTTTTGTGATTGATTAGAAAACCTAGATTGGTAAGAAGAGACAGAGTCCAATCTCTGGGAGAGAAGGAGAGATTCGGATTGTGCCATGAGGAGAATATCGTTTAGAGATAAATAATAAGACGTACTCCCCGACTTCTGAGTAAAAGTGGTTTAAAAAGTTTTGTGAAGCACCAAGGGGCTGATGATAGGCCGAATGGAAGGCAAGTGAATTACCATTTCTGATTGTTCAACAGGAATTGTAGATAGTTTTGGGAAGAACAGTTAAATAAGCACCTTTAGATCTATCTTGATCAACCAATCGTTTTTTAACAGTATGTCTCTCAAAAGATGGATACCTTCCATCTTGAAATGTCTGTACACAACAAAATTGTTGAGAAATCTTAGGTTGATAACAGGTCTGTGACCTCCGTCTTTCTTTTTCACAAGAAAGAGATTGCTGACAAAACCTGGAGAATTTAGAGGGACAGGTATAATGGCTTCTTTTGTAATAAGATCTTCCACTTCTGAATTGATCAGATTTTGATCTATTGAGGATAATTAAATAGGATGAGGGGAAGAATGTTGAATGGGTAGATATACAAATTCTATTTGGAAGCCTGATACAGTATTTAGGATCCAAGAGTCGGAAGTGATCATAGTCCAATTTGTCAAAAAGTCTTCCGCCTAATGGAAAGTTTTTGGAAGAAAGAGGAGGACTTACCTGAAGATGATCTTGCTCGTGGTACTTCACGCTGTCCTCTAGTGTGCCAGGGTCTGGCCCTGTATGGGAAGAATGGTGTGGGGGTTTGAGATGGAGCCATGTAGGGTTGTTGGAATGAATGATAGGAGCCTCTGGTAGGTTGTCTAGGTGGTTGAGAGCGTCCAGAAAAGCGGCTCCTTCCCTTTCCGGCCCTACCAAAAATACGATTAGAGAAGACCCCAATAGTCCCCATTTCCCCATATCATGTACAAATTCCTCTCCAAACAATAGGCCTTCTGTGGGACGAGGAGGGTCGTTGAAGGCCAAATTTATAAGCTGGGGATCAGGGGGTCAATCCTCATAAGGATTGAGCATTTGCGCTCAGTAGATAGGGCTTTGTTGGCATTGCCCAAGAAGCATACTGCACGTTGTGTCCAACCTTTTAGGACCTCAGTATCAACGGGTCTATCATTGGTAGAAGAGTCTTCCACCAAGTCCAGGATTGTAGACAGCGGGCCAAGAATGTCAAGGAGTTTATCCTGACAAGCCCTAAAACTTCAGTCAACCCCTTTCTTAGGTTTCTTGCCAGACTTCATCAAAAAATAATTGAGGACAGGATCAATTTCAGGGGTGGTTGAAGAGCAATGAGGAAGAGTAGGTCTGGGACATTCTGCTCTGAGTTTACTACGTGTAGTCTTATCTAAACTCTTTAACCCTTTGAGAAAGAAATTTAGCCACAACAGGTTTAGGGAGCCATTCCCCGGATCTAGGGTGTTTGATCAAGGACGGGTCAAAGTATGAGGTGTCCGAGTCCAAATTTTCATCCTGACTATCAGGGTCTTCAATAATTTCACCGCTTTCATTAGAAATGAATTCATATTCATCCAAGGCATCATCCGGATGAGAATCAGCGGAGTCATCAGAATTAGATTCGTTAAACGAGTTAGGTTTGGACTGATGTACGGTCTTTTTAGCCCATTTGACATTAACTTCCTCCTGGGTAGAGGGTCTTTTATGTGCAGGTACAACATTGTTAGGATGACCTAGTGAAGGTCTATTATCATGAGAATTACCTTTGCGAACCCCTTTGGGATGTTTCTTATGGGGAACATTAACGTCATGGCAAAGATGCCTTTTTGAAGTGGCTTTTTTGTGGGTATTGAATCCTCTAGCCAATTTGGAAACAGAAGTTTCCGGTGACCAATATTGGTCAGAAGGAGTAGAAACAGTGGGATTATTTTGGCCAGAGTGTGCTAAGACTATGGACATAGATTTTGATATACTATCTTGTAAAATGGAAACAGCCGATTGAACTGCATTGTGAACTGAACGGAACATATAAATTTGTTTTCTAAAGAACGGTTTGTTCAACTGTCACTAGATGGCGCTGCAAGCCAGGAAATGAAAAAGCAAAAGTTTTTTTTTTACAAGTTGCTTACGTATTTCACCAATAGGAGACAGTGTGTTAGATAGAATGTTGCTGCGTCACAGAGCTCCGGCGAATGACGGAGTTCTCGCCTCTGCACAGCATGTGAAAACCACTCTGCTGCGCAGATCTCGCAAGATCAAGGCAGGACTCGGAAGATTGCAGCAATGACACAGGAAGAAAAGAACGGGAAGATAAGAAAGATCCGACAGTGAATAAGAGCCAGAGGAGAGAACGGAAGATCGCAAGATAAGGTAAGTATGAATGAATGCACAATGGTTTCACACCACGTTTTGTACTTACGGTTCCCGTATACGGCTGGGAGGAGGGGGCGGGGCTTAATCGCGGTTCCCGCACTCAGCCGTATAGGGGAACCGTATTTAATGCATGTCTATGATCCGACCGAATTGAACCGCAGCCTCCGGTCGGCTGCGTTTTCGGCAGTATGCGGCAGTATCCGGACCGCAGGCAAAAACGTGGTCGACCGCGTTTTTGTCTACGGTTGGGAAACCGCATACGGCCGAAAACGCAGCCGACCGGAGGCTGCGGTTCACTCCGGTCGGCTCATAGACATGCATTAAATACGGGTCCCTTATACGGCTGAGTGCGGGTGCCGTGATTAAGCCCCGCCCCCTCCCCTCCTCCCAGCTGTATACGGGAACCGTAAGTACAAAACGTGGTGTGAAACCACCCTAATATTTATGGAAATGTATGAAAGAGAAAATACAGGATAAGAGATAAATGGAAAAAGGGGAAAAAGGGGGAAGGGGAAAAAGGGGGAAGGGGAAAAAGGGGGGGGGTAGGGGAATACAAGGGGTAATATGTGAATTTGAGGAAAAGGAAATAAAACAATGAAATAAAGTAATATATAAATACATCAATAGATGTATCAATAAATATTATAAAGAAATATACTGTATATATAAATATAGGAAATACTCTTTAATAATGAAAAAACAACGAATAAATATGTATTAAGTTAAAGAAATATACATAAATATCAAGGACATAAATATACTCATCTGTAATGGCTGCTGAGCAGCAAAAGAAGAGGAAAATATATTACTAACTGTCACTTACATATTCCATACTAGACTCTGATTGGTTATCAGCATGACAGCATGTTTGGTTACGTCATGTCATGTTCTATGTCTAAAGTCTTTTCTGTATACTATATTATAAGTTTTTTTGCTGCTGAGTTTAGTAAAAGAGGTTTTGAGTATAATAGGAGCGTCTTGTATTTAAATAAAATCTCTAAGTGATGAATGCCACCCTGTCTAATTAAAAATGTATACAAATATGTACAACACTCAAATAATGATGAAAAAGCCAAATAAATCATGCCCTTTATCATGTGTTGAATTACTGGTCCCCATAATGGTATACCCACTCATTCATAGTTCCCAGCATGGCTCTCCATTTCATTACCCATACTGGAAGCAAGGCTTCCCATCACATTTCTAGTCCACATCATGACTATCCATCTAATTCCTGGTTCACAGCATTGCTTCCCTCTAACTATTAGGTTAAGTTTCCACTTGTTTGTGTGTGCGTTTTTCCCCCCAAAAAAACACCAAAACGGCCCCCATGGCGTTTTTTCATTGAAGAAACGATGTGGCCAGATGTTAGCTGTAACTCAATGAGAAATCGCAAAATTCTTTTTCCACTTTGGGAATTTTTTTTCATCCTTTTTGCGTTTTTCCACTCCTTGGAGGTTTTGCAAAGTCGCAGCATGTTGAGCCTATGGGTTTTTTCCCCCTGAAATCGTGGTGTTTTTCTCCCATGGAAAACAAAACGTCAAGAAAAACGACATGTGGGTTTTAACTTTGGCATTTTTGCAGGCGTTTTTATTCCTTTTTTGGACTTTAGCGATCCAAAAAAGTGATGGAGATACCTTTTTTAATAAAATTTCGTAGGGTAGAATTAAAAAAAGAATAATAAAAAAGATACAGTAGTGCAAAACACAGAGTTTGTTACTCAGTGTTTTGCAACCAGTGTGCCTCCAGCTGTTGCAAAACTACAACTCCCAGCATGTATGGTCTATCAGTGCATTCTGGGAGTTGTAGTTTGCAACTGCTGGAGGGAAACTGGTTGCGAAACACTGATTTAAGTAACAAACTCAGTGTTTTGCAACCAGTGTGCCTTCAGCTGTTGCAAAAAGCTACAACTCTCAGCATGCAGTGACAGCCGAAGGCCATGCTGGGACTTGTAGTTATGCAACAGCCGGAGGCATACTACTAAAACTCCCAGCATGCCCTTTGGTTGCCCGTGCATGCTGGGGGTTGTAGTTATGCAACAAATGGAGGCACACTGGTTGCAAAACACTGGGAGTTATTTACTTAGTGTTTCGCAACCAGTCTGCCTCCAGCTGTTGCAAAACTACAACTCCCAGCATGTACGGTCTATCAGTGCTTGCTGGGAGTTGTAGTTTGCAACAGCTGGAGGCAGACTGGTTGTGAAACACTGAGTTAGGTAACAAACTCTGTGTTTCGCAACCAGTGTGCTTTCAGCTGTTGCAAAAAATACCACTCTCAGCATGCTTTGACAGCTGAAGGACTAACACTCTCAGCATGCCCTTTGGCTGTCCGTGCATGCTGGGGGTTGTAGTTATGCAACAGCTGGAGGCAAACTGGTTGCAAAACACAGAGTTTGTTACTTAACTCAGTGTTTCCCAACCAGTGTGCCTCCAGCTGTTACAAAACTACAACACCCCGCATGCCCAGACAGCCGAAGGACATGTTGGGAGTTGTAGTTATGCAACAACTGGAGGAGAACAGTTTGGAGACAACTGTGTAGTGGTGTCCAAACTGTAGCCCACCAGATGTTGCAAAACTTCAACTGTTCATCTAGAAATGCTCGGACCTGACACCCATCATGTGGTGGTGCACCATCTTGCTGGAAAAACACAGGGAATCTGCCAGGTCCAAGCATTCCTAGATGAACAGTTTCCTGGAAAGTGGATTGGTCGTCGTGGGCCAGTTGAATGGCCCCAAGGTTTCCCGATCTGACCCCCTTAGACTTTTATCTTTGGGGTCATCTGAAGGCAATTATCTATGCTGTGAAGATAAGAGTTGTGCAGCACCTGAAACTACGGATACTGGAAGCCTGTGCTAGCATTTCTCCTGCGGTGTTGCTATCAGTGTGTGAAGAGTGAGAGAAGAGGATTGCATTGACAATCCAACACAACGGGCAGCACATTGAACACATTTTATAAGTGGTCAGAAACTTGTAAATAACTCATGAAAGAATAAAGTTACGTTAAAACCAAGCACATCATTGTTTTTCTTGTGAAATTCCCAATAAGTTTGATGTGTCACATGACCCTCTTCCTATTGAAAAAACAAAAGTTGGATTCAAAATTGCCGACTTCAAAATGGCCACCATGGTCACCACCCATCTTGAAAAGTTTCCCCCCTCACATATAATAATGTGCCACAAACAGGAAGCTAATATCACCAACCATTCCCATTTTATTAAGGTGTATCCATATAAATGGCCCACCTTGACCATACACATACCATAATCCTCAAACAGTACATTCCCATATCCCCCCTCCCTCTACTCCCCCTCCCTGCCAGAAGGGAGAATTTTTTTTTTATTAAAAATTAAAAAACCCTATCTCACTCTTCCCACTCTGCCCAGATCGATCTGAAATTATTCAGTCTTTTCCTAGACCTAACAGCTCTCCATTCCTCATACTTCTGAATTTTTTGAACTAACCTCTCCCATTCAGTTACATTGGGACCACTATTAGGGTGCATTCACACCACGTTTTTGCAATACAGTTCCTGTATCAGGTTTTTGATGAAAAACAGATTCCTGAAAACCTGACTAAACTGTATCAAATGTGTGTACAAATTTCAACCCATATACAGTTAAAAACTGTATACGGTTTGAAAAATGATGTCCGGTTGCATCCGTTTTTAAGAAAAAAACTTATACGTTTTTATCTTTTCACTCCATTTTGAATAAAGTTTCACTTGTTTGATTGAAATTCCAAGAAAATAAAACTGTGCAAAGTCAAAAAACGGATAGTGAAAACCAGAGGGAACCGTACGCACATATGGTTCTGTACGGTTCCCATTGATTCCCATGTTAAAAAAAAACCATATACGGTTTAATACAGTTTTTCACCCGGACCAAAAACCGTGGTAGACTACAGAATGCAAAACAAACACAACCTGATGCATCTTTTGGCATACGGTTTTCAATGGAGAGTCAATACGGTTCCATACGGATTTCACATTGAAAACATATACGGGAACTGTATTGCAAAAACGTGGTGTGAATGCTTTTCTTAACCCAAGAATGACCTCTATCCCTAACCAATCCTTCCCTACATTTAATTTATTTCTATTCGTCTGAAATACCTTAGCCCAGAATTCCTTAACCTTTGGACAAACCCATAACAAACGGATTAGTTCCACATCCATTGTACCACACTTAGGGCAAACTGCACTCTTCCAACTCCCTATCTTTTTTAGCTGTAGCGGTGAATAATACAGATGGTAGATTATTCTTATTTGCATAATTTGATGTCTTTTGCTAATAGAACATTTTATAGCATTCATCAATATGCCTTCCCATATTTCACCAGAAATCGGACCAAATACTTCTTCCCACCTCCTCTTTTGTTTTCCTGAAAATTAACGGGGACAGTTTGGAGAAGTAACCTATATATATATTTTAACTTCCCACCTCCTTTCAAATTCATATATTCTACCACCATATGTGTACATATTTTAAATTTCTCCTTCCTTTCAGTGCATCTGTATGCTTCACTCAATTGAATATACCAAAGTTTATGTTCATTTCACAATCCATACTTACTCTTTAGTGATGTAAACTACTTTAACTCTCCATTTTGGAAACACTGGGGGACATTTACTAATCTAGTCTATTCTGGGTATGCTTATAGACCAGCGTATGTGCTAGTCTCCTGTCTATTGTGCTCCTAATTTATCAAAGGTCTCGCAGCCCTTGATAAATTCTGTGCTCAGACTTCAGGGTCTACAGCTTAAACTGCATTTGTGATCGGGGCTCCATACGTGTACTAGTGACAGGAAAGATTGCCTACATACCTATGCAAGATCTTACCCTAGCATAGCGGTCTGAGTTGTGCCATAACCGCGCAATGAGGGCACGCCTATAGAGGGCATGCACTATAGTGAAGGAATAAGATAAGGGAGGGTTGGGAGGGTTCCACAAACGACACGTGCTCCGCCCCTGTAGGAGAGGGGGAAGTTATATACACACGCCCCCACCTGTTCCCAATGAGCCCCACCTGGAAGTGCAGGGAGCGATAATTACTTCCGCCCCTCGCACAAACACAGCCCATCAGGCTTTATACTTGTGATCGGGGCTCCATACGTGAACTAGTGACAGGAAAGATTGCCTACATACCTATGCAAGATCTTACCCTAGCATAGCGGTCTGAGTTGTGCCATAACCGCGCAATGAGGGCACGCCTATAGAGGGCAAAAAGCAACCATGCTAGGATGAATACAATTCCTGAAATAAAACATCCTACATCCAGCATCAATCTTCACATACCCGAAGTAGACTATACCTAATGTGCTGAAAGAGTAGCCCTGACCAACTAGTGACTACTAGAGGTGGTAACCATACCTTTGAAACCGTGGTAGTAACGTCCATCTGTAAAGAATCAACCTGAGAATAACCTTCCCTGCCAAATACTAACTGAACTATACCTATCACCATCCCTACTTGTGACTTTACTTCAAATGGACACGGAAAGGCTAACTTCATGGCAGGTCTGACAAGCACCAATCCCCTGCTATTTAAGAGGCAAAAACTAAACTGACAGGTAAATGACAAGAAATACCTATCTACCTGATAGATCGTGTGGGTCATGTCGCATGACAAGGTTCACAAAGGCACCTTACCTGATTGAGACTGTAACAGACATACCTAACTAGCCACTGTACTGACCCAACTGGACTTGGAAGTGATGACCCATTGCAGATGACAGCTCCCTGCGAGAGCAACGTATCTGTAGACGTGACCAGTGTTTAGATGAACCATCATGTCTGTAGACCTGACAGGTCTTTGTGACACCGTCGTGCCTGAACCCGTCACAGGTCCCCGCGGAACCATCGAGCCTGTAGACATGACAGGTCTTTGTGAAATAATTGTGCCTGTAAACGTCACAGGTCTTTGTAAACCACTTTTTTTTTTTTTCTCAAATACGTAAGTGTGAAATGCCATATTGAGATTGTATACTATCTGAAACGTGTCAGATTACCTACATAACCATGTCAAATCAATTGCTCTGAAATGAGACAGCAGCAACCATGATTCAATCCCCGATCCTAAAGAAATGAGTCATGAAACTGTATTAAATGCAGAATATATCTGCAACTAAATGCTGGCCCTCCTTAAAAGAGAACGTGCAATTATGCCGGATAGTTGAATCTGTGTACTTTAACGAAATTATAACATCATCGAGAAATACAACAGACGAGGTTGTATCTGACCTGAAAATGTGTCAGGTCATAACAAATATAACACACGACAAAATTGCTCTGAAAACGAGTCAGTAGCAACTGGCATTACCCCTTTTAACCTGAAGAGGAGTCAGGCAACAGGGTAACATCATGAGTATTCATGACAAGATACCTGTATGAAGCTGGCGTGTTGTTCTGAAGGCGTGTCAGTAACAAAAATGACCAATTGTGTCCAATACCCTAAGCAAAGGATCTACCTCCCCTGTGTGCACCACATGAAACATGTTAACCGTATGTGCAGCATAACCTGCTAACAGTATACCCAACTACAAGTCGCTACTCAATATGTTATTGCTCTGAGACATGTCTAACAATAACCTATGTGGTGCATCCCCCCCTGCAGACGTAGGAGGTTTAAGAATATGTGCTCGATATATCTGCAATGAATGTAAGCACCATATGAATACTGTAATCGTGTCTTGTAAATATATGTACAGCCAGAGGTGCAACTGCTATTCAACACTAGGAACGAATGCACATAACCTACCCGCATACAACTATGGTAGTATGCAACAAATGCTGTGTACTGGTGCATGTATCATACACAAGCTGGGAGCGTAAGTACCGTGAAAACGTAAGGAACGTTATGAATTTATGCTCTAACATCATTATGAGTACCTCATACATGCCTAGAAAATAAAGTGTAAACATATATCTAAAAAGATAGACAACGTGCAACTATGCCGGATAGTTGAATATGTCTACTATAAGTAACTGATAACGTGGTCATGAAATACCACGGAGGAGGCTGTATCTGTCCTGAGAACGTCTCAGGTCGTGACAATGAACCACAATGTAATTGCTCTGAAAATTTGTCGGTAGCAACCGACATTAACTCTTTAAGCTGAAGGAGTCAGGCAAATAGGGCAACATCCTAACAAAGCTATATAAGTTTTCCGTATAAACATTATGCATGAATATGCAGTATGAAAGCTATGAGCATGAGTACAGTAAAGCTACGGGAGCATATGTGTAGTGTAGACTCTAAGGATGGAAATGCAGAAAAACTATTACCCATGTGCAGTACAACAAAATAAAGCTATGAACGTAACCAGACTATGAGCGTAACGTGCAACTATGCCAGAGAGTTGAATCTGTGTACTATAACAAAATTATAACGTCATCGAGAAATACAACAGACGAGGTTGTATCTGACCTGAAAACGTGTCAGGTCATAACAAATACACCAACGACAAAATTGCTCTGAATACGAGTCAGTAGCAACCGACATTACCCCTTAACCTGAAGAGGAGTCAGGCAACAGGTTAACATTGTGACTATTCCTGAAATTGGTTGCTCTGAATGTGAGTCAGTAACAACCGCGATTCAACCCCTGAAGGAACGAGTCAGGTGACCGGGTATTGAACAGCCGATTAGTGCCACTAAAATGATGACCACCCTTGAACGAGTACCTGTGCCGGATAGTTTAATATGTGTTCTATAACTAACTGATAACTTAGTCGTGAAATACAACAGAGGAGGTTGTATCTGACCTGAGAACTTGCAGGACATGACAATAAACAACAATGCGATTGCTCTGAACAAGTCAGTAGCAACCGACATTGACCCCTTAACCTGAAGAGGAGTCAGGCAATAGGGCTACATCCTGACAAACCTGAGTGAACTTTCCGTATAAAAGACTATGCACGAATACACAGAATGAATGCTATAAACATACGTACAGTAAAAGCTACGGGAGCATGTGTGTAGTGTAGACGCTATGGATGAACATGCAGAATAAATACCATTACCCATGTACAGTAAACGCTATGGATGTTAGTGCAGATAACATAACAGAATGAATGCTACATGTACGCAGAATAAGTACTACAATGTGTCAGCATAATAATTACTACCATCGTATGTACAGAATGAATGCTACGAATGTCCGTGTAGTGTATTGCTACAATTCTATGTGCAATATACATGACTTGAACATGTCTGTGGTATGAATACAAGGGGCGTGTATGTGGTATAAATGCTATGAGCGTATAGTGATATGATACTATGAGCAGTATAATGCTATGAGTATACCTGCGATATCAATGCTAAGAGCGTATGTGCCTGATGTAGGCCATGTGTATGTGCAGTATAAACGCTACAAGTACATGTGCAGTATAAGCGTCGAGCATATGTGCTACGAATTAATATGTGGTATGACGCTATGAGGTATGAGTACTATGAGCAGTATAATGCTGTGAACATGCTATGAGCGCGTGGCCACAACTGCACGAAACAGCATGTCACTATGTGTGAGAACCATAGGAAACCTGCGTGTATGAATGCGGTGAACATGTGAACAACAAAACCATGACCGTGTAACCAATATAACTGCCATGAGTGTATGAACCCTGCATGTATGAATGCGGTGAACATGTGAACAACAAAACAATGACCGTGTAACCAATATAACTGCCATGAGCGTATGAACTAGGCATGTATGAATGCGATGAACGTGTGAACAACAAAACAATGACCGTGTAACCAATATAACTGCCATGAGCGTATGAGCCCTGCGTGTATGAATACGATGAACGTGTGAACAACTAAACCATAACCGTGTGACCCATGTAACTGCCATGAGCGTATGAAACCTGCGTGTATGAATGCGGTGAACGCGTGAACAACAAAACCATGATCGTGTAACCCATATAACTGCCATGAGCGTATGAAACCTGCGTGTCTGAATGCGGTGAACGCGTGAACAACAAAACCATGACCGTGTAACCCATATAACTGCCATGAGGGTATGAACCCTGCGTGTATGAATGCGATGAACGTGTGAACAACAAAACCATAACCGTGTGACCAATGTAACTGCCATGAGCGTATAAAATCTGCGTGTATGAATGCGGTGAACGCGTGAACAACAAAACCATGACCGTGCAACCAATACAACCGCCATGAGCGTATGAACCGTATGAACCCTGCGGTGAACATGTGAACAACTTAAGAACCGTGAGAGTGTGACCACTATAACTGCCATGAGTGTATGAACCGTATAATTGCTATAGGCAGTATACTGCCGTAACCAGTATGAAATACCATTAACATATGAACCGAATGATACGAATGAGCGTATGAACCAGTGATAATTACGAGGTGTTTGATTGCCATGAACGTAACATGGTAGAAAGAACGTAAGACCGTGAACATGCCAAGAATATTTGAACAGCATTAATGCCAAGTTTGTGGACCGTGTAAAACACCAGTGAGTGAGAGAATAACCATGAGGTGAACAGCATAAACGAGTTTGCCCAGTATAAATGCTGTGAATGTATCGTCAGTGAGTATATGTACCGTATATAATGATATTAGCACATGAAACTGTATACATACTAAGCGCGTACGAGCAGTGTGCCATAAGCGTATGAATTAACCATGAGAGTACGGACAATAAGAAACTCATGGAGTTATCAAACCGTGAAGATGCTCTACTCGTGTACACCTTGTACCAGTAATGCGTGTATGCCCATAATAAACCAAGCGGATGAAAAGTATGGATACCATGATCGTGCAAATAACACTGTATACTATGATTTATTTGGATGTAGCCTATGTTATATCTCTACAGAGCATTGCACCCTACTATATACTATATTGAAACAAGACAGTCTACAGAGCACTGTATCACCACACACAGCATATGCTACCCTGCAACGTGATCCTCTGCAAAGTATTGCACCACACCAAACAGTAAATGCCACCCTGTGTTGCAACGAGACCCTTCGCAGAGCACTGCACCACACTGGACATGCTAACTGTAACGACCCTATGCAGAGCATTGCACTATGCCCTATATAATATGTTGTATTGAAACCATCCCATCTGCAGAGCATTGCACTAACTGTATAAAGTTTGTTTATAATGAGACCATCTGCAGAGTATAGCACTATACTGTATATAGTATATATTATATTGTAACAAGACCATCTGCAGAGCATAGCACCATAGCTGTATATCATGAATACTATATTGTAATGAGACCATCTGCAGAGCATTGCACCTTAACTATATATCATGTATACTATATTGTAATGAGACCATCTGCAGAGCATTGCACCTTAACTGTATATCATGTATACTATATTGTAACGAGACCATCTGCAGATTATTGCACCATAACTGTATATCATGTATACTATATTGTAACGAGACCATCTGCAGAGCACTATACCGTTATACAGTACATGTTATATTGTAACGAGACCCTTTGCAGAGCATTACACTGTACCGTATACTGCAAGGGCACCGTATACCCCGCAGAGCACCGCACCACACAGTAAAAATTAATTTGAAACGACTCTTTGCAGAGCATTGCACCACACTGTATACAGCAAACTTTATATTGAAACAACCCTCCGCAGAGCATTACACTATACTTTAGATTAATGATAGCAGACAAGCTGACAGGACCGCCTAACGAGGACTGGGCAGCTGCCGCAACCTGTCCCAAGGGCATAGACAATTGTAGTTGTGTGGGTGGCGGGCGGTCCACATGTCGCCATGAGGCAGCTAGCGGGCTGCGCGAAATGCTGAGGCCGCATCACCCCCAGCACCGATTTAACTCACCTGCTTGCCGCTCCTGGCCCCCACTACCGCTGCGGGCAGAGCCAGCCAGAACCATACCTGCCCAATATTACCTTATAATCAGAGTGAGACAGCATCCCCAGATAAGACAGCCAGCGGAGCTGCCAGGATGCCGCGCCTGCACCCCCCAGACTCATGATCCGTGAGGCCTCCGCACCGTGAGCAGCAGCTCTGAAGATTTTTGTGGGAGATTCAAACACCAGCCTGCCACAGGAAGCAGAGATTCCACAAACGACACGTGCTCCGCCCCTGTAGGAGAGGGGGAAGTTATATACACACGCCCCCACCTGTTCCCAATGAGCCCCACCTGGAAGTGCAGGGAGCGATAATTACTTCCGCCCCTCGCACAAACACAGCCCATCAGGCTTTATACTTAGATCTGCTCCAACATGGTCTGACATTTAGGCGTATTTTGGGCAGATGCGACTTGTCGCACAAAAGTCGCACTTGATAAATTCAGCACCAATGCATTTTTCTGTCTAAAATAGACTAGCATGCATCTTGGACTAAAAATCCTCTACAGCAAAAGTCGCAGAAAAGTCGCACAAAAATAGACTGCGATTTTCATGTGACAAATTTAGAAGAGAAAAACCAGTCTAAAGAGCTTGATAAATGTCCCCCACTGTGCCACATGCCTACTGTGCCACGTGCCACTGTGCCTACCTCTCCCCCAAATAAGTCTACCCATTAAAGCTTCCAATCCCCGGAACCACTTCCCAGGGATCCAACAAGGGGCTGCACCAATTACATATAATACCTGAGGGAGCACTACCATTTTAATTAGCCCAATCCTATCAGCAATCGAAGAGGCAATTTGACCCAAGCGTCCACTTTTCTCCTAAGCTTACTCAATAACGTATTAAGGTTAAGCTGGTTAAAGAAATCTTTTGACGGTGCCAATTTAATTCCTAAGTAATCCAAACTCTAGTCTTCTTTCAAGACCTTTACCCACATTACTCCATTGACGTTGCCTGGAACCAATGGCATTAAAGACGATTTACCCCAGTTAATTTTTAGGCCAGATACCCTCCCGAATTACTCCACCACCCTAATTGCTTCTGGGACCCCTACTACGCATTTTCTAAGAACAGAAGAATGTCGTCAGCGTACATTAGGAATTTCTCCTCTACTCCTTTATTCCCATATCCCCTCAGATCCCCCGCTTTTTTTTTAACTTTATCACCAATGGCTCCAAAAAAGGACAAATAACATAGGTGAAAGTGGGCAACCCTGCCTGGTACCTAGTCCAATAATCAATTGAGATGAAAGAGATCCATTTACTGCAACCCTAGCCCTGGGATTTTTATATAGCAACTTAACCCCTTAAGGGCTGAGCGATTTCACATTTTAGTTTTTTCCTCCTTGCCTTTAAAAAATCATAACCCTTTCAATTTTGCACCTAAAAATCTGTATTATGGCTTATTTTTTGCGCCACCAATTCTACTTTACAGTGAAATTACTCATTTTACCAAAAAATATACAGCGAAACGGAAAAAATTGTGCGACAAACTTGAAGAAAAAAGGGCATTTTGTAAATTTTGGGGGCTTCCGTTTCTACGCAGTACATTTTTCGGTAAAAATGACACCTTATCTTTATTCTGTAGGTCCATACGGTTAAAATGATACCCTACTTGTATAGGTTTGATTTTGTATTACTTCAGAAAAAATCATAAATACATGCAGGAAAATGTATATGTTTAAAATTGTCATTTTCTATTTTCGCTATTACTTTTTTATTTTTCTGTGTTCAGGGCGCTATGAGGGCTAATTTTTTGCGCCGTGATCTGAATTTTTTAGCGGAACCATTTTTGTTCTGATCAGACTTTTTGATCACTTTTTATTCACTTTTTTGTGGTATAAAAAGTGATAAATGCGCTATTTTGGACTTTGGAATTTTTTTCCGTGTACGCCATTGAACGTGCGGTTTTAAAAGCGGTATATTTTTATAATTCGGACATTTCCGCACGTGTTGATACCACATATGTTTATTTTTGCGTATAGATGAGTAGTTCGGCACTGCTAACTTCTGAACCTGAAAGCGGGTGGACACTAAGTCGCTGTAGCGGAGTGGGGATACGGTGGTGCTCGGACTCACGTAGAATATACCATCAGTGCATGAGAAGACAAAGAAAAGTCGGCACTCACCGGGTTTCCAATTCAGCAGATTTTATTGAACGTTACTCACAGCCGTAGTACAATTCTCGGGGAGACGACGGATGGTACTAGGGGGGTACCACAGAGAGGCGACACCTGTGTTTCGCACTTAGTAGTGCTTCAACGGGCTCTCTGTGGTACCCCCCTTGTACCATCCGTCGTCTCCCCGAGAATTGTACTACGGCTGTGAGTAACGTGCAATAAAATCTGCTGAATTGGAAACCCGGTGAGTGCCGACTTTTCTTTGTCTTCTCATGCACATATGTTTATTTTTATTTACACTGTTTTATTTTGTTACTAGGAAATGGCGGGTGATTTAAACTTTTAATTCAGAAGGGAATACCTGAAAGGGTTAACTTTTTTTTTACACTTTTTTTTTACACTTTTTTTTTGCGAGCTCATAGCTCCTATAGGGACCTATGAGCTTGCAATGGCTGATTGCATACACAGATTGTTGCCTTGCCATTGCATGGCAACAAGCTGTGTAATCGGCGGTTGATTGCTCCAGCCTGTAACTCAGGCTTGGAGCAATCAATCGGAGCCCGGACACCGACGGAAGAAGGTAGGAACCTTCTTCTCTCCGGGTAGCTGATTGGGGCATCGCGATTTCATTGCAATAACCCCGATCAGACCGACTGAGCAGCCGGGAAGCATTTACTTTTACTTTTGATGCGGCCTTCAGCTTTGAGCGCCTCATCGGAAGAGTTAATAGCGCGTGGCCGAACGATCGCGGCCGCGCGCTATTAGCCGCGGGTCCCAGCTGTGAATAGGCTATGACGGCTATGACGCGCCGGGACCCCGCGTTATAGACAGGGACCGGACTTAGGACGTACTCATACATCCTAAGTCCTTAAAGGACAACTGCAGCGCAATATACACTTATCCCCTATCTACAAGATAGGGGATAAGTGTTTGATGGCGGGGGGTCCGACCGCTGGGACCCCCCGAGATCTCCCTAATGGGGCGCCGCCATTAGCGCTCATAGTGAGGTCAACAGTGATGCCCCGTCTCCTCCCCGTCCCCATACAGTTCTATGGGGGAGCCGGGGAGGCACGAACGCTGCCTCCCCGCCTCTCCCATAGAGATGCATGGAGGAGGCGTGACGGCCGCAACGTCATGCTGCAGCAGGCACGCCCCCTGCATGGGAGAGCCGCGGCACAGCCACGGCCCCGTACAGGAGATCGTGGGGGGTCCCAGAGGTCGGACCCCCCGAGATCAAACACTTATCCCCTATCTTATAGATTGGGGATAAGTGTATATTAAGCTGCAGTTGTCCTTTAAGGGGTTAAACCATTCCACCATCTCCCCCCTCTATACTAAATTTTTTGAGGACCTTCCATAAAAATCTCCACTCCACCCTGTCAAATGCCTTTGTAACATTCAGTGACAGGGTGGAGCGGAAGGGAGCATAGCCCAACTCTATATTGACCATTGATCGAACTAGATTGCTATGGATTGAGCGCCCCGGAACAAATCCGGTTTGCTCAATTCCTACAATATCGTAAAGAAGAGGAGACAATCTTCTGGCCAGAAGTTTCACCAGTATCTTCGCATCTGAATTTATCAAGGATATAGGACGATAGGATTCCATCCTCGTACAGTCTTTCTCCTTCTTAAGTATTAAGACTATTTTAGTTTCCAGCATTGAGGGAGGCAGTTCTCCTCCCCTTAAAGCCTCCCCCAAGACTGTACAAAAAATATGTAATAATACCTCCTTATATTCCCTATATATTGAATAGGGTAGGCCATCCAGCCCTGGGGCTGATGAAACCGAACAACCCTCTAGAGCTTTCTCCAATTCCTCTACAGTAATCTGTTTATTAAGACTGTCGAGGCTTGCCTTGTTTACCGCTGGTAGTTCAATCTCCTCTAAATATGCCTCTATCTCGCTATCCCCTGCGAGCTCCTCTGAGCTATATATTTGTTGATAGTACTGTCGGGCGATCTTCTGTAACTCCTCCTGCGTTGTTTGGATGTCTCCATTTTCATCCTGTAATGCTAAGATTTCACTTATTTCCCTTTGAGCTCTGACTAAGTTGGCTAACAATTTCCCGGGGTGTGCTCCTTCTACAAAATCCCTCTGGCCCGAGAAAAAAATCTTATGCTGTGCTTTTTCTAAGTAATAATCTGACAACTTCCTTTTCCCTAATTCTAAGTCCCTGCAATTCTTTTCAGATCGCTTTACCTCATATCTCTCCTCTGCCTCTCTAACCTTCTCCCTCAAATCCTGCTCCACCTTATTAAATTCCTTCTTTTTCCTTTGTATCGCCCTATACAGAATCCCCCTCAGTACTGCTTTAATAGTATCTCACACTACCAAATAAGGGGCTGAGTTCTTATTCAATTCCCAACATTCCCATAGCTCTTTCACAATTTCCTCCTTACCTCCTATCAGATTCAACCAATGTGAATTAAAACTGAAAACTCTCTCCCCCTGATTTCTCTGATTCCAAATTCCAAGTTCCATTACCACTGGATAGTGATCCGATATGGTCTTACCTTCATAACTAATACCTTCAATGAACTGCAACCCTTTATCATTAGAGAGAACAACATCAATACGCGATACTACTTTATGGGAGGCCAAGAATCAAGAAAACACCTATCCTATCAGGATTCATTAAACTCCACAGGTCTTTCCAATCCATCGCTACACACAATTTAAGGAGGGGGGATTCAGATTCTCTTCCTACCCTAGTGGAGGACCTATCCTAGGTAGGACTCAACACACAGTTATAATCTCCTACCAGATATGGAGGGAGATGCTCTTTCCCTTTATGAAAACCAATTCAATCTAACAAAGGCTGAGTGAAAAATGGCGGGGGGAGGTAAAAAAGGCAAGCAATCCTTCCCAATCAAAAAATTTGGCATGCAAGAAAACATACTGTCCTCTTTGATCTACTTTCTTAGAAAAAATCTTAACTGGGATGGCCCTATGTATGTAAACAGAGACCCCAGCTGAAAAGTTGGATGCCGGGGAGTGAAACTCCACTAGGGCCCATCTTCTGGAAATTTTTCTCTCAGATTCCCATGTAACATGAGATTCCACCAGGCAAACAATTGCTGGCAAATAATTCTGAACCCTGTCAAAAATAGCCACTCACTTACATCGCTCTGCTATTCCCCTCACATTCCAGAAAAATATCTTTAATTTATCCCTCATGGAAAAAAATTAGAAGAAGAGAAAAAAACACACCCACTTCCCCCTTCTGGCAATCCCACCCCCTTCCCATCTCATGACCTGCTAAGATTAGCTGGTCTCTCCCTCCCATCTCATGACCTTCCAACATTAGCCGGTCTCTATCCTACGTCACCCAGCTCCCCCTCCTCCCACCTCTCCCCCTTCTCTGTTCAAAAATAGATATATAAATTTCCTTTCCCTGCCCTCTTCTGATTCAGACAGACAAGACAAGGTCAAGCATCTGCCTGCCCCGGAATCAGCCAAACAAGTACCTAAAAAAATAAATAAATAAACAATCATTTTATCCCTTCCTGGTCCATCCACCTCTGGCCTCTACACAATCAGTAAAAAAATATATACTTTATCATTATACATCACTCGTAGCTTGGCAGGGAATATCAATGAAAACTGAACTTTGGCTGCCGCCATCCGTCTCTTAATGTCTCAAAAAGAAGCCCTTTTAATTTGGGTAGCCCTGGCATAATCCGGGTATATGGACACTTTCACCCCATTACAGAGAAGCTAGGCCCCTCTCTCGTGCCTTCCAAATTATAATGTCCAGATCATTGGAGCTAATAAGCTTAACTATAATAGTATCAGAAATATCGAGTAGAAGTGAAAGGCACTAGGCACTGCAAGCTGTTTGTGTAGTCAAGGACGTCTAGGGTGGATCTTGCTAGCTTCTGTGTGGGGTGCCACTTCTTCTAGCAAACAATTGAAAATTGATTTGAGAAATGCACTCACCACACCTAGAGGTTTGCTGTATAACGCTGGTCACTTTATTAAAGTGCCAGCTTGATACGGTATACAACTTCAGCTGCTAGACAAGGATACAGCGGGGAGGACAGGAGTGAGTGCAGGGGAGGGATAGCAGACAACAGAACTGTTTCTTGTCTAGATGACGCTTCTTTCTCATCTAGATGACCGGAAGAAGCATCTCTGCTATCCCTCCCCTGCACTCACTCCCGTCGTCCCCGCTGTATCCTTGTCTAGCAGCTGGAGTTGTATACCGTATCAAGCCGGGACTTCAATAAAGAGACCAGCTTTATACAGCAAACCTCTAGGTGTGGTGAGTGCATTTGTCGAATCTATTTGATACAGTTAACTATAATTGTCCTCGGGGGGATCCAGGCGGGGGCCTCCTGGCAGGGACCCAATGGACACGCTCCAACCCAAACATTACGGACAGGTCTTGCTGGCCAACCAAATCCTTCAGCCAGGTGAAGCAAAAAGATCTAATGTCACCATTTTCCTCTTCCTCTGGGAACCCCATCATTCTGATATTTGCCCTTCTCGATCTGTTCTCAAGATCTGTAACTTTCATCTTCAACTCCCCCACTTCTTTCCTTAGAGCTTTAGACTCTTCTACTAAGACAGAGACTTCTTTTTCCACTACCGGGAGTGCCTTTTTGATTGCTTTAGTATGGTCAGATCCAACCTGAATGTGAAGGTCGGCCAGGGACTGATTACACCTCTGGACATCTTCCACAATTCTCTCTATATTGGATTTTTTTTAGCTCCTCCCGCCTCCTCCTCCCCACCATCAGAGATGTCTTGTAATACGGCAAAACGAGAGCCCGAATTCTCCATTGCAGCTTTAGGGAGTGAATTCTTATTACTTCTCGTTTTAGTCCACCCTGGAGAAGCTTTCACAAACTTATCAATTTTACCTACCCCAGTAGCCCTTTTAGGGGAGACAGATCTTCTTACGTTAGCCTTGGGGGGCATATTTTCACCAGCGTCCCTTCTCCCCTGCTAACTGTATATTGCTGGTAGCCTCCACCGTCTTCGACCGTACTTGAAAGTCCAGGCTGGAGTCTCTATAGGCAATGATCTCCTGAGCTCACCGTCTCTGGATTGCTTCTCCCGCCGTCTAACTCCAAGTCCTGCCAAGTTCTGCTGAGTGCGCCAAGCACACTACAGCCTCTCCACATTGGAAGTTCCAGGCAAGTGAGTGCGGGTCAAATGACCGAGACGCACAGTGCCGGAACTAAAATACCGCTCTTCAGCCAAATGTAAATCGAGAGGGGGGGGGGGGGGGAGGAAGGAGCAGAGGAGGGGTGAGGGGGAAGCGGGGCGGGGGGAGAGCACAACCCCCGACCCCCATTCCAAAGACCCCCGCCCCACTTCACCCCATAGGTCTCACCAGGCGGCAATTCTGCGGTCTGCTTGTAACTGTTGTGCTCCCAGGGCAACATCTTCAAGGAGCCATCCCCATCGGTAGGCTCCAGAACATCCAGAGCCATTCATGGAGACCGGGAAGCACAGCGAGGAGGAGCCGCTTCATGCAGTGCCTGCTATGTCATGACGTCCCCAAAGGAACCCTTCTTACCTCTTCCCTATTCCTTTCTCTTGCCTTAGAAAAAGCATCTTGAATAATCTGCTCGGTATAGCCCCTCTCTCTTAATCTTTGCATAAGTTCAGATGACTGTTGCAGGAATGATGTATAGTCCAAGTTATTATGACGTAGAAGGAGGAAATGACCATAGGGTAGGGATTTAGATACATGGGCGGGATGAAAACTGTTAAAGTGCAATAATGAATTGGTGGCTGTTTTTTTTTGCGGAAGCCTTTTACTGAAACACCAGAGGGGGAGGTGAGTAGTGTAACATCTAGGAATTGTAGTTCTATATCAGACATAATAGATGTGAATTGCATATTCAAATCGTTAGTGTTGATATAAACAACAAATTCATTAACCTCTCCTTGGAGCCGTCCCACAGAATCAGTCAGTATGCTTTATATGTTTTTTGTACCTGTTACATTGTATATATTTTGCATCAGGTGTTGTACTGATTGCCGACAGGGGGTATATGGACGGGGCTCCGTCCACTCTCATCATGCCTTGAGAAAGCGTCATTTGACGCAAAACCAGCGCTCGTCGGCATTCTGGTCTGATACCTGTTACCTGCTATGCCACAATAAAGAAAAACTTTTATTTGCAACATATACCCAGATAATATTAAAAACATACTATGCCGCACCATAAATATCCATACTCTGGAGGCTTTTTTGTTTAATTTTGAGCCGCATTTTGTGAGGCTGGAGAAAGCGTAGCACCAACAGGCACATAAACAATAGTGAAGCCACACCAAAAAAAAAAAAAAAGTCTCGGTACGTTACCCACCCCAAAATGTGTATGAAGCTGTATTACTATGGATGTTTCTTTTTTTAAGGAAAACTTTTAGTGCCACATATGGGTTATTTACGTAGTCTGTAAAAATTCTTACACAATTATTTTGTGCTTTATTCTATTTTAACACAACATTAATTTAAAAATGGAGTGGGTACGCCAGTATGTACGCATCCTAAAATGAACAAGGTGTGCAGTGTATATTTTCAACCTTAAAATTAATAGTTATTAGTTATATAATAATTTTTTTTCTATAATTAACATCAATGTTGTAGCTTTGTTTCATGATGCAGAACAAGAACAGTTGTTAAAGTGGGTGTTAATTTTCCTTATACACTTTCTGTAAGGCTGCATTCACACCTGATTTTCAGCCTACGGTTGCCCACTGGGGGAGGGGAAAACCGGGCTCTCCCGTACTCCAGCCGGATCGGCGCTGAAATCCATTTACTTTAATGAGCTGACCGGAGTCAAACGGTGACTCTGGTCGGCTCATTTTTGACCCGTATCTGGTTTAATGACCGGACCTAAAACTGTAGTATACTATGGTTTTAGGTCCGGTCAGGAAACCGCATTCAGGTCAAAAATGAGCCAACCAGAGTCACCGTTTGACTCCTGTCGGCTCATTAAAGTAAATGGATTTCAGCGCCGGTCTGGCTGGGGTACGGGAGCGCCCAGTTTTCCCCTCCCCCAGCCAGATCCGGCAACCGTATTCTGAAAACGAAGTGTGAATGCAGCCTAAGCCAGGTTGGACCTGGAATACATATGCATTTAAATATGCCTTTAAATGGAGATGCTACTTTTTTTCTTCATAAATTGCGACTATCACATTTGAGAAAAACATGACCACTGCTAAGTAAAAAAAAATTACTACGTGAGCAGATTTAAGAAATGTGTTTTGGAATAAGCAAAAATCAAAAAGTCGCAGCATGTATAGAAAAGTTGCACGTGCGCAAGTACATGCGACTATTTTACGTTAAAAAAAATCTACTACGGAGCTTGATAAATCTTCTATATTATGAACATCACTAATTTTACAGCCCCTGTAGCATAGTAAAAAAAAATTGTGGAATACCCCTTTAATCTTACAAATTGTAATATTTTGGCTAAATAGTATAACCGGAATTTTTAGATCCTATACATTCATATAATTGCATTCTTTCATATTTAGAATACCATTTTAGCATGATTTTTGTAATGGACCATACAATTATTTCTTAAATGTGTCAGTTAATTTTTTCAGAGATTGACCCTCACCAGGTGACATGTACTATACTAGGTAAACATTCCCTAATGTCTCCAATTTCTGGTCAAGGGTATACTACCTTATCAGTGCTGTCATGGGGGTTTCCCTAAATAGTAAACCCTGGGAAGCCTTACTCAATCTGTCCACTAAAGGAGCCTCTCCCACAAAAAGGAATCTTTCTTTCTCCTCGCTACTTAAAGGAGTTATCCAGGAAAAAACTTTTTTTTATATATCAACTGGCTCCAGAAAGTTAAAGGGGTTCTCCGGTGCTTAGACATCTTATCCCCTGCCTGATTGCGGGAGTGCCGCTGCTGGAGACCCCCGGGATCTTGCACGCTGCACCCCGTTTGTAATCAATCCCCGGAGCGTGCTCGCTCCGGGTCTGATTACGGGCGGCCACAGTGCCGACGGTATGTGAAGTCACGCCTCCGCCCCCCGTGTGACGTCATGCTCCGCTTCTCAATGCAAGCCTATGGGAGGGGGCGTGACAGCTATCATGCCCCCTCCCTTGTCTAAGCATCGGAGAACCCCTTTAAACAGATTTGTAAATTACTTCTATTAACCTCTTCAGGACATAGGGCGTATGGATACGCCCTGCATCCCGAGTCCTTAAGGACCGAGGGCGTATCCATACGCCCGTGGGAATTCCGTCCCCCACCGCTAGCCGGTTGGGGACCGGAGCCGGATGCCTGCTGAAATCGTTCAGCAGGCATCCCGGCATATCGCCCAGGGGGGTCATTATGCCCCCCCCATGTCGGCGATCGCCGCAGATCGCTGGACAATTCAGTCCAGCGATCTGCGGCGATTCCGGGTCAATCGGGTCTCCAGTGACCCGGGGACCCGGAATTACTGGCTGTTCGGGGCCGTCTCTGACGGCCCCGAACAGCCAGAGCCTGCAGGGGTGGGGTGGCACTGGTGCCACCTCACGATCGCCCTGAATCGTCGGCCGGATTACCGGCCGACCAATCAGGGCGCCTGCTGCGGGTGTCACTCCCGCACCCGCTCCGCCCCTCTTCCGGAGGACGTGAGCGGGTGCGGGAAGACGACCCCGAGTGCTGGGGACCCCGATCCCCGGCGTCAATGTTGGGATCGGGGCCCCAGGAGCAGCGGCGGCGGCGGTGACGACGACGGACTGACTCTCCGGCGTGGATCGTTGGAGGTGAGTGACAGCCTCCTGCTGTTGCTTAGCAACAGCTCCCAGCATGCAAAAAGGGCATGCTGGGAGCTGTAGTTATGCAACAGCAGGAGGCAGACCACCACAACTCCCAGCATTCCCTTATGGGCATGCTGGGACTTATGGTTTTGCAACAGCTGGAGGCACATTTTTTCTATGGAAAAGTGTACCTTCAGCTGTTGTATAACTACAACTCCCAGCTTGCACAAACAGCTAAAGTGCATGCTGGGAGTTGTAGTGGTGCATCTGCTGGTTGCATAACTACAACTCCCAGCTTGCCCGTTGGCTGTCGGTGACTGCTGAGAGTTGTAGTTTTGCAACAGCTGAAGGCACACTGGTTGTGAAACTCAGAGTTTTTTTTTTTTACCTAACTCAGTGTTTCACGACCGGTGTGCCTCCAGCTGTTGCAAACTACAACTCTCAGCAGTCACCGTACACCATGCACCGTACATGCTGGGAGTTGTAGTTTTGCAACAGCTGGAGGCACACTGGTTGTGAAACACTGAGTTAGGTCTCAAACTCAGTGATACATAACCAGTGTGCCTACAGTTGTTGCAAAACTACAACTCTCAGCAGTCACCGACAGCCAACGGGCATGCTGGGAGTTGTAGTTTTGCAACAGCTGGATGTCCCCCCCCCAATGTGAACGTACAGGGTACACTCACATGGGCGGAGGATTACAGTAAGTATCTGGCTGCAAGTTTGAGCTGCCGCAAACTTTCTGCTGCAGCTCAAACTGCCAGCGAGAAACTACTGTGAACCCCCCCGCCCGTGCGACTGTACCCTAAAAACACTACACTACACTACCACAAAAAATAAAATAAAAAGTAAAAAAACACTACGTATACACATACCCCTATACAGCCCCCCTCCCCTCCCCAATAAAAATGAAAAACGTCTGGTACGCCACTGTTTCCAGAACGGAGCCTCCAGCTGTTGCAAAACAACTCCCAATATTGTCGGACAGCCGTTGACTGTCCAGGCATGCTGGGAGTTTTGCAACAGCTGGAGGCACCCTGTTTGGGAATCACTGGCGTAGAATTCCCCTATGTCCACCCCTATGCAAGTCCCTAATTTAGGCCTCAAATGCGCATGGCGCTCTCACTTTGGAGCCCTGTCGTATTTTAAGGCAACAGTTTAGGGCCACATATGGGGTATCGCCGTACTCGGGAGAAATTGTGTTACAAATTTTGGGGGGTATTTTCTGCTTTTACCCTTTTTAAAAATGTAAAATTTTTGGGAAAACAAGCATTTTAGGTAAAAAAAAATTTTTTTTTTTTACATATGCAAAAGTCGTGAAACACCTGTGGGGTATAAAGGTTCACTTAACCCCTTGTTACTTTCCCCGAGGGGTCTAGTTTCCAAAATGATATGCCATGTGGTTTTTTTTTTTGCTGTCCTGGCACCATAGGGGCTTCCTAAATGCGGCATGCCCCCAGGGAAAAATTTGCTTTCAAAAACCCAAATGTGACTCCTTCTCTTCTGAGACCTGTAGTGCGCCAGCAGAGCACTTTTCACCCCCATATGGGGTGTTTTCTGAATCAGGAGAAATTGGGCTTCAAATTTTTAGGGGTATTTTCTGCTATTACCCTTTTAAAAAAAAAAATTTTTACATTTGCAAAAGTCGTGAAACACCTGTGGGGTATTGAGGTTCACTTTATCCCTTGTTACGTTCCCCGAGGGGTCTAGTTTCCAAAATGGTATGCCATGTGTTTTTTTTTTTTGCTGTTCTGGCACCATAAGGGCTTCCTAAAGGTGACATGCCCCCCAAAAACCATTTCAGAGAAACGTACTCTCCAAAATCCCCTTGTCGCTCCTTCCCTTCTGAGCCCTCTACTGCGCCCGCCGAACACTTTACATAGACATATGAGGTATGTGCTTACTCGAGAGAAATTGGGCTACAAATACAAGTAAAAATGTTGTCCTTTTACCCCTTGTAAAAATTTAAAAATTGGGTCTACAAGAACATGTAAGTGTAAAAAATTAAGATTGTGAATTTTCTCCTTCACTTTGCTGCTATTCGTGTGAAACACCTAAAGGGTTAAAACACTTACTGAATGTCATTTTGAATACTTTGGGGGGTGTAGTTTTTATAATGGGGTCATTTATGGGGTATTTCTAATATGAAGACCCTTCAAATCCACTTCAAACCTGAACTGGTCCCTGAAAAATAGTGAGTTTGAAAATTTTGTGAAAAATTGGAAAATTGCTGCTGAACTTTGAAACCCTCTGGTGTCTTCCAAAAGTAAAAACTCATCAATTTTATGATGCAAACATAAATTAGACATATTGTATATGTGAACCAAAAAAAATGTATTCGTAATATCCATTTTCCTTACAAGCAGAAAGCTTCAAAGTTAGAAAAATGCAAAATTTTAAAATTTTTCATCAAATTTACGGATTTTTCACCAAGAAAGGATGCAAGTATCGACAAAAATTTACCACTATGTTAAAGTAGAATATGTCACGAAAAAACACTCTCGGAATCAGAATGATAACTAAAAGCATTCCAGAGTTATTAATGTTTAAAGTGACAGTGGTCAGATGTGCAAAAAACGCTCCAGTCCTTAAGGCCAAAATGGGCTCCGTCCTGAAGGGGTTAAAAAATCTTAATCCTTTCAGTACTTATGAGCTTCTGAAGTTAAGGTTGTTCGTTTCTGTCTAAGTGCTCTCTAATGACACGTGTCTCAGGAACCGCCCAGTTTAGAAGCAAATCCCCATAGCAAACCTCTTCTAAACTGGGTGGTTCCCAAGACACGTGTCATCAGAGAGAACTTAGACAGAAAAGAACAACCTTAATTCAGAAGCTCATAAGTATTGAAAGGATTAAGATTTTTTAATAGAAGTAATTTACAAATCTGTTTATCTTTCTGGAGCCAGTTGATATATATAAAAAAAGTTTTTTTTCCTGGAAAACCCCTTTAACAATCCAAAGGACAGACTTGAAAGCCAAAAACTCTAGGTTTCTCCAAAATCCCACAAATGAAAATATTAATTAAATAATTATCAAGAAACCTTAAAACCTTTAACCCCTTAAGGACGAACCCATTTTTTACCCTAATGACCAGGTTCTTTTTATTTTTTATTTGACATGTGTCTCTTTAAATAGTAATAACTTTAGAACACTTTCTGAGCGGAGCGATTCTGAGATGGTTTTTTCGTGACATATTATACTTTCTATAAGTGGTGCATTTCTGTTGACACATGCAGCATTTTTTGTGAAAAACTCCAAAATATTGTGATAAACTGGAAAATTTCTGGCTTTTAAAATTTTTTTTTATGGTGTTCACTGCACAGTAAAAGTTATGTTATATTTATTCTGCGGGTCGGTACGATTATGGCGATACCCATTTTATATAGCTTTGTATGTTTTTTCCTTTTCTTTATTTTCCCTTTTTTTGTGTTATCATTTTCAGACAGCCGTAACTTTTTTATTTTTCGTCCGATGCCATTGAGTGAGGGTTTATTTTTGCGGGACAAGCTGTACTCTTTATTGGTATCATTTTTGTGATACATGCTACATTTTGATCTTTTATATTCCGCAATTTGCACCAAAATTGGCAGATTTGGTGCTTTTTTTGTAGTTTTTTTTTACGGCATTCACCGTGTTTTTTTTTTTAATGATAATATAGGGCTTTTATTGGGAAAGGGGCATTTATTACATTTTTGTAAACACTTTATACTTTTATTGAGGGTTTATTTTTTGCGGGACAAGCTGTACTTTTTATTGGTATAATTTTTGCGATACATGCTACATTTTGATCTTTTATATTTCGCTATTTGCACCAAAATTGGCAAATTTTGCGTTTTTTTGTTGTTGTTTTTTTTAACGGCGTTCACCGTGCAGTATTTTTTTTTTTATAATGCAGGGCTTTTATTGGGAAAGGGGCATTTATTACATTTTTTTATACTTTCTACTTTTATTGAAGAGCCTTTTATTATTCTTTTTTCACTTTTTACAGGTTATACTATGCTGCAATACATTTATACTGCAGCGCAGTATTACCTGATGAGCTGCACACACTACAGCTTTTGCGATCCAGCCTCTGGCTGGATCTCACAGGCTTCTGTAGCAGGCATACAGGAGTTTATCTGACCTCCTGTTGCCACAGCAACAAACGCCGCCGCCGTTGGTGAACAGGGTGAGCACCCTCCCCCTGTCAACACCATAGATGCCGTGATCAGGACTGATCACGGCATCTATGGGGTTAATGCTACCGGGACCAGCGCGATCGCGGCCCCAGCAGCTTCGGTGGGACCCCAGCTGTGACCCCAGCTCGCGCATGAGCAGGAGATCGCTAGGATGTATGAATACGTCCAGTTGCGCTAAGGGGTTAAACAGATCTGTAGAACATGGCCGACGTATATCCTTTTACTCCCTTATAAATCTACATAAACAAAAAAATGTAAAAAATTATGTCCCACAGTGATAGAAAACAACCTTATCCCCTATCCATAGGATCCGACCACTGGGACCCCCCTCCATCTCCCGTACAGGGCCTTGGAACTGCCCCGGATATGCGCTGCTAATATCACTAAGAGATCGACAGACATGCGCTCTATAGAGGGGGTGGTCTACATGGCGGGGGGGGGGGTGTCGGCCATGGAGTCATGCTATGCTATGGCCAACACGCCTCCTGCATGGGGAGAGCCGTGGCAGAGGCCCCGTACAGGAGATCGAGGGGGGCCCCAGCATTCAGACCCTCCGCAATCAGACACTTATCCCCTATCCTGCAGATAGGGGATAAGTTGTATAAGGCTGCAGGGCTCCTTTAACCTCTTGGGGACGCAGGGCGTATGCATACGTCCTGCATCCCCGATCCTTAAGGACTGAGGGCATATCTGTATGCCCTGGAACAGGTTAAACCCAGTGGGTCCTGGTTGCTACGGGCAGCCAGGACCCCTGGCTAATGCCGGACACGGCCGATCGGGCCAATGCCCAGCATTAAGCCTTTAGACGCCTCAATCAAAGTCTAAAATGAAAGTAAAAGAATCCCGGCAGCTCAGCAGAGCTGATTGGGACTATCACGACAAAATTGCGATGTTCAGATCAGCTTACCGGATGATGGAAGGGTCCTCACCTGCCTCTCCGTTGTCCTATCGGCGATCTATTGCTCCATGCCTGTATTTTATAAAAGTTCATTAACCCCTTCCCTATTAAAAGTTTTAATCACCGCCCTTTTCCCATTTTTTAAATAAAATTATGTAATAAAGAATAAAAATAATCATATTAGGTACCGCCGCATGCGTAAATGTCCGGACTATTAAAATATTATGTTAGCTAAACATGGCGTACAAGTAAAAAAAATACCAAAATTGTGCATTTTTGGTCACTTCATGCACCATAAAAATATTAATAAAAAGCGATCAACAAGTCCCATCAAAACAAAAATGGTTGATGATGATGGCGCAAAAAATGAGCCCTCATACCGCCCTAGGGGTCATAAGGTGCTAATTTTAAACATACTAATTTTGGTGCATGTAGTTTATAATTTTTTTAAGTATTAAAATAAAACATATATAAATTGGGTATCCTTGTAACTGTATGGACCTACAGAATAAAGATAAGGTGTCATTTTTACCAAATATTGCACTGTATAGAAACGGGAGCAAAATGGCGTTTTTTATTTTTTATTTCACCACACAATTTTATTTGGGTGACGCAAAAAACAAGCCCTTATATGGGTCTGTAGGTGCAAAATTGAAAGTGTTATGATTTTTAGAAAGGAATGAGGAAAAAAGCTAAAATGAAAAAACGAAAATTTACTCTGTCCTTAAGGTGAAAATAGGCTGAGTCCCTAACGGGTTAAACGGCACTGTCAAATATAAAAAGTTTTTATATGTTGTACATATTGGCAAAACAATAATTATTCTAATAAACTTCTTTAAAAAAATTTATTAAAGAAAACTGCCTTTGAAAATCACTCCATTAGGGTTCCCCATACCCCCTGGGACACTGATAAGTCCCACAACAGCATCAGCTTGTCCAAGGATCATGGACAAGAGATGGCTGATGGACAAGGCTGCAGGAGGAACACAGCCTGCAGCAACACTGCAGTTTTACCAAACATGTGCCTCCAGCTCTTGCAAAACTACAACTCCAAGCATGCCTAGACAGTCAAAGGATGTCTGGGCATGCTGGGAGTTGTAGTTTTGCAAAAGCTGTAGGCACACAGATGAAGGCAACAAAAAAATTATCCAAACACTGTACCTCCAACTATTCCAAAACTACAAGTCCCAGCATTACAGGACTGTCAATGACACAGGATGACACACATGAATGACATAGGAACATATAGAACATGTACGCATAAAAAACATTGTACTTTTAGCACTAAACCTTTAGGTTTTTAGGAAGATCTAAGTTTAGATACACTCACCATATTATCTTTGGTGGTAGAGTACAGGCAATCTCCAATAATCATTGTGTGTGTGTATATATATCATAAAACCAGTGAAGAAATGGTTACAGTGCAGGCCTGCCAGGCTTGCTCCAGACCAGTGAGTATGCAGAGTGAGGGAGAAAGCTGAGTCATGCACAGTGCATGCAAGAAAGAGAAGGACCCTCCCCCTCCCTAGGGGAAGATGGAAAAGACAGTGAGCAGTGTTAATATGGAACAAATAACTTTTTTTTTGTGGGATCTGACAGGTTCGCTTTAAACGCTACAATGCAAAGAAAGAAATTGGTATAGTCCACCTGTAGCACATCCTAGATATGTCATAAGGTTTACTTACAATGTCTACCTTTTTTAAGAGAATGTGTCATCAGAATATGACCTATTGTTTAAATTAAGTTTTTATGTTAACCACATTTTTAAGCTGTTAAGGACCAAGGGTGTACCTGTACATCCTGGGTCCTTTCCCTTTCTATAATGCGGGGCCACAGCATCATAGCAGGTCGGGCCCAGCCTCTAAAAACATCCAGGACCTGTGGCTAATAGCGTGCGACATTGATCGCGGTACCACGCGCTATTATCCCTTTTGACGCGGCGTTCAAAGTTGATTGAAGCATCTAAAGTGAAACTAAACTACCCCCGGCTAGCTCAAGGGTCTGTTGGAGACCGCTGCTGTGAAATCGCGGCATCCTGAACAGCTGTAGGACGCGAGGAGGGTTCCCTTACCTGTCTCCTGGTGTCCAATCGCCAAATGACTGGTCAGTGCCTGAGATCCAGGCAGGAGCAGTCAAGCAGCAGAATCACCGATCAATGGTTTCCTATGAGAAACCATTGATCAATGTAAAATATCAATGTGTGCAGCTATAACACTGCAAAAAAAAAAAGTGGAAAAAAAAAGTTAATAAAGATCATTTAACCCCTTCCCTTATAAAAGTTTGAATCACCCCCCCCTTTTCCCATTTAAAAAAAACCCAGTGTAAATTAAAATAAACATGTGGTATCATTGCGTGCAAAAATGTCCGAATTATAAAAATATATTGTTAATAAAACTGCACGGTCAATGGCGTACGCACAAAAAAATTCAAAAGTCCAAAATAGCGTATTTTTGGTCACTTTTTATATAATGAAAAAAAGGAATAAAAAGCGATCAAAAAGTACAATCAATGAGCCCTCATACCGCCCTGTACATGAAAAAATAAAAAAGTTATAGGGGTCAGAAGATGACAATTTTAAACGTATAAAATTGTGTTTTTTCTTCCATTTTGTCGCACAATAATTTTTTTTTCTGATTCGTTGTAGATGTTTGGGTAAAATGACTGATGTCATTACAAAGTAGAATTGGTGGCGCAAAAAATAAGCCATCATGTGGATTTTTAGGTGCAAAATTGAAAGAGTTATGATTTTATGAAGATAAGGAGGAAAAAAATGAAAGTGCAAAAACGGAAAAACCCCTGGTCCTTAAGGGGTTAAGATGTTTTTGCTGATTTTTTATTTATTTTCCAATTTATGATCTGTATTTTATAACAATCCTGAAATCTGCAGTTTCCATTCTGGCCATTTGTTCTAAAATTGTACAGAGACTTTCTTTTCTGTACAGGTCATTTTGCAGTAATGCCTTTCTTCTGAGGAGCTCAGTGTAAGCTGATGCCAGAAAAGATTACACATGATCAACCACCATTCACAGCAGTGCTCAGCATCACCTGTAAAAGTTCAGAAAATGTTCAGTAAGGTCTGCAATTCATCTGAATGGGAAAGGTCCTGTCCAATGTTGTTAAATGTTAATATCCATGGGTCCTGATGTAAACCATAACAAAACCGGTCTGGCAAGATGAAAGCCCCCATAATAATGCACAAAAATTTTAAATTAGAAAATAGAAACAGATTTAAAAAAAAGAACCGATAATCGACATTTCCTTAGGGTGTTTCACTTGGAGCTGTTAATAATTTCAATGTCCAGATAATTTTTATTCTTTTAATTTATGTGCTAAAGCCAGTGGATATCTCCAAGTTGTGATACTTGATGATACTGTCACTAGCTATATGTTTGCTGAAACAGAGCTGTAGCTAGCTCCTTTTGTGCCCGAGGCAAGAACAGAAAATTGCGCCATTACATAGGGAGGTGATGCTGGCACCTGTAGTCATCACCTCCTTGAGTCACTACAGGTCCCAGCATCACCTCCCTATGGAACTACAAGTTCCAGCATCACCTCCCTGTCATTAAAGTCTCAGTATGTGTCAATACAGGTTCCAGAATCACCTCCATGCTGGGACTTGTAATGACACATGAAGGTCATTCTGGGACCTGTACTGAAACTAGGAGTTGATGCTCAGAGTTTTAGTTCCCTAGGGAGGTGATGCTGTGCTCTGTAGTGACACTGGGAGGTGCTGGGACTTAATAGTTGCAGGGATCAGAGCAAGAACCCCACACACCCCAGAAGGCCCACCCTCACCTTGAACTCCAATATGTGCTGCGGTGTGTACGCCAAGGTCCAGGGAGAGCACAGGAGCTTGGCCAGACACTCCCCCAGTCCTGGGTTGCTGGACTGGACAGGGGGCGCCCCAAGGCTTCGCTCTCTTTTCACTGCCTTAGCCCCAGGAAATTGGCACTACAGCATGGCACTCCTGTGGTTCTTGAGGCCGGACAGGCCAGGCAGGTGGTTGGGGCTCACGCAGGACAGCAGGTGCAGGAGCGGGCGGCTGGGGCTGGGCAGGGGAGCTGCTATTCTCCCGGGTAGTGATGGCATCCTTCTCCTGCTTACTGCTCAGGTGGGACAGGTCTTCAGAGTCCTTGGGAAGTGGCTCACTAACCCATGCCACCAGAGAAGCTTCTTCCCCAGGGAGAACTTTTTCACTCCCTGCTCCTGTGCAAGTGAGTGCAGCGGAAAGGGCTAGTTGAGGCCTGGTCCCTGTGCTCCCTTGGAGCAGCGCACCTGAGGCGATCACATCATGGGAGCCCTGTGCTGAAGACCTGTACTAAAAAGGGTCTAACCTTCTCAGCACCTTATCTCTTTATAATGACATAAACCCTTTGTGTTTCCTCATGCAGTATAATTACATTTTTATGGTAAAAGTATCAGTATTTTAAGTTGCAAAGTGGTTAACTTTTCTTCGTAGCTGCCTATAAATGTGCTAAGCTGCAGGTTTATTTTTAGGTGACCTACTTAGTGCTGCAAAGCCTACTTGTTTATTTATTTCTCCCACAAAATGTTAATGTGACAGTTGCCAGTTTTATCCATGCTGAGTATTGGTTCAAATGAATGTCTTCTTAACAAGTTGTGCTAAAGATTCTTTTTTTCATGACTTCTTCAGTAATGACCTCTGTCTTTGCTTACATAGATTGCAGCTATTTGATAAAATGCACTACTGTCATTAGGAGTGTGATAATACATTGAATAAAATTCATTATAATCTGACATAATTATTGGCCGTCTTCCAGTAAAGTAAAAAAAAGTGGAGATAATCAGAAGACTCCTGACAGTAGGGTATTTTGGCTCAGCAGATGTTTTCATGAGGTTTCTTATCTATAATTATCCAATACTGTGCAATGTGTAGAATCTGGCACTTGTCAGACCCAGGAGATGCTCAATTAAAGAAATTCTACCATAAACAGAAACTCAGCTATAGTTTACATATTTGTCCCAGATACTATTCATTTAAACTGAGCAGTTGCAATAATTTTTACTTGTATAACACAAAAAAAAAATCTGATAAACCCACTGGTCAACATTTCATGCGTGATCAACTTCAAGTGAAAAAAAAAAAAAAAAAAAGATTGCACTACATACTTGTCCTTTGCCCAAACATTTGTCATCCGGGGACTGCCTGGGTGTGCCCATATTCATTGCATTGTTGGGCAATCATCAAGTTTGGTCAGGTTTGAAGATATTTAAAGGGGTACGAAAAACAAAGGATAGGGGATAAGATTTCTGATCGTGGGGGTCTCGCTGGGGACCCCCACGATCTCCAGTGTGGCTCTCCAGTCATCCATGCAAGGAGCGAACTCCACCCCTTGACTGGTGACTACCGCCACCACGCCCCCTCCATTCATGACTATGGAAGGGGGCGTGATGGCTACGTACTAATGATCACGCCCCCTCCCATAGGCATGAATGTAGGAGTCGTGGCGTGACGTCACGAACACGGAAGCTTCAAGCTTCTGTGTTCCGGATGCAGCCGCTGCCTGCCCAGAGATCGCAGGGGTCCCCAATGGCAGGATCCCCGCGATCAGACATTTTATCTCCTATCCTTTGGATAGGGTATAAGATATTTTTCGGTGGAGTACCCCTTTAAAGGGTCATTCCAATTTATTTAGAAACCTTAATGTAGCATCCCAGGGCTGTAAAGTAACAAACAAGAGCAGACTCTGCTCTCCCATTCCGTAGGAGCCACACAGTGCTCTCTGTTTACTTACCTTGATGACGTATTCTACCACCTCTGCTGATGATGTTCCGAACATGCCACAGTCCATCACTGAGGCAACAATGGGTTCAGAGCATCATAATTAGAGAGAGAAAACACATCAAGAGAAGAAAACAAAAGGACCAGGGTGGACCAGAGTGCAACACTGGAGTGTACAGGGTTGAGTATGCTCTAGTTTGTTATTCTACAGCCCTGGGACCCTGCATTTAGTTTTTTAAGTAAATCAGAGCCAGTAGAAAAACAGCATATAGCATGTACATGATAGAAGTACATTATTTCTGCAGTATAAAGCACATGGGTTGTGTATGTGTAGACCTGGCTGGTAGTAGCAGCAGCAAAGGTAATGGTGGACTGGTGGTTGTTGTAGCAAGCTGACAGCAGGCAGTGGTCGACTAATGGGTGTTGCAGTAGTCAGAAAAAAAGCAAGCAGTGGTGGACTGGTGGGAGTTGTAGTAGCCAGCAGATAGCGGGCAGTGGTGGACTGGTGGGGGTTGTAGTAGTGAGCAGACTAAGATTAGTGGCATCTGGCACAGGAGGTTTAAATTCACTCGCTGATCCATGACTGATTCATTTTAAACAAATGTGAGTTTTTCCCCATTCCTAGCAGACAATCTTGTTCACTTAGGGTGATCATGACGGCAGCCATGCTGAACACTCTCTCTGAGTCTTTGCATTGTGTGTCTTTGTGTGCCACACTAAGCATGGACAACAGAAAGAGGAGAAGAGAACTGTCTAAAGACTTCAGAACCAAAATTGTGGAAAAATATCAACAATCTCAAGGTTACAAGTCCATCTCCAGAGATCTAGATTTGCCTTTGTCCACAGTGCGCAACATTATCAAGAAGTTTGCAACCCATGGCACTGTAGCTAATCTCCCTGGGTGTGGACAAAAGAGAAAAATAGATGAAAGGTGTCAACGCAAGATAGTCCAGATGGTGGATAAGCAGCCCCAAACAAGTTCCAAAAGATATTCTAGCTGTCCTGCAGGCTCAGGGAGTGTCATTGTCAACGCAAACTATCTGTTGACATTTAAATGAAATGAAATGCTATGGCAGGAGACCCAGGAGGACCTCACTGCTGACACATAGACATAAAAAAGCAAGACTACATTTTGCCAAAATTAACTTGAGTAGGCCAAAATCCTTCTGGGAAAATGTCTTGTGGACAAATGAGACCAAGATAGAGCTTTTTGGTAAAGCACATCATTCTACTGTTTACTGAAAACGGAATGAGGCCTACAAAGAAAAGAACACAGTACCTACAGTGAAATATGGTGGAGGGTCAATTATGTTTTGGGGTTGTTTTGCTGCCTTTGGCACTGAGTGCCTTGAATGTGTGCAAGGCATCATGAAATCTGAGGATTACCAACAGATTTTGGGTCGCACTGTACAGCCCAGTGTCAAAAAACTGGGTTTGCGTCCGAGATCATACGTCAAAAAGCAGCCAGAAATGGATGGCAACAAAGTGCTGGTGGGTTCTGAAGTGGCCAATAATGAGTCCAGATCTAAATCCCATTGAACACCTGTGGAGAGATCTTAAAATTGCTGATAGGAAAAGGTGCCCCTCCAATAAGAGAGACCTGGAGCAGTTTGCAAAGGAAGAGTGGTCAAACATTCCCGCTGAGAGGTGTAAGAAGCTTATTGATGGTTATAGGAAGCGACTGATTTCAGGTACTTTTTCCAAAGGGTGTGCAACCAAATATTAAGTTAAGGGTGTCAATAATTTTGACCAGACCATTTTTGGAGTTTGGTGTGACATTGGCCCATATTTATCAATGAGTCTGAAACCCTATGTCTGGTTTTTCTCATAGCAACCAATCACAGCTCAACTTTCATGTCTCAACAAGCTCTGGTAAAGTGAAAGTTGAGCTGTAATTGGTTGTTGTGGGAAAAACCAGACAATTGGGGTTTCAGGCTGATTGATAAAACAGGGCTATTATGTCCAATTTGCTTTTTTTCCTCCCTTTTTTTGTTTAGTTCCAATACACACAAAGGAAATGAACATGTGTATAGCAAAACATGTGTTTTACTGCAATCCTTTTCTGTGAGAAATACTTCATTTTCTAGAAAAATTTCAGGGGTGCCAACATTTACGGCCATGACTGTAGCTAATGAGGCAGTGTTGAGGAAGACTATTTTGGCAATGTAGGTCAAGGAGGGCATGTTTAAAAGACAGCTAAACTGAACACAAACTTTCTTGCACATAGCCAGTACAGCACTGAGACAGGAACAATTTCTCATGAAACATTTGACAAGATTTAGCATGTGTACCATAGTGGGAAAAGGAGTCATGTCACCTTGATGCAGCACTTTTACAAAATTTGTGCAGTTATCCACCCCTATGCAATATCCTCATTGGCCAGGGAGCTGTAGTGCACAGAATGCAAAGCAATGATTGGATAACCTGGGTTCATGTGATACCTGCAAGGTATGCTGGGCTACCCTGTCATCATCTCATTGTTCCCAGTACTTTTTTTAATTTTTTATTTAGACATCAAAACGCCATGTGTTCCTCATCCCTTCTGCTATAATTACCACTGTTGCCAGACTTGCACGAGCCTAGCAGTGTTCGGAAGTGCTGTCACCTTAAAGTTCCAAGTGAGACTAGGTTTGCAAGGCTCGGCTCACTCATCACTAATTAAGAGTTTATTTTGCTCCATGCAGGAAAACTCCATGCTCTATATAAATCTATTTAAAGGGACAGATGGATCAACCCCAGTAACCTGAATATACAGGTGGTTGGTATGGGTACTCCTGAGTAAAACAATGTATTCCTTACCCCCAATTGTTTTAGCCGTTTCAGAGATATAGCACAATCTTGCAATATGCAAATTAACTCTTAACAGCACTGGGGGTGGGTTTAAAGACTATCTGCACCTCTAAAAAAAAAATTGCAATAACAACACTGCGACTGAAACTGAAGATCTAAAGAGCCACCTTTATAATGAAGATTATAACACGGGACATGTTCATATGAAGTGAGGGGTGTGTCAGGGTTGGGAAGTTACACGTGCACAAAAAGTTAGTGCATTAACCCCTTAAGGACCCAGCCCATTTATACCTTGAGGACCCGACCATTTTTTGCACATCTGACCACTGTCACTTTAAGCATTAATAACTCTGGGATACTTTTACCTTTCATTCTGATTCCGAGATTGTTTTTTCATGACATATTCTACTTTATGTTAGTGGTATATTTTTGCCGATACTTGAATCATTTCTTGGTGAAAAATTCCAAAATTTGATGAAAAAATTGAAAATGTTGCATTTTTCTAACTTTGAAGCTCTCTGCTTGTAAGGAAAACAGACATTCCAAATAAATGATATACTGATTCACAAATACAATGTGTCTACTTTATATTTGCATCATAAAGTTGACATGTTTTTACTTTTGGAAGACATCAGAGGGCTTCAAAGTTCAGCAGCAATTTTCCAATTTTTCACAAAATTTTCAAAATCGGAATTTTTCAGGGACCAGTTCAGTTTTGAAGTAGATTTTAAGGGCTTTCTTGTTAAACATACTCCATAAATGACCCCATTATAAAAACTGCACCCCTCAAAGTATTCAAAATGACATTCATAAAGTTTGTTAACCCTTTAAGTGTTTCACAGGAATAGCTGGAAAGTGAAGGAGAAAATTAAAAATCTTAATTTTTTACACTCGCATATTCTTGTAGACCCAGTTTTTGAATTTTTACAAGGGGTAATAGAAGACAAAGCCCCCCAAAATTTGTAACCCAATTTCTCTCGAGTAAGGAAATACCTCATATGTGTATTTCAAGTGTTCGGCAGGCGCAGTAGAGGGCTCAGAAGGGAAGGAGCTACAATGGGATTTTGGAGAGTGAATTTTGCTGAAATGGTTTTTGGGGGGCATGTCACATTTAGGAAACCCCTATGGTGCCAGAACAGCAGAAAACCCCCACATGGCATACCATTTTGGAAACTACACCCCTCAAGGCACGTAACAAGGGGTCCAGTTAGCCTTAACACCCCACAGGTGTTTGACTACTTTTCGATAAAGTCGGATGTGTAAATGAAAAAAAAAATGTCATTAACCCCTTAAGGACTCAGGGTTTTTCCGTTTTTGCACTTTCGTTTTTTCCTCCTTACCTTTTAAAAATCATAACCCTTTCAATTTTCCACCTAAAAATCCATATTATGGCTTATTTTTTGCGTCGCCAATTCTACTTTGCAGTGACATTAGTCATTTTACCCAAAAATGCACGGCGAAACGGAAAAAAAAATCATTGTGCGACAAAATCGAAAAAAAAACGCCATTTTGTAACTTTTGGGGGCTTTCGTTTCTACGCAGTGCATATTTCGGTAAAAATTACACCTTATCATTATTCTGTAGGTCCATACGGTTAAAATGATACCCTACTTATATAGGTTTGATTTTGTCGCACTTCTGGAAAAAATCATAACTACATGCAGGAAAATTTATACGTTTAAAAATGTCATCTTCTGACCCCTATAACTTTTTTATTTTTCCATGTATGGGGTGGTATGAGGACTAATTTTTTGCGCCGTGATCTGAAGTTTTTATCGGTATGATTTTTGTTTTGATCGGACTTTTTGATCACTTTTTATTCATTTTTTAATGATATAAAAAGTGACCAAAATACGCTTTTTTGGACTTTGGAATTTTTTTGCGCGTACGCCATTGACCGTACGGCTTAATTAATGATATATTTTTATAGTTCGGACATTTACGCACGCGGCGATACCACATATGTTTATTTTTTATTTTTTTACACTGTTTTATTTTTTTTATGGGAAAAGGGGGGTGATTCAAACTTTTATTAGGGAAGGGGTTAAATGACCTTTATTAACACTTTTTTTTAACATTTTTTTTTGCAGTGTTATAGGTCCCATAGGGACCTATAACACTGCACACACTGATCTCTAATGCTGATCACTGGCGTGCATTAACACGCCTGTGATCAGCATTATCGGCGCTTGACTGCTCCTGCCTGGATCTCAGGCACGGAGCAGTCATTCGTCGATCGGACACCGGGGAGGCAGGTAAGAGCCCTCCCGGTGTCCGATCAGCTGTTCGGGACGCCGCGATTTCACCGCGGCGGTCCCGAACAGCCCGACTGAGCAGCCGGGTCACTTTCACTTTCACTTTAGAAGCGGCGGTCAGCTTTGACCGCCGCTTCTAAAGGGTTAATACCGCACATCGCCGCGATCGGCGATGTGTGGTATTAGCCGCGGGTCCCGGCCGTTGATTAGCGCCGGGACCCACGCGATATGATGCGGGATCGCGGCGCGATCCCGCTTCATATCGCGGGAGCCGGCGCAGGACGTAAATATACGTCCTGCGTCGTTAAGGGGTTAAAGGGCAGTTTTTTCCCCCAAATTTATCATTTTTACAAAGGGTAATGGGAGAAAATGCCCCCCAAAATGTGTAACCCCATCTCTTCTGAGTATATAAATACCCCATGTTAGGACATAAAATGCTCTGCGGGCGAACTACAATGCTCAGAAGAGAAGGAGTCACATTTGGCTTTTGGAAAGCAAATTTTGCTGAAATGGTTTTTGGGGGGCATTTCGCATTTAGGAAGCCCCTATGGTGCCAGAACAGAAAAAAACACATGGAAATACCTCATATGTGGTTGTAAAGTATTCTGCATGTGCACTACAAGGCTCAGAAGGGAAGGAGTGACAATGGGATTTTGGAGAGTAAATTTAGCTGAAAGGGTTTTTTGGGGGGCATGTCGCATTTAGGAAGCCCCTATGGTGCCAGAACAGCAAAAGCTAGAAAAAAACTGAAAAAAAACACATGACATACTATTTTGCAAACTAGACCCCTCAAGGAACATAACAAGCGGTACAGTGAGCCTTAACACCCCACAGGTATTTGATGACTGTGTAAATAAATAAATAAAAATTCACTAAAATGCTTGTTTTTCCCCAAATTTTACATTTTTACAAGGGGTAATAGGAGAAAATTCCCCCATGTGTATGTGTGGACATCAAGTGCTCTGTTGGCGAATTACAATGCTCAGAAGAGAAGTCACAATTGGCTTTTGCAAAACAAATTTAGCTGAAATGGTTTTTGGGGGGCATGTTGCATTTAGGAAGCCCTTATGGTGCCAGAACAGCAAAACAAAAAACAAAAAACAAAAAAAACACACACATGGCAGACTACTTTGGAAACTACACCCCTCAAGGAACGTAACAAGAGGTACAGTGAGCCTTAACACCCCACGGGTGTTTGACGAAAATCTCACTAAAATGCAGTTGTTTCCCCAAATTTTACATTTTTACAAGGGGTAATAGGAGAAAATGACCCCCAAAATTTGTAACCCCATTTCTTCTGAGTATGGAAATACCCCATGTGTGGATGTCAAGTGCTCTGCTGGCGCACTACAATGCTCAGAAGAGGAGGAGCGCCATTGAGCTTTTTGAAAGAGAACTTGTTTGGAATGGAAGTCGGGGGCCATGTTCGTTTACAAAGCCCCCCGTGGTGCCAGAACAGTGGACCTCCCACATAGGACCCCATTTTGGAAACTACACCCCTCACAGAATTTAATAAGGGGTGCTGTGAGTAATTACACCCCACTGGCGTTTGACAGATCTGTGGAACAGTGGGCTGTGCAAATGAAAAATTAAATTTTTCATTTTCAAGGATCACTGTTCCAAAAATCTGTCAGACACCTGTGGGGCATAAATGCTCATTGTACCCCTTATTACATTCTGTGAGGGGTGTAGTTTCCAAAATGGGATCACATGTGGGGGGGGTCCATTGTTCTGGCGCTATGGGGGCTTTGTAAACAAACGTGGCCTTCAATTCCGGACAAATTTTCTCTTCAAAATCCCAATGGCGCTCCTTCTCTTCTGAGCATTGTAGTTCACCTGCAGAGCACTTTACATCCACATATGGGGTATTTTCTTACTCAGAAGAAATGGGGCTACAAATTTTGGGGGGCTTTTTTCCTATTTTTACCCTGTGAAAATGAAAAATTTAGGGTAACACCAGCATTTTAGTGAAAACATTTTTCATTTTCACATCCAACTTTAATGAAAATTCTTCAAACACCTTTGGGGTGTTAAGGCTCACTATACCCCTTGTTACGTTCTGTGAGGGGTGTAGTTTCCAAACTGGGGTCACATGTGGGTATTTATTTTTTTACGTTTATGTCAGAAACGCTGTAAAATCAGCCACCCCTGTGCAAATCACCAATTTAGGCCTCAAATGTACATAGTGTACATAGTGTACCTTGTTGTGCGTCCGCAGAACATTTTATGCCCACATATGTGGTATTTCCGTACTCAGGAGAAATTGCATTACAATTTTATTTTTATTTTTTTTGCTTGTGAAAATAAAAAGTATGGGGCAACACCAGCATGTTAGTGTAAAAAATGTAATTTTTTTTACACTAACAGGCTGGTGTAGCCCCCAACTTTTCCTTTTCATGAGGGGTAAAAGGAGAAAAAGCCCCCCAAAATTTGAAGTGAAATTTCTCCCGAGTACGGAAATACCTCATATGTGGCCCTAAACTGTTTCCTTGAAATACGACAGGGCTCTGAAGTGAGAGAGCGCCATGCGCATTTGAGGACTAAATTAAGGTTTGCATAGGGGTGGACATAGGGGTATTCTATGCCAGTGATTCCCAAACAGGGTGCCTCCAGCTGTTGCTAAACTCCCAGCATGCCTGAACAGTCAGTGGCTGTCCGGAAATGCTGGGAGTTGTTGTTTTGCAACAGCTGGAGGCTCCGTTTTGGAAACACTGCCATACAATACGTTTTTCATTTTTATTGGGGGGGGCGGCAGTGTAAGGGGGTGTATATGTACTGTTTTACCCTTTATTATGTGTTAGTGTAGTGTACTGTAGTGTTTTTAGGGTACCTTCACACTGGCGGGCGTTTACGGTGAGTTTCGTGCTAGGAGTTTGCGCTGCGGTGAAAAATTGGCCGCAGCCCAAACTTGAAGCAGAAAACTTACTGTAAACCCATCCGTGTGAATGTACCCTGTACATTCACATGGGGGGGGCAAACCTCCAGCTGTTTCAAAACTACAACTCCCAGCATGCACTGACAGACCGTGCATGCTGGGAGTTGTACTTTTGAAACAGCTGGAGGCACACTGGTTGGAAAACCTTCAGTTATCTAACTCAGTATTTTTCAACCAGTGTGCCTCCAGCTGTTGCAAAATTTCAACCCCCAGCATGTACTGATCGCCGAAGGGCATGCTGGGAGATCTAGTTATATAACAGCTAGAGGTACTCAACTACAACTCCCAGCATGCCGAGACAGCTGTTTGGGCATGCTGGGAGTTGTAGTTTTGCAACATCTGGAGAGCTACAGTTAGAGACCACTGTACAGTGATCTCTAAACTGTGACCCTCCAGCTGTTGTAAAACTACAACTCCCAGCATGCCCAAACAGCTGTCTGGGCATGCTGGGAGTTGTAGTTTTGCAACATCTGGAGGGCTACAGTATAGAGACCACTATATATGGTCTCAGACTGTAGCCCTCCAGATGTTGCTAGGCAACTCACCGGCCTCCGTAGGATCCAGGGAGTCGCATCACCGTCCTCTTCTACCGCCGATCCTCGTCTCGATCGCAGCCCGCAGCCGTCGCCGATGGGTAAGTGGACTTCGGCGCCCGGTCCTCCGTCGTTTCCCCGTCCTGCCCCGCCTATTGTGGGTGGGCAGAACGGGGAAAATGAAAGTAAACCCCCCTGCTCCCGATCTGCTATTGGTGGTCGCATCTAGACCCCCAATAGCAGGGATAGGAGGGGTGGCATCCCTGCCACCTCACTCCTATCCCTTCAGGGGGATCGTAGGTGTCTTGGACAACCGCGATCCCCCTTATATTCCGGGTCACCATAGACTCATAATGACCTGGAAAGTGTGAATTCACTTGCGATTTGCGCCGATCGCCGACATGGGGGGGTCTGATGACCCCCCTGGGCATTTGCGCGGGGTGCCTGCTGATCAATATCAGCAGTCACCCCGGTCCATCACCCCGGGGACCGAAATTCCCACGGGCGTACAGGTATACCCTGGGTCCTTAAGTACCAGGGACCGAAGGCGTACCTGTACGCCCTGTGTCCATATGTAGTTAAACATTAAATTAGAGATGAAGCTTGAGAACTAACAGAAATGACCAAAAGAGTCCCCTCAAGTATGACAGTCTACGCCCAAAACTGCTGATAACAAGGGAAACACAAAGGAAAGGCGTGTAGCGACCAATAAAGGTACAAAAGTGAACTTTATTTAACATATATGCTCAATGAATCACAAACATTTAAAAACAATTACAAATAGACCAATAGATAAGATGCTGGAGGACCGACTAACAGGAAAGCAAAATGCAGCTATATAGCTCAAGTTAATCCAATACAGAGTATTTCACAAAGTGTCAGTTAATGTAAACAACATAAGGTGCAAGTGCACTGCACATAGATGAGTCAATGGTTGCCATCAGTAGCCAAAGCATAAAGTGCCTAAGTGCAAGTGAGGGAAACAGAAATACACTGTAAACACAGACAAGTAAATTACCACAGTGGGACCAGTGTGAGGGTGTGCCTCCGTCACCCAACGTTTCGCTGAGGAGCTTCTTCCGGGGTGACGGAAGAAGCTCCTCAGCGAAACGTCGGGTGACTATTCGCCCTTTGTTCCACAGGTTTCGTGAACATATAGCCTTGATCAGGACAGGAAAAGGCTGCCCCCGCCTTATCTCTCATATTAGAGAAATACATAATGGTAACAGTCTCCAGAGAATAATGCATACAGACGGAGGTCTGGATTGGCACACAAAACTTTTACAGGCAGAAGCAAAATGGATCATACGGACCGGAGCAATGGGTGCTCTTGGTCTGAATGATCGGAATGACCTTTCTTCTTTTCTCTGACTAAGGGAAGTTTATATTGAGGTTGCTTTAGTAACAGTAATGTTTGTTCTATGTATTACTACTGTGTACCACTATGTGCAATAATTTCTACTGTGTATTGTGTTTTATATGTTAATGAATGTATTTTCACTAAGCTATTGTGATTGGCTAAGGGGAGTTTATAGACAGGGCTCAGTCTACTCCCAGCATGCCTTGACAAAGCGTGTTTGCATGTGAAACCAGCGCTCGTCTGCGTTCTGGTCCAGCTTCCACACTGACCTGCTATGCTGCAATAAAGAAGAACTTTTAATTGCAAATTTACCCAGTGCCGTGGCTTCATTTCTTCATTTGGAATTTTTTACTCGGACTCAGTGGAGGAGTTAGAAACAGGAGCTATAAGCAGAAGTTGCAAGTATTACTTTTCTTTCAAAACTTAAAAAGCAAAAAAAAAAAAAGAGTTAAAGATTAGGGGAGTTTAGCTTGCAGTTTAGAGACAGTGCCTCTGACAGCCAGGGGGGTGTCTCATTCAGTAAGGAGGGGAGGAAAAGAGCAAGGCAGACCAGCCAGGTGTTGGTAGTGGTTGACTCAAATATTAGGGGGACAGACAGGGCGATGTGTCACAAAGACCGAGATCCTCGAACAGTGTGTTGTCTTCCTGGCATTAGAGATCAGTGGATCGGGTTGACAGATTACTGGGAGGGGGCTTCCAACAGTTATGGTGCACATTGGCACCAATGACAAAAGTTAGGGGTAGGTAGCGTGTCCTTAAAAATTATTTCAGGGATTTACAGTGGGGTAAAAAAAAGTATTTAGTCAGCCACCAATTGTGCAAGTTCTCCCACTTAAAAAGATGAGAGAGGCCTGTAATTTTCATCATAGGTATACCTCAACTATGAGAGACATAATGAGAAAAAATATCCATAAAATCACATTGTCTGATTTTTAAAGAATTTATTTTCAAATTATGGTGGAAAATAAGTATTTGGTCAATAACAAAAGTTCATCTCAATACTTTGTTATATATCCTTTGTTTGCAATGACAGAGGTCAAACGTTTTCTGTAAGTCTTCACAAGGTTTTCACACACTGTTGCTGGTATTTTGGCTCCTTCCTCCATGCATATCTCTTCTAGAGCAGTGATGTTTTAGGGCTGTTGCTGGGCAACACGGACTTTCAACTCCCTCCAAAGGTTTTCTATGGGGTTGAGAGCTGGAGACTGGCTAGGCTACTCCAGGACCTTGAAATGCTTCTTACAAAGCCACTTCTTCATTGCCTGAGCAGTGTGTTTGGGATCATTGTCATACTGAAAGACCTAGCCATGTTTCAGCTTCAATGCCCTTATAGATGGAAGGAGGTTTTCACTCAAAATCTCACAATACATGGCCCCATTCATTCTTTACTTTACATGGAACAGTCATCCTGGTCCCTTTGAAGAATAACAGCCCCAAAGCATGATGTTTCCACCCCCATGCTTCACAGTAGGTATGGTGTTCTTTGGATGCAACTCAGCATTCTTTCTCCTCCAAACTCGACGCGATGAGTTTTTACCATAAAGTTCTACTTTGGTTTCATCTGACATTCTCCCAATTCTTTTCTGGATCATCCAAATGCTCTCTATCAAACTTCAGACGGGCCTGGACATGTACTGACTTAAGCAGGGGGACACGTATGGAACTGCATGATTTGAGTCCCTGGTGACCTAGTGTGTTACTGATGGTAGCCTTTGTTACTTTGGTCCCAGCTCTTTGCAGGTCATTCACTGGGTCCCCCCGTGTGGTTCTGGGATTTTTGCTCACCATTCTTATGATCATTTTGACACCTCCGGGTGAGATCTTGCGTGGAGCCCGAGATCAAGGGAGATTCTCAGTGGTCTTGTATGTCTTCAATTTTCTAATAATTGCTCCCACAGTTGATTTCTTCACACCAAGCTGCTTTCCTATTGCATATTCCGTCTTCTCAGCCTGGTGCAGGTCTACAATTTTATTTCTGGTGTCCTTCAGCAGCTCTTTGGTCTTGGCCATAGTAGAGTTTGGAGTGTGACTGTTTGAGGTTGTGGACAGGTGTCTTTTATACTCATATCAAGTTCAAACAGGTGCCATTAATACAGGTAACAGTTAGTGTTGCTCGCGAATATTCGCAATTCGAATTTTATTCGCGAATATCGCATATTTGCGAATTCGCGAATATAGCGCTATATATTCGTAATTACGAATATTCGTTTTTTATTTTTTTATTTTTTATTTTTTTTCACAGTATACATCACAGTGATCACCCCTCTCTGCTTCCAGCTTATGTGGTGTAAGAAGGCTCTAATACTACTGTGTGAGACTGTTGTGCGAATTTTCGCATATGCGAAAATTTGCATGTGATAATGTTCGCATATGCGAATTTTCGCCTATGTTAATTTTGTATATGCAAATTTTCGTATATGTGAATTTTCGCTCGCGTGAAAATTCGCATATGCAAAAATAAAACGAGAACATTACGAATATTCGCGAATATTCGCAAATATGACGAATATTCGTCCATATATTCGCGAATATTCGCGAATTCGAATATGGCCTATGCCGCTCAACACTAGTAACAGTGGAGGAAATTCTACCTCCACTGGAGAGCCAGAAATCTTGTTTGTTTATAGGTGACCAAATACTTATTTTCCACCATAATTTGCAAATCAATTCTTTGATAATCAGACAATGTGATTTTATGGATTTTTTTTTCTCATTATCACTCATAGTTGAGGTATACCTATGATGAAAATGACAGACCTCTCTCATCTTTTTAAGTGGGAGAACTTGCACAATTGGTGGCTAACTAAATACTTTTTTGCTCCACTGTAGACAGTAAGCTTAAGGCAAGTACCTCCAAGGTAGTATTTTCTGAAATTCTACCTATACCACGCCTCACCAGAGAGACAGCGGGAGATCAGGGAGATAAACAGTGTAGATGAAGAGCTAGGGAGGGGTTATAAAACTAGGGGGGGGGGGGAGAGGAAGGAGGGGTTAGAACAGGCATAACTGATAAGAGGAAAGGAAATATGAATAACATTAGGTTTATGCACACTAATAAAATTGAGGAACTGGAACGATTGTTGATGGAAGAAAACTATGACCTAGTGGGGATAAGTTTGACAGGGCTGGATATATGCTATGATTGGGAAGTTAATTTGCAGGGTTACAGTCTGTTCAGAAATAATCATTCAAATAAGAAAAGGGTTTGCTTATATGTAAAATCCTGTCTTAGACCCATTCTGTCTGACAATATATGTGAGGAAAATGATCATAAGGAGTATCTATGGTTGTAAATAAGGGGAGGGGTAGGAATAATAAATAACTGATATGGATTTGTTATAAGATGCTGATATAATTAGACAAATAGAAAGGGCAGCAAAGAAGGGTGAAGTTATTATTATTCGGACAACTATCCCAATATAAACTGGGAAGCTAAAACCTGCAGGTCTAGCAAAGGATAGTTAACTTTCCCAACTAGTGCAGGACCAAACAAGAGAGAGGAAGGTCTCTTCTGGACCAGATATAGTATCAAAAGTAGAGGTAGTAGAGGTCATCTTGGTAATGGTGACCACATTATAAGTATTAATTTATCCTAGGATGATGTCTACTAGTGGGGTTACAAAAACATTAAACCTCAAGAAGGCTGGTGGCCTGATAGCAAGCTGAGCGGTCGCACGTTTAGGTGCTCCCGCTGACCTGGGGGGCCCCTGTGGAATTGCGGTTCTTCTTCTGAGTCCTCCGGTGCTGCTTGCGGGAGCCGGAGGTGGCATGGTGCGGAGGGAGAACCCGTGGCTGTGTGGAGCCGGAGGAAGGTGGAGGACAGTCGGAGCTCAGCGCTGGGACAGCGGAGGTGATGGTGCCGAGCTGCGGCTAAGGAGGGTGTCGGCGAGGGGAGCTGTGAGTCACTTGTGTGGAGTCCATAGGAGGTGCCGAGTGGTTCCCCCGGGGGCTGTGGAGGAGAGGAGGCGGCCGCCATTGCTGGACGCTTCGTGGGCGGGGATTCTGGTTGCCTGGGGGACTCCCGCGCCCGGGAAGCACTGGGGCTGCTGAGAAGTGCTGCGGTGGCTGCTGTGAGTCGCTTGTGTGGAGGCCATAGGAGGTGCCGAGTGGTTCCCCTGGGGCTGTCGAGGAGAGGAGCCGGCCGCCATTGCTGGACGCTTCGTGGGCGGGGATTCTGGTTGCCTGGGGGACTCCCGCGCCCGGGAAGCACTGGGGCTGCTGAGAAGTGCTGCGGTGCTGCTCTGAGTCGCTTGTGTGGAGGCCATAGGAGGTGCCGAGTGGTTCCCCTGGGGCTGTGGAGGAGAGGAGCCGGCCGCCATAGCTGGACGCTTCGTGGGTGGGGATTCTGGTTGCCTGGGGGACTCCCGCGCCCGGGAAGCACTGGGGCTGCTGAGAAGTGCTACGGTGCTGCAGTGTGGGTCTGGGGCCTCTACTAACCCTCTGAGCGCTCTGGACTTTTGCTGGGGAGGTGCTGTGGAGTTGCAGTGAAGGACTTGGGCCTCTGTTAACCCTATGAGCGCTGTGAACTTTTGCTGAGGGGGTGCTATGGAGCTGTGGTGAATGACTTGAGCCTCTCTTAACCCCCTGAGTGTTGTGGTGCCGCAGCGAGGGACCTGTGCCTCTATTAACCCTCTGCGCCCTGGACCTTTGCTGGTGCCCTGCTCTCCCCTTCCCCGAGGAATTGTCCATGTCTGTATTCTGCTGGAGACCGAGTGCACTTGGATTGCTGGACTTTATGGTGCTTGCAGCGCTTGTAGCTATGGGAGGTCCGAGGGGACGCAACAAAAAGGCTAAACCCGCGGCTGATGCTGTGCGCCATTCTAAAGAGGATGAGGTTTCCTCGGATGAGGGACCTCCGCAGGAGCAGGACCACCCTGATAGGGCCTCCTGTGCACCTACTCCACTGGTAGCTAAGCTTTCTGCACAGACCGCTAAGGCCCTCAGCCAGTTTGCCCGGCCCTCGGAGGCTGTAGCTGCGATGTCTCCGATGCCTTCCCCCCCCCCCCCCCTATGTTCTCAGGCTCTCCTGGCTCCAAGGGTGGTGCTTCTCCTCATCATTTCTCCTGCCTCGTGGGTCAGAAGTTAACTCAGCTGTTGGCTACATTCACCTCTTGTCAAACCCTGATGGTCTCCAAGGTTGATGAGCTCCGGCAGGACTTTGTGATCCTCAGACATGAGACTCAAAAGCTTTGTGAACGTAATGGGGAAGTGGAACGTAGGGTGTCCACCATTGAAGATACCCTGCAGCCTATTTCTGCGCAGTTATCCTCCATGCAGCGACAAATTAAGACTGTGCTGGATAGGGCCGACGACCTAGAGAACAGACTTAGGCGCAATAATATCTGCGTGGTGGGTCTACCTGAAAGAGTGGAAGGAGCGGATCCTGTGGCCTTCCTGGAAAAATGGCTAAAAGAACAGTTGCCGCCTGACACCTTCTCACCCTACTTTACTGTGGAGAGGGCACATCGGGTGCCAGCCCGGCTGCCTCCTCCGGGGGCTCCGCCTCGACCGTTCTTGGCAAAGCTCCTCCACTATCGAGATAGAGACGCTATCCTCAGAGCTGTCCGCCTTAAAGGTGTAGTACGTTTTATCGACAATCGGGTGGCATTTTACCCGGATTTCTCAGTGGAATTACGTAAACAAAGGATAAAGTTCACCAAAGTTTGCCTCCGCCTGAGAATCAAGGGATATCGTTATGCTATGCTGTTTTCCAGCCCGCCTTCGGGTGGTGGACGGGTCTACTGCCAGGTTCTTCACCTCCCCGTCTGAGGCTCTGGAGTGGGTGGATGCCACTCCTGTGGCTCCTGATGCAGCTCTTCCGGACTGAGTTCCTGTCTACTTGCTGCTGCTTGACTTCATTGGCCTTGATATTCAGCTGGTTAGTGTTAGGGGGTAGTTTCCCACTTAGGTCCTGTCTATAGTTTTTGGCCATGGTCTCCTGCTCTGGACTTTTGCTCTGGACTTCTGCTATTTGCAATTGCAGGGGTTCCCAGGGAATGGGTCCATTTTAGTTAGCGGGGGTTGGGGGTGGGTGTGGATTGGTTAGGTCGCTAGTTCTTGCTACCTCCCGCGAGTTTTGTGTTTCAGGGTCTAGGTCTGCACCAGTTTAGTACTAGACAGGGTTTTGTTGGGGATGCATTTGTTATGCCTTGTCGTTTCTTTTGTTGTGCTGTTCGTTTTCTTGTTGGTCTGTTTGTTTGGCCTTTTGTGTTATTTGTGGTGTGTCAGTTGTTCTGTGGTGTGCGTGGGTGTGTGTGGTCTCGGTGCTTGGCCTCCCCCCTGGCCTGGTCCTCCGTTGGTTTCTCCGGTTAGTCTGTGCCTTACTTTGCCAAGATGGGGACGCTGAAGGTGGTAAGTTGGAATGTTCGGGGACTCAACTCTAAGTTTAAGAGAGCCTTGTGTCTGGACTTTGTGAAGAGTCTGTCTCTTTACATGAGACTCATGTTATGGGTCAAAAAGTCTTGGCCCTTAAACGGGCCTGGATAGCTAGGGGTTACCATGCGGTGTATTCTACATATGCTAGAGGGGTCTTGGTTTTGATTACTAAGGCCCTGCCATTGGCCGTCTCTCAGGCGGTTTGTGATCATTTTGGGAGGTTTGTTATTCTGCATTGCTCTCTGGCATCTTTTTCCTTTGTCCTAGTCTCTGTATATGTTGCCCCTCCCTTTCAGGCTGAGTTGCTAGAACTAATCACTAACAAATTGCTTTCCTTTCCTTCCGACGCTCTCCTCCTAATAGGTGACTTCAACGTAGTTCCTGATCCAGTCCTCGACCGCACCACTGATGCTGACCATGGTTCTGCTTCGTTTAAAGCTTGGCATTTGGCTTTGGGCTTGACAGAGCTCTGGAGGTGGAAGCATCCTACGGAGACGTCCTTCTCCTTTTACTCAGCGGCCCATAGGTAATTTTCTCGCATTGATCTGGCGCTGGCATCCAAGGATTTCCTACCGGCGGTAAGAGACATCTCCTACACCACTAGGCGGATCTCAGACCACTCTGCCATATTAATTGTGTTGCACCTTGGCCCTAGTCCCCCCCTCCCGCATTTGGCGTATGCACCTGGGTTGGTTGCGGACGGGAGCGGTTGGGGAGGCGCTGGGGGTAGCCCATGCTGATTATTGGGATCACAATGCCTCCCATCCTGACCCGTTGGTCCAGTGGGATTCTTACAAAGCTACAATTAGGGGGGCTTTCATAGCGGGTGTGGCAGGTCAGCGGAAGTTGAGGTCGGCTTTGGAGACTAAATTGCTGCAGGAGGTTGGGGTCCTCGAGGCTGCGTATGTCAGGGATCCATCCACTGAAAACGAAAGGGCATGGGCTAAGGGTCAGAGATCTCTTTTGTTTGTTCAAAAGGAGAGGGTTCAGTTGCGCTTGGCAGCTAGGGAGGTGGCCCGGTTTGAATTTGGGAGTAAAAACGGTAAATTGCTGGCTTATCTGGCTAGGGATGCTTGCACTCCGGCCTCTATTCCCTGTATCATGAGTGGCGATGGGGTGGTAGTGGCAGACCCTTAGATGATTAATGCTATCTTCAGGGACTTTTATTCTGACCTGTATAGTGCTCCCTCTGTGCCTTGTCAGGGAGAGATCCTTTACTTTCTACAGGGTTTATCCCTTCCACTGCTTAGAAGAGCTCAGGCAGAGGCTTTGAATGCCCCTCTTACAGTGGAGGAAGTGGCCCAGGCTATAAAAGATCTTCCCCGTGGAAAGACTCAGGCTTAGACGGGATGGTGGGTGATTGGTACAGGATGAGTGAGGAGAAACTGGCCCCTATTCTCAGTAATTTATATCATTCTATAGCTGAGGTTCATGCTCTCCCATACTCTATGCGGGAAGCTCTCATTGTGGTGCTAACTAAACCCGGTAAGGACCCAGTACTCCCGGGCTCCTATAGACCCATCTCCCTTTTGAATGTTGATATTAAGATTCTGGCTAGAGTTCTGGCCTCTCAACTCAACGGGGTTATTGGTTCCTTCATTCATCCTGACCAAACAGGGTTTATGCCAGGCAGGGCCACTGATGTGAATGTGAAGCGCTTGCAGCTAAACATAGCGGCGGTTGGGGAGGGGTTTTCTGTGGGGGTGGTTGTCAGTTTAGATATTTTTAAGGCCTTCGACTTGGTCTTGTGGCCTTATCTCTGGGAGGTGTTGGGCGCTTTTGGGCTCGGTCCCCTGTTCTGTGCTTGGGTTCGTCTCCTGTATGATAGTCCCAGGACCCGTATCCGTACTAATCTTGAGGTGTCTGCTCCCTTTTCCTTGGGGCGTGTCTGCTCCCTTTTCCTTGGGTGTCCGCTCTCTCCCTTCTTGTTTGCGCTGGTAATAGAGCCCTTAGCTGCTGCCATTCGTAGGGATCCAGGTATATGCGGTATTCCTAGGGGTCTATAGTCGAGAAAGTCTCTCTCTATGCTGATGATACTTTGGTATATCTGGCGGATGCGGAGGGCTTGCTACGGTCCCTTATGGACCTGCTTGACAGATTTGGTGCGATCTCGGGCCTGCGGGTTAATTGGGCTAAATGCTCCCTTCTGGTGCTTTCCTCTGGGGTCCTTCTCCCTCCTTCCCTCCCGGCTGGCATGGAGCTGGTTCCCCGTTTCCGATACTTGGGTGTGGAGGTTACTCCGTCGCTATTAGACTATATTCCTCTGAACCTGGAGCCCCTCCTGCGCACCACCGTGGAGAGACTTAGGGTATGGTCCACACTCCCTCTTTCCCTAGCTGGTAGGATTAATATTTTCAAAATGATTTATCTTCCTAAATTCTTGTATCTTTTTCACTTGGCCCCGACCATTCCCCCTAAGAAATATTTTGGTGCATTAAGTGGTGCTCCGGGATCCTTCTATTGGCAGGGACGGCCTCCCAGGCTCGGTCGGGCCCTTCTTCAGGCTCCCAGGCGGAGGGGTGGCCTGGCTGCCCCTGATGCCTATAATTATTTTCTTGCTTCCCAGTTGGTATATGCAGCGTGGTGGATTGACCTGGATCTGTCGAACTCGGCAACCGCCCTGGCTGGTGCGCTCATGGGGTCCTATGAAGCCCTGACTAACACGCTCTACAGGTATCACTCTTGCTCTTCCTATCCTACTCCTCTGTTGACTATAGCCAAGGTTTGGTCTGTGGTGTCATGTAGATTTTCGCAGCCCTTGATATCTCTTAGGACTCCCTTGTGGAGAAATATACATCTACCTCACCTACAGGGGTTACAGGAGGCTGGTTTTTGGGGTTCGCATGGTGTAAAATTTGTGATTCATCTGTTTCGGGAGCATCAGGTTTTCTTATCCTTCGCGTACATGAGAGTACGTTATGGCATCCCTGGAAATGCCTTATTTTGGTATTTTCAGCTCAGGCATACAGTTCGGGCACAATTTGGCTCCCTGTCGTTTACCCCGTTATTTCAGAGGTGGAGCTCCTCCTGGGTACTACGGATCTCTCCAAGCCTCTTACCCAGTCATATGCCCTTCTGCAGTCATTGGGGCCTAGCCCCTTCTCCCTAGCTTTTCCTAAGTGGGTAGCTGATATCCCGGGTCTTACTGAAGGACAGTGGAGGGAGGTTGATAGCTCTTATTACGCAACGGTTGTTAGTAGTAGGGATATGTTGATCCAATCCAGATATGCTCTACGGTTGTATTATACCCCTGCTAGGCTTAAGCGTATGGGACTGTCTCTGTCGGACCTGTGCTTTAGATGCTCCTCGGAGGTTGGCTCTTTCTTGCATGCGGTGTGGGAATGCCCTGTTATTGCTATCTTTCGGAGGGAGGTGATGGGGTTTTTGGATGCCCACTTGGAATTCCCATTTATCCTTGACCCTGTGGTATGCTTGTTGGGGGTTGTCAATGATTTGATCTCTAGTTCCCATAGATGCCTGCTGTTTCGTTTTCTGCTTTTTTGTGCCCGCAAAGTGGTAGTCATGACATGGAAGGATGCGTCCACTCCCCCGCTGTCCAAATATGTCCCGCTGTATCAGGCTTTATAAGGTATGGACCCCTTTGTTGCTGCTAGATGTCTCGGCTGACCCGCCGGATAGACTGCCTCAGTAGGTCACTATGGAGTGCTGTTATAACTCGTGTGTTGGGGGGCTGGGGGGGGGGTGGTGGTACAGGGACGTGTGTGTTTGGTTGTCTCTCTGTCTGGGCCTCCCTCGATGGGTTTCGGGATTGCTCCTCTACTGTTTGAGTGCCTTTCTAGCGGTACTTTCCCTCCCTGTTGTAATGCTGTCGCTGGCTGCTGGGACCTCTTGGGAGTGCTGTTGTCTGTGATTGTATCTATTGCGCCACGTTGGCGAGGTTTGTTATTGAAACTTGCAAAACTTAAATAAATGCTTAAAAAAAAAAAACATCTGGAAGGCTGATTATCACCAACTAAGAGAGGACCTTAGTGACATAGATTAGGACTTTGTCCTCAGGAACAAAAGTACACAAGTTAAATGGGACATTTTTAAGAGCATCCTAAATAGATATAGAAAGTGACACATACTCTATGGGAATAAACGTGTTTCCAGTTTCTTTAGTGTCAGAGTATACCAGGCTTTGCCTTGTCTTCCTACCTCAATATTGTGGGATGGAAAAGCAACAATAACGCTCTTGTCCTCTTTTCCCGGACATCAGGTGGTGCTGAGGTGTGATGAAGAGATTCTGGTTAAAGGACCTGTGATGTGGGTGTATCGGGTGTTAATGTTTTTCGGCCTTGAGCTAAAACAAAAAAAAGGGCTGAAAATAGAAGAGGTGTGGTTTGTGGAGGGGTGTTGTTTGCAAGCTGGACCAACACACTCAGCAGGAGATGCAGAGCAGAGCTTGTGCAGTAAGGTACTGAAAGTCTCTTAAACTTCATGGGAGTTTAGAAAAAAAACCTGACCCTTGCAAACGGGGGTGGGTTAGTTTGAAATTAGGTATCTTAGAATTTTAGTTGACATGAGTAACGTGCACCAAGTTTCATTGAAATATCTCCAGTCATTTGAGAGATACAGTCATGGCTGTAAATGTTGGCACCCCTGAGATTTTTCTAGAAAATTATGTATTTCTCACAGGAAAGGATTGCAGTAACACATGTTTTGCTATGCACATGTTTATTCCATTTGTGTGTATTGGAACTAAACCAAAAAAGGGAGGGAAAAAAAGCAAATTGGACATAATGTTACACCAAACTCCAAAAATGGGCTGGACAAAATTATTGGCACCCTCAAGTTAATATTTGGTTGCACACCCCTTGGAAAAAATAACTGAAATCAGTCACTTCCTATAATCATCAATAAGCTTCTTACACCTCTCAGCCGGAATGTTGGACCACTCTTTCTTTGCAAACTGCTCCAGGTCTCTCTTATTGGAAGGACGCCTTTTCCCAACAGCAATTTTAGGATCTCTCTGCAAGTGTTCAATGAGATTTAGATCTGGACTCATTGCTGGCCACTTCAGAACACTACAGCGCTTTGTTGCCATCCATTTCTGGGTGCTTTTTGATGTATGTTTGGGGTCATTGTCCTGCTGGAAGATCCAAGATCTCGGATGCAAACCCAGCTTTCTGACACTCGGCTGTACAGTGCGACCAAAAATCCGTTGGTAATCCTCAGATTTATGATGCTTTGCACACATTTTGGGCAGCAAAACAGTGTTCTTTTCTTTGCAGGCCTCATTTCGTTTTTGGTAAACAGTAGAATGATGTGCTTTACCAAAAAGCTCAATCTGGGTCTCATCTGTCCAAGACATTCATTTTGGCAAAATGTAGTCTTGCTTTTTTAATGTCTCTGTGTCAGCAGTGGGGTCCTCCTGGGTTGACACCTTTCATCAATTTTTCTCTTCTGTCCATGTCCAGGAGGTTAGCTACAGTGCCATGGCTTGCAAACGTTTTTGATAATGTTGCGCACTGTGGACAAAGACAAATCTAGATCTCTGGAGATGGACTTGTAACCTTGAGATTGTTGATATTTTTCCACAATTTTGGTTCTCAAGTCCTCAGACAGTTTTCTTCTCCTCTTTCTGTTGTCCATGCTTAATGTGGCGCACACACAGACACACATTGCAAAGACTAAGTGAACTTCTCTTCTTTGTATCTGCTTTCAGCTGTGATTTTTATATTGCCCACACCTGTTACTTGCCCCAGGTGAGTTTACAGGAGCATCACATGCTTGAAACTATCTTATTTGGATTTTTGGAGTTGGTGTGACATTATGTCCAATTTGCTTTTTTACCTCCCTTTTTTGGTTTAGTTCCAATACACACAAAGGGAATAAACATGTGTATAGCAAAACGTGTTACTGCAATCCTTTTCTGTGAGAAATACTTCATTTTCTACAAAAGTTTCAGGGGTGCCAACATTTACGGCCATGACTGTATTTCCAACCAATATTTTCTGTAATTCTATTATTTGAGATCAGTCTGTGACATATGAAACCAACCTACTCTTTGTTGTAGATGTTCTAAAGACTGGTAGGTATTAATGTATGGACTTTGTTTCATTTCAGGTCCTTTTAACACTAGCTGCTGCATGTTATCCAGACCCTGAAGCAGCACAATTTTACCACAATATCACATTATATTTTACTGTTAGCTCAATGTTCTTACTGTGGAATGCTGTATTTCTCTCATGTCAAGGCTGAAAGTTTTTTGCAAGTCTAAAAAAAGGCATTAAAGTGTGTTCTCTTGTCTACAAGCATTAGAGAATACTAAGCAGCTTCATGGATATTGGTTATGAATCTTACCAAATTAGCAGGACCTGCCTTTAAGAGAATTTGGCTGACGGCATTTAACTGTTGTGGTCGGTAATTTGCTGACTGGGTATGAAGGCGACACCAGGATGATTAGCAAGAAGCTTGTGAGGGTTGCTATGGCATCGAGGGGGTAAGTATTGCTGATTTTTTTTTATTATTATTAACACAGCCTGACATCTTAAATATTCAAAAATATAAAAGCTACATTAATCCATTTTACATTTTAGAGTCATTCATAAAATGATGGCAGATGTGAAAGAAGGATCTATTTACAAGTATTGTACCTAATCACAAGAACTCAAAGATTTTGAAAAAGACAGAGGTAGATTTATATCTAGAGATGAAGACAAAAGCAAGGAAATATGTCAGAGCTGTCGTGATGCGTGAGGAAAAAAAAAACATAAATAAATGTATTTACTGTCAGAACTTGAGTATCCTGACTCTGTTAAGTGCTTATTTATAGACTGTAAAATAGGTACACCAAGAAGAAACTCTCACCGACCTTGAATTATATATTCTCTTTCTGGATATGCTAATACTTATCCACAAGATAATACAGTATATGTATATGCCAGGCACACAAAGGGCATCCAGGTGATTTACAAAGAAACTGAATAAGAAATACAAGGACAACTGGATCTTATCAGTTTGCTATATGTCCCTACACACTAACACCTCACTTGTTGTAATGTTTGTTACACTTCCAAGAGTGCATACACTTCACTTGTATTTCAACAACAAGTGAGTTTTTGGCTGAATTATCTCTAGACATCTACTATACGGACATCCCATTATTTCTAATACAACAATTTAAATGTACAATATAATGGTTGTAACAGGTACAATGCCTCAATATTCCCACCATTCCCTCCTGGGAGGGATCCATCCTATAGACCAGGAACCACTACCATATTGCAACACCAATCCTTGTGATTTAAATGCCATATCCTCAGTAAGTGCCACTGCATTTTTTCCCTCTATCCTCATACTTGTGCGCAGATACGCAGGTATTTTACAAGTAGTTATATACAATACGTGAGCAGGAGACAATACTCACCTTTGTGTATCTAGGCTGCCGTATTGAGGCACCATTATTTGCGCCAGTATTATCTATATATAGTAGATTTGTAAACTACTTCTATTAAAAAATCTTAATCCTTCCTGTACTTATTAGCTGCTGAATACTACACCGGAAATTCTTTTCTTTTTGAAACACAGAGCTGTCTGCTGACATCATGAGCACAGTGCTCTCTGCTGAAAATCTCTGTCCATTTTAGGAACTGTCCAGAACAGTATATGTTTGCTATGGGGATTTCCTTTTACTCTGGACAGTTCCTAAAATGGACAGAGATGTCAGCAGATAGCTCTGTGTTTCAAACAGAAAAGAATTTCCACTGTAGTATTCAGCAGCTAATAAGTACAGGAAGGATTAAGATTTTTTAATAGAAGTAATTTACTAATCTGTTTAAATTTCTGGCACCAGTTGATTTAAAAAAATAAATAAAAGTTTTTCACCGGAGTACCCCTTAATCCCTTAAGGACTCAGGGTTTTTCCGTTTTTGCACTTTCGTTTTTTCCTCCTTACCTTTTAAAAATCATAACCCTTTCAATTTTCCACCTAAAAATCCATATTATGGCTTATTTTTTGCGTCGCCAATTCTACTTTGCAGTGACATTAGTCATTTTACCCAAAAATGCACGGCGAAGCGGGAAAAAAATCATTGTGCGACAAAATCGAAAAAAACGCCATTTTGTTACTTTTGGGGGCTTCCGTTTCTACGCAGTGCATATTTCGGTAACAAATACACCTTATCATTATTCTGTAGGTCCATACGGTTAAAATGATACCCTACTTATATAGGTTTGATTTTGTCGCACTTCTGGAAAAAATCATAACTACATGCAGGAAAATTTATACGTTTAAAAATGTCATCTTCTGACCCCTATAACTTTTTTATTTTTCCACGTACAGGGCGGTATGAGGACTCATTTTTTGCGCCATGATCTGAAGTTTTTATCGGTATGATTTTTGTTTTGATCGGACTTTTTGATCACTTTTTATTCATTTTTTTAATGATATAAAAAGTGACCAAAATACGCTTTTTTCGACTTTGGAATTTTTTTGCGCGTACGCCATTGACTGTGCGGTTTAATTAATGATATATTTTTATAGTTCGGACATTTACGCACGCGGCGATACCAAATATGTTTATTTTTTTTTTTTTTTACACTGTATTATTTTTTTTTATGGGAAAAGGGGGGTGATTCAAACTTTTATTAGGGAAGGGGTTAAATGACCTTTATTAACACTTTTAAAAAAAACATTTTTTTGCAGTGTTATAGGTCCCATAGGGACCTATAACACTGCACACACTGATCTCCTATGCTGATCACTGGCGTGTATTAACACGCCTGTGATCAGCATTATCGGCGCTTGACTGCTCCTGCCTGGATCTCAGGCACGGAGCAGTCATTCGTCGATCGGACACCGAGGAGGCAGGTAAGGGCCCTCCCGGTGTCCGATCAGCTGTTCGGGATGCCGCGATTTCACCGCGGCGGTCCCGAACAGCCCGACTGAGCAGCCGGGATACTTTCAGTTTTACTTTAGAAGCGGCGGTCAGCTTTGACCGCCGCTTCTAAAGGGTTAATACCGCACATCGCCGCGATCGGCGATGTGTGGTATTAGCCGCGGGTCCCGGCCGTTGATGAGCGCCGGGACCGAAGCGATATGATGCAGGATCGTGGCGCGATCCCGCTTCATATCGCGGGAGCCGGCGCACGACGTAAATATACGTCCTGCGTCGTTAAGGGGTTAAGGACACAGGGCTTATCCATACGTCCCCGTTTGCAAGTCCTTAAGGACACAGGGCGTAGCCAGAGGGGAGCAGTTGCCGGATGCCTGCTGAAATCGTTCAGCAGGCATCCCGGCATATCGCCCAGGGGGGTCATTATGTCCCCCCATGTCGGCGATTGCCGCAGATCGCTGGACAATTCAGTTCAGTGATCTGCGGCGGATTCCGGGTCAATCGGGTCTCCAGTGACCCGGAATTACTGGCTGATCGGGGCCGTCAGAGACGGCTCCGAACAGCCATAGCCAGCAGGGGTGAGGTGGCACTGGTGCCACCTCACGATCGCCCTGATTTGTCGGCCGGTTTCCCGGCCGACCAATGAGGGCGCCTGCTGCGGGTGTCACTCCCGCAACTCGCTCCGCCTCTCTTCCGGAGGACGTGAACGGGTGCGGGAAGAAGACCCCGGGTGCTGGGGACCCCGATCCCCGGCGTCCCTGTTGGGATCGGGGCCCCAGGAGCGACGGCGGCGGTGAGGGACTGACCTGCGCGGCGGCGGCGTGGATCTGCAGTTGGAGGTGAGTGACAGCCTCCTGCTGTTGCTTAGCAACAGCTCCCAGCATGCAAAAAGGGCATGCTGGGAGCTGTAGTTATGCAACAGCAGGAGGCAGACCACCACAACTCCCAGCATTCCCTTATGGGCATGCTGGGACTTATAGTTTTGCAAAAGCTGGAGGCACATTTTTTCTATGGAAAAGTGTACCTTCAGCTGTTGTATAACTACAACTCCCAGATTGCCCGTTGGCTGTCGGTGACTGCTGAGAGTTGTAGTTTTGCAATCAGCTAAAATGCATGCTGGGAGTTGTAGTGGTGCATCTGGTGGTTGCATAACTACAACTCCCAGCATGCCCGTTGGCTGTCTGTGACTGCTGAGAGTTGTAGTTTTGCAACAGCTGAAGGCACACTGAGTTAAGTAGCAAACCAGTGTGTCTCCAGCTGTTGCATAACTACAATCCCCAGCATCCCCAGCCAAAGTAGTATGCTTCCGGCTGTTGCATAACTACAAGACCCAGCATGCCCTTCCGCTGTCCGTACATGCTGGGGGTTGTAGCTTTTGCAACAGCTGAAGGTACACTGGTTGCTAAACACTGAGTTTGTTACCAAACTCGGTGTTTCACAACCAGTGTGCCTCCAGCTGTTGCAAAACTACAACTCCCAGCATGCACTGATAGACCGTACATGCTGGAAGTTGTAGTTTTGCAACAGCTGGATGTTTCTCCCCCCCCCCCCCCCAAATGTGAACGTACAGGGTGCATTCACATGGGCGGAGGTTTACAGTAAGTATCCGGCTGCAAGTTTGAGCTGCGGCAAATTTTCTGCCGCAGCTCAAACTGCCAGCAAGAAACTACTGTGAACCCCCGCCCGTGCGACTGTACCCATAAAACACTACACTAACAAAAAATAAAATAAAAAGTAAAAAACACTACGTATACAAATACCCCTACACAGCCCCCCTCCCCAATAAAAATGAAAAACGTCTGGTACGTCACCGTTTCCAAAACGGAGCCTCCAGCGGTTGCAAAACTACAACTCCCAGCATGCACTAAATAGACCGTACATGCTGGGAGTTGCAGTTTTGCAACAGCTGGATGTTCCCCCCTCCTCAATGTGAACGTACAGGGTACACTCACATGGCCGGAGGTTTACAGTAAGTATTAGGCTGCAAGTTTGTGCTGCGGCAAATTTTCTGCCGCAGCTCAAGCTGCCAGCGAGAAACTACTGTGAACCCCCGCCCGTGTGACTGTACCCTAAAAACACTACACTACACTAACAAAAAATAAAACAAAAAGTAAAAAACACTACATATACACATACCCCTACACAGCCCCCCTCCCCAATAAAAATGAAAAACATCTGGTACGCCACTGTTTCCAAAACGGAGCCTCCAGCTGTTGCAAAACAACTACTCCCAGTATTGCCAGATAGCCACTGACTGTCCAGGCATGCTGGGAGTTTTACAACAGCTGGAGGCACCCTGTTTGGGAATCACTGGCGTAGAATACCCCTATGTCCACCCCTATGCAAGTCCCTAATTTAGGCCTCAAATGCGCATGGCGCTCTCACTTTGGAGCCCTGTCGTATTTCAAGGCAACAGTTTAGGACCACATATGGGGTATCGCCGTACTCGGGAGAAATTGTGTTACAAATTTTGGGGGGTATTTTCTGCTATTACCCTTTTTAAAAATGTAAAAATTTGGGGAAACCAAGCATTTTAGGTAAATTTTTTTCACATATGCAAAAGTCGTGAAACACATGTGACTCCTTCTCCTTCGCCAGCAGAGCACTTTTCACCCCCCATATGGGGTGTTTTCTGAATCGGGAGAAATTGGGCTTAAAATTTGGGGGGGTATTTTCTACTATTACCCTTTTTAAAAATGTAAACATTTTGGGAAACCAAGCATATTAGGTAAAAATTTTTTTTGTTTTTTACATATGCAAAAGTCGTGAAACACCTGTAGGGTATTAAGGTTCACATTACCCCTTGTTACGTTCCCTGAGGGTTCTAGTTTCCAAAATGGTATGCCATGTGTTTTTTTTTTTGCTGTTCTGGCACTATAGGGGCTTCCTAAAAGCGGCATGCCCCCAGAACAAAATTTGCTTTCAAAAAGCCAAATGTGACTTCTTCTCTTCTGAGACCTGTAGTGCGCCAGCAGAGCATTTTTCACCCCCATATGGGGTGTTTTCTGAATCGGGAGAAATTGGGCTTCAAATTTTGGGGGGTATTTTCTACTATTACCCTTTTTAAAAATGTAAACATTTTGAGAAACCAAGCATATTAGGTAAAATTTTTTTTTTGTTTTTTACATATGCAAAAGTCGTGAAACACCTGTAGGGTATTAAGGTTCACATTACCCCTCTTTACGTTCCCCGAGGGGTCTAGTTTCCAAAATGGTATGCCATGTGTTTTTTTTTTTTTTATGTTCTGGCAGCATAGGGGCTTCCTAAATGCGGCATGCCCCCCAAGCCAAATGTGACTCCTTCTCTTCTGAGACCTGTAGTGCGCCAGCAGAGCACTTTTCACCCCCATATGGGGTGTTTTCTGAATCGGGAGAAATTGGGCTTCAAATTTTGGGGGGTATTTTTTGCTATTACCCTTTTTAAAAATGTAAAATTTTGTGGAAACCAAGCATTTTAGGTAAAATTATTATTTTTTTTTACATATGCAAAAGTCGTGAATCACCTGTGGGGTATTAAGGTTCACTTTACCCCTTGTTACGTTCCCCGAGGGGTCTAGTTTCCAAAATGGTATGCCATGTGTTTTTTTTTTGCTGTCCTGGCACCATAGGGGCTTCCTAAAGGTGACATGCCCCCCAAAAACCATTTATCACTCCTTCCCTTCTGAGCCCTCTACTGCGCCCGCTGAAAAATTAACATAGACATATGAGGTATGTGCTTACTCGAGAGAAATTGGGTTTCAAATACAAGTAAAAATTTTCTCCTTTTTATCCCTTGCAAAAATTCAAAAATTGGGTCTACAAGAACATGCGAGTGTAAAAAAATGAAGATTTTGAATTTTCTCCTTCACTTTGCTGCTATTCCTGTGAAACACCTAAAGGGTTGACACACTTACTGAATGTCATTTTGAATACTTTGGGGGGTGTAGTTTTTATAATGGGGTCTTTTATGGGGTATTTCTAATATGAAGACCCTTCAAATCCACTTCAAAACTGAACTGGAATTTTGTGAAAAATTTCAAAATTGCTGCTGAACTTTGAAGCCCTCTGGTGTCTTCCAAAAGTAAAAACTCATAAATTTTATGATGCAAACATAAAGTAGACATATTGTATATGTGAACCCAAAAAAGAATAATTTTGAATATCCATTTTCCTTACAAGCAGAGAGCTTCAAAGTTAGCAAAATGCAAAATTTTCTTTTTTTCCATCAAATTTGGGGATTTTTCACCAAGAAAGGATGCAAGTTACCATAAAATGTTACCACTAAGTTAAAGTCGAATATGTCACAAAAAAACTATCTCGGAATCAGAATGATAACTAAAAGCATTCCAGAGTTATTAATGTTTAAAGTGACAAGGACCAGAGCGTTTTTTGCAAATCTGACCAGTCACTTTAAACATTTAATAACTCTGGAATGCTTTTAGTTATCATTCTGATTCCGAGATTGTTTTTTCGTGACATATTCTACTTTAACATAGTGGTCATTTTTTGTGGTGAAAAATCCCCAAATTTGATGAAAAATTTGAAAATGTTTGCATTTTTCTAACTTTGAAGCTCTCTGCTTGTAAGGAAAATGGATATTCAAAATAATTTTTTGGGGGTTCACATATACAATATGTCTACTTTATGTTTGAATCATAAAATTGACGTGTTTTTACTTTTGGAAGACATCAGAGGACTTCAAAGTTCAGCAGCAATTTTCCAATTTTTCACAAAATTTTCAAACTCACTATTTTTCAGGGACCAGTTCAGGTTTGAAGTGGATTTGAAGGGTCTTCATATTCGAAATACCCCACAAATGACCCCATTATAAAAACTGCACCCCCCAAAGTATTCAAAATGACATTTAGTAAGTGTTTTAACCCTTTAGGTGTTTCACAGGAATAGCAGCAAAGTGAAGGAGAAAATTCACAATCTTCATTTTTTACACTCGCATGTTCTTGTAAACCCAATTTTTGAATTTTTATAAGGGGTAAAAGGAGAAAATGTATACTGATATTTGTAGTCCAATTTCTCTCGAGTAAGGACATACCTCATATGTCTATGTAAAGTGTTCGGCGGGCGCAATAGAGGGCTCAGAAGCGACAAGGGGATTTTGGAGAGTACGTTTTTCAGAAATGGTTTTTGGGGGGGGCATGTTGCATTTAGGAAGCCCCTATGGTGCCAGAACAGCAAAAAAAACCACACATGGCATATCATTTTGGAAACTAGATTCCCTCCATAAACTAACCCCATCTCTTCTGAGTATGTGCACTACGGGCGAACTACAATTCTCAGAAGAGAAGGAGAGATATTTGGCTTTTTGAGAGCAAATTTTGCTCGGGGGGCATGTCGCATTTAGGAAGCCCCTATGGTGCCAGAACAGCAAAAAAAAAAAAAAAAAAAAAAAAAACACATGGCATACCATTTTGGAAACTAGACCCCTTGAGGAACATAACAAGGAATAAAGTGAGCCTTAATACCACACAGGGGTTTCACGACTTTTGCATATGTGAGAAAAAAAAAAAATTCACTAAAATGTGTGTTTCCCCCCAAATTTCAAATTTTTGCAAGGGTTAATAGCAGAAAATACCCCCCAAAATTGGTAACCCCATCTCTTCTGAGTATGGAGGTACCCCATAAGTTGACCGGAAGTGCACTACGGGTGAACTACAATGCTCAGAAGAGGAGGAGCACCATTGAGCTTTTGGAAAGAGAATTCGTTTGGAATGGTAGTCAGGGGCCATGTTCATTTACAAAGCCCCCCGTGGTGCCAGAGCAGTGGACCCCCCCACATGTGATCCTATTTTGGAAACTACACCCCCCACAGAATTTAATAAGTGGTGCAATGAGCATTTACACCCCACTGGCGTTTGACAGATCTTTAGAACAGTGGGCTGTGCAAATGGAAAATTTAATTTTTCATTTTCACGGATCACTGTTCCAAAAATCTGTCAGACACCTGTGGGGCGTAAATGCTCACTGTACACCTTATTACATTACATGAGGGGTGTAGTTTCCAAAATGGGGTCACATGTGGGGGGGGTGGGTCCATTGTTCTGGTACCATGGGGGCTTTGTAAACACAAGTGGCCTTCAATTCCGGACAAATTTTCTCTTCAAAATCCCAATGGCGCTCCTTCTCTTCTGAGCATTGTAGTGCACCCATAGAGCACTTTACATCCACATATTGGGTATGTTCTTACTCAGAAGAAATGGGGTTACAAATTTTGGCGGGCTTTTTTCTTATTTTCCCTTGTGAAAATGAAAAATTTAGGGTGACACCAGCATTTTAGTGAAATTATTATTTTTTTTTTCATTTTCCCATCCAACTTTAATGAAAATTTGTCAAACACCTTTGGGGTGTTCAGGCTCACTATACCCCTTGTTACGTTCCGTGAGGGGTGTAGTTTCCAAAATTGGGTCACATGTGGGTATTTATTTTTTGGGGTTTATGTCAGAACCGCTGCAAAATCAGCCTCCCCTGTGCAAATCACCAATTTAGGCCTCAAATGTACATGGCGCGCTCTCACTCCTGAGCCTTGTTGTGCATCTGCAGAACATTTTACACCCACATATGGGGTATTTCCGTACTCAGGAAAAAAAAGACCACCAAAATGTGTAACGCAATTTCTCCTTTTACCTCTCGTGAAAATAAAAAGTAAAGGACAACACCAGCATGTTAGTGTAAAAAAATTTTTTTTTTTTACACTAACAGGCTGGTGTAGACCCCAACTTTTCTTTTTCATAAGGGGTAAAAGGAAAAAAAAGCCCCCAAAATGAGTGCAATTTCTTCCGAGTACGGAGATACCCCATATGTGGCACTAAACGGTTTCCTTGAAATACGACAGGGCTCTGAAGTGAGAGAGCGCCATGCGCATTTGAGGACTAAATTAGGGATTGCATAGGGGTGGACATAGGGATATTCTATGCCAGTGATTCCCAAACAGGGTGCCTCCAGCTGTTGCTAAACTCCCAGCATGCCTGGACAGTCAGTGGCTGTCCGGAAATGCTGTGAGTTGTTGTTTTGCAACAGCTGGAGGCTCTGTTTTGGAAACACTGCCGTACAATACATTTTATTTATTTATTGGGGGGACAGTGTAAGGGGGTGTATATGTAGTGTTTTACCCTTTATTATGTGTTAGTGTAGTGTAGTGTTTTTAGGGTACGTTCACACTGGCAGAGGTTTACAGTGAATTTACCGCTAGGAGTTTGCACAGCGGCGAAAAATTTGCCGCAGCTCATACTTGAAGTAGTAAACTAACTGTAAACCCGCCAGTGTGAATGTACCCTGTACGTTCACATGGGGGGGGGGGCAAACCTCCAGCTGTTTCAAAACTACAACTCCCAGCATGTACTGATCGCCGAAAGGCATGCTGGGAGATTTAGTTATGCAACAGCTGGAGGTACATAACTACAACTCCCAGCATGCAGAGACAGCTGTTTGCTGTTTAGGCACGCTGGGAGTTGCAGTTTTGCAACATCTGGAGAGCTATAGTTTAGAGACCACTGCACAGTGGTCTCCAAACTGTGGACCTCCAGATGTTTCAAAACTACAACTCCCAGCATGCCCAGACAGCAAACTGCTGTGTGGGCATGCTATCAGTTGTAGTTTTGCAAGATCTGGAGGTGCACAGTATAGAGATCACTGTGCAGTGGTCTCAAACTGTAGACCTCCAGCTATTTCAAAACTGCAACTCCCAGCATGCCCAAACAGCTCTCTGGGCATGCTGGGAGTTGTAGTTTTACAACATCTGGAGGATTACAGTTTAGAGACCGCTATAGTGGTCTCAGACTGTAGCCCTCCAGATGTTGCTAAGTAACTCACCGGCTACCGTCGGATCCAGGGAGCTGCGTTGCCGTCCTCTTCTTCCGCTGATCGTCTCCTGCTTCCGCCGCTGATCGTCGCCCGCTGCAATCGCCGATGGGTAAGTGGATCTTCGGCGCCGGTCCCTGTCGGTTTCCCCGTCCTGCCCCGCCTATTGTGGGTGGGCAGAACGGGGAAACCAAAAGTAAACCCCTCCGCCCCCGATCTGCTATTGGTGGTCGCGTCATTTGTGCAGGGTGCCTGCTGATAGATATCAGCAGTCACCCCGGCCCGGTCCCCGCCCGTACGCCCTTGGTCCTTAAGTACCAGGGAGCAAAGGCGTACCTGTACGCCCTTGGTCCTTAAGGGGTTAATAACTCTGGGATGCTTTTGCTTTTCATTCTGATTCAGAGAATGTTTGTTTTTTCATGACATATTCTACTTTATGTTAGTGGTAAATTTTTGGCGATACTTGCATCATTTCTTGGTAAAAAATTCCTAAATGTTATGAAACATTTGAAAATTTAGCATTTTTTTTTAAACTTCGAAACTCTCTGCTTATAAGGAAAATGGACATCCCAATAAATTATATATTGATTCACATATACAATATGTCTACTTTATGTTGCCATAATAAAGTTGACATGTTTTTACTTTTTGAAGACACCAGAGGGCTTCAAAGTATAGCAGCAATTTTCTAATTTTTAACGAAAATTTCAAAATCGGAATTTTTCAGGGACCAGTTCAGTTTGAAGTGGATTTGTGGGGCTTTCATGTTAGAAATACGCCTTAATAGACCCCATTATGAAAACTGCACCCTCAAAGTATTCAAAATGACATTCAGTAAGTGTGTTAACCCCTTAGGTGTTTCACAGAAATAGCAGCAAAGTGAAGGAGAAAATTCAAAATCTTCATTTTTTACACTCGCATGTTCTTGTAGACCCAATTTTATTTGTTTATTTTAACAAGGGGTAAAATGTGAGAAATCCCTCCAAAATGTGTAACCCAATTTCTCTCGAGTAAGGAAATACCTCATATGTGGTTGTAAAGTACTCTGCATGTGCACTACAAGGCTCAGAAGGGAAGGAGTGACAATGGGATTTTGGAGAGTAAATTTAGCTGAAATGGTTTTTTGGGGGGCATGTCGCATTTAGGAAGCCCCTATGGTGCCAGAACAGCAAAAGGTAAAAAAAAAAAAAAAACACATGACATACTATTTTGCAAACTAGACACCTCAAGGAACGTAAAAAGCGGTACAGTGAGCCTTAACACCCAACAGGTATTTGACGACTGTGTCCATGAATTTTTTTTTTCCACTAAAATGCTGTTTTTTCCCCAAATTTTACATTTTTACAAGGGGTAAAAGGAGAAAATTCCCCCAGGTGTATGTGTGGATATGAAGTGCTCTGTTGGCGAATTACAATGCTCAGAAGAGAAGTCACAATTGGCTTTTGCAAAGCAAATTTAGCTGAAATGGTTTTTGGGGGGCATGTCGCATTTAGGAAGCCCTTATGGTGCCAGAACAGCAAAAAAAATAAAAAATAAAAAAACACACATGGCATACTATTTTGGAAACTACACCCCTCAAAGAATGTAACAAGGGGGACAGTGAGTATCTACACCTCACAGACGTTTGGAACATTGGGCCGTAAAATGACAAAATAGTTTTTTTTCACATAAACGCCGGAGTTACCCCAAATTTTTAATGTGCACAAGGGGTAATAGGATAAAATGCCCACCCAAATTTTGTAACGCCATTGCTTCTGAGTATGGAGATACCCCATATGTGGACGTAACATGCTGTGTGGGCGCACTATAGGGCTCAAGAGTCATAGAGCTATGTTTGCATTTGAGGCCTATGGCATATCAGCAGCTGACTGTTACATATATTCAGCTGAAGATAAAAAGAAACACCCACACTATTGTGACAATATTACAGACCCTGAGGAATGGGTATAGGGCTAAAGTGGACATTTGGAACACACAGGTGTTCCGTAAATTTATTTAAGTGCACTATGGGGGGGGGGGGGGAAATGAAGATTGCAATTTTACTACTGATATGCCAATTATGTTCCCAGAATGATGACCCAAAGCATAGCCAAAAGTAAAAAATATGCCCGCCCCAAACACTATGCTCTGAATCATCATTCTGGGAAGGACCCCGATGCTAGTGACTTAGTGACCCATGACCCATTTTTGGAAAAAATACCCCAGAGGTCTTATCATATTATATATATATATATATATATATATATATATATATATATATATATATATATATATATTATTATTTTTTTTTATGAGTTCTTTGGGGCAGTTTATGTGGTTAAAATTTGGAATGTACCCTGGACTTGGTACGTTGGGGTCAAATTATGGGAAATTAAAGAAAAGGGAACATTTAGTACTCCATGGAAATGTGATACTCCCTGAAGCAATCTTTAAAGCAGAGGCCCAGAAGAGTTGTACATGTAACCTGTACCACGTAGACCGCAACTTTTTTTGTACCATGCCCCCCATCAGAGAGATCAATGCCCCCCATATACTGATTGTAGTCCAGAATACAATCAGGCTTGAGGACCATTGTTGTGGTACCTCGCACAGGGACAGGTGAGCTTCCGTTACCATGAATTGTGGTCAGCATAAGGACATCCCTCTTATCCTTATACCTGACCAGAAACAGGTTTTCATGGGTAAGGGCACAGGACTCACCCTTGGGCATAGGTGTCTTAACAAAATTTAGAGGGAGGCCGCTTTGGTTCTTCCGCACGGTCCCACAAGTGACCGTGGATCTGGCAGCGAGGGATGTGAACAGAGGGATACTGGTATAAAAGTTGTCCACGTAAAGGTGTTAACCCTTATCCAGCAATGGGTGCAAAAGGCCCCAAACAATTTTCCCGCTAACACCCAGAGTGGGGGGACATTCTGGGGGTTCAATACGGGAATCTCGTCCCTCATATACTCTAAACTTATAAGTGTACCCGGAGGTACTCTCACGCCATACTAAACCCACTTTATGGGAATGTACTTGCAGAAGCTGAGTCTCCCCTTAAAACTGATAAGAGACTCATCAACAGAGAGCTCCCTTTTGTGGATGTATGCCTCTAAAAATTTGCCCCCAAAGTGATTTATGACAGGCACTATCTTGTACAACCGGTCACAGGTGGGACCTGTCCCTTTAACTCTGCTGTCCCTGGTCTAAAGACTGTGGCAGGAGGCCACATACCCATGCCAAGGGGGCACAGAAGGCTCTGAGGGGGTTCTTGGCACACTTTCTCTGCTCTGCTCGCCGACTGAGGTGGGCTAGTGAGCACAGCCGAGAAATGGGGACATTAACCCCTCCCCTGCCGCTGCTATTGGTCGGACATTCTTTCCGAACAATAACCGCGCTGCTGGAGTGGTGATGTGGTTGTCACCCCCGCCAGCAACAGGTGGTGATTGGCATGTAGTACACCGCCGATCACCTTCTGATTCAATGTCACTGGGTCACACGTGACTCGTATGACCAGAATCGCCGCGGATCGCCGGTCTGAATTGACCACCAATCTGTGGCGATCGATGCATGCTGAACGATTTCAACCGGTAAAAGGGCAGTGAATAAAAACGCAGAAGGCGTACAGGTGGGCCCTTGGTCCTTAAGTCCCAGGATGCGTGGGCGTACCTGTACACCCTTAGTCCTGGTGGGGTTAATGTGAAGTGCAAGTATTCACTAAAACAGATACATCAGAATAGCTGTCGGCTCTTTTTTTTTTTTTTTTTTTTATAATTCAAAAGCGTTTATTGAGTATATAGAAGCACAACAAAGTAAGAGGATATGAGTGCAGTAACATCACTGGCCTTGCAAGACCAAAACTCGAGCAATATGCAATAGAAACAAATGGTAAAACATTCAGAAGGCATACACCAAATAAATCGTAAGGTAGAACTAGATTGAAACCAGTTTGACAGGCCGCAACTTCTGTGTTGGCTCCTTTTTATGGTATTTTCATGGAGATCAGATTATAGTGCAAGCAATGTGAATGAAATTTGAATACATTTCTTTCACATGCTACAGGAAAAAAAACTAAGAAAACAAAAACAAACTAACGTAAATCAAAATGTTACAGTGACATTAATGAAAGTACATCCAGTCTCTGGTCTGCAAGGATGTTCACTGGAAGGCCATAATCTTTTCAATACCCATAGATAAAGTCATGAAAAGTATTGCAGTAACACATGTTTTTCTATACCCATGTTTATTCCCTTTTTTTGGTTTAGTTCCAATACACCCAAAGGGAGGAAAAAAAAAGCAAATTAGACATAATGTCACACCAAACTCCAAAAATGGGCTGGATAAAATTATTGTCAACCTTTCAAAATTGTGGAAAAATAAGATTGTTTCAAGCATGTGATGCTCATGTAACCCCTACAGGACCCATGACGTACCGCTACATCACGACACCCTGGGTCTTAAGAACCCATGACGTACAGTTATGTCACGGGCAATTCCTGTCCCCGCGACGCACTGGGGGGGGGGGGACCGGACCGAGGTGACTGCTGATATCGATCAGCAGGAACGCCGCACAAATGCCCAGGGGGGTCATCAGACCCCCCCATGTCGGCAATCGTTGCAAATCGCCGATGAATTCACACCGGCGATTTGCGCGATTCCGCGTCATACGGGTCTATGGTGACCCGGAAAATAATGGGGATCGGGGTTGTCCAAGACACCCACGATCCCCCTGAAGGGATAGGAGTGAGGTGGCAAGGGTGCCACCCCTCCTATCCCTGCTATTGGTCAGCTAGAATAGGCGGGGCAGAACGGGGAAGCCGAAGGGGACCGGCGCCGAAGTCCACTTACCCATCGACCGTGGCGGAGGCAACGATCTATGGTGGAGATCGACGGTGGAGATTGGCGAGCGGCGATGACGTGCGGCTGGCTCCCTGGATCCTACGGAAGCCGGTTAGTTGCCTAGCAACATCTGGAGGGCTACAGTTTGAGGCCACTATGCAGTGGTCTCTAAACTGTAGCCCTCCAGATGTTGCAAAACTACAACTCCCAGCATGCCCAGACAGCTGTTTGGGCATGCTGGGATTTGTAGTTTAGCAACAGCTGGAGGGCTACAGTTTGAGACCACTATACAGTGGTCTCTAAACTGTAGCCCTCCAGATCTTGCAAAACTACAACTCCTAGCATGCCCACACAGCGGTTTGCTGTCTGGGCATGCTGGGATTTGTAGTTTTGCAACATCTGGAGGGCCACAGTTTGGAGATCACTGTGCAGTGGTCTCCAAAGTGTAGCTCTCCAGATGTTGCAAAACTGCAAATCCCAACATGCCCAATCAGCTGTCTTGGCATGCTGGGAGTTGTAGTTGCGTATCTCCAGCTGTTGCATAACTACATCTCCCAGCATGCCCTTCGGTGATCAGTACATGCTGGGAGTTGTAGTTTTGCAACAGCTGGAGGCACACTGGTTGGAAAATACTGAGTTAGATAACAGAACCTAACTCCGTATTTTCCAACCAGTGTACCTCCAGTTGTTGCAAAAGTACAACTCCCAGCATGCACGGTCCCAGCATGCACGGGCGAGTTTACCATAAGCTTCCTGCTTGAAGTTTGAGCTTCGGCAAATGTTTCACCACAGCGCAAACTCCTAGCGAGAAACTCACTGTAAACCTGAGCCAGTGCGAATGTACCCTAAAAACACTACACTACCACAAAATAAAGGGTAAAACACAACATATACACCCCTTACACTGTCCCCCCGTCCCCCCAATAAAAATGAAAAACATATTGTATGGCAGTGTTTCCAAAACGGAGTCTCCAGCTGCTGCAAAAAAACAACTCCCAGCATTTCTGGACAGCCACTGACTGTCCAGGCATGCTGATAGTTTAGCAACAGCTGGAGGCACCCTGTTTGGGAATCACTTGCGTAGAATACCCCTATGTCCACCCGTATGCAATCCCTAATTTAGTCCTCAAATGCGCATGGCGCTCTCTCACTTCGGAGCCCTGTCGTATTTAAAGGAAAAAGTTTAGGGCCACACATGGAGTATTTCCGTACTTGGAAGAAATTGCACTACAAATTTTGGGGGGCTTTTTCTCCTTTTACCCCTTATGAAAAGGAAAAGTTGGGGGCTACCCCAGCCTGTTAGTGTAAAAAAAAAATGTAAACATTTCCACTAACATGCTGGTGTTGCCCCATACTTTTTTTTTCCTTTTACCGCTTGTGAAAATAAAAAGACCCCCAAAATTTCTCCTGAGTACAGAAATACCCTATATGTGGGCGTAAAATGCTCTGCGGGTGCACAACAAGGCTCAGGAGTGAGAGCGCACCATGTACATTTGAGGCCTAAATTGGTGCTTTGCACAGAGGTGGCTGATTTTACAGCGGTTCTGACATGAACGCAAAAAAAAAAAAAAAATACCCACATGTGACCCCATTTTGGAAACTACACGCCTCATGGAATGTAACAAGGGGTATAGTGAGCCTTAACACCCCACAGGTGTTTGACGAATTTTCGTTAAACTTGTATGGGAAAATGAAAAAAAAAATATTTCACTAAAATGCTGGTGTTACCGTAAATGTTTCATTTTCACAAGGGAAAATAGGAAAAAAATCCCCCCAAAATTTGTAACCCCATTTTGTCTGAGTAAGAACATATCCCATGTGTGGATGTAAAGTGCTCTGTGGGTGCACTACAATGCTCAGAAGAGAAGGAGCGACATTGGGCTTTTGAAGAGAAAATTTGTCCGGAATTGAAGGCCACATGTGTTTACAAAGCCCCCATAGTGCCAGAACAATGAACCCCCAACATGTGACCCCATTTTGGAAACTACACCCCTCACCTAATGCAATAAAGGGTGCAGTGAGCATTCACGCCCCACAGGTGTCTGACAGATTTTTGGATAAGTGGTCCGTGAAAATGAAAAATTTTATTTTTCATTTGCTCAGCCCACTGTTCCAAAGATCTGTCAAATGCCAGTGGGGTGTAAATACTCACTGCACCCCTTATTACATTCCTTGAGGGGTGTCGCTTCCAAAATGGGGTCACATGTTGAGGTGTTAAGGCTCACTGTACCCCTTGTTACGTTCCTTGAGTGGTGTAGTTTCCAAAGTAGTATGCCATGTGGGTTGTTTTTTTGCTCTTCTGGCACCATAGGAGCTTCCTAAATGCAACATGCCCACCAAAAACCATTTCAGTAAAATTAGCAAATTTGCATTCCAAAAGCCAAATGTGACTACTATTCTGAGCATTGTACTTCGCCCGCAGAGCATTTTATGTCCTAACATGGGGTATTTGCATACTCAGAAGATATGGGGTTACATATTTTGGGGGGCATTTTCTACCATTATCTTTTGTAAAAATGGTAAATTTGGGGAAAAAAACTGCACTTTAGTAAAATATTTTTTTTCATTTACACATCAGACTTTAACAAAAAGTCGTCAAACACCTGTGGGGTGTTAAGGCTCACTGGACCCCTTGTTACATGCCTTGATGGGTGCAATTTCCAAAATGGTATGCCATGTGGGGGGGTTTTCTGCTGTCCGGGCACCATAGGGGCTTCCTAAATGTGACATGCCCCCCAAAAAACTTCACTCTCCAAAATCCCATTGTTGCTCCTTCCCTTCTGAGCCCTCTATTGCGCCCGCCAAACATTTGACATACACATATGAGGCATTTCCTTACTCGAGAGAAATTGGGTTACAAATTTTGGGGGACTTTTTCTCCTATGAACCCTTGTAAAAATTCAAAAACTGGGTCTACAAGAACATGCGGGTGTAAAAAATGAAGATTTTGAATTTTCTCCTTCACTTTGCTGCTATTCCTGTGAAAACGCCTAAAGGGTTTAACACACTTACTGAATGTCATTTTGAATACTTTGAGGGGTGCAGCTTTTATAATGGGGTCATTTGTGGGTTATTTCTAATATGAAGGCCCTTCAAATCCACTTCAAAACTGAACTGGTCCCTGAAAAATTCTGATTTTGAAAATTGTGAAAAATTTGAAAATTGCTGCTGAACTTTGAAGCCCTCTGATGTCTTCCAAAAGTAAAAACATGTCAACTTTATGATGAAAACATGAAGTAAACATATTGTATATGTAAATCAATATATAATTTATTTGGAATGTCTATTTTCCTAACAAGCAGAGAGCTTCAAAGCTAAAAAAAAAAAAGCTAAATTTTCAATTTTTTCATAAAATTTTGGAATTTTTCACCAAGAAATGATGCGAGTATCGACGAAAATGTACCATTAACATAAAGTAGAATATGTCACGAAAAAACATCTTGGAATCAGAATGAAAGGTAAAAGCATCCTAGAGTTATTAATGCTTAAAGTGACAGTGGTCAGATGTGCAAAAAATGGCCGTTTCCTACAGTGAAAATTGGCTGGGTCCTTAAGGGGTTAAACTCACCTGGGGCAAGTAACAGGTGTGGGCAATATAAAAATCATAAAAAGCAGATAAAAAGGAGAGATGTTCACTTAGTCTTTGCATTGTGTGTCTGTGTGTGCCACACTAAGCATGGACAACAGAAAAGAGGAGAAGAAAACTGTCTGAGGACTTGAGAACCAAAATTGTGGAAAAATATCAACAATCTCAAGGTTACAAGTCCATCTCCAGAGATCTAGATTTGTCTTTGTCCACAGTGCGCAACATTATCAAGAAGTTTGCAACCCATTTCACTGTAGCTTATCTCCCTGGGCGTGAACGTAACAGAAAAATTGATGAAAGGTGTCAAAGCAGGAAAGTCCAGATGGTAGATAAGCAGCCCCAAACAAGTTCCAAAGATATTCAAGCTGTCTTGCAGGCTCAGGGAGCATTAGTGTCAGCGCTAACTATCCGTCGACATTTAAATGAAATAAAACGCCATGGCAGGAGACCCAGGAGGACCCCACTGCTGACACAAACATAAAAAAAACAAGACTACATTTTGCCAAAATGAACCTGAGTAAGCCAAAATCCTTCTGGGGAAAACGTCTTGTGGACAGATGAGGCTAAGATAGAGCTTTTTGGTAAAGCACATCATTCTACTGTTTACCGAAAATGGAATGAGGTCTACAAAAGAAAAGACCACAGTACCGATAGTGAAATATGGTGGAGGGTTCAATGATGTTTGGGGTTGTTTTGCTGCCTCTGGCACTGTGTGCCTTGAATGTGTACAAGGCATCATGACATCTGAGGATTACCAACAGATTTTGGGTCACACTGTACAGTCCAGTGTCAAAAAGCTTTGTTTCCGAGATCTTGGGTCTTCCAGCAGGACAATGACCCCAAACATATGTCAAAAAGCACCCAGAAATGGATGGCAACAAAGCACTGGAGAGTTTTGAAGTGGCCAGAAATGAGTCCACATCTAAATCCCATTGAACACCTGTAGAGAGATCTTAAAATAACTGCTGCGAAAAAACTGTCTTCCAATAAGAGAAACCTGGAGCAGTTTGCAAAGGAAGAGTGGTCCAACATTCCGACTGAGAGGTGTAAGAAGCTTATTGATGGTTATAGGAAGGGAATGATTTCAGTTATTTTTTTCCAAGGGGTGTGCAAACATATTAAGTTGAGGGTGCCAATAATTTTGTCCAGCCCATTTTTGGAGTTTGGTGTGACATTATGTCCAATTAGCATTTTTTCCTCTCCTTTTTTGGTTTAGTTCCAAAACACACAAAAGGAATAACCATGTGTATAGCAAAACACGTGTTACTGCAATCCTTTTCTATGAGAAATACTTCATTTTCTTGAAAAATTTCAGGGGTACCAACATTTACGGCCATGACTTTATATAAACATCCTCCACACAAAAGTGAATACTAACCAAGAAAAAGGCAGAAGAATACTAAGGCTGCATTCACGCTGTGTTTGGAGCATATGGCTGCCGGATTCGGCTGGGGGAGGGGAAAACCGTGCGCTCCTGTACCCCAGCTGGACCGGTGCCAAACTCCATTGACTTTAATGAGCCAAACAGTGAGTCCGGATGGCTCATTTTTGCCCCATATCCGGTTTTGTGACCAGACCTGTAGTCCTATCCTGCAACACCATGGAGGAGGGGACATCTGTACACTTCCACTATTGGGAAACCAGACACTTGAGCCCAGTATGAGCCCAGAGTTTTACAGTGCCAGAAAATATGCAGCTGAGTGCCCAGGGCTTGTCCGCATCTTCTACAGAGGGAGAACAACTAGGAAAACGTTCTGTGCAAAACCTCAGGGAGTGTAGTACTAATGGAAGAATATTTTATATTGGTTCTTCTCATAGGACACACAGGAAGAGACTAGATAATCTGCCATAGGGAGAGGGAACCTAGGTATGATTGCCATTTGGTCATATAGGTACTAGACTGTGTAGCATCCCGAGGAGTCGATAGTACAGCATAAGTGGCCGAAATAAGATGTCTAGTTGCAGTGGACTGCCTACAAAGAACCTGAAAGGGAGTGGGCAAAGAAAGGGAGCCCTTCAAGTTCCCAACAAAGGCACCCCCGTAAGATATTGGTAGTAACTCACTGCAGTAGTGGCAGGGTGAAACCGATCAGAAATGATAGAGAAGAAAAGGATGGTAGTCTTGGTCCACTATGTCTGCATAATGAAAGACTAGAGATGGCAGAGGACTCGTAGCTGTGGAAAAAGTAGGAGTGACCATAAAGGTAGCAAGGGGAACAGCAAGATGGCTTTTGCCCAAACAGTCCCAGTTAGTTTCACAGGACCTTATATGGACAAAATTTTCTGACTTTTAAAGTTACATGGGGCTCACTCTGAGGGGAGGAGGCATAGAGTGGGCTGAAAGGGGGCATGTCAGCTCCACTATTCAGTGAGCACGATTTAATAGAGGACAGTCAGCAGCTACTGCTCAGCCAAGAAGTGGTGGAGACATCTGCCGCTTCATCTGCTTGGCAGGCAAGTAGTGATGAGGAGAGTGACGTGGGAGGTGGTGTTGCCAAGGTTCAGGGTCCTGAAGCAGACACTGTTGAGGAACCTGAGGACGATATCAGTGATGTGCAGACACTTGATGATGATGATGAAGCTGACCGCAATTAGGAGCCGGGTGCAGAAGTGGCTTCATCATCATCAGGAGAAGAGAGTTGCAGGTTGCCCGTGAGGCAGCAGCTGAGCCAGCAAGGGGGTAGCATGGTTGGCAGTCAGCGTGGTGGCAGAATTGGAAATTCTGGAGCCAAACGTGGCCGGGGGAGACCACCTGCTTCGCGGCAGCCTATCTACCCGGGAGGTAGTGGAACAGAGATTCCTGGAGACGACGGCAGTAGCAGTCAGTCAATTAGTGCGGACTGTTGGTGGGAAAATCAGCTACTCTGCGGTGTGGCAGTTTTTCATCAAGCATCCAGAGGAGGTTCACATAGCCACATGCAAGATATGTCGGCAGAAGGTGACGCGTGGCCAGGGTCCCAATGTTGCCACCATAAAGCGGCCTGGGAGAACCGCGGCTCCGATGTAGTGGTCCAGCCTGCTGGATCACCCAGTGGCATGCCGCTCCCTCTTTCAGCCAACCAAGGCTCCACCGCCGAAGGGAGCTGTGTGTCATACCCTGTCGCTCCAGATGCTCCTGCTCCTCCTACTTTTAGTCAGCCATTCTGCCAACAATCCATCAGCGAACCCATGTCCAAGAGACAACAGTATGCGCCCACTCTTCCACGGCGCAGAAGCTGAATGTGCTCCTCCTCCATGCTCTCAGGCCGTTGGTCCTGTGACAGTGTGTGACTCCGCCTCGTCCTCTACTGTGTCCTCAGCCTCCACTACCCAGACAAGTCTCAGTGGCCCTTCAGCATACCATGTGTGCAAGGCACGGCGGTGTCACAATGTTCTTCACATGGTTTGCCTTGGCTAATGGAGTCACATAGGGGAGGAACTGCTAAAAGTAATTTGTAAAGAAATTGGAGCATGGCTTACTCCATGAAAACTGGAAATGGGAACCATGGTGACTGACAGGGGGAAGAACATTTTGTCTGTGCTGCGAATCAGAAGGCTGAGCCATGCGCCCTGCATAGCGCACGTGTTCAATCTGGTTGTGAAGCTGTTCCTGAAGTGTTCACCCCATTTGCAAGTCATCCTAACAATGGGAAGGAAACTTTGCATGCACTTCAGCCACTTGTACTCCGCAAAGCACACCCTCCTTGAGCTGCAGCGTCAGAACGGTATCCCCCAACATAGTCTGATTTGTGACATTGCTACACGTTGGAATTACACCCTCCATTTGTTCCTCCCTTTTACACTCCCCTGTGTAACTTCAATGTGAACCAGTGGCAGCTCATACGTGACAACTTCCGTTTGCTTATTAGTAAGTCGCCAGGATTACAGGATGAGCAATGTAATTCCACTGCTTCGTTTCTTACAACACATGTTGGAAATGATGGCTGGTCAGGGCACTGAAGACGCGGCGCATTCATCTCACGGCCACATTAGCCCTGTGGGGGCTGAACTGGTGGAGGAGGGGGAGGGGCACAGTGGAGCACAGTTTAGGTTTCACCAAAAGGGCAGTTTTTCTAGTAATCTGACAGGAGAGGAGAAAGGCGAAACAGAGGACGCAGACACACTGTGACAGTATGCAGTGGAGATGGAGGCAGGGAGTCCCTCCGAGTCATTTTCACAAATGGCACAATGCATGCTCACTTACCTGTGTAGTGACAGCCAAATTGTCACCATTCGGCAGTGGGATGACTTCTGGATCTCCACCTTATTGGACCCTGGCTATGGCCACAAAATAGGGGCTTTTTTTTACACCCACAGAGACCTACTACAGAGACATCCTATGTAGTCAGTTGGCCGATGCCTAATGGCGCCACCGTCCACCCTCTAGCAGGTCTGAATCAGGGTTCCCCTGCACTCACTGAAATTGTTTTTAGGGGGCATGTCGCATTTAGGAAGCCCCTATGGTGCCAAAACAGCAAAAAAAAAAAGAAAAAAAAAAATACATGCCCAACTTTTTTGGAAACTACACCCCTCAAGGAATGTAACAAGGGGTACAGTGAGCCCTAATACCCCACAGATGTTTGCCGACTTTTCGTTAAAGTCAGATGTGTAAATGAAAAATTTTTTCACTAAATGCAGTTTTTTCCCCTCAAATTTCACATTTTTACCGGAGGTAATAGGAGAAAATGCCCCCGAAAATGTGTAATCCCATTTCTTATGAGTATGAAAATAACCCATGTGTTGATGTCTAGTGCTCTGCTGGCACACTAAAACGCTCAGAAGAGAAAGAGCGCCATTGGGCTTTTGGAGAGAGAATTTGTTTGCAATGGAAGTTGGGGGCCATGTGCGTTTCCAACGCACCCATGGTGCCAGAACAGTGGACCCCCACCCCACGTGACCCCATTTTGAAAACTACACCTCTCACAAAATTTAATAAGGGGTGCAGAGAGCATTTACACACCACTGACGTTGGACAGATCTTTGGAACAGTGGGCTGTGCAAATGAAAATTACATTTTTCATTTTCACAGACCACTGTTCCAAAAATCTGTCAGACACCTGTGGGGCATAAATGCTCCCTGCACCCCTTATTAAATTCTGTGAGGCGTGTAGTTTTCAAAATGGGGTCACATGTGGGGGGTTTTATTGTTCTGGCACCATGGGGGGTTTGTAAACACACGTGGCCTTCAATTCCGGACAAATTTTCTCTCCAAAAGCCCAATGACGCTCCTTCTCTTCTTAGCATTGTATTGCGCCAGCAGAGCACTTTACATCCACATGTTCTAACTCAGAAGAAGAAATGGGGTTACAAATTTTTGGGGGGGGGGGGGCTTTTTTTCCCCCCTATTTTCCCTTGTGAAAATAAAATCGCGATGTTCCGATCAGCTGGGACGCAGGCGGAGGTTTCCTTACCTGTGTCCGCGGCGTCCGATCGGGCTTTGATTGCTCCAAGCCTGAACTACAGGCTTGAGCAATCGAGCCCCTATCTCGCTGATCCCTGCAGAGCTATGGCTCTGCAGGGATCAGCATAGGAGATCAGTCCAAAGTCCAAAATAACGTATTTTTGGTCGCTTTTTATATCATGAAAAAATGAATAAAAAGCGATCAAAAAGTCCGATCAATATAAAAATTGTACCGCTATAAACGTCAGATCACGGCGCAAAGAATTAGCCCTCATACTGCCCCATATGCAGAAAAATAAAAAAGTTATAGGGGTCAGAAGATGACAATTTTAAACATATAAATTTCCGTGCATGTAGTTATGATTTTTTTCCAGAAGTACGACAAAATCAAACCGATATAAGTAGGGTATCATTTTAATCGTATGGACCTACAGAATAAAGATCAGGTGTCATTTTTACTGAAAAATGTACTGCATAGAAACGGAAGCCCCCAAAAGTTACAAAATTGCGTTTTTTCTTCAATTTCGTCGCACAGTGATTTTTTTTTCCGTTTTGCTGTAGATTTTTGGGTAAAATGACTGATGTCACTGCAAAGTAGAATTGGTGGCACAAAAAATAAGCCATCATATGGATTTTTAGGTGCAAAATTGAAAGGGTTATGATTTTTGAAAGGTGAGGAGAAAAAAAACGAAAGTGCAAAAACCGAAAACCCCTCAGTCCTTAAGGGGTTAAGGACTCAGGATGCAGGGCAAAATGCATACGCACTGCGTTCTGAAGAGGTTAAATAGCCCACACTGTCTGGGACCACTGGGCTCAGCTGGTCCTTTAGACAGGTTCAGGTTTTTATGCTTCCTGAGCTCTTCTTGGGGAATGGGTTTTTATGTGACACTTATTCATCAAAGGTTGATTTGACAGCAGCATGTCTGGGAAAAAATTTACTTGGACAAGTCATCTATGTAACCCAACCAGATGGAAAGAAAGGCTAATTTACTCTGCAAGAAAACGTACTCAGCGACCACAGCTATTTTACGTATAGCAAGAAGTCTGCATCTGTGGTTAAGCAATCTCTTGCAGGATATTGAGAATGGCATCTCCAGGAATTAACTTCTGAAGAATCTCTATTTAATGAAGTCTGCCTCAGAATTTCTTTGCGCTACAACATTAAATGTGATAACCTTTTTTTTTTCCAGGCAATGACGTTATCCAATGCGACAAGATGATCTGGGCAGGAGATGTTTTGTTCAAAAATAATTTCATCTCACTGCCTTTTCATCCATCCTCTCTTTTTGGACCACATCTGAAGGACATTGTAAGTAAGTCATTACCAGAGGAGAAAGAATTATGTTTTTCTCAACAGAAGAAGAAACCTGTGGGGTTCTTACGTTCAAAATGTAACAGCACCATAACAAGAGGCTACTCATTAGTTTTTCAAAGGTTTTTGATCTGCAGGAACTCCAATTTTCCAGTCTCATCCAACCGTTGTTTTTTATTTTTTTTTAACAGTAATGCATTTTAAGAAGTACACTACAAAGCATGATACAAAGGTCTTTGCTTACCTGTGTCCATAGTCCCAAAGTTGTGAGAGGACTGGAGATTGGTGATCGATCTGTCATTTTTGAATTATTTCTTCATCAAAAAGAAATTCATAATGGACTCAATCTAGACTACTGCTCTTAACATTCAGAGAGGAGACTACATGGTGTCAGTAGACATGCAAGACATGTACCTTCTGAAACTGAAGAATCACAGAAAATGTCTGTGCATGCCAATAATGATTAATCATCAAATGCGTCATTTCCAGGGGGCATGGCATGTGAGCAGAAGCATGGTTCCGGAGTTCCGTGGCATCCTGTGAATCCTGGCCATCTGGCTTCTTACTTTATCCTAGGATCTCCCGTTCCTCTGGTGGACCTGTCTGCGGTGTCAGGGATTGCTATTGCCGGGCGCAGTAATATAAACATACTGCAGAAGGTGCAGGCCTGGCGGTGGGTCCGGGCCACATGAGGAGCTGGCTCCATCTTGCGCTGTGGTGGCTGGCGTGGCGGAGATGCTGCAGTGCTTCGCCCAGGTCACGGAGTCCTCAGAATCAGTCCCAATTGCATCGGATGACTGGAACAATGTCAGCAATGCTGGGGCTGACTGGCTGTCGGAGACACTGACTCCCTCCGTGGTAGTGGGGCCCTCTGCTGCAGTGGACTGGCCTGTGAGTACTGCGAAATGGTGGGGGTTAACCCTGTGAGTGCTGCACTGCTCCCTTTAGTGTATACTTTAGTGTATACGCAGGTCCAGCAATTGAAGGGGTGGGCTCTATATGCTACTATGGGGCAGACGAGACCCCCCACAGACATGGTACCAACGTTCCTAGTTCGTAAGGTGTGGATGAAATTTAAGGCTCTCCTACAGTATACATTTGTTACTCCCTTTTATGGAATAATCCTGTTTGTATTTTTCTTTTTTGTGTGTTTATTACAAAACTTAAAAAAAATTCTAATTTAAATTTTTTTTTAATTAAATAATGTGTGTCATTTCCAATTTTACATCTGTGCCAAGGGTTTTACCAATCATGCAAAGGAGCCTCCAAGGTTCGACGGGATAGCAAGGCACTGACACAGAGGTAAAATGGGAACTGACGTTTTAATCACCCATGATGCAACGCGTTTCACAGTACAACTGCTTCATCAGGCATACAAACACATTTTATACGGTCCTCTGATTAACCCTTTATGGGGAAATCTTAAAGGAACCATAGACCTATTTAAAATTACCATATAACTATAGAAAGATACATGTGTATGTATACATAACATATATGCTTATAGAATATACACAAAAATATATACAAAAATATATAAAAGAAGTTATTAGATATATGTTCCAAATAAAAAAAAAAAAAAAAATTATACACATTACCTGGCATTTTCAATTGTCTCATTAAGACCCCCCAGGGATAATGTTCCCAACAAGAAGATCCAAAATGACTATTAATTAGTCTCTGAAATCTGTTTCTAATATGTGGTGGAACAGTTTCAACAATAGTAAGTTTTCATGCTTTAATATCGTTATTATGTTTTATTGTGATTGTTTCAACGGAAAATTGGTATCTGATTCAAAAGTTGCTAGAATAGCTTCCAACCCAATTTTAGTAGTGATATTGGAGTAAAGTGCACATACGTCTAAAGTGCTAATCTCCCTAATCAATTGAGTGGAATCTTTTAAATAAGAAGGGATTTGGATAACATAATATTGCAAAAAAAAAATCTATATAGTGTGACAAATTACAAGTAAGAGAACCCACACCCGAAATAATAGGACGTCCCGGTGGGCGAGTGTCAGACTTATGTAGTTTAGGAATGGTAATAAAAAGTGGGAAGAACATAGAGGGACATTTATCAATGTTTGCTTATGTATTCTATTTTTTTGTAATTTTTTCCTTACTTTTTTTTGCTTATGTGGGACTTATTCATCAACTGGTTTCAGCCCGTTGATAATTTTCTTTCACGTACCGTATATACTCTAGTATAAGCCGACCCGAATATAAGCCGAGGCCCCTAATTTCACCCCAAAATACCAGGAAAAGTTATTGACTCGAGTATAAGCCTAGGGTGGGAAATACATCATCCCCCCCTGTCATAATCCAGACCCCCGTCATCATCCCCCCTTCATCATCACTGCCTGTCATCATCCCCCCTTCATCATCACCTTGTCATCATCCCACACCCCCCTTCATCATCACCTTGTCATCATCCCACACCCCCCTTCATCATCACCTTGTCATCCCACACCCCCCCCTTCATCATTCCCTTGTCATCCCACCCCCCCCTTCATCATTCCCTTGTTATCATTCCACACCCCCCCCTTCATCATCCCCTTGCCATAATCCCCCCCCTTCCTCATCCCCTTGTCATAATCCCACAACCCCCTTCATCATCCCCTTGTTATCATCACCACATGTCATCATCATGGTCTTCAACCTGCGGACCTTCAGATGTTTCAAAACTACAACTCCCAGCAAGCCCGGGCAGCCATCGGCTGTCCGGGCTTGCTGGGAGTTGTAGTTTTGGAACCTCTGGAGGTCCGCAGGTTGAAGACCACTGCGGCCTTCGACATCATCCAGCCCCCTCTCACCCCCTTTAGTTCTGTACTCACCTCCACTTGGCGCTGGTCCGGTGCTGCAGGACTGTCCGGTGGGGAGGTCGTCCGGTGGGATAGTGGTTCCGGGCTGCCATCTTCACTGGGGAGGCCTCTTCTCCGCGCTTCGGGCCCAGAATAGAGGCGTTGCCTTGACGATGACACAGAGGAACGTTGGTAATGAATGTACCTCTGCGTTGTCGTCAAGGCAACGTGACTATTCCGGGGCCGGGCCCGAAGCGCGGAGAAGAGGCCTCCCCGGTGAAGATGGCAGCCCGGAACCACTATCCCACCAGACGACCTCCTCACCGGACAGTCCTGCAGCACCGGACCAGCGCCGAGCGGAGGTGAGTACAGAACTAAAGGGGGTGAGAGGGGGCTGGATGATGTCGAAGGCCGCAGTGGTCTTCAACCTGCGGACCTCCAGAGGTTTCAAAACTACAACTCCCAGCAAGCCCGGACAGCCGATGGCTGCCCGGGCTTGCTGGGAGTTGTAGTTTTGAAAACTCTGGAGGTCCGCAGGTTGAAGACCACTGAGGGCGGAGAGTTCAATCGAGTATAAGCCGAGGGGGGTGTTTTCAGCACGAAAAATCGTGCTGAAAAACTCGGCTTATACTCGAGTAAATACGGTAAGCAATTTTTCCTTTTTTACTTTGGTAGTAGCTTTTTCTGCTCCATGTTTGAGCTGGAGTAAATTTTGTCAATTTTTAACCCTGTTGCGACTTTTTTTAGCGCAGTTGCGGCTGTCGCAGCTAATAAATACCTGACTACCCGTAGTCCATTTTAAAATTATTACTACGTAGCTAATTTTTGGAAAACTTGCTTTTCTCGCTTTCCAGTCAAAATGTCGCACGAAAAATCACGTAGTCGCAGTTGCGACAATTTTGGGACAATTATAGTAAAGAAAACCTGACTAAACCCGTTGATAAATGTCCATAATAGTGTTTAATATTTAGAACCATTTAGAAATGTTCTTCCCACCTTTTATTATTTTTGTTTTCTCACTCTAGACGTATGTGCACTTTACTCCAATATCACTACTAAAATTGGGTTGGAAGCTATTCTAGCAACTTTTGAATCAGATCTCAATTTTCAGTTTACACAATCACAATTTTTGATTGATGCCATGCTATTTATTTTGGAATACAATGTTTTTGAGTTTGATAATATCATTTACAGACAGAGGAGGGGCTGTGCGATGGGGACTTGTTTCGCCCCCAGCTATGCAAATTTGGTCAAGGGGCGATTCGAGTCCTCAATTATCGCACAGTCCCCTCTCTTTTGTTATGTTTTGTTTTTTAGGCGTTTTATAGACGATTTGTTTTTTATATGGTCTGGTACGGCTAAACAAGCGGAGGATTTTGTGGAGGAAATTAATTCAAACAACTGGGGTTTAAAGTTTACTTTAAATTATTCATCCAATAATATCAAATTTTTAGACATGCACATTAAAAAAGACAATTCAGCTCATATTACTACTGAAACAATTTTTAAGTCAGTAGATGTGAACAGTCTTCTTATGTTTAACAGCTCACACTTTCCCAAATGGATCCGTAACATCCCTTATGGACAGTATCTCCCGGTCAGAAAGAATTGCACCCTCGATAGGGACTTTAAGAAACAAGCAACAGTTCTGCAGCAGCGGTTTATCAAAAGGGGTTATCCGAAAACTATCTTAGTTGACGCCTTCAATAAAGTAAAAAATAAAACACAAGTCTCTTTAGTTCAGCTGGCTCCAAGCAAGTTGAAATCCTTTTGCAATAAAGTTGAAGAAAAAAATGTTAACGATACACTAGGCTGTCATCCTTGTAACCACACGAGATGTTTGTGTTGTGCAATGATTGGCACTGGCACCTCAGTTTTTGTTTCGAACAACAGCAAGAATGAATATAAAATTAAAGGTCATTTTAGTTGTGACAGTTCATACGCGATCTATTTACTCACATGCGTTTGCGGTTTGCAATATATGGGCCGCACGGTGCAGACCGTGCAGTCCCGCATGAATAAACATCGGTTTACTATACAACACAAAGTTTTGTTACATAGTATATCTCGTCACCTAACAATAAATTAAAAGCATTAAAACTTACTATTGTTGAAACTGTTCCACTACATATTAGAAACAGATTTCAGAGACTAATTAATAGAGAGTCATTTTGGATCTTCTCGTTGGGAACATTATCCCCGGGGGGGGTATTAATGAGACAACTAAAAATGCCAGGTAATGTTTTAGATAGATTTTTGTACGATTTATATATAAAAAAAAAAAAAATTTGGAACATATTTCAAATAACTTCTTTTATATATTTTTGTATATATTTTTGTGTATATTCTATAAGCATATATGTTATGTATACATACACATGTATCTTTCTATAGTTATATGGTCATTTTAAATAGGTCTATGGTTCCTTTAAAATTTCCCCATAAAGGGTTAATCAGAGGACCGTATAAAATGTGTGTTTGTACTCACCTGAGTATGCCTGATGAAGCAGTTGTACTGTGAAATGCATTGCATCATGGGTGATTAAAACGTCAGTTCCCATTTTACCTCTGTGTCAGCGCCTTGCTATCCTGTCGAACCTTGGAGGCTTCTTTGCATGATTATACTATTGGACGTGGAAGGGCTGCAGTCATTTATCATCTCATGCTATATACCATGGTTGCACTTGGTGGAGTGTAACCTCCTGGGGTAAGCGTGCATTGTGTCTTATCCTCCCTCGTGCATCCCATGGTTAATACACTACGGAGCGCTGTCTGTCTTTTGTTTCAGTTCAAGGGTTTTACCAAGGACACAAGAACTCACATCAGCAACAAGAATTTTTTAGCTGGGGTTTACCATAGATTCATACCACATGCTTCTGTTTCAGTCTTCAGACTGGGCTCCGAATATTCAACAATCCCTCAGTATGTTCAAATCCCTTAGCTCTCATACCATCAGACAAGCCATGAAAATTCTGTGTTTACTCACATTAGCCATGAAAGTTGTTCCATGGGCAAGGGCCCATATCAGGATCACATTATAAGCATTTGGGACAAATCACAGGAAGACCTGGACTTAGCATTTCATGGGAAGTCAAGAAAGATCTAAATTGGTGGGAAGTACCTGCATTACTTCACATGGGCAAGTCTCCAAACTCCTTGGCCAATAGTCCTCACTACAGATGCCCCAGTCTCTAAGCTGGGGTGCCTATATGGGGGACTCCAGGGTCCAGGGTCTCCAGAAGACAGAAAGCTTTCATCCAACTTCAGGGAACTGAAAGCCATAAGCAAAGCTTTAATTTATTTCAAATCTCTACTGTTACACAAACCAGTCCAGGTCCTGTCAGATAACATCCCATCAGTTTACTATGTAAAAAAGCAGAATGGGACTAGAAGTAGTCTTCTTCAGAAAGAGCATTCCAAACTAATGACATGGGCAGAAAACAATCTTTGTCTGTCAGCAAACAACATTAAGGGCTTGGAGAACACCAAGGCGGATTGGTTGAACAGGAACAAGGTACTCCCAGGAGAGTGTGGTGTAAATTTGTTGTACAGTCAGCCACAGATGCTTTCCCCCTTCTTCTCATTTTTAGCCCCAGGAGAATCTAATTTTGTGTATACCAGAATACCCACCTAAGTTTGAAAACTGACTGGATATTATAGAGAGAAATTCCACTCAATACTATATACCTCAAGTAAGTCTGTCTTGGGGATTGTAACTCTCAGCTCTTAAAAGGAAATTAACATAGTTATTAAGAAAATAAGTTTGCGTTGCATAAGCTGCCTAAACATGAACATCTTACCTCTGGATTTATAAGTGTTTCTAAGAAAGAATCCACTAAAATGTCTGTTATGTGGAAGCCTTCATACCTTTGCTTATTCTGAAACATGTTCTTTTTCACAAGAAGTTTAAAATAGTCTAACAAGTAAAAGGTTTTTTTTTTAATAGAACAATTGAAAAGTCGTGCACATCTTATGGTATCACAGAACCTGTAATTAAGACACAATCAAGCTGTCAAATTGCATGGCTCTTAAGTTGGAAATTGTGTTGCATGCTTTTCATAAAAGAGACTTTCAAACTATTTAACTTTTTGCCAGAAAACACCAGATGGACACAATTCATTGTAAAAGGGCTTGATTATAATTGTTATTTTCATCATCTACAAGACTTTGGAAAAAAATTCTGCATTATAAAAAGAAAGAAAGCCAAAAGCACAAAAAAAAAAAAAAAAAGAAAAAAAGAAAGAAAGATACAATGTACCGTATTTGTCGGCGTATAACACGCACTGGCGTATAAGATGCACCCCCATTTTAATAGGGAAATTTAAGTAAAAAAAAAAATACATATAAGATAAATGAAAGACTAAATGCCATATCATCCCTCTAACTTTGATTTTCCTGAACTTCAGTTTGGTCTCCCCTTCCAGTGCCACATAATTCCTCCCCTTTTATCAGCCCGTGTGCCACATTTACACCCACCCCCCCCTTACCCTCTCATCATTCTCCACTGTCTTATCATTCCCCCACCCCTCTCTTATCATGCCCCCTTCTCACCATGCCCCCCTCTCTTATCATGCCCCCCTCTCTTATCATGCCCCCCTCTCACCATGCCCCCTTCTCACCATGCCCCCTTCTCACCATGCCCCCTTCTCACCATGCCCCCTTCTCACCATGCCCCCTTCTCACCATGCCCCCTTCTCATTTTGCCCCTTTCTCATCATGCCCAACTTTTCATCATTCCCCCTTTTCATCATCCCCTTTCCCTCCGTTTTTGATATATATATTTTTCCCATCTTCCTTACTTAGCCACGCTCGGCAGGCCAGGTCCGGTGTCTGGTCTTGCGGGCTGCGGTCAGTGAAGCAAGATGAGTGACGTCCTCTTCCGGCTTCACAGCATCAGGGACGTCACTCATCATTCGCTGCAGCTGCCGCTGGTCAGTGTGGTCGCCGCTGGCAGCCCAACCGCAGTCACTTTAGAACAGTCACAGCGGCAGCAGCATTGAATGAGGGACGTCCCTGATCTTGTGCAGCGGAGCTAGCAGAAGACATCACTCATCCGGTTTCATTGACCGCAGCAGACACCGGACCTGGCCTGACGAGCGCGGCTAGGTAACGAAGATGAAAAAAAAAACAATACAATAAAAAGCAGAGGGGAAAAGAAGGAAAATGTAAAAAAAACAAAGGGGGAGCCGCGCGCTGGTCACTGATTTAAAGTGGCCGCGGCCAGGCTGCCAATTCTTAACAAGCAGCCGCTGCTGCGGCCACTTTAAATCACTGACAAAAAGATTTATCGGTGTATAACACGCAGGCAGACTTTTTGCCTTGAATTTAAGTTTTAAAAGTGCGTGTTATACGCAGATAAATACGGTACGTTGATTCAACCCTATATAACAGCATGAGATTGAGGTTACAATAGAAATTGGAATAGCAACTACCCATGGATTAGGTAGAGTATTGATCACCTGTGCTGTTTGTCCCCAATAAAAAAATAAAAATAAAAAATAAACTTCACTGCAAGTGCCATCAACGTAAGACAAAATATGTAATTTACAGTAGCCGGTGTATTGTCAATGAAGTGACCAAGAAGGCAGAAGGGTGCTGTAACAGCCTCCCCGGGTGATCAGGCCACAAGATACTGACTAAGGTAAACAGACAGGCAAACAATGATATAAATGACATTTTAGTATGGATCACATCTACAATATGATTTAAGTGGTTTCAACAAATGTTTTCACTTTCACTTTTATTTACACATTTGAGGAACAGGCTTTAAAACATTCCCCATACCAAACTGCAAAGAATGAAACATGAAAAATCAGCATTGCAACTGCCTTGATAAATATAGAAGCTTAAAAAAAAAAGCAATCAGCACAATGGTCCGAATGCATCCAGTGAAATTACACATTAATATTAACAGAATTCAGATGTGACATATTATTCACCCTGGTCACATGCACAGCATTATTTTGTACTGTACCACTTCCAATTTATACTATCTCTATTTCCATAAATAGCAGGCTTAGTCTTTGTGCCGCTTTCTCTTAATTATCCACTGTTAAAATGTTCTCAGAGAAGAAGGAATAGAACGTTAATTATTATAATTTTTTTTTTTGATGCAATGCTAGTTGTTTGGTGATTAAATGATTACTGTACTGACCTTGGATTACTCCCCTGCACCTGTTGCCATATGTGCAGCATGGAGCACAATAAAAGATGGAAGCTCCATGGGGTGTGTCAAGTGGGAAGAGGGAAATTAAGCACATTCTGATTATTCATTTAAAATGACAGCCTAATAGGGATTATCGCACCATGGCAAATTTTCTACAAACATTTGTGTGTGTATTTTTAACCGTGTGGGCATTAAAAATTCTTACACACTGGATAACTGCAATTAATAGGACAAATCTGTCCAGTAGACAAAATGTTAGCATTTTAATAAAATGTTTATTATTCATAATACTGCAGAGTGTATTGGAATGTGAAAGGACTCGCCTGAATCTAAATCTACAAAAGTACAGTATACCAGCAATATCTCACTGCTACAGACACCAAGCACTTTGCTTATAAACACAGAAGGCTGGCAGAGTTGACTCAATGCTACTACAGTAGAATCTCCCAATAGCGGACACTCACGGGGAATAAAAAAGTGTTTACTATTGAGAGATGCGCCTTATTGGGAAAGAGGCTCAAAAATCTTCCTAAATGACGGAATACTGTACTGTACTCTCGAGAGTGTAATTACCTATAAAACACAATAAAAAGCAATATTACAGTAAAATCTCCCAGTGTCATTTAACCTTCCCTTATCCCCCCCCCATATAATTTCATCCCCCCTTTTATACCCTGTGCCATCTTTTCCCCCCCAGGCATTGTGCCAAATTATCCCCCCCTCCCCCTTACTTCCTGTACCACATTATTTCCTCTTGATCCCCCTGAGCCATTTCATTCCCCCTTTATTACCCTCTGTGTAAATTCATCACCCCCCTCTTTATGAAGTGCCACAGGGGATAAAGGGGAATAAAATGGCACAGGTGGTGGTAAAGAGGGGGTGATAAATTTGCACAGAGGGAAATGAAATGGCACGGGGGTGGGGGGGGGGGGGGTGTCAAGAGGAAATGGCACGTGGGGGTAATAAAGGAGGGATGAATTGGCACAGGGAAATAAAATGGCAGGGGGGGGGGGGGGAATCAGGGGAGGAGGGTGGTGAATGATGGGACCGGTGAACGTACAGAAGCAGGAGACCAATGTTTAAACATCGGTCTCCTGCTTCTGTGCTGGGGCTTCTGCAGGGGGGTGCAGCGGAAGCCTGGTCCCCTTACTGGGGTATTGGCTGTACCCCCTGACGGAGGCCCTGTGTTCAAGGTAGGGGCTGAACATAAGCCTGGTTTTCCCCTAATGGGAGTGTTTTGTGACCTATTGCCCCCTACTGAGTGTGACAGCGCCCGCAATTAGTAATGTCCCCTATTCGGAGGGTGCAAATACATTAAGTCTTATGGGACTCAGCCGGGAAATTAAAAACTGTCTGCTAACGGGAGGTGTCCGCTAAGGGAGATTTTACTGTAGTATATTCACAAAACTTTTCTTTGATACAGTACACTCTGCAGACACATAGGCAAGACAAAAATACCCACTTAAAGGAAATACAGAAAGGCACTATATCCCCAAAATGGAATGAAAACAATGACACAAATTATTGAAAACACATAATATATCCAGTTTCAGAGTTCATGTTTCTTAATTTATATTCTATGTTCATACTGAAGCTTTACAGCAACCTATACAGGTGTTTCCTTGGACTCCGGTGGAGTCACTGGTGGAAGGAATGTTGTCACTTCTTTGTAAGTAAGACCTATGAAAAGCAAAATAAATTTGTCATGCATACCTCAAAACAGTACATAAGATTTTCATACAGAACCATTTAACAGATTTTCTGTCCTAACATATGACAACTACTGCCATTTCTGGCATTTTTTCATACAAGTAGAGACTGGTATTAAAGCAATGGCAGTTATGCAGTTATATTTAAGGAGTCTTTTGGAATTTTATTTATTTTTTTAATATGAATTTTAAAAAGATTGTACTTGCCCCCCTGCTCTGCTGAAGCCTCAGTTATAGCAGCGCCCGGTCTCTGCCGCTCCGTACTTTTTGGTGCTGTGGTCAATACATTGCACATTCACATTGCCGTTCAGCTAATCTCTGGCTGATGTGCGACACGGCTGCGGCCAGTGACTTGCTGAGTGGCAATGTGATGTACTGACTACAGCACCGGAAAGTGCAACACGACAGACAAAAAGTTTATGCCAGACAATCCCTTTTACACCTTAAGGACATTGAACGTAAATGTACGTCCAGGTGCCATCAAAATATACAAGTCCTGTACATGAAGCAAGCACAAAAGCTCTGCTCACTTAATACATGGTGGTTCCTGGCTGCTATCAGCAGCCAGGGACCTGCCAGTAATGGCAGACATCACCGATCGTGCTGACGCCTACCATTAACCCTTCAGATACAGTGATCAATACTGATCACGGTATCTGCAGCATTATCAGGGGCTCGGAGAGAGTCATCAGACCACCGGCAGCTTAAATTGGGGGGGGGGGGGTTCGATTAATCAAGATGACCGCTGAAGATCCCCTCACCTGCCTCCCGTCGGCTTAAGCATCTGCCAATATTACTGATCAATGCTATGCAATGAATAGTAATAGCAACCCAATCTAAATTAAATAAAAGTTTGTAAAAAACAAATCACAATTAAGAAAAAAAAAGTGAATAAGCCCTTAAAGTTAAAATCCTCCCTTTTCTCATTTTACAAAAAGAATAAAAAAATAAAGTAAACTTATTTGGTACCCCCATATGTGTAAATGTCTGAAAAAATATAATGTTAATGATCCTGTACGATGAACGCCGTAAATTTAAAAAGACAAGTCCAAACCTACTGCTTTTTGGTTACATCACATCCCAGAATTAAATGAAAAGTGATCAAAAAGCCACACATATGCAAGAGTGAAACCAATTTACCGATCACTGTGCAAAAAATAACACCTCATACAGCTCCGTATATGGAAAAATGAGAACGTAAAAAAATATAAAAAATTATATTATATATATATATATATATATATATATATATATATATATAAAAAGAACATGTCAGCTTTGCTGTAAAGTGCACTTTGGTTGCATCATACATTTTAGTGTAAACTGAAAGGTGTCATTGCGCAAAAAACAAGCCATCATGTGTGTCTGTGGGAAAAAATAAATAAAAGTTAAGGCTCTTAGAATGCGAGGAGAAAAAAAACGGAAATGCCAAAATGAAACTGGCTGTGTCCCTATTGTCAAAATGGGCTGTGTCCTTAAGGGGTTAAAGTAATTAAAAGTCATAAGAACCAAATTGCCCTTTCATATAACGTCAAATAGTTTTAGCACTTTGCCCCTATCATTAATATACTTTCATTTTAAAAGAGGGCGCATAGCAAAGGGTGTGTGAGCAAAATAAACTTCCAGAAAAGACAAATGGCTATCTGATACTCTTTAATAGCGCATGTCACCAATCGTGGTGAAGCGCATTATTAACCAATCATTCCCGGCAGCTCAGTTAGGCTGATCGGGACCACCGCGGTGTCCCGATCAGCTAGGACGCAGCAGGAGGGTCCCTTACCTGCCTCCAGTGCATCCGATCGGAGATTGATTGCTACAAGCCTGAGATCCAGGCTTGAGCAATCGATCACCGATAACACTGATCAATGCAATGCTATTGCATAGCATTGAACAGTGCTGGCAGTCAATGTACTGTGGGGGCTCTAACATTGCAAAAAAAAAGTGTAAAAAAATATATAATTTAATAAATGTGATTTAACCCCTTCCCTAATAAAAGTTCAAATCACCCCCCTTTTCCCATTTTAAAAAACAAAAACATGTAAATAAAAAGAAAAAGAAACCTGTAGTATCGCCGCGTGTGTAAATGTCCGAACTATAAAAATATATTGTTAATTAAACCACAGGGTGAATGGCGTACACGTTAAAAAAGTTCCAAAGTCCAAAATAGCGTATTTTTGGTCACTTTTTATACCATAATAAAATGAATAAAAAGTGATCAAAAAGTCTGATTAAAACAAAAATGGTACTGATAAAAACTTCAGATCACAGCGCAAAAGATTTGCCTTTATACCACTCCATATGCAGAAAAATAAAAAAATGACAATTTTAAACGTATAAATTTTCCTGCATGTAGTCATGATTTTTTTTCAGAAGTACGACAAAATCCAACCTATATAAGTAGGGTATCATTTTAATTGTATGGACCTACAGAATAAAGAGAAGGTGTTATTTTTACCCAAAAATGTACTGCGTAGAAACGGAAGCCCCCAAAAGCTACAAAATGGCATTTTTCTTCAATTTCGTCACACAATGATTTTTTGGGGGTTTTGCCATAGATTTTTGGATAAGTAGAATTGGTGACGCAAAAAAATAAGTCACCATATGAGGTGCAAAATTGAAAGGGTTAAGATTTTTAAAAGGTGAGGAGGAAAAAACAAAAGTGCAAAAACCCCAAGGGTTAAAGCATAAAACTGTAGACGCGCTTACAAATCCCTAAAAACAAGGCAAGATTTGTTATCCCAAAAAAAAAGTGCTGTAAATACATTAAATGGTCATCACTTACATTTCCATTCGTCAAGAGGAAGGTCTACATTATCGCATGAATCGTCATAAGGATCTGCTTCCATCTCATCATCGGAATCATGAAACTGCTCAAAGTAAGGATGACATAGAGCATGAGTTGCTGTTATTCTTTTTTCTGCATCTAGCACCAGCATCTTTTCCAGGAGATTGACAGCTAAAGGGAAAACAGGAAGAGACAATGAAACAAGTTTGGCATCTTGTGGAAGTGAGAACAGCATTATACATCCTTTCTAATTCCAGATAGGAATAGTCCTGTTAGTGGATTGCTTCACTAGCACTGGTACAGAAATATAGGAGGAATTTATCAATTCTATCTATTCTTGCACAATCTCTTTAAAGGGGTACTCCGCCCCTAGACATCTTATCCCCTATCCAAAGGATAGGGGATAAGATGTCAAATCGCCGCGGTCCCGCTGCTGGGGACCCCCGGGATCCCCGCTGCGGCACCGCGCTATCATTACAGCACAGAGCGAGTTCGCTCTGTGCGTAATGACGGGCGATACAGGGGACGGAACTGCGTGACGTCATGGCGCCGCCCCTCGTGACATCACGGCCCACCACGCCCCCTCCCATAGACTTGTATTGAAAGGGGCAGGCCGTGACATCACGAGGGGCGGAGCTGTGACATAACGATGCTCCGGCCCCTGTACCGCCCATCATTACGTGCAGAGCGAACTCGCTCTGTGCTGTAATGATAGCGCGGTGCCACAGCGGGGATCCCAGGGGTCCCCAGCAGCGGGACCGCGGCGATCTGACATCTTATCCCCCTTTAAGGCGGAATACCCCTTTAAGGCTGACTGTCATCACTTTGGGCATAATTATAATTTGGGTGTACATCAATTAAATGAATCTGTCTTATTTCTCTGATTAGACACAATTGGGGGGGGGGGGGGTGAATATGTAAATTAAAGGTTTGACCTTTTCATAATTCACCGATAAAAGTAGTTTACTGTATGTGTGATGTAACATTAGGTTTGGTTTCACTTTAAACTCATACATGCACAACTGTGTAATAATGGAAGCCAAGAAGCTGGAAAAGAAAAGTGCAGCATGGAACATACTCTTGCCAAATTTTCTATGTGCTATTTCTATGTGGAAGTACCTAAAATAAATTTCACCATTTCATTAATCATTAGAGGACAAAGCAATCTTTAATTCCCCCCCCCCCTCACCATTTAATACCCATATGTTTTAACATTTTTCACCCACTGGGCCATAGTAGGGCTTGTTTTATGCATAAACAATTGTACTTTGCAATGACTTCACTGTAGATTTTGAGGTAAAATTAGTGAAGTTATTTGTAGGGCAAAATTCTCCCAGATTTTGTGGGATTATGTTGCTATGCAGTAAACTTTACAGTTAACCCCTTAAAGCGCAACTGTCATGGATATTATACCCCCCAGACTAATACCATGATAGTATAGATGATGACACTTGTAATGCAGCTATATTTTTGGCTGCTCTTTATCACACTTAATCAGCAGGAAAATAGTTTTATCGTACGGCTCAGCAACAGTCGGATAGGTGTGGCTGGGGATCATAATGCCCCACCTCCGCCACGCCTATCCCCTGTAAGTGAGCGCTGGGATCACTGTGTGATTGACACACACAGGGCCCCACCCCCGATGTCCATGATGTGCGGGCCGGCGTGACTTCACTGAGCCTATACATATTATGTGCACCTTTATGATATATGAAATTCAGTCCCTGTACTCCTCTTCTTTCTTCTCCTGGTGCCGGAGACGTGCTGCTTCTGCTTTCACTAGAGGCACAGAGCTCACTCCCTGCCTCTAGCACTGCACAGGAAAACAGAGCTGGTGGCAGACAACGGGAGCAAGATCTCTGCCTCTAGTGAAAGCAGAAGCAGTGTGTCTCTGGCACAAGGAGAAGTACGGGCCCTGTATACTGTATCATAAAGGTGCTGGCCCACACATCATGGACATCGGGGGTGGGGACCTGTGTGTCAATCACATAGTGATCCCTGCGCTCACTTACAGGGGATAGACGTGGCGGAGGTGGGGCATTACGATCCCCAGCCACGCCTATACAACTGATGCTGACCACACAATAAAACTATTTTCCTGCTGATAAAGTGTGATAAAGAGCAGCCAAAGGTATAGCTGCTTTACAAGTGTCATCATCTATACTAACATGGTATTAGCCTGGGGGGTAATAATATCCATGACAGTTGCTCTTTAAGGACCCAGCAATTTTTTTTGTCACTAAGCATTAATAACTCTGGGATGCTTTTGCTTTTCATTCTGATTCAGAGATAGTTTTTTCCTGACATATTCTACTTTATGTTCGTGGTAAAATTTTGACGATACTTGGATCATTTCTTGATGAAAAATTCAAAAATTTGGTTAAAATTTTGCACTTTTTTTTACTTTGAAACTCTGCTTATAAGGAAAATGGACATCTCAAATAAATAATATATTGATTCACATATACAATATGTCTACTTTATGTTATCATCATAAAGTTGACATGTTTTTACTTTTGGAAGACATCAGAGGGCTTCAAAGTTCAGCAGCAATTTTCAAATTTTTCACAAAATTTACAAAATCTGAATTTTTCAGGAACCATTTCAGATTTGAAGTGGATTTGAGGGGTCTTAATATTAGAAATACACCATAAATGACCCCATTATAAAAACTGCACCCCTCAAAGTATTCAAAATGACCTTCAGAAAGTGTGTTAACCCCTTAAGGTGTTTCACAGGAATAGCAGCAAAGGAGAAAAATCTAAATCTTAATTTTTTACATTAGCATGTTCTTATAGACCCCGTTTTTAAATTTTTAGAAGGGTTAAAAGGAGAGAAATCACCCTAAAATTTGTAATCCAATCTCTCTCGAGTAAGGAAATATCTCATATGTGTATGTCAAGTACTGTGAGCCTTAACACCCCACAGGTGTTTGACAACTTTTCGCTAAAGTTGGATGTGTAAATGAATAATTTTTTTCACTAAAATTCTCCCCAAAATTTGTAACCCCATTTCTTCTGAGTATGGAAATACACCATGTGTGGACATCAAGTGCTCTGCTGGCGCACTACAATGCTCAGAGGGGAAGGAGCGCCATTGTTCTTTATTGGGGGGGGATAGTGTAAGGGGGTGTATATGTAGTGTTTTACCCTTTATTACCCGTCATTCAGACTGGCGGGGGTTTACGGTGAGTTTCCCGCTAGGAGTTTGAAAAGTTGCCGCAGCTCAGACTTCAAGAAGGTAACTCACTGTAAACCCGCCCATGTGATTGTACCCTGTACTGACAGACCGTGCATGCTGGGAGTTGTACTTTTGCAACAGCTGGAGGCACACCGGTTGGAAAATCTTCAGTCAAGCTCTGTTATCTAACTCCGCATTTTCCTAACAGTGTGCCTCCAGCTGTTGCAAAACTACAACTCCCAGCATGTACTGATCGCCGATGGGCATGCTGGGAGATGTAGTTATGCAACAGCTGGAGGTACGCAACTACAACTCCCAGCATGGCAAGAAAGCAGTTTACTGTTCGTGCATGCTGGGATTTGTTTTTTTCAAGATTTAGAGGGCCACGGTTTAGAAACCACCGCACAGTGATCTCCAAACTGTAGCCCTCCAGCTGTTGCAAATCCCAGCATGCCCAAACAGCAAACAGCTGTCTGGGCATGCTGAGAGTTGTAGTTTTGCAACATCTGTAGGGTTACAGTTTAGAGACCACTGTACAGTGCTCTCCAACCTGTAGCCCTCCAGATGTTGCTAGGCAACTCACCGACTTCCGTAGTCTGCAGCACACCGCACCAGGAAGCCAGCCACACGTCATCGCTGCCCGCCGATGACCGCCGCCAATGGTAAGTGGACCAATCGTAAGCGGACCGACGGTTCCTCCATTCTGCCCGCACTACTGTAGGTGGGCAGAACGGGGGAACCAAACTTTAACCCCCCTGCCCCTGATGTGCTATTGGTCGGTTGCTTCTGACCAATCAATAGCGGGGATAGAAGGGGTGGCACCCCTGCCACCTCACTCCTATCCATTCAGGGGGATCGTGGGCGTCTTGGACACTCCCGATCACCCTTATTTTTTTAGGACTCGGAATCGCCACAGATTGCTGGTCTGAATTGACCAGCGATTTCCGGTGATCGCCGACATGGGGGGTCTCAGGACCCCCCTGGGCATTTGCACAGAATGCCTGCTGATTTATTTTATTACTTTTAACCCCTTAAGGACTCAGCCCATTTAGTTTTTTCCTCCTTGCGTTCTAAAAATCATAACTTTTATATTTTCATCCACAGACTAGTATTGATAGGGATGACCCTTATTTTTCTAATGACTGATCAATATACTAATATTAATATGCCATTGCTGCTGGAAAAATATCTGTTCCCTTACCCTTTAACCCAGATACATCAAAATGCTATTGCTGAATATTACAGAAAAGCTTGCTTTCCTTAATTCAAAACATTTCATCTTATCGCTTTGCCTGTAACTAAGACTAGAGCCTTGAGATGGAGACTCTGAATACAGAACGTCTAAACATTGGACTTCGTGGAAAGATGAAGAAATCTCAAGCTAGAAGTTTTGCAAGTTAAAGACTTATGCTATGCCACAAATGACTTAGCACATAATTTTATCCTTCAAGCCAAGCCTATACTCAAAATATTATCTGTTTGTGACTCTGGACCGAGACCTTGTCATGGCACCATTCAGGAGTATAAAAAGACAAAACATCTGATGAGCAGAGAACTTTTTCCAATAAATGAATGGACACTAGATATGCTAACGCAATATTTGAACAACCAATCAAACTAACATATTAATTGTGAGGTCATAATTTACCCTCCTACTTTGCACAATGTTAAAACCAGCTGTTTCTTCCTGAATTTAAGAACTTTTTTGGGAGCAGCAGAGCTTCCAGCCAACAAAGAGTGTATACCAACATATCCTGTGTGGTGTATATCTTTGTGTCGACACTTGGCAAAGTGTATAGCAGCCAGGTCAATCACATTTGAAAGCCCCCAATCGATCCATCCTTAACAGTATGAGGGCTTGTTTTTTGCGCAACCAGTTGTCCTTTGTAATGACATCACACATTTTACCATAAAATGTATGGCACAACCAAAAAAATACTATATGTGTGGGAAAAATTATAAGAAAACCGCAAATTTGCTAATTTTGGAAGGTTTCATTTTCATGCTATACACTTTACGGTAAAATAGACATGTTTTCTTTATTCAGTGGGTCAATACGATTAAAAGGATACCCATGATTACACACTTTGCGATTTTTATTTTATTTTTTCTGTATAATAATAGAAAAGTTTTTAACCAAATTAGTGCGTTTAAAAATCACTATTTTGGGGGCGTGGCTTGGTGCCGACTGGTATGGCTGCACACTGAGGACGCTCCTGCTCCATCGGCCTCTATATTAGCTTAAAACCCTGCTAGTGAACCTGCATCCTTATGTGGAGGAACTCCCGACGCTTCAGAACCACTCCTGCTGCTGCCCGGCTGCTTACTGAGGCCCCCGGAGGCATTCAGCGATTTCTACAGCTGACCCCGGCCTCTGCGCCTTCCTCAATGCCCGTCCTGTGCAGGGCCTGCGCTCCCGCTCTGAAGGACGTACCTCCTTGCCTCGGGATGTCCCTCCTGCTGGTTCCCTGCTGCCATCAGAGACATCCGGGACCTCGTCCCCTCCGCTGCTCCGGCTACCTCTGCACCCCGGACCCAGCCATCCCTGCACAGCGCTGTTGTGCAGCTCCCGGACCCTTCTGCTTCCACTGTAGTGCTGACTATTCGGGACCTGGCGGTGAGTGAACTCTTTGTGCCCTCTGCTCCTCCGACTGTTGCTGCAGGGGTTTGTCAGCTTCCTCTGCTGCCTCCACACGTGGCCTCCTCTCCCCCCTCTCCTAAGAGTTCGGAGACTCCATCCTGGGCATCACTAGTGAGGGGCCTGCCAGCTTCACACTCCAGTCCAGTCTCCTGCAGCTACTCCCCACCGTTCAGCCTCCCCCTCACCGAGCTCCCCTGTCTTGGGAGCTAAGCCGTGTTCTCCGGGACTCTCACTCAGGGCGGGTGTACCTCTCCCCCATCAACCCCTCCTCTCTCCACCCCATCACTCCCCCTGGCTGCTCGTCCTTCTGCTCACCCAAGCCGCAAAAGGCTCAGACAGGGCTCCGTGATATCCTCTGGTACCCCTCGCCTGTCCCCCCCCCCCCCCCCAGGGATCACCCCATCTCTCTCCTGGGCCAAGGATGCCTGTTCAACTTGGGGCTACCCCTACATCCTGGGATGCCCTCTCGGATGCTGACATTCCTTGCTCGGGCCACTCCGTGCCCTCTCCAGCAAAGCCAGACCTGAGTCAGCTGCTCTCCCAAATCCCAACCAAGGAGGACTTCCGGTTACTTGTTGCAGAAGTTAAGGATACCTGCCGGGCAGAAATTGCATCCATGCGTCAGGATCTCCAGCATGTCTCGGATCGGGTGGAGGGCTTGGAGGATGCTCATGATACCACCAGGGCATATATCGCTCAGCTACAATCGCTTCTCAAACTGACTTCCTCAGTGATCTACATGCCCATGTGGAGGATTTGGACAACAGGGGGAGGCATAATAACAGGGTGCGCGGCCTACCGGAGGCTACCCGTGAGGAGGATCTCTTTCTAACCTGGGAGGCCATCTTCAACCTTATCCTTGGGCAGCCTTCCTCTCACATGATTAAACTGGACCGGGCTCATCGGGCACTCCGCCTTAAATCCACTGTGGGAGCTCCGCGAGATTTCATTTGCTGTGTCCACGATTTTCAAGTTAAGGAGGCTATCATGGCCAAAGTTAGATTACTGCGGAATTTTGACTTTGATGGGGCACCTATTCAACTCTATCAGGACTTGTCTTGGATGACACTCCGGAAGCGACGGATGCTTCAACCCCTCCTGGGGGTCCTCCTCTCCCAAGATGTGCCCTACCGATGGAACTTCCCGTTTGCTCTGCATGCCCGTAGAGATGGAAGCTCTGCTGTCCTATGTTCCTACTCCGATCTTTAGGCCTTCTGCTCAACCCTGGAGTTGCTGGTGTCGCAGTTGATGGACTAGGACTTGGCGCTTCCACCCCCTCCTCTGCCACCTGTATGGCAGCCGGTTCGTCCCCGCCGGGCTGGCTCCCACAGGAAATCCCCCTCCCATGGGTCGGAGGCTCCCTCGCGATCTCCCCCCTGAGATGTTGCTGAGGTCTGGTGTCCTTGCTCTACTGCTCTTTGTTCGAATGTCTCCTGATGGAGATGGGACTACCTCCCCCTGCAGATTACATTTCGTTTTTGCACATTTTACTTTTATTGTAATGTTGCTTTCTTTGGTCACTAATGGTTTGGTTTGCCGCTTGTGCTCGATTGCTGTGGCCTCGGAGTTGGGTGCCTACGCCTTTTTGGTGGTTGTTCTCTGGGGGTTAAACTTCGATGTTCCCTCTAGAGGTCGTAGCAATGGATCGCCCATGCCTTGGTACTCTGTCCACCCTGGTGGTCTTGACCTCCGCATTGGCTTTTTGGTCAATGGTTCTCTCATTTGTACTGTGCTGTCTCCTGTTAGTTTTTTTTGTCATTTTATCAGTTTGGTGTTTGTCTGTGTCCCCTTGTGTTTCCCTTTTCTTCCTTCTCTTTCTTGTCCTCTTTTCCCTTTAGGTTGCTTCTCCTGGATTCTTTCCTCTGGTATTCGAGCTCTGGGACTGCACCTCATGGGGACTCTTCTGGACCTTTTTGTGAGTAAGTTTCTTCATAGGCATGTACCTTTCCTTTCCTGTCCACTATGGTCAAGTGTGTCTCCTTGAATGTTAAGGGTCTGAACTCCCCTTCTAAAAGGCGTTTGCTCCAGAGGGAGCTGGATGCTTTACGTGCTGACATAGTTTTTCTACAGGAGACGCACTTTGACCATTCTGGATCCTTTCAATTTCTCCACCATCTCTTTCCACGAACTTTTTCTGCTGTCTCTGATAGGAAAACGGCTGGGGCTGCTATCTTGGTGTCTAGGTCCTGCCTGTTACAGGTCTCTTCTTCCTTTCTGGATCCCCAAGGGCGGTATGTCATGGTGGAGGGGGTCTTCGTGACATTTATGCCACTAACACCTCTCAAATTCCATTTTTTACGCAGGGTACTCGCTAGGCTCCACAAATACCCCTGCTCTGCCTTGTTGTTGGGGGGCGACTTTAACCTTATCTTTTCTCCTTCTTTGGATCGCCATTCCCTTTCGGCCGCTCCTCCTACCCCTGCCCAATTGCGCTTGGCTTCCATTTTTCGGCAGGTTGTGTGGGCTTCCTCCTTGTATGATTTGTGGCGGATAAACCACCTGATGGACCGTTTGTTTAGCTTTTATTCCCACCCCAACAAATTGCATACGTGCATAGACTTTTTTTGGCAACCTCCGTATGGTGCGCATGCTTTCTGCCTCTTCTCTTGAACCTATTTCCTGGTCTGACTACTGCTCTATTCTCCTCTCTTTCTCTTCCTCCCCTTCTGCTCTTAAATACTTGGGGGTCATCACATTACTTCTCGCTACTCCTCTCTCTTTATTCTACCAGCTATCGCTTTTTCGGGGACCTCGGGGTCTCCTGGAGAAGTGGCGCTCGCAGTACATATCCTTCTTTGGGCGTATTGCGGCGGTAAAGTTGACGATACTCCAGAAACTCCTATATGTCGAAACATTGCCGACTCTTGTGCCTCTGTCTGCCCTCCGTTCTTTTCAGTTGGCCATCTTTCGTTTCATCTGGGACGGGAAGAGGCATCGACTTCCTATGTCCGTTATGATGGCTATAGTAGGGCCTGGGGGGGAGGGGGGGTCTGGTGGTCCCGGACATGGTCAAATATTATTGGGCTGCCCATTTGCGCTGTCGGCATGGTCTTCTTACCATTCTTATAGCCGTTGGATGGAACTGGAGAAGCTCTGGTTAGCCCCCATGCATCCCAACGCCCTTCTCTAGTCTCCCCCAGCTTCTACGGTCTCTTCTTCTCCTCTGCTAGGCCCTATGGCATTCTATAAATATGTCTGGGGATACTGCTTTCTGAAATTCCGACTGTTTTCTCCTTTTCCCCTCCCCCTTTTAACCGCCTTGATTTTCCTCTCTCTCATTTTCTCTCACCCCCCCCATCCCTTTCTTTCTCTCTCCCATTTCTCTCTTGTACCTTTTATGGTTGTTCTAGGTTTGTCTTTGTGTGTCGTTGTTTGTCCTCCCTACCCCCGCCCCATCCTTTTTTTGTCTGTGGACTCTGTTGTCTTGTCTGTGTTTGATGGTATGTGGTAGCCCACGTATGTGTGTCACATATTGTTTAACGTTCTGGTTTTGGAAGAATCATAGCCTCCGGTACAAAACTATCTCCAGTTAGTATGTGACTTTTGCAGCCTGCCTCGGCCCTACTTTTTGCTAGTTTTCTGATTCCTGTTCTGATACTTATAGCTGGGCTTCGGCCCTTGTAATGTTATTGTATTCCGTCACAGGTGTTGGGCTCTGGCCGCTGTGATGTTTCTTACTTATTTTCTTTGGTTTTTGTATTAATGTCTATGCAAAACTCCTTAAAAAAAATTACAGTTAAAAGAAAAAAAAAATCACTATTTTTCTGACCTATAACTTTTTCATTTTTCCGTATAAGCAGCGGTATGAGGGCTAAATTTTTTGTGCCCTGATCAGTAATTTTTTTTATACCATATTTGCATATATAAAACTTAATACGTTTTTTACACTTTTTTTTGAGAATAAAATGTTATAAAAAAAGCAGCAATTTTGGACTTTGTTTTTACGTTCACACCGTTCATCGTATGGGATAACTAACATTATATTTTAATATTTTGGATATTTACGCACGCAGCGATACCAAACATGTTTATTAAACATAGCACTGATCAGTGTTATCAGCTATCTTTTGCTCTGGTCTGCTCGATCTCAGACCAGAGCAGAAGATAACCAGGAGACTGACAGAGGCAGGTGAGGGGACCTCCATCCGCCATTACAGATGATCAGATCGCTGCGATCCGATCGTCCACATTAAGTGCCGCACTTCTGCAGATGCTTTGATTTCTATTGATCACGGCATCTGAGGGGTTAATGTCAGCAATCCGCCCGATCACGGATGTCGGCCATTACCAGCGGGTCCCTGGCTGCTATCAGCAGCCGGGACCTGCCGCGCATAACCAGAGCATCGCTCCGATGCTTGTGGTTCTGTATAGGACATAAATGTACGTCCTGGTGCGTTAAGTACCACCTCAACAGGATGTACATTTACGTCCTGCATCGTTAAGGGGTTAAAAAATATATTTTTGGAAGCAGGGATTTTTCACTCTTGCACTTTTGTTTTTTCCTGCTCACCTTTTTGCCATAACACTTACAAGTTTCCACTTACAGACCCATATGAGCTCGTTTTTTGAGCCTTCAATTGTACATTGTAATGACACCACCATGTATGGTGAAACAAGAAAATGTATTTGTGAATTATATTGAAGGAAAAAAAAGCCAGTTTCTACACGGTGCACTTTACGTTAAAAATGTAACATTATCTTTATTTTTTAGGTCTATAAAATTTGGAAGATACCCAATATGTAGGTTTCATTTTGTTTAAAACTTAAGAAAATCATAAATATTTTGTACAGAAAAAGGAGTATGCTTAAAAATGTCCTACCCTGCCCCTATAACTTTTTTATTTTTCCGCATACAGGAATTTACAAGGGCCTATTTTTTGCGATGTGAGTAGTAGTTTTTGGCTCTTATCTGGGGGAAGGTGCTGCCCTGAATCCCCGGCAACTACAAAATGTACCAGCCAGTGGTGCTACCTGTCTAATCTGGGGGTACTACCTATCTAGTGGGGGGGGGGGGGGGTCGGGTCCAATCTGGGGGTACTACCTGGCTACACGCAGTGACTCTGCATTATATCAAACGCCGGGACCTACAACTAATACAGGACATCACCAATCGCGGTGATGCCCTGTATTATCCCTTCAGACGCGGCGATCAAAGCTGACCGCCGCGTCTGAAGTGAAAGTTAAAGTATCCCGGCTGCTAAATCGGCGTCCCGAACCGCTTACAGGACACCGGGAGGGCCCTTACCCGCCTCGTCGGTGTCCGATCGGCGAATGACTGCTCCGTGCCTGAGATCCAGGCAGGAGCAGTCAAGCGCCGATAACACTGATCAAAGGCGTGTTAATACATGCCAGTGATCGGTGTAAAAGATCAGTGTGTGCAGTGTTATAGGTCCCTATGGGAGCTATAACTGCAAAAAAAAAAAAAAAAAAAAAAAAAAAAAAAAAAAGGTTAATAAAGGTCATTTAACCCCTTCCCTAATAAAAGTTTGAATCACCCCCCTTTTCCCATAAAAAAAATAAAACAGTGTAAAAAATAAATAAAAATAAACATATGTGGTATCGCCACATGCGTAAATGTCCGAACTATTACAACATATCATTAATTAAACCGCACGGTCAATGGCGTACGAGCAAAAAAATTCCAAAGTCCAAAAAAGCTTATTTTTGGTCACTTTTTATCCCACTAAAAAAATGAATTAAAAGTGATCAAAAGTCCGATCAAAACAAGTATGGTACCAATAAAAAATTCAGATCACGGCACAAAAAATACCGCCCTGTACGTGGAAAAATAAAAAAGTTATAGGGGTCAGAAGGGGACATTTTTAAACGTATAAATTTTCCTGCATGTAGTTATGATTTTTTCCAGACGTACGACAAAATGAAACCTATATAAGTAGGGTATCATTTTAACCGTATGGACTTACAGAATAATGATAAGGTGTCATTTTTACCGAAATATGCACTGCGTAGAAACGGAAGCCCCCAAAAGTTACAAAATGGCATTTTTTCTTCGATTTTGTCGCACAATGAATTTTTTTTCCGTTTCGCAGTGAATTTTTGGGTAAAATGACTAATGTCACTGCAAAGTAGAATTGGTGACGCAAAATATAAGCCATAATATGGATTTTTAGGTGGAAAATTGAAAGGGTTATGATTTTTAAAAGGTAAGGAGGAAAAAACGAAAGTGCAAAAACTGAAAAACCCTGCGTCCTTAAGGGGTTAAAACTGTAAAAAAAAAATAAAATACAAAAAAAAAACGCTAACGGGGCAGGTGCGGGACCGCCCCATGTGAACTGCCCACAATGGTGACGTAACAATCGCACCTGTCAAAATGATGCCTTAAGGATGGAAAGGACAGTGTTTCACAAATTCAAAAATTCTCATTATGTACCCTATTATAACCAACTATGATTGATATGTGGTCCCTCCCCTTTTTTGTCCCCGCCTTCACATAGCCACACCCATGACCAATGTTGGGCTGCTTAGTCTAAAATGCCCGGGCCTATTTTTCTGTCCCAGTCCGGCCCTGCCCCCATCCACTGCTGCACCACGATGCTTTTCCACCTGGCGCCTGCTTCTGTGAAGTCAGAGCAGCAGGGGGAGGAGTGTTGTGGAGGCGCGCAAAGTGATGTCACAACGCTGATGCCACCTTCACGGATCTTTTAAAGGAGCAGAAGGATCCATCACCAGCGATCGGATGGAGGCATCATCAAAAAGTAAGTAAATAATTCTATGTGAAGGAAAGGGGTGTAATTAAGGGGGGGGTACCAAAGAAAGGGTCTGCCCCGGGTGCCAAATGCTTTAGGTACACCCCTGGGGCCCTCCCCTCGTCCTTAGCAGGGGTCTCGATCAGCTCCTCTGAGCTGCCGGATAATTTATTGTTTAAATTTTAGACACTGCAATCAACTTAGTTAATGGCAGACATTACCCTGATCGATAATGTCCTGCATTAGCAACAGGTCCTGCTATGGCACACACTCAGCTCCTGAGCTCGCATCATAGAACAGTAGTGGGCGTACATTTATGTCTTGCCTTCTTAAAGCGGTAAAATGGTATCCTTCTGACCCCTAAAACTAATTTTTCAGTATGAGGGCTAATTTTTTTTGTGCTGTGATCTTTAATGTTTATCTGTACCATTTTTTTTGTTTTGATGGAACCTTGTTTTGTTTTGATCACTTTTTATTTATTGTTTTTCTGGTATATGAGGTGGCCAAAAATCAGCAATTCCAATTTACCCTAAGGTTTCATTAATGTTATATTTTAATAGCTAAGATATTTCTGCACGCTTATATATACCACATAGGTTTATATTTACTTTTGTTCACACTATCTTATTTGAAAAATGGGAAAAGGCGAGTCATTGAAATTTTTTTAAACTATTTTTTTAAGACGATTACCTGCAATCTTTCGAATGCAAATACTATAATGTTGTGCTATAGCATAACATAGCATTGATCAATGTTCTAACTCTCTACTTCTCTAGCAGATGCAGGATGACTGAAACAGTGCGACCGCACCATGGAGTTCCCAGTCTGCACCCCAAAGGACCGGAGAGTCATATGCCCCACACCCCTTTTTGTGTACCTGTCAGGTTCATCTGGAAAAAGCAATTTATGAAAGTGTCAGTTTTCTTATTTTTCTCTATATATTTTTTTAAAATCCTGTTGTCATGTGTGAAAACATTTTATTCATATATTTCTACAGCTCTCTGTTGAGGACAGACATGAAGGGCCCACTAGGGGTAACTGCACCACTCTTCCTCTACACAGGTTTTGATAAATCTCCCTTACTGGGTAGGAGCAGAAGACCATACGTCAAAAAATAAAAAATGTTTTCTGCCTTGAGTGCAATACGCCACACAGAATGCCCATTCTGGCCTATAAAGAAGGACGATAAGGGACTGTGAGAGACAGTACCAGGGTAAAGGAAATAGGACGTAGGGAAGGTGGAGATAGACCCTCATAGGTCAAGCCAAGTGGCAAGAAAAAAAGAAATGGAAATGGCTTAGAAATATTTGTTAAGAGCAACTGTTGTTTACATAGAAATCTAGAGTTCAGATATCACCACGTAAAAAATGCTCAACCACCATACTTCCACAGATTTAAATGAACACTGACAAGACAACTGATGTCATTTTTAGGATGGGTGGCAAGACCAGTCTTTCTTGAGGACCATTCCTGACATTCAGGAATTTCTTGACTTTGTCTAAGAGCATGGAGTTTTTTGTTGAGTTTGTCCAATTTAGTCATTGCTACTCTCACATAGCTACAGGTCCCTTCAATAAAATCTATCTTTTTCTAAAGTTAGATGGGATTCCTCTGATAAACCAGATAAGACTAATTTAGGGATTTCTGCATTCCTGTGTGTGTGTGTGTGTACACACAAATGTACGGACAACTTCTAGAAATGATGTTTGTATGTATTGTTGTAGTATGCATGTAATTATGTAGTATGTATTTTTTCTGCAGTGCCACTTTAAACATGTGAGGAAAAGACAATTTTTATGTCATTAAAATAAAGTATGATTTTTTTCATAATATAGATGTCCTATGTCACTATCTGATACAGGTAGGAAGGGGAGGGGACTGTCTTCCACATAACTTCCTGTCCCTCAAAAGAAAGGTAAATACACTGCAAACATGTAGTTTAACAGAGAATCCAATTACAGAGTTAATATGTAGATACAAATGTCAGAAATGCTCATGGATAATAGTCATGAGGTAGCAATATCTATTTCTGCAAAAAGGTAGATCACAGTAAACTGTACAAATCAAGCTCTGAAGTAATATACACCACTATTCTAATAGAATCCATGCAAAAACCGCTGCCCTCCAGTATCATTTTAACCCTTTTATTGCCTAGAGGTTCTACAGCTCTCGTCTCTTGTCTTTCTGTGAGAAGGCACCAAGATTAGGAAGCAGCTGTATTTTTCAGGAGTGCACTGCAGTCTGGCTCTTGGTAACTCCACCTCCCTAGTGTACCAGAGCGTCTTGCTCTACTGACCTACTTACAAAGTAGTCCCTCACACACAGCTCAAGAGATCTCAATTAGCATTGTGGGAACTCATTTCCCCTGAATATTTCTTCTCCACAAACTTATCCTTATTTAGAATAGTTCACATCACTGCTGTGCTCCACCCCATTCTGGGTATGTTAGGCTCTTTTTTTTGCACCCAACGGACCCTGAACAGGGCAGAACACAACAGGCACCGCCGGATCCTACTGTAATTAAATGAGGTCCGTTGGGTGTCCATTATTTTAGGGAGTTGAGTGGAGAAAAATATAGAGATGCAGAATGTTTTTCTCTGCCCCAACTCCCGTCTTTTAATAACCGTCTTTAGCGGAGCACAGTGGTGATGTGAACGAGGCCTAAATCTATTCTCTCTAAAAGATCGATATTTCTATAAATGTTTCTGTAGTACTAGTTTCTCTCTCTGCTTATGGAAGTGCATAAAGAAAAAAGTGCAGAGAAAAATCTAAATCTAAAATTACCTAGAGGGTTTGCATATCGCAGCAATAATCCAAAGTCTTTCTTCTGTACTTTTGGGAGACTCTTTATGTAATTTTTTGCCTGTAAAACAAGATGATTAATCGTATTTTAAAATATTCTCATATGGATATCATAAAGGTTATGTAGTTTCTTGTCATGGTACTGACGAGCATCATATGAATGTAAAATTGATACATGCATAACTGGCACTACACTTTATACAGAGATTTACTTACGTCAGGGCTCTGAAGTTTCTGCACGAAATCCTGAGTTGGTGTCCCTGTAATTTTCATGATTTCTGTCAGCTGATCCAGATCTAAAGCATGTTAAAAATCATAACACTTGGAAAAAAAAGTTTTGCTGTTACTTGTCTGTGGTCTCAACCCTAATAGGACTGATTGGCAATCATTTACAGAACCTACTAAATGGCTTGGTAATAGTGTGGCCCTGCATGCATGGCCTATTACAGAGGCATAAGAGCAGACAATGGCTGATTTTTTTTGTGAACTTTGCATTTTTATTGGCCCTAATACACAGGACGATGTTGGCCTATATGACTGATAATTAACACTAGCAATTATGCCCTAAAACTACTTTTAAGATCAGTTACATTCAAACCAAGCACCAGACATGATAAAAAAAAAAAACAGCAGTCATTTTAGAGAATGACTACAAGTGTCCTTTCATAAACAATTTATTCTTTAAAAAGTAGTGACGCTTAAAAGGACCAAGTTAATTTGACCCAAATGTGGCACTCTAGCACAGGCAAGAAAGTACTACCTTTCGTATGCGGCCCATAACGTGTGAATACTAATTACCCCTTCTCTTACAAGAACAACGATCCCTTAAGTGAAGCGAAAGAACTTGCAGAAAAAGGGAAAGTACATTTATTTTTAGCCACAAGAGATTTTTAATTATCTTTCCAGAGTGGAAGTTCTTTGCTGTGTTTTAAAGCAACACAAACTCAATTTCCAGTAGTAAACTGTCAGTAGGATGCTAATGGCACACTTGAACATACCACATCCTGCGTGTTCATGATTGCATGTTACAACACAACACATTGTTACTACAATTTGCTATAAAAAGTTAATAGTGTACAGTAACAGTCAGTGTGCACTAACTTAACTGCAATCTTGGTCTTTCCAGCTCTAGAGCATGGAACTCACATTAAAGGGGTACTCCAGCGCTAAACATTTTATCCCCTATCAAAAGGATAGAAGATAAAATGGGGGGGGGGGGGGGGGGATGGACCATGGAGCAACGGCTGTACAGATGGCAGGATAGATCAATATATTGAAGAATAGATCCCGTAGTTGCATGGATGGATAACTCAACTATTAATTATGGAAGGCAGGAAACAGCCAGATAGAATGGAGTGGAGCTCTTTTAGGAATAAGTGCACTCTAAATCTAGAACCCCATCCCTCTGTGCCTGCCTTTTGAGGGACCCATCTCCTTCATAGGGTGGCCTCAACCACAGTGCCGTTCCCTGACCTATATAAGTGAGGGAGAAAACAATAAAACAACCAGGTACAAGAAAGGCAGATAGACCAGTTACATGCTCCACAATCTGTGGCCACCAGGAAATACCACTGCAAAAAATAACGCATGTTCATCTTTTTGAACAATATGTAATACTCTGGGTCTAAGGTCTGTATCATCAATAACCATCACACACACGATGCGTGTATTATTATAGTGTTATTATGAAACCCCTTGTAATAGTATTGTATTACCCCACTACATATATCCGCCCCTGAGTGGCTCCGCCTTGCTTTTTACTATGCCGCACAGCCTCTGGGCATGATCGTGATTAGCACAGCACACCCACCCTGCTGCAGACTCGTCACTTCTGGTAGATGAAACGCACTGACTACTTCCAGCGTGCAACTTGCCGGACGCCTACTCAGTCACAGTGACAAATTTATAGACCCTGGATAGTGTGTAATGAGTGGCTCTTATTTATGATCTTGGAGTAATCTAGCATCTGATGCCATCTCCACTACCATCACAGCTGGAGTGCACGTTTGCCATAGTAGATAAGTAGCTGGGATGGAGTGTGCCATTACACACTCCTCCATTATTAGCTCTTGGGGGTTAAGCTGTCCTGTATAAGTCTACTTGGAGCGGTGACATTATTGTGTCTATATCATTGAGGACTGGTGGTTATCTTTATGAGTATATGGGGTATTTAAAAGGCTTTTACCCCTGACAGGGAAGGGGTTTGTGTATATCAGTGCAATTATCACTATAGGTATTGACATCCCCACATTTATTTTGAGGCACATATAGTGTCCCACACTTTTACTATAGGGCACTACTCCCAAACAGTGACATATATGCTATTGATGTATCTATCCATATACTATCTTGCTATTGTCACAACAACTAATTAGGGTTCCTATTATCTTTGCGCTACCTCATGACATATCTTTCGCATATATACATACCCTCCGTGCACAGTTTTGAACACTGTTCTGTGTAACATCGTTTGATATATGATGAGGGGTCCATACAACACTCAGGTATCTACTGATTGACTCCCACCATAAGGACAGGTGCTAGACATTACAGACAACTGTTTATATAATTGATCATTGCCTCTGTTGGTTTATTTGGGCTACCTAAGCCTGACGAAGCGCCTCGGCGTGGGAACGGCCAGTTGCTCCATACCCCCACGTCCTCACCACCTGCCTTGCCTCCCTACACTGCTGAATTCCGGTTGTGTTCTGATGAATGAATAAAGAAGCCACTGCAGCAACATCTGAGTGAGTGCTCAGTCTTTTTCTTTCATTACATTGCTATATCCACAGTTGTGTGTTGCTATTTTTGGATCCCTGATGAATCAGTCATTATTGGACGGTGGAAACGCATCGGAACAATTCATTGTCATCCATTTGTTTTTAGCCTGCTTGCTGGTCACTGACCGAACACCAGTGTAGCCTAAATTTTATATCACTATAAACGTTATTTTTTGCAGTGGTATGTCCTGGTGGCCATGGATTGTGGAGCACTTAACCTGTCTATCTGCCTTTTTTGTATCTGGTTGTTAAATGTTTTCTCCCTCACTTATATAGGTCAGGGAACAGTGCCGTGGTTGATGCCACCCTATTAAGGAGCTGGGTCCATCAAAAGGCAGGCACAGAGGGATGGGGTTCTATATTTAGAGTGCACTTATTCCTAAAAGAGCCCCAATCCGTTCTATCTGGCTCCGTTTCCTGCCTTCCATAATTACTAGTTGAGTTATCCATCCATGCAACTACAGGATCTATAATACCTATACTCTTCAAAATATTGTATTGATCTATCCTGCCATATGTACAGCCGTTGCTCCATGGTCCGTGCTCCCCGAGATGTTCATTGTGAATTTTTTGTGGAGTTGGTTTGTTCACAGTTGTGTTTTTTCACTATTATGTTCTACTCAACCTTTTATTCATCTTAGAATAAAAACAACTATGTTTTATAATGATACCGCCATTAAACTAAAAGTTCTTTTTTGGTGATACCCTTTTGAATACCTCTTGGCACTATTTGAAAAGGAGGTAGATGCTCTTGATTGTTGACAGGTCTTTTTTCGTCGATATACAGGGTGGGCCATTTATATGGATACACCTCAATAAAATGGGAATGGTTGGTGATATTGACTTCCTGTTTGTGGCACATTAGTATATGTGAGGGGGGAAACTTTTCAAGATGGGTGGTGACCATGGCGGACATTTTGAAGTCAGCCATTTTGAATCCAACTTTTGTTTTTTCAATAGGAAGAGGGTCATGTGACACATCAAATTTATTGGGAATTTCACAAGAAAAACAATGATGTGCTTGGTTTTAACGTAACTTTATTCTTTCATGAGTTATTTACAAGTTTCTGACCACTTCTAAAATGTGTTCAATGTGCTGCCCATTGTGTTGGATTGTCAATGCAACCCTCTTCTCCCACTCTTCACACACAGAGCAACACCGCAGGAGAAATGCTAGCACAGTCTTCCAGTATCTGTAGTTTCAGGTGCTGCAGAATAAGCAAAACAAAAATTGGAACAGGACCCTCCGTTTACACAGAAGATTTTGTTTAGTGATGAGGCAAACTTTTATGTGAATGGTGAACAAACAAAACCACAGCTATTGGTTTGACACTAACCCACATTGGATAGATCCCTCCAAGACTGTTGGTACACAAAAATTGATGGTATGGTGTGGTATATGGGGTACAAAGATAGTGGGGCCATTCTTCATCAATGGAAACCTCAAGGCCAATGGATATGCAAAATTGCTACATGATGATATGTTTCCCTCTTTATGTACTGAAGCTGGCACGTTCCCTGAGTTTTTCCAGCAAGATGGTGCACCACCACATTATGGGTGTCAGGTCCGAGCATTCCTAGATGAACAGTTTCCTGGAAAGTGGATTGGTCATCGTGGGCCAGTTGAATGGCCCCCAAGGTCTCCTGATCTGACCCCCTTAGACTTATCTTTGGGGTCATCTGAAGCAATTGTCTATGCTGTGAAGATACGAGTTGTGCAGCACCTGAAACTATGGATACTGGAAGCCTGTGCTAGCATTTCTCCTGCGGTGTTGCTATCAGTGAGTGAAGAGTGAGAGAAGAGGATTGCATTGACAATCCAACACAATGGGCAGCACATTGAACACCTTTTATAAGTGGTCAGAAACTTGTAAATAACTCATGAAAGAATAAAGTTACGTTAAAACCAAGCACATCATTGTTTTTCTTGTGAGATTCCCAATAAATTTGATGTGTCACATGACCCTCTACCTATTAAAAAAAACAAAAGTTGGATTCAAAATGGCCGACTTCAAAATGTCCGCCATGGTCACCACCCATCTTGAAAAGTTTCCCCCCCTCACATATACTAATGTGCCACAAACAGGAAGTTAATATCACCAACCATTCCCATTTTGTTAAGGTGTATCCATATAAATGGCCCACCCTGTACTTTATTATACTGCCTCGGGCAGCGGATTGAAAATAAGCAGCACACCGGAATAGCGTGATAATGTGTGGCTTTATTCCCCAAACATCAAGCTCGATGTTTCAGCCATCTCGCACGGCCATTGTCAAGCTTGGCCGAGCGGGATGGCTGAAACGTTGCACTTGATGTTTGGTGAATAAAGCCACACATTATCACGCTATACCGGAGTGCTGCCAGCTTTCTTTTATGTGGATCTTGTGGAGACTTTTTTGGTTCAAGTTGCTTTTCAGCCTGCACTATCTCAAAGCTTTATAAGTGCTGCTCCTCTTCTGAAATGGTTTAGATAGAAAGAACCAGATTTATTCCATCACAAAAAAATAAAAAAAATGTGTACAGCACCAATTTTTCAAAATGTTGCTGCTGTACATATTTTTTTGATGGAATAATTCTTTTTCACTTTTTATCACGCCCTGGAGTGCTGCATTGAACTTTTATCTGCTAGTATCCAAGAGGGACTGAAGGGGACTAGGTCTTCGATGCTTGCACCCACACTTTATTACCTTACCTGGGAGGAACTCCACCCCACAAATGTGCTGCTGTTTTTTGTCTTGGATAGATAGATAGCTACACCAAGCAATGGGAGGAGCAGCATATCAAGAGTGAGATGGTGCACGCAGTCCAGACAGCTCTGGTCAGAGATCCAAATGCAGATATAAAAACAAAAAGGTGGCTGCAGATGCAAAAAGCATGTGGTTTTATTGCCTTTTCAAATACAACATGCAATGTTTCAGCTGCCCGTGCAGCCTTTTTCAAGCATGCTTGAAAAAGGATTGCTTGAATAAAACTACCTGCTTTTGCATTTATTGCTGGAGCCGCCTTTGCTTTTAGATAGATAATTAGTGATAATCGCTGAGTGAAGTGTATGTGAACTTTGGAAATTGGCTGACCAACCGATTATGAAAATACAGTAGTTGACAATTTTCATAATTGATTAGCTGCCGATTAATTGATTAGTTGTTTAAGCTCTAAGATAGATAGATAGATAGATAGATATTTTAGGGCTGGGCGGTAAGACCAAATGTATGTATCACAGTATTTTTGTAACTTTTAGCGTTTCCACGGTATATAATGGTATTTCCACCCCCCCCCCAAATTAATTAGCAGCCCAGCGATGCGCTGTCCCCATCGGGGTAAATACTCCCATATCACCCGCAAGTGCTGCCCTCCTGTTTGTTGCGGGCTGCCGGCGCTGACACTCTATACTGTGCGGTATTCCTATGCCCGAGCTGCAAAAGGTAAACAAAATAAACTTTACCGCACGTTCTGAGGTCGGCCTTACGCTCTTCCTGGGGACAGAAACATCGGAGAGTCATCAGCATATCACCGGCCGCAGCGATGTTCCGCCTCGGTCGGTGATAGGCTGAGCCCACTGTCATGTAAGAGGCCGGCCGGCTTCTTACATGACAGTGCCCTCAACCTATCACCGGCCAAGGCGGAACATTGCTGCGGCCGGTGATAGGCTGACGACTGTCCGACGTTCCCGTCCCCAGGAAGCAGGTGAGGCTGGTACCAGACCAACAGGAGGTGAGTTAAAGTTTATTTTGTTTATTTTTTGCAGCCCGGGCATAGGGATACCGCACAGTATAAAGTGTCAGCGTCAGCGTCCTGCAACAAACAGGAGGACGAGGAGGGCAGTGCTTGCAGGTGATATGTGAGTATTTACCCCGATGGGGACAGCGCAGCACTGGGCTAATAACTCATTCATTCCTGAGGGGGAGGGGCCAAACCGGTATTGCGGTATGGGGAAAAATTCATATCGTGCCGGACAAAAATTTCGGTATGAACCGGTATACCGCCCAGCCCTAATATATATATATATATATTATATATATATATATATATATATATATATATATATATATATATATATATAAATAAATCTTATCTCAATCACACAGCTGCCCCTAGAGGAGTACTAACCTCTAAGTAAAATTGCTAAATAGCTTTTTCAAAAAGAAATTTGGAAAGTCAACATGTTCCCAAACATTCATCAATGGATTACCTTATCGGAGAACAAGTTACTGTCAGCAGAAAAAGGATACGGTCATTACCCTTGAAAAGAGGACGGCCAGTGTACATCTCTGCCATAATACAGCCAACCGACCAGATGTCCACTAAAACAAAATGAAATATTTAGCTCCATAGTCCTGATGCTTGCCAGTACAATATTTTGTTTAACTCTTTAACCTGTAAAGGACCAACGGCGTACCTGTAAGGAATCTGCTCCCTTTCTATAACGTGGGGCTTCGGCGTGTCCCGCGTCATAGCGGGTAGGGCCCTGCCTCTAACAACAGCCGGGACCCATGGCTAATAGCATGCAGCATTGATTGCGGTCCTGCGCGCTATTAACCCTTTAGACACAGCGTTCAAAGTTGATTGCCGCATCTAAAGTGAAAATAAACTACCCCCAGCTAGCTCAGTGAGCTGTTTTGGACCACCAGGTGAAATTGCGGCAACCCGAACAGCTGTAGAAAATGAGGAGGGTCCCCCTACCTGCCTCTTGGTGTCCGATCGCCGAATGACTGCTCAGTGCCCGAGATCCAGGCATGAGTAGTCAAGTGGCAGAATCAATCAATCAATAGTTTCCTATGGGATAACAAAGATCAATGTAAAAGATCAGTGTGTGCAGTGTTATAGCGCCCTATGGGGGCTATAACATTGCAAAAAAAAAAAAAAAAAGTGAAGAAAAAAAAAAAGTAAAGAGATCATTTAACCCCTTCCCTAATAAAAGTTAGAATCATCCCCCTTTTCCCATTAAACAAAAAAAAAAAAAAAAAAAAACTGTAAATAAAATAAGAACATTTGTGGTATGGCCGCGTGCGGAAATGTCCGAATTATAAAAATATATTGTTAATTAAACCGCACGGTCAATGGCGTACGCGCAATAATATTCCAAAGTCCAAAATAGCGTATTTTTTGTCACTTTTTATATAATGAAAAAATGAATAAAAAGCGATCTAAAAGTCCGATCAATACAAAAATGGTACCACTAAAAACTTGAGATCACGGAGCAAAAAAAGTGAGCCCTTATACCGTCCCGTATGCAGAAAAAGAAAAAAAGTTACAGGGGTCAGAAGATGACAATTTTAAAAGTTTAAATTTTCCTGCATGTAGTTATGATTTTTTCCAGAAGTATGACAAAATCAAACCTATATAAGTAGGGTATCATTTTAATGGAATGGACCTACAGAAGAATAGTTGTAATTTTTACTGAAAAGTTTACTGCGTAGAAACGGAAGGCCCCCAAAAGTTACAAAATAGTGTTATTTCTTCAATTTTGTCGCACAATGATTTTTTTTTCCGTTTCATCGTCGATTTTTGGGTAAAATGACTGATGGCATTAGAAAGTAGAATTGGTGGCACAAAAAATAAGCCATCATATGGATTTTTAGGTGCAAAATTTAAAGAGTTCTGTTTTTTTAAACGTAAGGAGAAAAATAATACGAAAGTGCAAAAACGGAAAAAAAAAACCCTGGTCCTTAAGGGGTTATGATGCAGGGATTTTTCATTTTTGCACTTTCAATTTTTCCTTGTCTTCTAGTAGTGCTTTCAATTTTCTACCTACAAACCAATATGAGGACTTGTTTGTTGCACCACAAATTGTACTTTGTAAGGACATTACTGATTTTACTACAAAATCTCTGATGAAACAAATATTTTAAAAAAGCTGCCATTTTGCACCTTTTGGGGGCTTCAGTTTCTACGCAGTACACTACTTGCTAAAAATTACACATTGGCCCACTTTACCAGAGCTTGTTAACTAAGCTGTGATTGGTTGCTGTGGGAAAATCCCTCCAGTGTTTTTCTCACATAGTTTGATATTATCTTTTTTTTGTAAGTTCAAACAATTACAATAATACCCAATAATAGGTTTTGTTTTACTAAAATTTACAGCTTTTTGTACAAAAAGGAGTGTGCTTAAAATGGATCACTTCTGACCCCTTTAACATTTTTATATTTTTCTTATACAAGGCTGTGTTTTGCGCTGATATCTGTAATTTTATTGGTACCATTTTTGTTTTGATGGTACTTTTTGATCACTTAAAAAAAAAAATTCTAGTATATGGCCAAGAGTCATCAATTCTGGGCTTTTTTTTACGTTCAGTTTTTAAATGTTACATTTTAATAATTCAGACATTTATGCATGCAGCGCTATGTTATGCAGTTTGACATTTATGGGTGTTGCACAAAGGATGCAGCCCTGTGGCTTACACCCGATTACGTAACATCTCAGTTACTTAAACAGCATAGCTCCTGGTACTATGCCATTTGTGCATCTCCCATTAATGTCAATCGGAGTTATGCAAATTGCTTAATACATCTGACTAGGCTGTACTAAGCACCCAACCATCACTGCCAACTGTAAACAGGCTGCAGATGGCCAGACAGCCATAGGTTTCAGCCAATGGCAAACCCCTTTAAAGGGGTTCTCCGGTGGAACACTTTTTTTTTAAATCAACTGGTGCCAAAAAGTTACAGATTTGTAAATTACTTCTATTTAAAACTCTTAATCCTTCCAGTACTTTTCAGTTGCTGTATAATACACAAGAAGTTCTTTTCTTTTTGAATTTATTTTCTGTCTGTCCACGGTGCTCCCTGCTAATACCTCTGTCCATGTCAGGAACTGTCCAGAGCAGAAGCAAATCCCCATAGCAAACCTATCCTGCTCTGGACAGTTCCTTACATGGACAGAGGTGTCAACAGAGAGCACTGTGGACAGACAGAAAAAATAAATAAAAGAACTTCCTGTGTATTATACAGCAGCTGATAAATACTGGAAGAATTGAGATATTTAAATAGAAGTCATTTACAAATCTGTGTAACTTTCTGGGACCAGCTGATTTAAAAAAAATAAAAAAATAAAAATATAAAAAGTTTTTCAACGGAGTACCCATGTAAGGGTACATTCGCACGTACAGGATCTGATGCATATTTTTACAGCATATTTTGTGCAGCTGATTTTGCTACCCATTGAAGTTAATGGGCAGCAAATCAGCTGCACAAAATATGCAGCAAAAATATGCAGCAGATCCTGTACGTGTGAACGTACCCCTAAAGGTTTTATTCACACGTACTGTATTCTGCAAAGATTTGATGCGCAGGATTTAAAGCTGCAGATTTCAATGTAAACTAAATGACTGAATACAGATTCAAATCCTGCGCATCACATATGCGCAGAATAGTGTACGTGGGGTTTTCACATCTGGCATATTCTGATGAAAAAACTTCCCCTAGATGGCTCTGGGAACAAGACCTATCTTGAGAGCTTAATCCCCCTCCTCCGACCTGCTTGCGGATGACTGAAGCGGTCAGGAAATTGAATACAGCTGAGCTGGCTGTTTTATTTTTGTAATTTGCACAACTCCCAATGACTTTAATGGTGATACAGTAATCCACCATCTGCTTTTTTCCTGCCCTACCTCTTCTCCTTCATGACACCTCCCCACTCCATATCTTCTATGCAGAATCTATGTAGAATCATTTACCTGCTGGCTCAATGCAGTGGTGCTTAAATTAATTCTGCCCCACTTCCTGGACATTGGACTCAAACTATGTGTCCAGTGTATTTAAAAAGAAAAAAGAAAAAAAAAGGGGATCTTATTTATATAAATGCCTATATAATGATGCCAGATTGCCCAGGAACATAAAAAGGGCAGGGGCTCAAGCCCCCTTTCTAGTTAACCTGTGCACGTCCCTGCTCCTATTAACCAAAGGGAACAATATTTTTGTGCCGTTTTGGCTAATGTGAGAATGGCCCTTACATAGGGCAGCATAGTCTGATGACAGATCCGCTTTAATGGTTTGTAGCCATAAACTTTATACCTTTAACAGTAATTTAATCACCCCAGAGGCATTTACTATTGTATGGTTTGCCTGCTGGTTTTAACCTGCGCAACAAGGGGCTCTGGCTTCATCGGTTTTATTTCAGTGCATAAGATAAAGCGCTATTTTACTGCATTTCAATGTAATAAAACCTCTTCTTGTGGGAGTGAAATTAGAAGTGTTTGTATGCTTGTTCCTCAACGACAGCGCTATTGTGCTACTCTGTATAATAGAGATAATAATGTACCTGCTGCTGGAGTTGTGCTGAGTGCACGGCACACGTTTAATGTTGCAATAGACATATTGTGCAATTCACTGCAGGGAGCAAGGAACCCCACTCTGATGCATATTTACGTACCAACTTATATTACGTATCAGAATATTGCTTTTAAGCAGTAGGCCACCTGTTGTTTATACTGTCATGGTTATACAATAGGCCAAGTCATATTTTATCCATCATATCAACAAAATCCATATAGTCACTTCAGTCTCACAATTTATGTAACTTTGTTGGCTTATATAATATTTTCACCTTATTAACATCCAGCAACAATGACTAATGCATTAGGCTGTCACTATACCCTCGTATTGTCTTTTTTATTACACATGCTGGGATGTATGCTAATTATTATTCTACACGGCAACTATTATTTCCCAGTACAAACTTGAACTCAGAAATACACAATTTAGGCAGAGGTATAATTGCTGGTATTAACTGTGCTTGAGTTTAGTGAAAAGTCAGTTGTGTCAAAGGAATCACTGAAGAACATTGTTTTGTAAGAACAAGCCAAGAGTGACGGCACAAATATGTTTCTGTAGTACAAAATGAAATTACTCACGATCAAATAAGGTCTTAAAATTCTCCATTAGATTCCAAACGCTTTTGTATATTTTACAGAATGTTACGAAAAGCTTTTTTTTTTTTATCGACTGTTTTTTAAATGATACTGGTTACTAAAACTTTATCAATTTTGTATTGTTCCAACTGTACTGACATAGAATAAAGATATAATTAGTTATTTATACTACACACTGAATGGTACAAACTGAGATTTCTTTAAAACTAGTTGAAGGTTAATGGAAAGTGACATGGACTTCTGCAGCTCGATAGATTTATGCTATCAAATTTACTCCATCCCTTTTACTCATACTCCTGCTGCTGTGCTCTTTCCATGTATCATAACCTTTCTAACACACACACAACCACCCCACATCCACTATACCTGTCTCTGCTTCTCCTTACTGCTGGTGACATTTCTCCTAATGCTGCCCCCCTGAGCAAATCCCAACTATCATACGCAATAGCCAACTACCACAAAATGTTTGCTCCTTAAATGGGCACTGTCATTTAAAACAACTTTCCACCATTTGATTAAGCGATTGCTAACATATTTGTTTATCATTTTATTAACCACAAATAATTTTTTACCCCGAAAAAACAGCTCTAAAAATATTGGCCCACGCCTCACTTCTCTCCTGTTCACTACATGTTGTCAAGAGAAACCTGTCTGTCGTGATTGTGAGATCGACCTGTGCTGTGTACTTACAAACTAAGCCTGTCTGCCTGCTGAAGATGATCCATATTATTCATCCAAAATAAATCAAGGCTTCTTCTCATCTCTGACCACCCATATAAAGATCAGGGCAGCTGTTCCTTGTATAAATAGCAGTGAACCCACTGCTGCATTCTTTCTGGAGATCCTGCTGCTGATGTTTCTTTTTCTTCACAAAGCACCTCGTAAACTGAAAGCATCAGAATCACCCATTCCCTTACTCCACCTGATATCTAGTACTGTATTTTTTAAAGGGAACCTGTCACCAAGTTTAACCCTGCTTAACCCCTTAACGACACAGGAGGTAAATGTACGTCCTGGTGAGCCGGTACTTAACGCACCAGGACGTACATTTACGTCCTATGCATAACCGCGAGCATCGGAGCCTTGCTCCGGCCGTCTCCCAGAGCAGAAGATTACCGATAATATTGATCAGTGCATAGCACTGAACAGTATTCGCAATTGAATGATTGCTATAACTAGTCCCCTATGGGGACTATTAAAGTGTAAAAATAAAAGTAAAAAAAATGTGAAAAACCCCCTCCCCCAATAAAAACGTAAATTGCCCCATTTTCCCTATTTCACCTCCAAAAAGTGTAAAAAAAAATATTTATTTTATATACATATTTGATATCGCCGCGTGCGTAAATATCCCAACTATTAAAATAAAATGTTAATGATACGGTACGGTGAACAGCGTGAACGTAAAAAAAAAGGTCCAAAATATGTGCTTTTTTATAACATTTTATTCCCCAAAAAATTTTTATAAAAAAAATATTAAAAGTTTTATATAAGCAAATATGGTATCAATCAAAATCACGGCGCAAAAAAATTAGCTCTCATACCGCCACTTATACGGAAAAATGAAAGCTATAGGTCTTCAAAATAGGGGGGATTTTAAACGTACTAATTTGGTTAAACAGTTTGTGATTTTTTTTTAAGCCCAACAGTAATGGAAAAGTATAATATCATGGGTATCATTTTAATCGTATTGACCCAAAGAATAAAGAACACATGTCATTTTTACCATAAAGTGAACGGCGTGAAAACGAAACCTTCCAAAATTTGCAAAATTGCGGTTTTCTTTTTAATTTCCCCACACAAATAGTATTTTTTTGGTTGCGCCACACATTTTATGGTAAAGTGAGTGATGGCATTACAACGGACAACTGGTCGCACAATAAACAAGCCCTCATACTAGTCTGTGGATGAAAATATAAAAGTTATGATTTTTTTGAAGGCGAGGAGGGAAAATCGAAAACACAAAAGTCGAAAACACAAAAGTCCTTATGGGGTTAAAGAGTGGCAAGACATAATAGAGGTTAATGTCATCATGTTTTATGCCTGGTGTCTGCAGGTACATCTATAAATGTTGAAAAAACTACTTTTATAAATGTCACATGCAGTATGTAAATGAGGTTTAAGTAGTCAGTTGGGTATGCGGCTGCTGAAGTAGTCATGGCTTCCCAGGCTGTAATCAAGCCTATTTAGGCTCCAATAATGCCTATCTAGGTATGATTGAGCAGCTCAGTCAGGGCCTGATGTCAGTGCCCACAGCTAGGCTGCCAATCATGTTTGGATAAGCGTGATAAGAGCCTGAATAGGGGTGATTACAGCCTAAGTTGCTGTGAATATTTCAGCAAGCCACATGCTTATTGACTACTTGAGGCTCATTTACCTACTGCATGTAACATTAATAAAAGTTTTCCCCACATTTACAGACGTGCCAGCAGACATCCAGGCATGGTAGGACACATATTAACCTCTATTACGTGTTGCCACTCGTTATACAGGGTAAAACTTTGTGACAGATTCCCTTTAAATTATCAGCCCATTGACAGCCTGTTTAGTTTAGTGCACTTTCTACAGCACTAAATAATGGCATATCAGAGAGGAATAGGTCCTGTGCTGTGATTGTCTAGGCAACTAAAGGAGAAAGGTCATAAACAGCCTAGTTGTGGTCCTGCCCCTTGAAATGGAGAGAATAAGAAATACATGTGCACCACTAAGAGAACTCTCAGGGGCTCAATAACACAAGGGAGAGCAATAAAATCACCTTGCCACCCCGAACCTCACTGCATCTGCTCTCTCAAAAGCTCTGTCCTGGGGTCCTTAATCTTGTCCATCTACACTTCTGGCTCTGCACATATATAGAAACCTATGGATTAAGGTACCACTTTGATGCAGATGACACAAGATGCTATCTAGGATTCAGCAGTGTCTATCAGCTATATCTACCTTTGCCTCTTACTTCCTAAAATTTAACAAGAAGAAAATAGAATTCATGATCTTTCCCCCATCTCACTCACTCCCTCTAACCCATCAATTACAGTAAATAGCTCCACCCTATCCTCAATCTCACAAGTTAGCTGCATCGGGATAACCATTGCTTTTGCCCTGAATTTTAAACCACGTATCATTCTAGTATTCCAATCCCTCTACTGGCTGGCCATTGTCCAGTAAATTTAGTTTAAACTAATAACAGTGACATGTACACAATCTGCTCCCCACCACTACCATATGTCTTGATAATTTTTCTTATGTAAGCCAAGATACACAAATGACCTCCTTCTGTGATACTCTCAAGTCAGCTTCTCACACAACAGTCCCCTAGACCTCTCCCATGCATCCCCCATATTCTGGTATGTACTACACCAACAAAACCTAGCCACCAGTGACACCTTTAAAACATGTTTGCGGCATTGCTGTCATTTTTGTTTTTCTATACCAGTGACACAACTGAAAAATGGAATTGTCAACACACTGTGAACCTAGTCTAATGTATGCAAACAAGAAAGTGATAGCTTGCAACAGCATTGATTCTATATACAGAACTGCCAACACTCCATACCTGTCTGTGTATAGTGCATCCAATTTAGTATCACCTCCGGAGCTCGGTACCATCTGGTCACCACATAACCTGTCATTTCACTGTCTGTATGCCTTGCCAGCCCAAAATCCAGGATCTGTGAACATATGCGAGTGATAATTTATCAGGAAATCATCCAAATGTGTCGTGTAGGAAGGAAAAACAAAAATTGCAATTTTAAGTAAGGATAGATAACACATGTGAAGTACACTGTGTTATCAACAGAATTAAAAAAAATTATAATTTTCTCATACCTTCTAGTTTACATACAACCCTATAAAGATAACTTTAGAGAAAATGCTTACAGTACCATGTTAATCATCCAGTTACTTCCTGTAAACATCCTAGAACAATAAAAGTACACCGTTTCAAATGAATTCAAGATTTCAGCAGCGAATGATAAAACAGACCTCTGAATGACTGATAAGCAATTTTAAAGGACTGGCTAAGTACAGAGTCAAAATAAATAAGTTTGTCCGTAACATGCTCACACAATGCAAATCAGTTTTACCACTTGTGGACCAACAAATGACCTCAAACTTTTGGCCAGTCTTTAAGTGACTCTGTAAGGATGTTCTTGATCATTTTCTGCGCTGCTGCAGGAGAGGAGAGCAGTCTGTCAGCAACAGCTGGACAGTCCAGAAAGAAAGGCAGAGAGATAGTTTGTATACATTGATCGGGAAGGCTGGAACAGTCACAAAGTGCTCAACAAGCGCTATATATGCAGCTCAGCAGGCACCCATTAGACTTTCTGCTTCAGTCTTGGCTAGCATCTCATACACACACACACACACACACACACACACACACAAACACACACACAGGACACACTTCTTAATCATTGAATTCAGGTGTTTCATTCAGCATCATTGCCACATATATATAAAATAAAGCTCTTACTAAAGAAGTCAGCCTTTACAAACATTTGTGAAAGGATGAGTAGTTCTAAAGAGATCACTAAATGTCAGTGTGGTGCAGTAATAGGACGCTACTACTGCAAGAAACCAGTTCATGAAATTCCTTTCCGACTGCATCCTACGAAACGTTCCTGTAAATGGTATATCACCAAGCAATGTATGGAGTGGGGTAAAAGGAGATTTTTTAGACTTACTGTAAAATCCCTTTCTCGAAGGACCCATTGGGGGACACAGACCTTGGGTATATGCTGCTGTCTCTAGGAGACTTGACACTATGGTAACCAAAAAGTCGGCTCCTCCCAGCAGGATATACCCGCCTCCAGGCCACTGAGCAATTCAGTTTTAGTTCCAGAGCAATAGGAGGAGACTGACAGGTCAAAGGAAAAAAATCATGAACTGTTTGAGAACCAGAAGAAAAATTAACTGAACACTCCCTCGGACAGATAACCGAATAGGAACCCCAGAAAAGGGCGGGAGCTGTGCCCCCCAATGGATCCTTCGAGAAAAATTTTACGGCAAGTATAAAAGAATCTCCTTTTCTCTATAGGCTCCATTGGGGGACACAGACCTTGGGACGTACCAAAGCCGTCCCTTGGGTGGGCAAAGAAAAAAGGTCAGGCAGTCGGCTGTACCACCGCCGCCTGCAACACTTTACGGCCCAGACTAGCATTCGCCGATGCGAAAGTATGAACCTGGTAGAATCTTGAAAAAGTGTGCAAAGACGACCAGGTGGCAGCTTTACAGATCTGCGAGGCCAAGGCCTTGTTTCGAAGAGCCCAGGATACTCCCACAGAGCGGGTGGAATTAGCCAAAACCCTGAAGGGTGGGATCTTCCCCTTGCAGCGGTAAGCTTCCGAAATAGCACATCAGATCCACCGAGAAATGGTGGCCTTGGAAGCAGGCTGACCCTTCCGACGACCTTTCGTAAGGACGAAAAAAGAATCACACTGACGAAAGGAAGAGGTGACAGAAAGATAAGTCCGAACAGCCCGTACCACATCCAATTTGTGGAGCAGTCGCTCCCTGGGATGAGAAGGGGCGGGACAAAAAGGACGAAAGGACGATGTCCTCGTTGAGATGAAAAGCCGAAACGACCTTAGTTAAGAAGGACGGATCTGGCAGGAAAACAACCTTGTCCCGATGAACTATCAGGAAAGGAGAACGGCAGGAGAGAGCTGCCAGTTCAGATACTCTCCTAATGGAAGTAATAGCTATAAGAAAAGCCACCTTCCAGGATAGGAGGCGAAGGGGAACCTCCCTAAGAGGCTCAGAAGGTGCGTCCTGGAGAGCGCCTAGAACTAAGTTCAAGTCCCAAGGGGAAGAAGGGAACCGGTAAGGGGGACAGCGTGTGCCACGCCCTGAAGGAAGGTCTGGACATGCAAATTGGAAGCCAGAGGACGCTGAAAGAGAATGGAAAGGGCCGAAACATGACCCTTAAGGGAGCTGAGAGCCAGCCCTTGTTCCAACCCCGACTGAAAAAGGAGAGGAGATGGGGAACGGAAAAGGTAACTGGAGAAAAAGGTACGAAAGTAAGCCCGCCAGGTACGGTGATACATTTTCGCAGAGGAGGGCTTGCGAGCCCTGGGCATGGTGCGAATTACCTGGGAAGAGAAGCCGCAGGCCCTTAGAACCGCGGTCTCCACTGCCACACCGTCAAATGCAGCGACTGTAAATTGGGGTGGCAAAGGGGACCCTGTGACAGTAGGTCTGGACGAAGTGGAAGATGGAACGGAACGTCGTTCAGAAGCCAGACCACGTCGGCGTACCATGCCCTTCGAGGCCAGTCTGGAGCCACCAGAATGGCGGGGACTCCTTCCGCCTTGAGCTTCCTCAGAACCCTGGGAAGGAGGGGAAGAGGAGGGAACAGGTAGGGCAGGACAAAGCCTGACCACAGAATTATTAAGTCCCCCAGAGGTTGCAGATCTGTGCAAACACCTCCGGAAGAAGGGACCACTCTCCGGGGTCGGCTGAGGACCGACTGAGGAAATCCGCTTCCCAGTTGAGCACTCCCGGAATGTGACTTGCCAAAATGTCTGGAACTACTTGTTCCGCCCAGGGGAGGATCTTTGTCACCTCGGACATGGCTGCTGAGCTGCGAGTGCCGCCCTGCTGATCGATGTACGCCACAGCCACGGCGTTGTCCGACTGGACACGGACATGGTGGCCCTGAAGCAGGGACTCCCAATGCTTTAGAAAAAGATAAAATCACCCTCAGTTCCAGGATGTTTATGGAAAGAAGGGCTTCTTGGGGAGGCCAGAGGCCTTGAACCGTCTGATCCCCCAAAACACCCCCCCCCAGCCCTACAGACTGGCATCTGTCGTGCCCACCTGCCAGTGGAGGGGAAGGAAGGAACGCCTCTGAAGAAGAAGGGGGGAGCGGAGCCACCAGCGCAGAGAACGACGGGTCCGGAGAGGGAGAACAATCTTGCGATCGAGAGAGAGAGGAGACCTGTCCCACCGGGCAAGAATCGCCAGCTGAAAAGGACGGTAATGAAACTGGGCAAAGGGCACTGCCTCCATGGCTACAACCATTCGACCCAGGACTTCCATGCAAGTACGGATGGTGACCGGGGATGGTATCCGGAGGGAGCGGACTCCCGACAAGAGGGCCAGACGTTTGTCCGTCGGGAGGCGAATCCGAGCCGAGTCGAACTGAAGCCCCAAGAAGACCAGAGACTGGGTGGGGGAGAGAACTGACTTGTCTCTGTAGACCATCCACCCGAAGCAACATAAGGTCTGAAGAGTGAGGCTCACATTCTCCAGAGCCTGGGCTCTGGAGGAGGCCTTGATGAGGAGGTCACCCAAATAGGGTATCACCGATACCCCTCTTGACCATAACAGAGCTATCACAGGTGCCAGAATCTTGGTAAAGGCTCGTGGCGCTGTGGCCAGACCGAAGGGGAGAGCCACAAATTGCTAATGACCTTCCAGAACCGCAAAGCGGAGGTACCGCTGGTGTCTGGGAAAAATTGGAATGTGGAGGTAGGCATCCTTGATGTCCACCGAGGAAAGAAACTCCCCTTGATCCATAGAAGCCACCACCGAACGGAGAGATTCCATTCGGAAATGGCGGATAAGAAGATGTTGGTTGAGACGTTTGAGATCCAGGATTGGCCGCACAGAACAGTTTTTCTCGGGAACCACGAAAAGATTTGAATAGAAACCCAGAAAGCGTCCCCTTGAAGGAACCGGGACAATGACAACCTGGATGAGAAGGGACTGAAGAGCCTCCTGTAATTCCCTCGCAAGCGAGGGAGATCGGAGAGCACGGGACTGAAAAAAACCGATCCCTCGGAAGGGAGGCAAATTCTATCCAGTATCTGTTGGAGGGGAAGGAAAGTAGGTGAAAGTAGGGTAAGGGAATAAGAAAGGAAGAAAGAGAATAAGGCATGTAGTGATACACCAACCTGGGCTCCTCAAGATCTCGCCGAACCATCCTCCGCTCGCCTCCCATCCGGAGCTTGACAAACAATATTGTAAGAAGGGACCGCTTGCGGGGCAGCCTCAACCACAGAGAGTTTAAGACTTTCTATAAAGTGGGGTCTCTAAAAAGGCCAGCCAAGGTTGCCAGATGGAAATGAACCTATTAATGCGGCCAGAAGAGTCGGCCACAAGTTCCTCCATCCTACATAGGAAAAGATCCCAAGTCTGTGTCCCAAGGCAGCTGCTGTGAGGAGAACTCTGCACCGTGGCTGTGAGGAAAGGGAAGAGACGCCGGCCAATAGGAGAAAGAGGCCGGGTCAGAGGCCAGGGCGCTGTGATTGGCCCCTGCACGGCCCCAAACGCGCGCACAGCGCTGATTGGCGGCTCAATTCACGCTGCTGAAGCGCTTATGCGGCCTGGTGGGCGGAGCTAACGTCCGCCGGGCCGCCGAAAAATACAGCGGGACATAGTAATGGCGCCCGCTCCGAACCCCGAGCGCACACGCCGCCTGTAGTGAGCTCCTATGCGCCCGGGAAACAGAGCGGGCGAAGTGCCGTCGGCAGCTGCGGCTGCCAAAAGTGAAACTAAAAGGCGCAAACGCCCGCAGAGAGAAGCCTGCGGCGCGTACATGTAACACACCTTGCCCAATAAAGTGCCCCTTACTGTGAAACACTGCCCCTTAGCTCCAATGCTCCCCCGATAATAAAAAATAAAAAAATAAATCCCCTGCAGGGAAGAATAAAGTATTCCCCGGCCGGCCCCAGCTTCAATAAGGATAGGTCCAAAAACAGGGGTCTCCAGCTGTTGCAAGACCTAGGGAGAGAAAAATACTCAACTGTGCTGAAGAACTTCCCTAAAGAAGTCTTCAGAATGTAGTCTTCAGTCAGCATTGTCACCTGCAGCAAGCCAAGCTCATAGCGAGGCGAACCGAGAGGTAGGGGGACTCTGACCCATTAGGTACAACCCCAAGCGCTGACCGTTGGTGAGAGGGGGTTAACAGTACATCCAAGATGCCTGCCACCTCTCGCAATGGGGAAACAGTGAACTGCAGTTCCTGAGTCCCCACGTGAAAACAGAAAGAAAAAGGAATAAAAAACTAACATTCCCTAAACCTAAAAAATATCAATATAAATATGAGACCTCGTCTGGAGAAGACCAGACCAGTGTCCACCTCCTTAAGACACTAAGCAAAAACTGCTGGGAGGAGCAGACTTTTTGGTTACCATAGTGTCAAGCCTCCTAGAGACAGCAGCATATACCCAAGGTCTGAGTCCCCCAATGGAGCCGATAGAGAAAAGTATACAACCACTAGATTGTAGAAGTGGAAACATGTTCTATGGAGTGATAAACCATGCTACTCTTTCTAGCAGCACGGTTGACAAGTTTAATTTGTTGAACACCAGGAGAATGTTACCTGCCTGACTGCATTGTGCCAACTATGTATGCCGAAAATGTAGTGGGGGAAGGATACTGCTATGGGGTTGTCCTAGGTCCCTTAATTCCAGTGAAGACAAATGTTAATGCTTCAGCATACACATGTAGAATTGTCCACTCGTGCAAAAAAAAAGTCCTAAAAAAGCATGGTTAGGAGAGTTTTGTAAAATAACTTTACTGGCCCACAGAGAGCTCTGCATTCAACCATACTAAAGACCTTTGTTACGAACTAGAATCGAGATTGCAAGCCAGACCCTCTTGTCCAATAGTGTCTTACCCATCTCACACACCTCACAGAGGCAAAATTATCACAGGCACACTCTAGAATCTTGCAGAAAGTCTTACCAGAAGTGTGGAAGCTGTTATAACTAAAAAGGGGATCAATATTATATATTCTAATATATATATATATATATATATATATATATATATATATATATATATATATATATATATTTTGACAGTGAGGCAAGGAAAGGGTGCATTTCTCACACTGATCCTGCAGAAATCTCCACCTGTGGACTAATCAATGAGGCAGCAGAAAGGGGAAGGGTCCTTAAAAGCAAGAGAAACAGAATAATCTGGGCTCTCCCCTAGACAGAAGTGGCTGTTAGAGGGGGGAGACACCGTGTCCAGTGCCAGGCGGGCACAGCAAGGGCTGCTGAGGACACAAGCGTGGACTCCCGGAGTGAGAGACGCGGCTCCTGTAACATATAGCAGGTGGCTGTACGAATGGGACTTTATGTTCAAATGTGAACTGTGTCTTATAAGGCTGCAGGACTTATTGTGTTTAAACTGACAGGGAAAAGCCCATCAGTTATTAGTCAGGGCATGCTATATGTGTAGTGAGTGGCTAGACGGCCTAGGAGTTATTTTTATATTTTGTTTATGCTGCATCCCGTTTAATAAACCTGGCGAGGAGCCAGAATTGCAGAAAGGATTGTTTGCCGGTTTATTGTGGAAAAACGTGTCCTTTGGCTACGGCAAAGGACGATCCCAGAGTGAAACCCTTTAATATATATATATATATATATATATATATATATATATATATATATATATATATATATATATATATTATATATACACACACATACACACACCATATTAATTCTTATGGATTTGGAATGGGATGCACTAAAAACACAGTTGGTGTATTGTGTAGGTGTTCCAATATTTTGCCTATATAATACAGATCTACATATAACCCACATGCAAAAATACAAGAATGGAAAGGGGACACTTTTTTATTTAAGTATATAAGTAAATAAAGGAAGTTGTGAATATCTAAAAAAAAATAATAATAATAATGAAATTAATTTTAGTACGTACCTTTAATTCACAGTCTTCATTCACAGCTAAATTGCCAGGCTTCAGGTCCTAAGTAGAAAAAGGAAATGTATATTATACCCAATAAAATAAAGTGAATGCAAATTCATTTTGGAAATATAAGAGGTTTCTGTGCAGTGATGTTCATCTATTGAACGGCAAAAAAAATAAACGTAAACACTCATGCCAATGTTCTGACAGACTAGAAGATCCTGAATAATATGCGGTCCCATATTTTAAATCTCCCTCAATATCCCTATAATTCTCTACAAGAAACCTGTCCACACCTACATGATTGTGCTACTTGTCATGCAGAGAGGTTTTTCCACTTCCCAACCAATGGATGTAGAAAGGAAGTAAGGGCTGTAGTTACATAGTATGCAAAGGTGGCAGTGTCACCAAAAGGGTTCTCTGCCACATATTTTTTTTTTATAAGAATTATAAATGACACCTGGTGAGGGAAAAGGGGGCCCTGATACATAACTTTCAATGTGACCTAGGGGGGCGATTTATCAATATGTGTCTCTGTGCAGCCCTTTCACAGCATTGTTTATTCTTTTTTTGCTGTGTTTTTGGCTTATGTGCGCCAAATTTATCAAAACGGCGGAAGCCTTTGATAAATTTTGCACACATGAAAAATCACCCCAGAACTTTCTGTAGGATGTCAGCATAAAATGGTATAAAATTGCGTTTTTTAAATATTTGCGCAATATTTTTACCCCTTTTTAAAAAGACTTAATAAATTTCATCCACTGCATAGTCATGAACGAAGCACTGCATTTCACAGTCACTTTTGCCAAAGTTTTCTATTTTGAAATTGTGAACATTTTTTGTGCAAAACCAACCTGCGCAAAAATTTTGTGCCAAATTTCAGCCAATAAAATGTCAGGAAGGCAATAATAAACTCCCCTAGGACCTTTCATTTATGCCTCGGATTCTGAAGGGAGTTTAGGTTCAGTGAAGTTCTGAATTCTTTCATACCCTGAATTAAAGTAAAAGTTTCAGAAGTCAGCACAGACTTCTTCCAAGGTGAACAAAAATGGCAACTATGGACGTAGTACACTCCAGCAGCTTTTTTCTAAATTGTTTGTCCAAATACACCTTAAACACAAGTTTTGCTATACACATGATTATTTCCTTTGTGTGTATTGGAACTAAACCAAAGAAGGGAGGAAAAAAAGCAAATTGGACTAAAGTCCAAAAATGGGCTGGACAAAATTATTGGCACCCTTTCAAAATTTTGCAAAAAGAAGATTGTTTCAAGCACATGATGCTGCTTTAAACTCACCTGGGGTAAGTAACAGGTGTGGTCAATATAAAAATCACTCCTGAAAGCAGATAAAAAGGAGAGAAGTTCACTTAGTCTTTGCATTGTGTGTCTGTGTGTGCTCCACTATGCATGGACAACAGAAAGAGGAGAAGAGAACTGTGAGGACTTGAGAACCAAAATTGTGGAAAAATATCAACAATCTCAAGGTTACAAGTCCATCTCCAGAGATATAGATTTGCCTTTGTCCACAGTGCGCAACATTATCAAGAAGTTTGAAACCCATGGCACTGTAGCAAATCTCCCTGGGTGTGGACGGAAGAGAAAAATTGATGAAAGGCATCAACACAGGATAGTACAGATGGTGGATAAGCAGCCCCAAACAAGTTCCAAAGATATGCTAGCGGTCCTGCATCAGTGTCAGCATGAACTATCCATCAACATTTAAATGAAATGAAACAGTATGGCAGGAGACCCAGGAGGACCCCACTGCTGACACAGACACATAAAAAAATCAAGACTACATTTTGCCAAAATGAACTTTAAGCCAAAATCCTTCTGGGAAAATCTCTTGTGGACAGATGAGACCAAGATAGTGCATTTTGGTGAAGCACATAATTCTACTGTTTACCAAAAATGGAATGAGGCCTACAAAGAAAAGGACACAGTACCTACAGTGAAATATGGTGGAGGTTCAATGATGTTTTGGGGTTGTTTTGCTGCCTCTGGCACTGGGTGCCTTGAATGTGTGCAATGTATCATGAAATCTGAGGTTAGGGTCGCACTGTACAGACCAGTGTAAGAAAGCTGGGTTTGCGTCCTAGATCTTGGGTCTTCCATCAGGGCAATGACCCCAAATATATGTCAAAAAGCACCCAGAAATAGAAGGCACCAAAGCACTGGAGAGTTCTGAAGTGGCCAGCAATGAGTCCAGATCTAAAGCCCATTGAACACCTGTGGAGAGATCCTAAAATTGCTGTTGGGAAAAGGCACCCTTCCAATAAGGAGACCTGGAGCAGTTTGCAAAGGAAGAGTGGTCCAACATTCCGGCTGAGAGGTGTAAGAAGCTTATTGATTGTAGGAAGCGACTGATTTCAGTTACTTTTTCCAAAGGGTGTGCAAATTATTAAGTTAAGGGTGCCAATAATTTTGTAGAGCCCATTTTTGGAGTTTGGTGTGACATGATGTCCAATTTGCTTCTTTCCTCCCTTTTTTGGTTTAGTTCCCATACAATAGCAAAACATGTGTTACTGCAATCCTTTTCTGTTCGAAATACTTCATTTTCTAGAAAATTTTCAGGGGTGAAACATTTATGGCCATGACTGTATGTTGAGGACAGCTTCACTTTTGAGTAACTAGTTACAGATAGCTTTTGGAGGGGGGGGGGGGGGGGGAGGTTTAGAAAAAAGTGGTCTTGTATGCAGATAATGCCTTAATGTTTTTGGGTGAGGCATCCACTTCCCTACTTATGCCCATCTGCCATGAAGTGTTTTGGTCAGTACTTCAGCCTAGTAATAAATAGTGTTGCTCGCGAATATTCGCAATTCGAATATTATTCGCGAATATCGCATATTCGCGAATTTCGCGAATATAGCGCTATATATTCGTAATTACGAATATTCGTTTTTTTTTTTTTTTTTTCTTCACAGTACACATCACAGTGATCATCCCTCTCTGCTTCCAGCTTGTGTGGTGTAAAGAAGGCTGTAATACTACTGTGTGAGACTGGCGTGCGAAAATTCGCATATGCGAATATTAACATATGCTAATTTTCGCATATGTTAATTTTCGCATACTCGAATTTACGCATATGCGAAAATAAAACGAGACTATAACGAATATGCGAATATTCACGAATATATGACGAATATTCATCCATATATTCGCGAATATTCGCGAATTCGAATATGGCCTATGCCGCTCAACACTAGTAATAAACTGGTCTAAGTCGGTTTAAATGCCTGTATCAGCTGATAAATTCCCTAACCACTTAAGTATTTGGGCATTGTGGTATCAAATCATCAGGCTGAACATGAAAGACTGAATCTGAAAGACTGAATATTTTTCAGCATAAGTTAGAGGTGTGGTCCAAGCGCTCTCTGACATTAGTGGCAAGGCTAATCTTGTAAAAAAAAAAAAAAAAAAATAAGTATATGGATGCCCCAGCTACTATATATTCTACATTATGCCCCGATCTGGTGTTCCCTGCAATATTTCTATAACAGTCTAATTCGGGAGAGTCTACAGAGGTGGATGTCAGATGGAGATTGGTGGCCCTTAACTCTTGGGTATACTTTTTGTTTTCCCAATTGCAGCATCATTGTGGGTATGATGTCGTGTCTATGGATTAAACGGTCTGTTTGTTGCAGCATTATTTCACCACCTCATATCTATGTAAACCCATAGAGGTGCACACATTTAAGGCTGAAGTGACTACACTGCTTCTTATGTACAAATTTTGGTGGAAAATACAGGAGTTACAATGTATTGCAGGGGCCACTCAGTTCATCTTCCTATAGGACTCTCCATAGTTACGTAATCTATTATTCTACAGATTGTTTTAGGGACTGGCAGTGGGCAGGCCTGCAGAGCGTAATTTCTTCCTCTGGAAGGGGAATTCATGACCTCTGACCGAGATTGCTTTCCCCTCCCTGGCCCCCTCTTATCATTATAGTCAATTGCATCATGTTTACCAAGCCAAATTGGGCCTGGAGGTGTTGATAGTAAGTTTAAACTGGATTGTTGCTTGGATTGCAACTACATCTGGGGGAGGTGGCCTCTGCTTTACATGTTTCTCTTTTAGATATTGTATTAAAGAAACACCCAACTACCAGTAAAGAGAAGTGGGAAAGGTCTACTGATCCCATTAGGCATGACCACTAAAGTAGGATGTCCCGATACCGATACTGGTATCAGAACAGTTACTGGACATTTCCACGAGTACTTGTACTTGTGCAAGCAAATGTCCCAGATACCTAATCCGATACTCGCCGGTGGGACCCCCACCAGTAGGTATCACGGAGGTGACGAACTATGCAGTGCGCCCAGCAGCTGAGCGTGCATCATTGCTGGGACCTGTGGCTAATGCCGAACATCACCGATCGGTGAGCTATGGTGATGTCCGGCATTAGCCTTTTAGATGACACGATCAAAGTTGATTGCGGCTTCTAAAAGTCCTGAAATTAACTGCCGTTTGCTCAGGGATGCTGATCGGGATCACCACGGTGAAATCGTGGTGTTCCCATCTGCTGTGAGGATGGCCGGAGGTCCCTTACTGTGCTTCGTGCCATCCAATCATCGCTCCTTTACTGCTGCTAGCCATGGCAGGCAGTAGTAATGGAGCGCCGCTAACACTAATCAAAGCTATGCTATGGCATATCATTGATCAGTGTATGCAATCTACAGAATGCATGTAATAGAGCCCTATGGGGACTAAAAAATAGTGGAAAAAAAATTAAAAAGTGGAAAAAAATGTAAGTAAATAATAAATGTGAATAACCCCTTCCCTAATAAAAGTTTTAATCAACCCCTCCCCTTTTAAATAATAAAAAAAGCCCTTCATCTAATGAAAAAAAAAAAAAATACAAAAAAAAACACCCGTCACATGACATAGAAAAAAGTATCTAAGTATCGGTAATCGTACTCTGTCTTTAAAAAAAATGGTTATCGGGACATCCCTACACTAAAGGGAGGTACTAGGGAGATACTCCTGAGAATGGATTCTAATTGTCCACACTGTGATTTACCCTGTAACTCATTCACATGATTTGGTCCCGCACTTGTCTGAACATTTTTTGGGAAAGCTTCTTTTGGTATTATTTCCAGAGTGTATAAAGTTGAGATTGACCTCTGGTCTGTATCCTTAGGTACGTTGAAGATCTGAGAGCAATCGGTCCCCATAAAATTGCTTTGGACAGAATGTTGCACATGGACCACAAATAGTGGCTGATTCAACTGTGACTGAATTTATCTGTGAAATTAAATTGGTTGGTAATTCTTAAAAAAAGGCTGTATACCACAAACTGAACATTAGGGGTGTGGACTAATGAATTTTGCTTAGCCTTTAGAGAGCTACAGAAATGTAACTTTGGTTTGATCTGAGTTAATGTGTGCTCCTACTGCATTATGGGGGCTTTTACACTCTTGTGTTGGCAAAGTGTTTACCCTATTGGGAAGGACTTTTATAAAGATGGCAAGGACACATGTTAAATCGTGTTTTGAGATTTTCTGCATTTTCTTTGGGCTAACAGATTTTCTAATCTAATATTCATTTTATGGTACATGTTAAAACTAAAAAAAATTATATTTAAACTTTATGTTGGTTACGATTAGGTGTAGGGGCTTTGGAAATCAATTATCCCTGTTGGGGAACCTTTCCTTGCATGTGTTTTTATACCTTAAAAATATGCTCAATTGAAATACCTGATTTAATGCTATAACCATAACCTACACATGTCACATTACAGTAAGAGGTTAATTCAGTTATCTATCAGGAAGGAGGCTGTAGAGCATATGCCCTATCATGAAAGCAGCACCTTAAGTACAGCACAGCCTCAGTGGGTATCAGGATGTTATTCAGACCTAAAGGACATCATAATGCACTCAATGTACAAAAAAACGAAACATATACTGAATATTAAAAGCAACAGGGTGGCAATTTCCAATTCAATATTATATATATTATATTTTTTTTTCATTCTATTTGTTTACATTTAATAATCATTACTATAATTAATGTCATTTTGAAGACCCCAATGCAAAACATGATGACAGGTTAAACAGTTATATATTTAAGGTAGATGACAGAAAACATACTGTAAAATTACAGAGCTTCCAGCATAGCGCATTGTCCACATTTGAGCACGGAAAGTGCTAGCAGAAACTTGGTTTGTGACAGGGAATTAAGTCCAACCACTTAGTTATTATTACTGTCACAGAAATTTTGAGACAAAGAATGCCCCTATTGGGGATGGTAAGGTAAGACAATGGACTTGTTAAGACCTAGCGCAATAGAGTGAATACAGAATTTAATGCAGCTTCTCCCGATAGAATTATGACAACTAAAACCTCACTCTACAGTTGTCTAATGTCAGAGCTCAGATGTTTACTTACCCTGTGTATTATACCAGCCGAATGGATGTACTGCAAAGATAGATAAGAGATCATCAATTGACTTACTAGAAATGTTCAAATTAAGCATGTAGTAAAGAGACAGACTACACTAGAGTAAAGTGCATAACGTACAGAGCACCCTTATGTTCATTTCCAGTCTTACTGAATATTCCACAACTAAATACAATATAAAGTTTTCAGACCATGAAAGAAGAAATGTCCAGTGCAAAATATTACAGAACAGTATTTATTGCAGAATATATCCTCAGTACATGGACATGGTAGACACCAGTGACGCATTTCGGCCCTACAACTGGGCCTTCGGTGTGAGGGCCATAAACGCATCACTGGTGTCTACCATACCCATGTCCCGAGGTTATATTCTGCAATAAATAGCTCCGTTCTTTACTATTTTGCGCTGTACATTTCTTCTTTCATTGTTTTCATGCTACAGGCATAGCCCACGCCAGTTTGAGCGCTGTGGGCCAGGGGAGTGAGTTGAGGATCTACCCACAATATAAAGTTTTCATAACATTTTCAATTTTCCACCTACAGACCCATATGAGAGCTTGTTTTTTTTACAGCACCAATTGTACTGTGTAATTACATCATTCATTTCACCACAAAATCTAAGGTAAAAAAAATAATCTTTGTGGGGCAAAATTGAAAAAATAAAAAATGCCATTTTGTAACTCTGGGGGCTTCAGATTCTACACAGGGCACTTTTCAGTAAAGATTACACCTTAATTTTAATCTCATGGCACATATTGAGGAAAAAGCGGGGTGGCACCACCAATTTGGTATAATAATATAGCCCAAAAAACTAACTATTTTACCTAGTGAGTGGGGGAGAGCCGGGGAGAAAGAAAGACCAATAGAGGTGCACATCAATGAACAATAACTTTCGTTCAATAGATGCAAGTAAGAAGTATTGATGGCACTCACCTATAAAATGGTAGACTTCATAATTCTTTAAAAACAGTGCTGACTCATGACTGATCGGGAGACAAAAAGACCACTGCAGCCGTGGCTGCACGGAGTGATGGCGACAAGCTTGTTTTGTGGTAACCAGCTTCCTCCGGCCTCACCTGACGTACTTCCCATGAGACCATATATCGGGAATTTAATGATGACGTCGTTGGGGGGAGGAAACAAATCTTTTTTCTATTCACGAAAAATAAACGTTAAAAGATTGCAATGAATCAAATTATACATATATAGAGGTATCTGAGACTATAAGAAAACTGTTAGTTTGTTTCTGCCATTAAGTCCTAGGATTCCTAGCTCTTCTGTGCGCATTATCCATAGGGCTTCTTTTTACCATAGGATCCGCTCTTTCTGCACTTCCTGTGGTAACTATTTCCAGTCAGAAAAAAGATAAGTAGATTTGCATTCCCATTATGATGATTTTTCATATGGTCAATTAATCTTGCCCATCCCAAGCCTGTCACGAGAGAACGCTTGTGCTCTCTGAAATGTGAAAAAAAGACATCTTTTCGTGGATCCTATATAAAACTTTTCGCATGGGCAAAGAATCCCATATAATGTCCATTCAGATCTGCAACTGATGAAGTCCTTTATTACAATTTCCTTTCCACCTAATTTGAAAACGCTCCTTTTTTCAATTGGTTGCAGTGTGAACAGGAGCCACAGCGATAATTGCCTGAAAGTTTGTTTTTCTGATTGGGATTTTGATGTTTTTTAGACTTTCACTTCTTCTAAATGTTATTAGTGGTTTTTGTTTTTCTGCTTCATGAAGAACTGGATCCCTCTCTAGGATATGCCAATTATTGTGTAATGTTTTTTTTTATTATGTTGGAAACAGGATTATATTGGAAAGAAAAAAACAAATCTTCTGTTAGTAGCGTTTTTCACATTTTTTTTGCTTTTATGTTGTTTAAAAATGAATTCTCACGTGGTGTCTCTTTCAATTTATTGAATGCAGCGGATAGAAGATCTTGTGGATATCCCCTTTGTAGAAATCTGTTCATAAGTTCATTTGCTTGGGTCTCAAAAACAGTATCATCACTGTTGATTTTTTTGATTCTTAATAACTGACTATATGGGAGTGATTTTGTTGTATGTTCTGGGTGGTAGCTGTTATAATGTAGATATGAATTGGTCACTGTTGCTTTTCGAAATCCTTTGGTGATGACATGGTCATTTTTTCTTTACACTTCTACATCAAGAAATTCAGTTTTTGTCATGCTAAAATTGCTGGCGAAGTACATATTCATTTGATTGCTGGAATTTAAGTAATCTACACATTTTCGGAAGGTTTTTTGATCCCCTTGCCATGCAATAAAAAGGTCATCCACGTATCTTGTATATAATTTCAGATTTCTTGAAAAAGGATTGCTTACAGATCATTTGGTACAGATCATTTTTTGTTCCAGCGCTGCCAAAAATAAATTCGTGAAAGTCAATGCTACCGGCGTGCCCATCGCCGTGCCCGACACTTGGAAATACCCTCTTTTGTCAAACAAAGCATCTATTGCTTAAAACAAGTTTTAGCCCTTCTGTGATGAATTTAATATAGTCTTCACTTTTTCCGGCTGACCGTAGGAATCCTATCAAATTAATCCCCTCTTCTTGGGGTATACGAGTATAAAAGGCTTTCAACATCGATAGTTCCGAAGTTGCAGTTTTTTCCCCAGTGAAAATCGTCCATCATTTGTAAAAACTGATCAGTGTCTTTTAAGATGGAATATTTATTAACAAAGGTCTTAATAGCCAGTCTAAATATTCAGATAGAAATTCAAGGAGAGAACCAATGCCTGCCACGTGCAATTTTGGCAGCATATACCCTTGAGGTTTTTTGGTATATGTGGGTATTCATTTTCCTGCCATTTTTTTTTTTTTTAAGAAATAAAACCATTTAACACATTCTCATGCAGGAAGGACCTCAGTTTAGACATTATTTTCTGGGTGGGATCAGTGGTAAGTGGTAGATACATTTCGGTGTTAACTGTTTTAAGGCTTCTGCCTTATAATACTCACTTGACATTATTACCACAGAGCCCCCTTTATCCGCTTTTTAATCACTAGATCATCTCTGCACCGTAGCCATTTTATTGCTTCCAGTTCTTTTGTAGACTGTTAGGTACAGTCGGGTAAATGAGGACTTTTACATCTTTTATTACTTGTGTGTAGAATATATCCAAGGAACTACCTGGTTGTCTGTGAGGTGTGAAGGTTGAAACATTCCCTCCTGTAAATTCCTGGGTAGTGATGGCATTAGTATTAATTTCATTATCATTAGAGATGAGCGAACTTACAGTAAATTCGACTCGTCACGAACTTCTGGGCTCGACAGTTGATGACTTTTCCTGCGTAAATTAGTTCAGCCTTCAGGTGCTCTGGTGGGCTGGAAAAGGTGGATACAGTCCTAGGAAAGAATCTCCTAGGACTGTATCCACCTTTTCCAGCCCACGGGAGTACCTGAATGCTGAACTAATTTATGCAGGAAAAGTCATCAACTGCCGAGCAGTTCGTGACGAATCGAATTTACTGTAAGTTCGCTCATCTCTAATTATCATGATCTGTGTTCAAGCTAATTAAATCTAAGATGCAAGATTCGCCCCTTTCTGATAATGTATTCGGGGCAAAAAAACCTAATGGACCTGTTACTACAGGGATTTCACCTTTTCTAGTATCCATAGAAACATTGGAAGTTTTATTCATTTCAAAATATTTAAACAAATTAATTCTCCTTAGTCCTTTAAAAAGATCCATTTCAAAAGCAGCCGGTTCAAATTTCTTGGGAATACAAAAAGTCCTTTTGATAGCAGCTCCACACATCCCTCTTTCAACTCCACTCCTGAAAGGCTTATTACAGCATTAGAATCTATGTGCGTTTTATCCATGATACTTTTTTTTTTTCTTTTCGTTTTTTGACTTGTTCACTCTTCCCCACCAGATGAGTTTCCTGACAGGGGAGCTTCCCGTTTTTTTGATCCAGATTCTACAGGATGTTCCAATCGATTAGATTTAGCTTCTTCCGAAGAACTTGAATCACTATCCATGATCCAATAATCCTTATTTCTATTCCTAGGTTTTTTATTATGAAAAAAAAATCTCCGTCTCAACCCAAATTTCTTACTTTTTTCTTTTTTCTGTCTCCATCCAAATATTTTTTCATTTTCATAATCGGCTTTATCCTGTAAAAATTTAGCTTTTTTACTTTCTTTAATATTTGATTTAATTGGGATTAATCTTTTTCCCAGTTTCTGCATGAAGCTTTGCATCTGTCCTTCTTTGAGTCTTTTTCTTAATTCTATTTTTGCTTTTAGTAGTTCTGTCGTGACTGTGTTATATTCCACTTCATTTCTTTGTAGCACCAAGTTCATCATACGTGCACAATCTAATTGTAAATTTTTCTATTCCGATTGAAAATCTTTATCCATTTGAAATTGTGAGGCTTCTTTATGAAGCGGGTTACCGAGAAACAAGCTTGTTGTCATCACTCCGTGTAGCCATGGATGAAGCAGCCTTTTTGTCTCCCGACCAGTCATGAGCCAGCACCGTTTTTAAAGAATTATAAAGTCTACGATTTTATAGGTGAGTGCCACCAAACTTATATGGGTTTTATTTTGTTTTACTTCTTTTAAAAAATGATAACTATTTGTACAAATATTAGCATGTTTAAAAATGTCCTCTTATGACCCCTATAACTTTTTAATTTTTCCATATACAAGGATGTGTGAGTACTAATTTTTTGCACCGTGATCAGAAGATCCTTTTTGATCGCTTTTTATTAATATTTTCATGGTGTATGAAGTTACCAAAAATGCACAATTTTGGACTTTGTTTTTTTTTTTTTTTTTTTTTTTTTTTTTAACGCTTATGCCATCCATCATGTGGTTTAGCTAACCTAATAGTTCGGACATTTACACACGCGGCGGTACCTCATATGATTATTTTTATTCTTTATTACATAATTTTATTTTAAAAAAATGTGAAAAAGGGGGGTGATTGCAACTTTTAATAGGAAAGGGGTTAATGAACTTTTATAAAATTATAGGGGGCTAAAACATGCAATCTTCTGATTGCATATACTGATCAATGCTTTGCCATTGCAAAGCACTGATCAGTGCAACCGGCAATCTGCTGCTTCTATTTTATAAATGATCTATGGTATACAAAGTGACCAAAAATACGAAATTTTTTATATATGCCACCAACCGTGCGATTTAACTAACATTTTTATAGTTCAGACATTTACGCACGTGGGGGTACCACATGTTTATTTTTGTTTATATATATTTTTTTATGGGAAAAGGGGGGTGATTCAAACTTTTTATTAGGGAAGGGGTTAAATCACATTTATTCATTTTTAAATTATTATAATAATTATTATTTTTTTTTTTTTTTTTTTTATACACAATTTTTTTGTCCCCATAGGTGACTATTACATGCAATTCTTAGATTGCATAACCTGGAAAATGCTATGCCATAGCATAGCATTTATCATGTTATCTGTGCTCGGCTGCTCAACGGACTGTGAGGAGGCAGGTAAGGGACCTTCTGCCGTCCTCTCAGCTGTTCAGGACGCCACGATTTATCCACGGCGGTCCATTACAACCTGCTGAGCTAGCCAGGATGACTTTTCTCCAGTTAATGCCGGACATCAGCCATGGGTCGTGGTTGCTGATAGCAACCGGGACCCACCGAGTATGAAGCACTTAGCTCCTGAGCGCGTTCATATAACAGGAACGGGCAATGGACGTAAATATACGTCCTTAAGGAGTTAAAATGAATATATTATAGATTAGTCTATTTTAATTACTTTTCCAACATACATCTTAATACATTTTGTAACTTTGTGTTAAATTAACCCCTAAAAGTTTGGCCACCAGGAGGTCCTCCTTATAGTCCTGCCGGCAGTCCTGCTAGCAGATTTACCTCTGCCAGGCTGCTGCAGGAGACAGTCAGTAAATGCTTAGCACAGTGAATAGAGCTCAATATTCGAATGTCCTTTCCCTTTGAGCTGAGCTAGACTGTAGAGCAGGATTTCCGAACCAGGGTACCTTCAACTGTTGCAAAACTACAATTTTTAGTTTTGAAACAACTTGAGGCACCCCTGGTTGGGGAACCATGATGCAGAGTCATTATGCCTTCAATGCATAGTGCTGAAAATTGTGCTAAATATTTCTGCTCCCTTTTGCAGCTGCTGGGCAGAGCTGACATTTTAAAGTTTAGGGCTCAGAGTTGTGTGTGTGTGTGCACTGTCTAAGCCAATCACAGTACATCACACAATAAAATGCTCTAGGCTGTGTGTTCAGAGCAGCATAGTCCTCCTTCCCAGCTGGGCTTCAGATGATGTCCCGTCTGCTGGGTAACAGCCCTTCCCAGTCTGTGGAGCTGACAGACTGAGCACAAAATACAGAGCAATATCAAAAGGTAGAAAACAAAAAAATAATGAAAATAAAGGTGTGGTGGTTTATCATGATGTGGGGAGTGTACTGGGAAGATTTTAAAATTTATCAAGATCATGACAGGTACTCTTTAACTTCCATTTATTTAGTGACTTTTTTCCAGCTTGAAACTTGTTAGAAAGTCAGTATATGCTTTTTAACCATTCATCCATCAGTTAAGAGGTATAAAAATAACAAATAGTTTTAGGTAAAGGTAGTACAGCTGTCCACAGTAGCAAGATTTCTGCTTACATTTTTGGGAGGAAAATTGAAAACTGCATACTTGGCTGCAATGTGCATCATCAACTTTACTTTATACTAGGTTCAATAACTCTCCCATTTCTTTTGACAAACCAGCCCCAAATACCACAATTGTTCAAACTTAAGTGCCAGATTTAAGCCCTGGGACTTAGCGCACAGCGACATACATGTACGCAGTGCGGTTTCACGATCACCGCCCGATACAGTGATCGGAACGGTCCACTGCTGTTAGCAGCTGGAACCTCATGGATAAATCCCCCAACATATTTGGTATTGACACATGCATAAATGTCCGAACTATTAAAATAATTTTACTCAACCCGTACAGTGAACGGCGTAACTAAGAAAAAAAAAAGTGCTAAATTGCTGCTTTTAGTCACATCACATCCCAGCAAAAAATAAAAAATGATCACAAAGTCATATATATGCAAACATGGTACTACTAAAATTAAAGATCAGAGTGCAAAAAATGAGCCCCTATACAGCCCTGTTTATGGAAAAATTAGAAAGTTAATGGGGGAGGGGGGGGGGTCAGATTAAGGCAGACAAACTTTTTTTTTACAAAATTAGTTTATTTCTTTTTTAAACGCATGAAAACATGGGTCTCTTTTTAATTGTATTGATCCACCGTATATTTTATAATAAAATGAAAGGTGTCATTACAAAGAACAATTGGTCGTACAAAAAACAAGCCCTCATATGGGTCTGAATATGGAAAAGTAAAGAAGTTATGCCTCTTAGAAGGCGAGAAGGAAAAAACTAAAGTGCAAAAATGAAATGGCCTGTATCCTTAACCCCTTCAGGACCAAGCCCATTTTGGCCTTAAGGACCAGAGCGTTTTTTGCACATCTGACCACTGTCACTTTAAACATTAATAACTCTGGAATGCTTTTAGTTATCATTCTGATTCCGAGATTGTTTTTTCGTGACATATTCTACTTTAACATGGTGGTAAATTTTTGTGGTAACTTGCATCCTTTCCTTGTGAAAAATCCTAAAATTTGATGAAAAATGTGAAAATTTAGCATTTTTCTAACTTTGAAGCTCTCTGCTTGTAAGGAAAATGAATATTACAAATAAAAATTTTTTTTTATTCACATAGACAATATGTCTACTTTATGTCTGCATCATAAAAGTGACGAGTTTTTACTTTTGGAAGACACCAGAGGGCTTCAAAGTTCAGCAGCAATTTTCCAATTTTTCACAAAATTTTCAAACTCACTATTTTTCAGGGACCAGTTCAGGTTTGAAGTGGATTTGAAGGGTCTTCATGTTAGAAATACCCCACAAATGACCCCATTATAAAAACTGCACCCCCCAAAGTATTCAAAATGACATTCAGTCATCATTTTAACCCTTTAGGTGTTTGACAGGAATAGAAGCAAAGTGAAGGAGAAAATTCACAATCTTCATTTTTTTACACTCATGTTCTTGTAGACCCAATTTTAGAATTTTTACAAGGGTTAAAAGGAGAAAATGTATACTTATATTTGTAGCCTGATTTCTCTCGAGTAAGCACATACCTCATATGTCTATGTAAAGTGTTCGGCGGGCGCAGTAGAGGGCTCAGAAGCGAAGGAGCGACAAGGGGATTTTGGAGAGTACGTTTTTCTGAAATGGTTTTTGGGGGGCATGTTGCATTTAGGAAGCCCCTATGGTGCCAGAACAGCAAAAAACCCTCACATGGCATACCATTTTGGAAACTAGACCCCTTGAGGAACATAACAAGGAATAAAGTGAGCCTTAATACCCCACAGGTGTTTCACGACTTTTGCATATGTAAAAAAAAAATTAGTTTTTCACTAAAATGTGTGTTTCCCCCCAAATTTCACATTTTCCCAAGGGTTAATAGCAGGAAATACCCCCCAATATTTGTAACCCCTTCTCTTCTGAGTATGGAGGTACCCCATAAATTGACCTGAAGTGCACTATGGGCGAACTACAATGCTCAGAAGAGAAGGAGTCATATTTGGCTTTTTGAGAGCAAATTTTGCTCGGGGGGCATGTCACATTTAGGAAGCCCCTATGGTGCCAGAACAGCAAAAAAAAAAAACACATGGCATACCATTTTGGAAACTAGACCCCTTGAGGAATGTAATAAGGAATAAAGTGAGCCTTATACCCCACAGGTGTTTCACGACTTTTGCATTTGTAAAAAAAAAAAAAAATTCCACTAAAATGTGTGTTTCCCCCCTAATTTCACCTTTTTGCAAGGGTTAATAGCAGAAAATACCCGCCAAAATTTGTAACCCCATCTCTTCTGAGTATGGAGGTACCCCATAAATTGACCTGAAGTGTACTATGGGCGAACTACAATGCTCAGAAGAGAAGGAGTCATTTTTGGCTTTTTGAGAGCAAATTTTGCTCGGGGAGCATGTCGCATTTAGGAAGCCCCTATGGTGCCAGGACAGCAAAAAAAAAAACACATGGCATACCATTTTGGAAACTAGACCCCTTGAGGAACGTAACAAGGAATAAAGTGAGCCTTAATACCCCACAGGTGTTTCACGACTTTTGCATATGTAAAAAAAAAATTAGTTTTTCACTAAAATGTGTGTTTCCCCCCAAATTTCACATTTTCCCAAGGGTTAATAGCAGGAAATACCCCCCAATATTTGTAACCCCTTCTCTTCTGAGTTTGGAGGTACCCCATAAATTGACCTGAAGTGCACTATGGGCGAACTACAATGCTCAGAAGAGAAGGAGTCATATTTGGCTTTTTGAGAGCAAATTTTGCTCGGGGGGCATGTCACATTTAGGAAGCCCCTATGGTGCCAGAACAGCAAAAAAAAAAAACACATGGCATACCATTTTGGAAACTAGACCCCTTGAGGAATGTAATAAGGAATAAAGTGAGCCTTATACCCCACAGGTGTTTCACGACTTTTGCATATGTAAAAAAAAAAAAAAATTCCACTAAAATGTGTGTTTCCCCCCTAATTTCACCTTTTTGCAAGGGTTAATAGCAGAAAATACCCGCCAAAATTTGTAACCCCATCTCTTCTGAGTATGGAGGTACCCCATAAATTGACCTGAAGTGTACTATGGGCGAACTACAATGCTCAGAAGAGAAGGAGTCATTTTTGGCTTTTTGAGAGCAAATTTTGCTCGGGGAGCATGTCGCATTTAGGAAGCCCCTATGGTGCCAGGACAGCAAAAAAAAAAACCACATGGCATACCATTTTGGAAACTAGACCCCTTGAGGAACGTAACAAGGGGTACAGTGAGCATTTGCCCCCCACTGGTGTCTGACAGATCTTTGGAACAGTGGGCTGTACAAGTTTTCATTTTCACGGACCACTGTTCCAAAGATCCGTCAGACACCTGTGGGGGGTAAATTCTCACTGCACCCCTCATTACATTCCGTGAGGGGTGTCGTTTCCGAAATGGGGTCACATGTGGGGTTTTGTTTTTTTTGCGTTTGTCAAAACTGCTGTAACAATCAGCCACCCCTGTGCAAATCACCTCAAATGTACATGGTGCGCTCTCCCTTCTGGGCCTTGTTGTGCGCCCCCAGAGCCCTTTGCGCTCACATATGGGGTATCTCTGTAGTTGGGAGAAATTACGTTACAAATTTTGGGGGGCTTTTTTCCCTTTTACCTCTTGTGAAAATGTAAAGTATAGGGCAACATCAGCATGTTAGTGTAAAAAAAAAATTTTTACACTAACATTCTGGTGTAGACCCCAACATTTCCTTTTCATGAAGGGTTAAAGAAGAAAAAGCCCCCCAAACCTTGTAACACAATTTCTCCCGAGTACAGCGATACCCCATATGTGGCCCTAAACTGTTGCCCTGAAATACGACAGGGCTCCAAAGTGAGAGCGCCATGCCCATTTGAGGCCTTAATTAGGGACTTGCATAGGGGGGGGGCATAGGGGAATTCTACGCCAGTGATTCCCAAACAGGGTGCCTCCAGCTGTTGCAAAACTCCCAGCATGCCTGGACAGTCAACGGCTGTCTGGCAATACTGGGAGTTGTTGTTTTTCAACAGCTGGAGGCTCTGCTTTGGAAACAGTGGTGTACCGGACGTTCTTATTGGGGGAGGGGGGCTGTGTAGGGGTATGTGTATATGTAATGTTTTTAACTTTTTATTTTATTTTGTGTTAGTGTAGTGTAGTGTTTTTAGGGTACAGTCACATGGGCGGGGGATTACAGCGAGTTTCCCAGCGCAAAATTTGCTGCATCTCAAGATGCGAGAAACCCACTGTAAAAGCCTTGCCCATGTGAATGTGAATGTACCCTGTACATTCACGGGGGTGGCGGGGGGGGGGGGGGGGGGGTTTGGGGGTTGCACCAGCTGTTGCAAAACCACAACTCCCAGCATGCATGGTCTGTTAGTGCATGCTGGGAGTCATAGTTTTGCAACAGCTGGAGGCACACAGGTTAGGAAACGCTGAGTTAGAAACAGACAATGTTTCCCAACCAGTGTGTCTCCAGTTGTTGCAAAACTACAACTCCCAGCATGCCTAGACAGCTGAAGGGCATGCTGGGAGTTGTAGTTCGGCAACATCTGAAGGGCCAGATGTTGCTGAACTAAAACTCCCAGCATGCCTGGACAGTCAGTGCATACTGGGAGTTGTAGTTTTGCAACAGCTGGAAGAGCACAGATTGGAGACCATTATACAATGGTCTCCAAACTGGGGCCCTCCAGATGTTGCAAAACTACAACTCCCAGCATGCCCAGGCAGCCAAAGGCTGTCTAGGCATGCTGGGAGTTGTAGTTTTCAGACTCCTAGAAGCAGCAGTGAAGATCTTCACTGCTGCCTCTGAGGACTATATACTTACCTGCCGGTCCCGTCGCTGCTCCTCCACGTGGCCAGTCCTGCCGCTGCTCCTCGGTCCCGCCGCTGCTCCAGGTAAGTCCGCCGGTCCCCACGTGTTCCCCCCCCGTGTGCCGCAGGTCCCCGCGAGCCCCTGCAGCCTTCGTCCCCCGTCCTGCCCGACTTCCAGAGGCGGGCAGTGCGGGGGATCTGAACTTTCACCCCAGATCACTGTGATTGGTCCACAGGGACCAATCACAGTGATCGCTGACCAGGACCATCAATGGATGGTCCTGGGGGGTGAAGCAGAAGTTGTCCCCTGCTGGAAAAAGCGGGACTTCTGCCAGTTAACCCGTGCGATGCTTCGCATCGCCGGGTTAACTGAATGTCATTTATAAACGCCGGGATGCGCGAACGCACTGCACAACCCGGCGTTTATATATGACATTCTGCGGGAAGGGGTTAAGGCCAAAATGGGCTGTATTCTTGAGGGGTTAAACAGGGATTTAAGAAAAAAAAATTGGACTGATAACTTGCATATTCTTCTGGCAAAAGCAAATTTTATGTAGCAGGGATGTGAAATTTGTATCGCCCGACTCCTGGGACATGCATTTCCAGACACCAGGCAGGTGATTTCTTCAGGCATTTAGCCCTGCTTCGGGCAAGTAGCGCTAAATGCCGGAACACTTCACACATGTCGACACACTGCTACTGTACCTATATCTCCCTGCTGCAGCCTATAACAAGACTTCCTTGAGGGGCACGCGCGATTGGTGAAGTCATCACATCCACAGTGCGCATGTGATGACTTCTTCTTAGGTGGCATAATTGATTAAATAGGAGCCCTACCTGCCGGGGGTAATAACTATCTGGGGGCCTGTACACCTATTGGGAACCCCTACCTGATAATCAGGTAGGGCTCCCCAGTAGGTAGACAGGCACCCATATAGATTAGTGATGGGGATCATATCTATCATTGACCTCTATACCTACTGGGGAGCCCTACCTGATGGGGTCATATCTATATGGGGGCCTGTCTTCATATGGGGAGCTCTATCTAAAAGGGAGACATATATATCTGGGGCTGTGTATGCCTTCTGGGGGAGCCCACCCTTTCTACCAACTGGGGGACATATCTATATGGGACATTATTTACTTACTAGGGGAGCCCTACTTGCCTACCTATCTGATGAGGAGACGTACTGACCTGATAAAGGGACATATCTTCCTAAAGGGGACTACCTACTTAATGGGGTGACATACTGGTGTGCCTAAAGTTTAACCTCTTAAGGACCCAGCCATTTTACACCTTAGGACCCGGCCATTTTTTGAACATCTGTCCACTGTCACTTTAAACATTAATAACTCTGGAATGCTTTTAGTTATCAATCTGATTCTGAGATTGTTTTTTCGTGACATATTCTACTTTAACATAGTGGTAAAAAAAATTTGTAACTTGCATCCTTTCTTGGTGAAAAATTTGAAAATTTTATGAAAAATTTGAAAATTTTGCATTTTTCTAACTTTGAAGCTCTCTGTTTGTAAAAATATTTTAATTTTTTTTTCACATACACAATATGTCTACTTTATGTTTGCATCATAAAATTGACAAGTTTTTACTTTTGGAAGACACCAGAGGGCTTCAAAGTTCAGCAGCAATTTTCCAATTTTTCACAAAATTTCCAAACTCACTATTTTTCAGGGACCAGTTCAGGTTTGAAGTGGATTTGAAGGGTCTTCATCTTAGAAATACCCCACAAATGACCCCATTATAAAAACTGCACCCCCCAAAGTATACAAAATGATATTCGGTCAGCCTTTTAACCCTTTAGGTGTTTCACAGGAATAGCAGGAAAGTGAAGGAGAAAATTCACAATCTTCATTTTTTACACTCGCATGTTCTTGTAGACCCAATTTTTGAATTTTTACGAGGGGTAAAAGGAGAAAATGTATACTTATATTTGTAGCCCAATTTCTCTCGAGTAAGGACATACCTCATATGTCTATGTAAAGTGTTCAGTGGGCACAGTAGAGGGCTCAGAACCGAAGGAGTGACAAGGGGATTTTGGAGAGTACGTTTTTCTGAAATGTTTTTTGGGGGGCATGTTGCATTTTGGAAGCCCCTATGGTGCCAGAACAGCAAAAAAAAAAAAAAAAAACACATGCCATACCATTTTGGAAACAAGACCCCTTGAGGAACGTAACAAGGAATAAAGTGAGCCTTAATACCCCACATGTGTTTCACGACTTTTGCATATGTAAAAAAATAAAATAAAATTTCACTAAAATGTGTGATTCCCACCAAATTTCACATTTTTTGCAAGGGTTAATAGCAGAAAATACCCCCCAAAATTTGTAACCCCATCTCTTCTGAGTATGGAGGTACCCCATAAGTTGACCTGAAGTGCACTACGAGAGCACTACAATGCTCAGAAGAGAAGGAGTCATATTTGGCTTTTTGAGAGCAAATTTTGCTTGGGGGCATGTCCCATATAGGAAGCCCCTATGGTGCCAGGACAGCAAAAAATACCCACATGGCATATCATTTTGGAAACTAGACCCCTTGAGGAACGTAACAAGGAATAAAGTGAGCCTTAATACCCCACACGGGTTTCACGACTTTTGCATACGTTAAAAAAAAAAAAAAAAAAAAAAAAAAAATTTCATTAAAATGGGTGTTTCCCCCCAAATTTCACATTTTTGCAAGGGTTAATAGCAAAAAATACCCCCCAAAATTTGAAACCCCATCTCTTCTGAGTATGGAGGTACCCCATAAGTTGACCTGAAGTGCACTACGAGCGAACTACAATGCTTAGAAGAGAAGGAGTCATATTTGGCTTTTTGAGAGCAAATTTTGCTCGGGGGGCACTTCGCATTTAGGAAGCACATATGGTGCCAGGACAGCAAAATAACCCCCACATGGCATACCATTTTGGAAACTAGACCCCTTGAGGAAAGTAACAAGGGGTACAGTGAGCATTTACCCCCACTGGTGTCTGTCAGATCCTTGGAACAGTGGTCTGTACAACATTTTTAATTTGCACAGCCCACTGTTCCAAAGATCTGTCAGACACCAGTGGGGGGTAAATTCTCACTGGACCCCTCATTACATTCCGTGAGGGGTGTAGTTTCCGAAATGGGGTCACATGTGGGGTTTAGTTTTTTTTGCGTTTGTCAAAACCGCTGTAACAATCAGCCACCCCTGTGCAAATCACCTCAAATGTACATGGCGCACTCTCCCTTCTGGGCCTTGTTGTGCGCCCCCAGAGCACTTTGCGCCCACATATGGGGTATCTCCGTAGTCGGGAGAAATTGCATTACAAATTTTGGGGGCTTTTTTCCCTTTTACCTCTTTTCAAAATGAAAAGTATAGGGCAACACCAGCATGTTAGTGTAAAAAATTTATTTTTTTACACTAACATGCTGGTGAAGACCCCAACTTCACATTTTCATAAGGGGTGAAAGGAGAAAAAGCCCCCCAAAATTTGTTAGGCAATTTCTCCCGAGTACGGCGATACCCCATATGTGACCCTAAACTGTTGCCTTGAAATACAACAGGGCTCAAAAGTGAGAGCGCCATGTGCATTTGAGGCCTAAATTAGGGATTTACATAGGGGTGGACATAGGGGTATTCTACGCCAGTGATTCCCAAACAGGGTGCCTCCAGCTGTTGCAAAACTCCCAGCATGCTTGGACAGTCAACGGCTGTCCAGCAATACTGGGAGTTGTTGTTTTGCAACAGCTGGAGGCTCCATTTTGGAAACAGTGGCGTACCAGACGTTTTTCATTTTTATTGGGGAGGGGGGCTGTGTAGGGGTATGAGTATATGTAGTATTTTTTACTTTTTATTTTATTTTGTGTTAGTGTAGTGTAGTGTTTTTAGGGTACAGTCACATGGGCGGGGGGTTACAGCGAGTTTGAGCTGCCGCGCCAAATTTGCTGCATTGCAAACTTGCAGCCTGATACTCACTGTAAGCCCCTGCCCATGTGAAAGTACCCTGTACATTCACAGGGGGTGACCTCCAGCTGTTGCAAAACTACAACTCCCAGCATGCACAGTCTATCAGTGCATGCTGGTAATTATAGTTTTGCAACAGCTGGAGGAACACTGGTTGGGAAACACTGAGTTAGGAAACAGACAATGTTTCCCAACCAGAGTGCCACCAGTTGTTGCAAAACCACAACTCTCAGCATTCTCAAACATGCTGGGAGTAGTAGTTCGGCAACATCTTTAGAGCCAGATGTTGCCGAACTACAACTCCCAGCATGCTTGGAGTTGTAGTTTTGCAACATCTGGAGGACTACAGTTTGTAGACCACTAATACAGTGGTTCTCAATCTGTGCCCTTCCAGATGTTGCAAAACTACAACTCCCAGTATGCCCTTACTGTCCAGGCATGCTGGGAGTTGTAGTTCTGCAACATTTGAAGGGCCAGATGTTACAGAACTACAACTCCCAGCATGCCTGGACAGTAAGGGCATGCTGAGGAGGTGTAGTTTTGCAACATCTGGAAGGGCACAGTGGTCTCCAAACTGTGGACCTCCAGATGTTGCAAAACTGCAACTCCCAGCATGCCCAGACGCCAAGGGCTGTCTGGGCATGCTGGGAGTTGTAGTTTACAGGGTCCCAATACAGCAATGCATGTCGCTTTACGGCGACGTGCATTGCTGTAAAGGGCCCGACCGCGGCTGAAGATCTACTCACCTGTCGCCGCCGTCTTCATCGCAGGGATCCGGGTCTTCAGGGACGAGCTAAGTACCGGGGCCGGTCCCCAGCACTCCCCCGTCCCCCGCAACGTCCTCCGGTCTTCCTCTCGTCCTCTCCGGACTTTCAGGGGCTGGGCAGGACGGGAGGAAGTAACCCCCCCCTGCGATTGGTCGGTTAACTAACCGACAGATCGCAGGGTATAGGAGGAGGTGGCCGGTTTGCCACCTCGCTCCTATTCTTTAGCATGGTCCTGGCTGTCTTTGACAGCCGGGATCATGCGAAATTACTGGGCGGTAAATCCCGGACGATCAGCTGCGGCAGCGGGCGACGCAGCTCCCTGGATCCGACGGAAGCCGGTGAGTTACTTATCAACATCTGGAGGGCTACAGTCTGAGACCACTATAGTGGTCTCTAAACTGTAACCCTTCAGATGTTGCAAAACTACAACTCCCAGCATGCCCAGAGAGCTGTTTAGGCTTGCTGGGAGTTGCAGTTTTGCAACAGCAGGGGGCACACTGGTTGGAAAATACTGAGTTAGGTAACAGAACCTAACTGAAGGTTTTCCAACCAGTGTGCCTACAGCTGTTGCAAAAGTACAACTCCCAGCATGCACGGTATGTCAGTACATGCTGGGAGTTGTAGTTTTGAAACAGCTGGAGGTTTGCCCCCACCCCATGTGAACGTACAGGGTACATTCACACTGGCGGGTTTACAGTAAGTTTTCTGCTTCAAGTATGAGCTGCGGCAAATTTTTCACCGCAGCGCAAACTCCTAGCGGTAAATTCGCTATAAACCTCCACCAGAGTGAATGTACCCTGAAAACACTACACTACACTACACTACACTAACACATAATAAAGGGTAAAACACTACATATACACCCCTTTACACTGTCCCCCCAATAAAAATAAAAAAACGTATTGTACGGCAGTGTTTCCAAAACAGAGCCTTCAGCTGTTGCGAAACAACAATTCACAGCATTTCCGTACAGCCACTGACTGTCCAGGCATGCTGGGAGTTTAGCAACAGCTGGAGGCACCCTGTTTGGGAATCTCTGGCGTAGAATACCACTATGTCCACCCCTGTGCAATCCCTAATTTAGTCCTCAAATGCGCATGGCGCACTCTCACTTCAGAGCCCTGTCGTATTTCAAGGAAACAGTTTAGTGCCACATATGGGGTATCTCCGTACTCGGGAGAAATTGCACTAATTTTGGGGGCTTTATTTCCTTTTACCCCTTATGAAAAAGAAAAGTTGGGGTCTACACCAGCCTGTTAGTGTAAAAAAAATTTTTTTGTCAATTTCTCCTGAGTACGTAAATACCCCATATGTGGGCATAAAATGCCCTGCGGACGCACAACAAGGCTCAGGAGTGAGAGCGCACCATGTACATTTGAGGCCTAAATTGGTGATTTGCACAGGGGTGGCTGATTTTACAGCGGTTCTGACATAAACCCAAAAAAATAAATACCCACATGTGACCCCATTTTGGAAACAACACCCCTCACAGAATGTGACAAGGGGTATAGTGAGCCTGAACACCCCACAGGTGTTTGACAAATTTTCATTAAAGTTGGATGGGATAATGAAAAAAAACTTTTTTTTCACTAAAATGCTGGTGTCACCCAAAATTTGTCATTTTCACAAGGGAAAATAAAAAAAAGCCCCACAAAATTTGTAACCCAATTTCTTCTGAGTAAGAACATACCCCATATGTGGATGTAAAGTGCTCTATGGGTGCACTACAATGCTCAGAAGAGAAGGAGCGCCATTGGGATTTTGAAGAGAAAATTTGCCGGGAATTGAAGGCCACTTGTGTTTACAAAGCCCCCATGGTACCAGAACAATGGACCCAGCCCCATATGTGACCCCATTTTGGAAACTACACCCCTCATGTAATGTAATAAGGGGTGCAGTGAGCATTTACGCCCCACAGGTGTCTGACAGATTTTTGGAACAGTGATCCGTGAAAATGAAAAATTTAATTTTCCATTTGCACAGCCCACTGTTCTAAAGATCTGTCAAACGCCAGTGGGGTGTAAATGCTCACTGCACCACTTATTAAATTCTGTGAGGGGTGTAGTTTCCAAAATAGGGTCACATGTGGGGGGGGTCCACTGTTCTGGCACCACGGGGGGCTTTGTAAATGCACATGGCCCCTGACTACCATTCCAAACGAATTTGGGGTGTAAATGCTCACTGCACCACTTATTAAATTCTGTGAGGGGTGTAGTTTCCAAAATAGGGTCACATGTGGGGGGGTCCACTGTTCTGGCACCACGGGGGGCTTTGTAAATGCATGGCCCCTGACTACCATTCCAAACGAATTATCTTTCCAAAAGCTCAATGGTGCTCCTCCTCTTCTGAGCATTGTAGCTCGCCCGTAGTGCACTTCAGGTCAACTTATGGGGTACCTCCATACTCAGAAGAGATGGGGTTACAAATTTTGGGTGGTATTTTTCTGCTATTAACCCTTGCAAAAATGTGAAATTTGGGGGGAAACATTTTATTGAGAAAAAAAAATTTTTTTTTTACATATGCAAAAGTCGTCAAACACCTGTGGGGTATTAAGGCTCACTTTATTCCTTGTTACGTTCCCCAAGGGGTCTAGTTTCCAAAATGGTATGCCATGTGTTTTTTTTTTTTTTTTTTGCTGTTCTGGCACCATAGGGGCATCCTAAATGCAACATGCCCCCAAAAAACCATTTCTGAAAAACGTACTCTCCAAAATCCCCTTGTCGCTCCTTCGCTTCTGAGCCCTCTACTGTGCCCGCCGAACAATTTACATAGACATATGAGGTATGTCCTTAATGGAGAGAAATTGGGCTACAAATATAAGTATACATTTTCTCCTTTTACCCCTTATAAAAATTCAAAAATTTGGTTTACAAGAACATGCGAGTGTAAAAAATGAAGATTGTGAATTTTCTTCTTCACTTTTCTGCTATTCCTGTGAAACACCTAAAGGGTTAAAACACTTACTGATTGTCATTTTGAATACTTTGGGGGGTGTAGTTTTTATAATGGGGTCATTTGTGGGGTATTTCTAATATGAAGACCCTTCAAATCCACTTCAAACCTGAACTGGTCCCTGAAAAAAAGCGAGTTTCAAAATTTTGTGAAAATTGCTGCTGAACTTTGAAGCCCTCTGGTGTCTTCCAAAAGTAAAAACACATCAATTTTATGATGCAAACATAAAGTAGACATATTGGAAATTATTTTGAATATCCATTTTCCTTACAAGCAGAAAGCTTCAAAGTTAGAAAAATGCAACATTTTCTAATTTTTCATCAAATTTTGGGATTTTTCACCAAGAAAGGATGCAAGTTACCACAAACTTTTACCACTATGTTAAAGTAGAATATGTCACAAAACAACAATCTCGGAATCAGAATCATAACTAAAAGCATTCCAGAGTTATTAATGTTTAAAGTGACAGTGGTCAGATGTGCAAAAAACACTCTGGTCCTAAGGTGTAAAATGGCCTGGTCCTTAAGGGGTTAAAGCATGGATCCATCCAGGCTGCTGGTGGTATTGTTGCAATTTAGTATAAATTGAGCATTGTTTAAACGCGACAGCCTACCAGATTATTGTTAATGACCACGGTGTACCCATCTTCTGATTGCTACTTCCAAGCAGAATAATGCACCAAGTCACAAAGCTTACACATCATCTCAAACTTGTTTCTTAAAGGAGTACAGCAGCCTTAAAGGGGTACTCTGGCACTGAACATCTTATCCCCTGTCAAATGGATAGGAGATAAGATGTTAGATCGCAGGCATCCGGCCTTCACGCCCCCCTCCCATAGACTTGCATTGAGGGGGCGGGGTGTGATGTTACGAGGGGGCGGAGTCATGACATCACGATACTCAGTTCCCTGCCCTGCCCGAGCGATCCCCGCTATGTGCAGCTGAAAAATGGGGGTGCTGCAGGAGAGACTGCGGGGGTCCCATCAGCGGAATCCCCATGATCTAACATCTTATCCACTATCCTTTTGATAGGGGATAAGATGTTCAGCGCCGGAGTACCCCTTTAAACAACTCATCCTGCAGATAGGGGTTTAAGTGTCTGATCGCGGGGATCCGAACGCAGGGACCCCTTCCCCGACGACACTCCCCCTCCATGTATCTGTATGGTAGAGGCGGAGATGCAGAGAGATCCCCCGCCTCTCCCATAGAGCTGAATGGAGGGAGAGTGTTTGTCAACCTCTTAGTGATGTCGATAACACAAGCATTAGCCACGCAGAGCCGCGGCAGTTCGGGGGGCCCCGTACAGGAGATCACAGGGGCTCTGAGCGGTCTGACCACCAGCGATCAGACACTTATCCCCTATAGGATAGGGGATAAGTTCTCTAATGCTGCAATGCTCCTTTAACCATGACCATGAGTTGACTGTGGTCCAATGGCTCCAAAGTCACTTGATCCCAATTCAATAGAGCACCTTTGAGATGTGGTGGAGCCAACAAATCTGCATCAACTGCGTAGAGCCATCGGGGGAGATTTATCAAAACCTGTCCAGAGGAAAAATTGCCCACAGCAACCAATCAGATTGCCTCTTTAATTTTTAATAAGGCCTCTGAAAATTGAAAGAAGTGATCTGATTGTCTATAAAGACCAAAGTTACTGCAGAATGTTTTCAGAACTTTGTAGAAGGCATGTCACAAAGATTGAAGGCAGTTCTGAAGGCAACAGGAGGTCCAGCTCAGTACCAGCAAAGTGTACCTTAAAAAGTATGTAATGTATATATCTTCTTGTGAAATATTTGAGTGTGTATAAATGTAATGTAGTATAATGTCTAATTAGATAAATTTTAGTGTTTCAAATGATTTAGCTTTAGTTTAAAACCGATATAGACGAGGATATAAAAATGAAAAAGGGCAAATCACATGTCTGTCTGATACAATACAACACATGGTGATGAATCATTTCGAGACATCATCTTGTCAAGTACAGCATGCCAGAACAAGACTAAGTAACTCAGGAAAGGAATCTCCAACAAGTCATGGCAAAAGTTAGGGAATGTCATCATCTTACAAAAAGAAAAAAAAACTTGACATTAAAAAGGCTGCAATAGTCTGCAATTGCCTGGATTACTAGAACATTCTAAAAATTTACATAATGATTTGCTACAATATTAATAAAACAATCTACTAAAAAAGAGGTACAAGCTTCAAAATAGTTGGAATAAAAGTTCTTGTTAACGGGACCCTTAAGAGGCACTCTATGGGTGTTGGATGCTTACCTCAGCAACCCAACTGCCCACCATGCACTTGCATATCTCCACGCCCAAAGTCAGGTAGGTAAGAATGCCTGGACAACCCTTCCAAGGATAGGGTATAAGATTTCTGATCGCAGGGGTCCCGCTGCTGGGGACCCCCGCGATCTCTCCTGCAGCCCTCTGAGTCATCAGCTCTCCGGAGCTAGGTTTGTTCCGTGGCTGATGACACACGATTCAGGGATCGGCGGTGTAACGTCATGATGGGGTGGAGTCATGAAGTCACGAACAGCTGGCCCCGGTCATCAGCCACGGAGCAAACTTAGCTCCGAAGAGCTGATGACTCGGAGGGCTGCAGGAGAGATTGCGGGGGTCCCCACCCAGCAGGACCCCTGCGATCAGACATCTAATCCCCTATCCTTGGATAGGGGGATAAGATGTCTAGGGGCAGTGTACTCCTTTAAGGCTCCTTTCACACTATATGTTGTTCCGTTTTAAAAACCTGTTATAATGTCCATTAAGAAAACCCTTAAAACAGCCGTTAAATGGCAGTTACAAATTCCTGTTCAAGTCTATGGGATTTTTTGATAATCTGTTATCACCTGTTCTGAATAACGGACGTTATTTGTGATGGGAGAAAAATTAGTGCATGTAACATTAGTGCATTTTCTTCTCCCGTCACAAATAACGTCCGTTATTCATAACGGCTATAACGGGTGACAACAGATAATAAAAAAGTCCCATAGACTTTAATAGGATTTAGTAACGGCCATTTAATGGCAGTTTTAAGGGTTTTCTTAATGGGACATTATAACAGGTCTTTAAAATGGAGCAACATATAGTGTGAAAGGAACCTGAAAGAACAAGAGTGAGTAACATACAGTGTGCCAACCATTGGAGCTTATAGCACTTTAACATTGCAAAAACTCTCTATGGGCAATTTTTATCACCGACCAATGTAACATTCTTGAGCAAATTGTGTCAAGCAGGCAATAATAAGCTATCTAACCTTAAGGCTAGGTTCAAATCAGTGTCAGAGGCTCAGTTACAGATTCAGATCAGCAGGGGCAAACTAGTTTGACTTAAACGTAGATGCTCACCTGAAAAGCAATTTTACAGGGTAATCATTTACTAGATTGTTCTGCAGAACCCAAGTGATTCATGTCATTTAGGGTTCATCAGTCTTCACAAATTAAAAATGTAATACAGAAAAATAGTTCTATATATCTTCTGCAGCAAAGCTCTGTGTTGCTACAGCAACCAGTTCCACAGCTCACATGGCTATGGATTTATCATCAGAAGAAAAAGTATGAAAATTACATTTAATACTAACAATCAACAAATATTTTATATAAAAAAAAATTAAAAAAAAGAAACGATTAATCAGCAGTATTGTAAAATAATGCCACATTTCACAAGTGAAATGACCTACAAGTAGAATGCTTTGACTACAAAGGCAGTTCAATGCATATCTGTATACCTGCAGTTGTCTAATTTTTGATCATTTACACTAAAACTAAAAAAGGTGTGCCGCACAAAAGTCTGCACTGCTAAACTGCTTAATAAAGGTTATTTTAATGTTAACCCCACACATTTCAACCAAGATTATATTTTGTGATGTGTAAGTGAAGGTATTGTACATGTTATATTTAATTAAGAAAGTAACAAGCCCTTTTCTCTGTATGTTACTGGAGCAGTGGTATCTGGATGTAAAACAACAACAGGTTTTCAAAACTAAAGTTCAACAATACAACTTATCTACCACATCACTGAATCTGACAATGTACATCACACAAAAGTGAAAACTTTTAACAATGTATGTAATATGTGTATTTCAATGCATTATTGTTGGCACTCATCTGGGTATATCTAAGGCCCCTTTCACACTACTGTTATCCTCCTGTAAAAACCATCATGAACTCCCAGCAACCACGAGCTATAATAATTGTTATAGAAATATATAACAAGTAGAATTTTGGGAGCTGCATTTCAGGTGAGCATCTACGTTTAACCCCTTAAAGGGGTACTCCGCCCCTGGCATCCTATCCCCTATCCAAAGGATAGGGGATAAGATGTCAGATCGCCGGGGTCCCGCTGCTGGGGACCCCGTGGAGTGTCGCTGCGGCACCCTGCCATCATTACTGCATAGAGCGAGCTCGTTCTGTGCGTAATGACGGGCGATACAGGGGCCGAAGCAGCGTGACATCATGGCTCCGCCCCTCATGACATCACGCCCCGTCCCCTTAATGCAAGTCTATGGCAGGGGGCGTGACGACCGCCACGCCCCCTCCCATAGACTTGTATTGACGGGGGCGGGCCGTGGCGTCACGAAGGGCGGAGCCGTGATGTAACGATGCTCCGGCCCCTGTATTGCCCGTCATTACGTGCAGAGCGATCTCGCTCTGCGCAGTAATGATAGCGGGGGTGCTGCAGCAGCGATCCCCGGGGTCCCCAGCAGCGGGACCCCGGCGATCTGACATCTTACCCCCTATCCGTTGGATAGGGGATAAGGTGTCTAGGGGCGGAGTACCCCTTTAACCCCTTAAGGACTCAGCCCATTTTGGCCTTAAGGACTCAGACAATTTAATTTTTACGTTTTCATTTTTTCCTCCTCGCCTTCTAAAAATCATAACTCTTTTATATTTTCATCCACAGACTAGTATGAGGGCTTGTTTTTTGCGCGACCAGTTGTCCTTTGTAATGACATCACTCATTATATCATAAAATGTATGGCGCAACCAAAAAACCCTATTTTTGTGGGGAAATTAAAACGAAAAACGCAATTTTGCTAATTTTGGAAGGTTTTGTTTTCACGCCGTACAATTTATGGTAAAAATGACATGTGTTCTTTATTCTGAGGGTCAATACGATTAAAATGATACCCATTATTATATACTTTTATATTATTGTTGCGCTTAAAAAAAATCAAACTTTTTAACCAAATTAGTACGTTTATAATCCCTTTATTTTGATGACCTCTAACTTTTTTATTTTTCCGTATAAGTGGCGGTATGGGGGCTCATTTTTTGCGCCATGATCTGTACTTTTTTTTTTATACCACATTTGCATATAAAAAACTTAATAAATTTTTTATTATTTTTTTTTTAATAAAATGTATTAAAAAAGTAGGAATTTTGGACATTTTTTAATTTTTTTTCGTTCACGCCGTTCACCGTACGGGATCATTAATATTTTATTTTAATAGTTCGGACATTTACGCACGCGGCGATACCAAATATGTCTATAAAAAATGTTTTTTACGCTTTTTGGGGGTAAAATAGGAAAAAACGGACGTTTTACTTTTTTATTGGGGGAGGGGATTTTTCACTTTTTTTTTACTTTTACTTTTACATTTTTTAACATTTTTTTTTTACACTTGAATAGTCCCCATAGGGGACTATTCATAGCAATACCATGATTGCTAATACTGATCTGTTCTATGTATAGGACATAGAACAGATCAGTATTATCGGTCATCTCCTGCTCTGGTCTGCTCGATCACAGACCAGAGCAGGAGACGCCGGGAGCCGCACGGAGGAAGGTGAGGGGACCTCCGTGCGGCGTTATGAATGATCGGATCCCCGCAGCAGCGCTGCGGGCGATCCGATTGTTCATTTAAATGGCGAACTGCCGCAGATGCCGGGATCTGTATTGATCCCGGCACCTAAAGGGGTTAATGGTGGACGCCCGCGAGATCGCGGGCGTCGGCCATTGCCGGCGGGTCCCTGGCTGCGATCAGCAGCCGGGATCAGCCACGCATGACACGGGCATCGCTCCAATGCCCGCGGTTATGCACAGGACGTAAATGTACGTCCTGGTGCGTTAAGTACCACCTCACCAGGACGTACATTTACGTCCTGCGTCCTTAAGGGGTTAAGGACCAGGGGTTTTTCCGTTTTTTGCATTTTAGTTTTTTGCTCCTTGCCTTTAAAAAATCATAACTCTTTCAATTTTGCACCTAAAAATCCATATGATGGCTTATTTTTTTGCGCCAACAATTCTACTTTGTAAAGATGTCAGTCATTTTGCCCAAAAATCTACGGTGAAACAGAAAAAAAAAAAATCGTGAGACAAAAATAAAAAAAACAAAAAAAAAACGCAGTTTTGTAAATTTTGGGGGCTTCCGTTTCTACGTAGTAAATTTTTCGGTAAAAATGACACCTGATATTTATTCTGTAGGTCCATACGGTTAAAATGATACCCTACTTATATAGGTTTGATTTTGTCGTACTTCTGGAAAAAATCATAACTTCATGCAGGAAAATTAATACATTTAAAATTGTAATTTCTGACCACTATAACTTATTTATTTTTCCGTGTATGGGGCGGTATGAGGGCTCATTTTTTGCACCATGATCTGAAGTTTTTAACGGTACCATTTTTGCATTGATGGGGCTTGTGCACTATTTTGGACTTTGGAATTTTTTTGCGTGCACGCCATTGACCGTGCGGTTTAATTAACGATATATTTTTATAATTTTTATAATTTCCACACGCGGCGATACCATATATGTTTATTTTAATTTTATTTACACTATTTTTTATGGGAAAAGGGGGGTGATTCAAACTTTTAATAGGGAAGGGGTTAAATGTTATTTATTCACTTTTTTTTTGCAGCGTTATAGGTCCCATAGTCCCATAGACCTATAACACTGCACACACTGATCTTTCACATTGATCACTGGTTTCTCATAAGAAACCAATGAACGATGATTCTGCCACTTGACTGCTCATGCCTGGATCTCAGGCACTGAGCAGTCATTCTGCGATCGGACAGCGAGGAGGCAAGTAGGGACCCTCCTGCTGTCCTGTGAGCTGTTCGGGATGCCGTTATTTCACTGCAGCTATCCCGAACAGCCCACTGAGCTGTTTCAATTTCACTTTAGATGCGACGTTCAACTTTGAACGCCGCGTCTAAAGGGTTAACAGCCGCTGTTAGAGGCCAGGCCCGACCCGCTGTGGCCCCGCGTTATAGATCGGGAGCAGACACATGACGTTCCAGTACGTCATGTGTCCTTAAGGGGTTAAGTAAAACTTGTTTGCCCCTGCTGATCTGAATCTGTAACTGAGCCTCTGACACTAATGTGAACCTACCCTTAAATGGGCACTGTCAGATACAAAAACATTTGATAGGTTTTGCAATTGCTTTCATTAGAAATTGTTCAGTATTTCATACTTAAAAAGCCAGTCAAACAACTGCCTCCTGCCTGCTTGGACACATACTAGTCCTGCTGTGTCCATGCATCATCGCCTATGTCATGGACACACCTCTTTGATTGACAGCTATGAGCGCAGGACTCACAGCTGGAGGAAAAATCCTCCCACTGTCAGCTTGTGTCCCACTACTGTCAATGAGGACAAGCTGGGAGTTGTAGTTTTGCTAATGCTAGGGGAGATGTGAGCAGACAGCATACTGAGGGAGGGGGCGGAGACCTGCACAGTGAGGCCACGCCCCCTCCCTTTGAGAGGAATTCAGACTAGTGAGCTAAATTAAAAGTGTAATAAAAAAATAAATAAAGGTGTTAGACACATAAAAATATGATGTACACGGTCAGGATTAGGTACTGAGCGATATCTAAAAAAAAATAAAAATTGGGGTTGGATCTGACAGGGAAACTTTAAGGTTAGCTCATTATTGCCTGCCTGACAGAATTTGCTCAAGAATGTTACATTAAAAAAATGGACAATAACTGATGTCATTTGCAAACATCCGTCACCCATAGACTTCAATGTAAAATTTTAACGGCAGTTATTTCACCATTATTTTTGGCGAAAAAATATTAGTGCTGAAAACGTCTGTCAAAAAAAAACATTCATATCAATGGGATTTTTTGACCATCCTTTAGCATTTATGTCCCGTTATGACTAATGTCCGTTATTTTTGACGGCACAAAAGACGGTGCATGCACTAATTTTTGTTTCGCCAAACGGCCATTAAAATTTAACACTGAAGTCTATGGGTGACGAATGTTTACAAATGACATCTGTTATTGTCCGTATTTTTATGTTCCATTATGATCAGTATGTATGCTCAGTATAGCATCACAACCAGGAAGTCACCTGGAAATAAAATAATGGACATAAAATAATGGACTATAACAGGTGATAACGGATGGCACATGTCCATTATTTTGACAGAATGTCTGTCAAAATTGGTCATCAGTTATCATCAGTTGTATTCAGTTATTTCATCCATTGTTTCATGCCCCGTTATTGCTGAATAACGGACGTCAAAATGCAGGAACATAACGGTAGTGTGAAAGGGGCCTAACAGGTATACACAAGACAGCCTCAGTAAGGCCTTGGCTGCCATACTTATCTGTAAGCCTGCATGACTGCATTACAGGGGTTTGGCATTTAACAAAGTGAGTTCATTTTAAAGTAGACTTTTTGCACATCGAAAGTTAAAAATAAATGAATAAAATGAAAAAATTGAACACCCCCCCCCCCCCCCCCCCCCCAAAAAAAAAAAAATTAATAAAATAAGCGCTTAGAAAATTTGAGAATGTTCCCTGGATTACTAGCCTGAATTCAGGAGGTTACTTTCCGCCTCTATTTAGTCAGTGTAAACATGTCTTTAGAGGACATGGTTGCTTGTGACTGTTGATTATTAAGAGGCTAAGCAACTGAAATTGGAACATACAGCAAGAAACAGATAGTTGTCAATCACTTAGGAGTCAGTAGGCAGTTCTATTAATCCCCGAATGAATGAACTACTTAGTCTGCTGAATCAGAACACACAAAATGGATCTGCTCAGCGTATTTTGAACATAGTGCTTGCAGATTAGACTGTGATTATAATATGTTGGTCTCCCTTTAAGTCCAACTATCTGTGACAGTCTTGGTGTGTGTCATAATGCATGCCATAACAGACAAAGTACTGGAGGGTTTAGTTCAGGAAAGACAGCATTATAAATGTTTCCTAGGTAACAAGCTTCAAGGCAGTTTGAAACAGTTTGTCCTTCACTTCCAGATTTCTACTACTTACTAAAGCAGGGGGTGGAAACAATTCATCGGTGAGAAGGTAAAGCAGGAATCATTATGGTTTAAGAGGGATACTTAAATAACATGGTTACACTTTAATTCCCAAAAATTGGAACATAACTTGACATTCATGAAGGAGAACAAAAACACTGCAGGATGACATGTCAACCATCATACTGCACAGTAGACAATTTCACAATTTACAGAGGTGGGGCAGAAATAAGTTAAAGGGGTTATCAGCCATAAGGGGATTTATCCTCCTTGCGCGCGGTCCCGGAGTTTAAAACGGGGTCGCGCCATGAGACCCCACATCACACCGGGTCGGTCCCAGCTGCTAATCATAGCCGGGACCTGGGCTAATAGCGCGCGGCAAAGATAGTTGTGCCGCGCGCTATTAACCCTTCAAAAGCGGCGATCAAAGTTGATAGCCGCGTCAAAAACGAAAGTAAATGCTTCCCGGCAGCTCAGTTGGGCTGATCGGGATTATCGCAATAAAAACGTGATGTCCCAATCAGCTAGGACGCGAGCAGAGGCCCCGTTACCTTGCTCCGTCACGTTCGATCGGGCTACAGGCTTGAGCAATAAACCCCGTATTATGCTGATCCATGCAAAGCTATGGCTTTGCAGGGATCAGTGTAAAAGATCATTGTGTGCAGTGCTATAGCCCCCTATGGGAACTATAACACTTCAAAAAAAAAAATAATAATAAGTTAAGGTCATTTAACCCCTTCCCTAATAAAAGTTTGAATCACCCGCCTTTTCCCATAAAAAAAACAAACTGTGTAAATAAAAACAAACATATGTGGTATCGCCGTGTGCGTAAATGTCCATACTATAAAAAATATATTGTTAATTAAACCGCACGGTCAATGGCGTACACGCAAAAAAAATTCCAAAGTCCAAAATAGCGTATTTTTGGTCACTTTTTATAATCCTAAAAAAAATTAATAAAAAGCAATCAAAAAGTCTGATCAATGCAAAAATCGGACAGATAAAAAATGAACCCTCATACCAACCCGTACGCGGAAAAATGAAAAAATTACAGGGGTCAGAAGATGACAATTTTAAAACATATAAATTTTCCTGCATGTAGTTATGATTTTTTTTCAGAAGTACGACAAAATCAAACCTATATAAGTAGGGTATCATTTTAACCGTATGGACCTACAGAATAAAGAGAAGGTGTCATTTTTACCGGAAAATGCACTGCATAGAAACGGAATGCCTCCAGCTTTCTGACCAGGGTGCCTCCAGCTTTTGCAAAAACAGAATGATCTTCCCCCCCACTGAAGCAAAGACAGGTTCCCTCTTATCACATGTCGAGTGATGTAATATCTCTAGCTGCACTGCAATCTGGGAAAACCAAAGATGACAGTCTTTGTATGCTGTTAAAAATAAACTTTGGGGCAAAAATCACAGAAGAACTGTGAGACCACCATGAAGCATAACAAGGAGACAGGTAGATAAGCATAAGCTCACCGGATAGGCGTCCTTTCCACAGCGCGGCAGGTGTATAGCTACACCAAACAGAGAAGAGAACAGATTACCAGCGTGGAATATGCAGATGATCCTTTATTGAATACAATCAGAAACACAGGAACGGGAAAACATAACGCGTTTCAGGCGTGTACCGCCCTTAGTCTTAGACTAAGGGCCGTGCACGTCTGAAACGAGTTATGTTTTCCTGTGTTTCTGATTTTATTCAATTAAAGGATCATCTTCATATTCCACGCTGGCAATCTGTTCTCATCACCATGAAGCATAGGTACAGACACTATATTATGAACTACGCTAACTTTACAGCCCCATGTAGCATAGTCAAATAAAAAAAAAATCCTGGAAAGTGCAAAGATTGCTACTTTACTATACAATCCCTCGACAAGGTCATTAATAAATATATTAAATAGAATAGGACCCAAAACTGACCCCTGTGATACCCCACTAGTAACAGTCACCCAATCAGAATTAACCCCTTCCCACTATTGGACGTATGCATACGTCCAGGCGAATTACACGTTCGCGCAAATGGACGTATGCATACGTCCAAGCGATCTCCTGCTCTGCCGCGGGCAGCGCAGGAGATCGCGGGTGGGACTCAGCTGTCAATCACAGCCGGAGTCCCACCGTAGCTGCCGGGGCCGCGATCGCGCCAGTCCCGGCAGCATTAACCCCATAGATGCCGTGATCAGTTCTGATCACGGCATCTATGGTGTTTGCAGGGGGAGCGCTCTCCCCCTGCCCATCAACGGTGGCTCCGCGATAAAGTAAGGGGGATCGAGGGTGTCCAAGACACCCTCGATCCCCCTTGAAGAGATAGGAGTGAGGTGGCAGGGTTGCCACCCCTCCTATCCCTGCTATTGATCGGCCGAGCGACCGACCAATAGCAGACTGGGGGCGGGGGGGGGTTAAAGTTCGGTTCCCCCCCGCTATGCCCACCCATCGGTGTCCGGGCACAGCGGGGGGAACCGTGTAGTAGCGGCGGTCACTTACCCGGCGGCGGCTGTGATCACGGCGGCGGTGGAGGCGAGTATGACGCCGCGTGTCCGGGAGTCTGTTGCCTAGCAACATCTGCAGGGCGACAGTTTAGAGAGTGGTCTCTAAACTGTCGCCCTCCAGATGTTGCAAAACTACAACTCCCACCATGCCTTGACAGCTGTTTGCTGTGTTGGCATGCTGGGAGTTGTAGTTTTGCAAGATTTAGAGGGGTTCAGGCTAGAGATCACTGACAGTGGTCTCTAAATTGTAGCCCTCCAGATGTTACAAAACTACAACTCCCAGCATGCCCAGACAGCAGTTTGCTGTCTTAGCATGCTGAGATTTGTAGTTTTGCAACATCTGGAGGGCCACAGTTTAGAGACCACTGTCAGTGATCTCCTGCCTGAACCCCTCTAAATCTTGCAAAACTACAACTCCTAGCATTCAGGAACAGCAAATGGCTGTCTCGGCATGCTGGGAGTTGTACTTGCGTGCCTCCAGCTGTTGCATAACTACATCTCCCAGCATTCCCTTTGGCAATCAGTACATGCTGAGAGTTGTAGTTCTGCAACAGCTGGAGGCACACTGGTTGGGAAATACCGAGTTAGGTAATAGGTTCTATTACCTAACTCAGTATTTTCCAACCAGTGTGCCTCCAGCTGTTGCAAAATTACAACTCCCAGCATGCACGTTCTGTCAGTGCATGCTGGGAGTTGTAGTTTTGCCCCCCCCCCCCCTCCCATGTGAATGTACAGGTTACATTCACACTGGCGGCGGATTACAGTGAGTTCCCTGCTTCAAGTTTGAGCTGCAGCAGCCGCAGCTCAAACTCCTAGCGGGAGACTCAGTGTAATCCGCCGTCAGTGTGAATGTAACCTAAAAACACTACACTAACATAAAATAAAGAGTAAAACACTATATATACACACACGTACACTGCCCCCCCCACCACCCCTTCCCCCCCAATAAAAATGAAAAACGTATCCTACAGCAGTGTTTCCAAAACGGAGCCTCCAGCTGTTGCAAAACAAAAACTCCCAGCATTTCCGGACAGCCATTGACTGTCCAAGCATGCTGGGAGTTTAGCAACAGCTGGAGGCACCCTGTTTGAGAATCACTGGCGTAGAATACCCCTATGTCCACCCCTATGCAAATCCCTAATTTGGGCCTCAAATGCGCATGGCGCTCTCACTTTGGAGCCCTGTCGTATTTCAAGGCAACAGTTTAGGGCCACATATGGGGTATCGCCGTACTCGGGGGGGGCTTTTTCTCCTTTTACCCCTTATGAAAAGGTAAAGTTGGGGTCTACACCAGCATGTTAGTGTAAAAAAAAAACATTTTTGTACACTAACATACTGGTGTTGCCCCATACTTTAAAATTTCACAAGCGGTAAAAGAAAAAAAGCCTCCAAAATTTGTAACACAATTTTTCCTGAGGACGGAGATACCCCATATGTGGGCGCAAAATGTTCTGGGGACGCACAACAAGGCTCAGAAGGGAGAGTGCACCATGTAAATTTGAGGTCTAAATTGGTGATTTGCACAGGGGTGGCTGATTTTACAGCAGTTCTGACATAAGTGCAAAACAATAAATACCCATGTGACCCCATTTTGGAAAATACACCCCTCACGGAATGTAACAAGGGGTACAGTGAGCATTTAAACCCCACAGGTGTTTGACAGATCTTTGAAACAGGGGTCTGTGAAAATGAAAAATAAAATTTTTAATTTGCACAGCCCACTGTGGGGCTGTAGGGTGTAAATTCTCCCTGCACCCCTTATTACCTTACGTGAGGGGTGTAGTTTTAAAAATGGGGTCACATGTGGGGGGGTCCACTGTTCTGGCACCACGGGGGGGGCTTTGGTAATGCACATGGCCATATTCTCTCTCCAAAAGCTCAATGATGCTCCTTCTCTTCTGAGCATTGTAGTTCGCCCCCAGTGCACTTCACGTCCACTTATTGGGTATTTCCATACTCAGAAGAGATGGGGTTACAAATTTTGGGGGGTATTTTCTGCTATTATCCCTTGTAAAAATGTTAATTTGGGGGAAAACAAGCATTTTAGTGTAAAAAAAATATTTTTTTTTTTACATATGCAAAAGTCGTGAAACACCTGTGGGGTATTAAGGTTCACTTAACCCCTTGTTACGTTCCCCGAGGGGTCTAGTTTCCAAAATGGTATGCCATGTCGTTTTTTTTTTTTGCTGTCCTGGCACCATAGGGGCTTTCTAAATGCGACATGCCCCCGAGCAAAATTTGCTCTCAAAAAGCCAAATATGACTCCTTCTCTTCTGAGCATTGTAGTTCGCCCGTAATGCACTTCAGGTCAACTTATGGGGTACCTCCATACTCAAAAGAGATGGGGTTACAAATTTTGGGGGGTATTTTCTGCTATTAACCTTAGCAAAAATGTGAAATTTGGGGGGAAACACACATTTTAGTGAAAAATTATAATTTTTTTTTTACATATGCAAAAGTCATGAAACACCTGTGGGGTATTAAGGCTCACTTAATTCCTTGTTACGTTCCTCAAGGGGTCTAGTTTCCAAAATGGTATGCCATGTTTTTTTTTTTTTTTTTTGCTGTTTTGGCACCATAGGGGCTTCCTAAATGCAACATGCCCCCAAAAAACCATTTCAGAAAAACGTACTCTCCAGAATCCCCTTGTCGCTCCTTCGCTTCTGAGCCCTCTACTGCGCCCGCCGAACAATTTACATAGACATATGAGGTATGTGCTTACTCGAGAGAAATTGGGCTACAAATTCAAGTATAAATTTTATCCTTTTACCCCTTGTAAAAATTCAAAAATTGGGTCTACAAGAACATGCAAGTGTAAAAAATGAAGATTTTGAATTTTCTCCTTCACTTTGCTGCTTTTCCTGTGAAACACCTAAAGGGTTAAAACACTTACTGAATGTCATTTTGAATACTTTGGGGGGTGCAGTTTTTGTAATGGGGTCATTTATGGGGTATTTCTAATATGAAGACCCTTCAAATCCACTTCAAACCTGAACTGGTCCATGAAAAATAGCGAGTTTGAAAATTTTGTGAAAAATTGTAAAATTGCTGCTGAACTTTGAAGCCCTCTGGTGTCTTCCAAAAGTAAACACTTGTCAATTTTATGATGAAAATATAAAGTAGACATATTGTATATGTGAATCCAAAAAAAAAATATTTGGAATATCCATTTTCCTTACAAGCAGAGAGCTTCAAAGTTAGAAAAATGCAAAATTTTAAATTTTTTCATCAAATTTTGGGATTTTTCACCAAGAAAGGATGCAAGATACCACAAAAATTTACCACTATGTTAAAGTAGAATATGTCACGAAAAAACAATCTCGGAATCAGATTGATAAGTAAAAGCATTCCAGAGTTATTAATGTTTAAAGTGACAGTGGTCAGATGTGCAAAAAAGGGTTGCGTCCTAGAGGTGAAAATGGGCTGTGTCCTTAATAACCACCCTGTTTCCTATCACTTAGCCAGTTACTTACCCACTTACACACATTCTCCCCCCAGTCCAATCCTTCGAAAAATAAAGATATACAACAACCAGAGATTCCCCCTAGTTCAGTCTGGAGCTCAACTCCTCATAAAAGCTGATCAGGTTAGTTTAACAGGACAGATCCTTCATAAACCCATGCTGATATGGGGTCATGCTATTATGGAGTCTCTTGATAAAAATAAATGTATCTCAGAAAACCATCAAACAATTTACATACAACTGAGGTTAAACTAACAGGCCTGTAATTCCCCTTTTTTTAAATATTAGCACCACATTTGCTATGCACCAGTCCTGGGGAACCATCCCTGTCACTATAGAGTCGTTGAATATTAGAAACAGGGGTCTGTATTACTTTACTATTTTTTTGTAGGCAGCACTGTACTTCTTCCTGGGTTAGACAGGTGACCTGTACTGGGGAGTTTATGTTATCTCGCTGTATTTCACCGGGCATTTCATTTTCCTCTGTGAATACAGTGGAGAAGCCCGTTTAATATATTTGCTTTTTCCTGATCCCAGTCTATAATCTCTTAAAATACAGTCATGGCCGTAAATGTTGGCACCCCTGAAATTTTTCAAGAAAACTAAGTATTTATCACAGAAAAAGATTGCAGTAACATGTTTTGATATACACATGTTTATTCCCTTTGTGTGTATTGGAACAAAACCAAAAAAGGGAGGAAAAAAAAAGCTAATTGGACATAATGTCACACCAAACTCCAAATATGGGCTGGACAAAATTATTGGCACCCTTCACTTAATATTTGGTTGCACACCCTTTGGACAAAATAACTGAAATCAGTGGCTTCCTATAACCATCAATAAGCTTCTTACACCTCTCAGCCGGAATGTTGGACCACTCTTCCTTTGCAAACTGCTCCATGTCTCTCTTATTTTCCCAACAGCAATTTTAAGATCTTTCCGCAGGTGTTCAATGGGATTTAGATTTGGACTCATTGATGACCACTTGAGAACTCTCCAGCGCTTTGTTGCAATCCATTTCTGGGTGCATTTGGACATATTTTTGGGGTCATTGTCCTGCAGGAAGACCCAAGATCTCGAACGCAAACCCAGCTTTCTGACACTGGGCTGTACAAAGCGACCCAAAATCCGTTGGTAATCCTCAGATTTCATGATGCCTTGCACACATTCAATGCACCCAGTGCCAGACGCAGTAAAAAAAAAAAAAAAAAAAACATAATTGAACCTCCACTATATGTCACTGTAGGGATTGTGTTCTTTTCTTTGTAGGCCTCATTCCATTTTTGGTAAACAGTAGAATGATGTTCTTTACCAAAAAGCTTTATCTTGGTCTCATCTGTCCACAAGACATTTTCCTAGAAGGATTTTGGCTTAATCAAGTTAACTTTTTACGTCTCCGTGTAAGCAGTGGGGTCCTCCTCAGTCTCCTGCCATAGTGTTTAATTTAATTTAAATGTCAATGGATAGTGTCAGCGTGAACTATCCATTGACATTTATGCTCCCTGAGCCTGCAGGACAGCTTGAATATCTTTAGAACTTGTTTGGGGCTGCTTATCCACCATCCGGACTCTCCTGGGTTGACACCTTTCATGAATTTTTCTCTTCCGTCCACGCACAGAGAGATTAGCTAAAGTGCCATGGGTTGCAAACTTCTTGATAATGTTGCGGACAAAGGCAAATCTAGATCTCTGGAGATGAACTTGCAACCTTGAGATTGTTGATATTTTTCCACAATGTTTGGTTCTCAAGTCCTCAGACAGTTTTCTTCTCCTCTTTCTGTTGTCCATGCTTAGTGTGGCACACACAGACACACAATGCAAAGATTAAGTGAACTTCTCTCCTTTTTATCTGCTTTCAGGTGTGATTTTTATATTGCCCACACCTGTTACTTTCCCCAGGTGAGTTTAAAAGAGCATCACATGCTTGAAACAATGTAATATTTCCACAATTTTGAAAGGGTGCCAATAATTTTGTCCAGCCCATTTTTTGAGTTTGGTGTGACATTATATCCAATTTGCTTTTATATCTCCTTTTTTGGTTTAGTTCCAATACACACAAAGGGAATAAACATGCGTATAGCAAAACATGTGTTACTGCAATCCTTTTCGTTGAGAAATACTTCATTTTCTTGAAAAATTTCAGGGGTGCCAACATTTACGGCCATGACTGTATAATAGCTGGAAGCAGCAGAAGACCAATTGGAACCTGGCAAGGAGGCAGGTAAGGACCCTCCCGCCGTCCTCTCAGCTGATCAGGACACCACGATTTTAACGCGGTGGTCCAGATCAGCACCGCTGAGCTGCCGGCATACTTTTACTTTTGTTTTAGACGCCGCAATCAACTTTCATCAGTGTCTAAAGCGATAATGCCAGGCATAAGCCCAATCGGCGGTGCCCGGCATTAACCCTGGGTCCTGGCTGCTGGTTGCAGTCAGGACCCACCGGGTTTGAAGCGTGCTCAGCTTGTGAGCACGCTTCAAATCCTGGTAACAGGTCCAGAGTGTACATGTATGCCTTTGGTCCTTAACCTTTTGGGGATGACGGGCGTACAGGTACGCCCTAGAGTCCCGGTACTTCAGTATATACATAAGCAAGAAGGAGAATCCAGCACTGCAGGTCCAAAGCAAGTATATACACTAACATGGCAACACCCTCCACAAGTGCTAATATCAGAAACTAACTATTAAAAATTAGTTTTATGGAAAAAATACATTTAATTCTTACCTGTGGAGTTCCTACAAAAAACACATTGGAGAGATTTATCAAAACCTGTGCAGAGGAGGAGTGGTGCAGTTGCCCAGAGCAGGTGTGTTTCATTCTTAAACACACCTCTAAAAAAATGGGGGGGGGAGGGATCTGATTGGTTGCTATGGTCAACTGCCACACTTTCTCTGCAAAGGTTTGTATAAATCTCCCCCATTATGTCTAAGGGCATGTTTACATTTACTTGATTTTGGCATCTATGTCGATAAACCAGAGAGGTATGCTGACATATACAGCAGCATACATGAGCCACACCTATTGTATTCAAGGGACAGTAGTCTACTAGTGACTACACCCAGTTTATTTTCGAGGCATATACTGTTTTTCAAGGCCTGATCCTTTTGCTTTACCTGACACTGGAGTCTCTCCTCTTCCCAATGGAAACATGTGAACACTTGTCCAAGACCACCATGGCTGCTTCTAACAGCTATATCTTTCCCCTGAAGTCTGCTGTCGACTTAGCCTTCACTTTTTATAGTAGCCCTTCACTATGCTAGGACAAGCATCTAGGAGTGCCATACAACGTACCATATACCGTGCCTCTTAAAAACAATAATGCCACACTGTGCACCATGAAAATCACTCCACAAACTAAAGGCTACACAGTAAGATCCCTAGAGCGATGATCAGACCGTGAGGAGGGGCCCTCCTGCCATCCTCTCAGCTAATCAGCCTGACTGAGCAGCCAGGATCAATAATTTATTTATTTATTTTTTACATTTTAGATGCAGTGATAAACTTTGATTGCAGTGTCTAAGGAGTTAAAGCAGAGATTTTTTTTTCTCCATTTTGCAATACATGGGGCTGTAAGCACTGTAACCTGTACTTTTTATCTATATTTCTTTTTGTTTAAATGGGACTTTAATATCAGAAAAAATATGCAACTTTGGCATTTGGTAAATTAATTTTTTATGTTTACGCTATTCACAGTGCAGTTTTATTATCAAATTTTATTAGTTTGGACATTTCCACATGTGGCATACCAAATGTCACATTTTTTGCTGACTTTTCTTGAAAAATGGCAAAAGGGGGTTGATTTAACCCCTTAAGGACGCAGGACTTAAATGTACGTCCTGGTGCGGTGGTACTTAACACTCCATGACATACATTTGCGTCCTGTGCATAACCGCGGGCATCGGAGCGATGCCCGTGTCATGCGCGGCTGATCCCGGCTGCTGATCGCAGCCAGGGACCCGCCGGCAATGGCTGACGCCCGCGATCTCGCAGGCGTCCGCCATTAACCCCTCAGATGCCGGGATCAATACAGATCCCGGCATCTGCGGCAGTACGCGATTTCAATGAATGATCGGATCGCCCTGTCAGACACCTGTGGGGCGTAAATGCTCACTGTACCCCTTATTACATTCAGTGAGGGGTGTCTTTTTCAAAATGGGGTCACATGTGAGAAGGGGGGGGGGGGTCCATTGTTCTGGAACTATGGGGGCTTCGTAAAGACACGTGGCCTTCAATTCCGGACAAATTTTCTCTCCAAAAGCCCAATGGCGCTCCTTCTCTTCTGAGCATTGTAGCGCGCCAGCAGAGCACTTTACATCCACATATGGGGTATGTTCTTACAAATTTTGGTGGGCTTTTTTCCTATTTTCTCTTGTGAAAATGAAAAATTTAGGGTAACACCAGCATTTTAGTGAAAAAAATGTTTTCTTCATTTTCCCATCCAAATGTTACGAAAATTTGTCAAACACCTGTGGGGTGTTAAGGCTCACTATACCCCTTGTTACGTTCTGTGAGGGGTGTAGTTTCCAAAATAGGGTCACAAGTGGGTATTTATTTTTTTGCGTTTAGGTCAGAATCGCTGTAAAATCAGCAACCCCTGTGCAAATCACCAATTTAGGCCTCAAATGTACATGGTGTGCTCTCACTCCTGAGCCTTGTTGTGCACCTGCAGAGCTTTTTATGCCCACATAATTAGTATTTCCATACTCAGGAGAAATTGCGTTACAAATTTTGGGGGTCTTTTTTTCCTTTTACCGCTTGTGAAAATAAAAAGTATGTTAGTGTAACATTTTTCATTTTTTTTTACACTAACGGGCTGGTGTAGCCCCCAACTTTTCCTGTTCATAAGGGGTAAAAGGAGAAAAAGCCCCCCTCAAAATTTGTAGTGCAATTTGTAGTGCAAGTACAGAAATAACCCATATGTGGCCCTAAACTGTTTCCTTGAAATACGACAGGGCTCCAAAATGAGAGCGCGCCATGCGCATTTGAGGACTAAATTAGGGATTGCATAGGGGTATTCTACGCCAGTGATTCCCAAACAGGGTGCCTCCAGCTGTTGCTAAACTCCCAACATGCCTGGACAGTGGCTGTCCGAAAATGCTGGGAGTTGTTGTTTTGCAACAGCTGGAGGCTCCCTTTTGGAAACACTGTCGTACGATAAGTTTTTCATTTTTATTGGGGGGGGGGGGGGGGGGGGAACAGTGTAAGGGTGGTGCATATGTAGTGTTTTACCCTTTATTTTGTGTTAGTGTAGTGTTTTTAGGGTACACTCACACGGGCGGAGGTTTACAGTGAGTTTCCCGCTAGGAGTTTGCGCTGCGGCAAAAAATTTTTGTCACAGCTCATACTTGAAGCGGGAAACTCACTGTAAACCCGCCCGTATAAATGTACCCTGTACATTCACATGGGGGGGGGGGGGGGGACACAAATCTCCAGCTTTTTCAAAACTACAACTCCAAGCATGTACTGACAGACCGTGCATGCTGGGAGTTGTACTTTTGCAACACCTGGAGGCACACTGGTTGGAAAACCTTGAGTTAGGTTCTGTTACCTAACTCAGTAATTTCCAACCAGTATGCCTCCAGCTGTTGCAAAACTACAACTCCCAGCATGTACTGATCGCCGAAGGGCATGCTGGGAGATGTAGTTATGCAACAGCTGGAGGTACGCAATTACAACTCCCAGCATGCTGAGACAGCTGTTTGCTGTTTGGGCATGCTGGGATTTGCAGTCTTGCAACATCTGGAGGGCTACAGTTTAGAGACCACTGCACAGTGGTATCAAACTGTAGCCCTCCAGATGTTGGTAGGCTACTCACCGGCTTCCATAGGAGCCAGGGAGCCGCATCACTGTCCTCTTCTGCCACGGATCACAGCTGCCAATCACCACCCGCTGTCGCCGCCAATGATTAAGTCGAAATTCGACGCCGGTCCTCGACGGTTTCCCTGTTCTGCCCGGCCTACTGTGGGTGGGTAGAACGAGGAAACGGAAAGTTATCCCCCCCCCCCCGATCTGCTATTGGTCATCGCTTTTTGACGACCAATAGCAGGGATAGGAGGGGTGGCACCCCTGCCACCTCACTCCTATCCCTTCAGGTGGATCATGGGTGTCTTTGACAACCCCGATCCCCCTTATTTTCTGGGTCACCGGAGACCCGTGTGACCCGGAATCGCCACAAATCACTTGTGTGAATTCACCGGTGATCGCTGACATGAGGGGGGTCTGATGACCCCCCCCGGGCATTTGCAGGGGGTGCCTGCTGATAGATATCATCAGTCACCCCGGTCCTGTCCCTGCCCACTGCACGGCAGGGACCGAAATTCCCATGGTCGTATGCGCATGTCATTGGTCCTTAACTACCAGGTAGCTAGTACGTCCTTGGTCCTTAAGGGTTTAATAGTTTTTTGTCACATTTTATTACTTTTTTAATGTGATGTGACCAAACTCATCAATTTTTGCGTTTATGCGATTCACACAGCAGGATCAGAAAAAAAATAATTTAATAGTTGAGCACGTGACGATACCAAATATGTTTCTTTTTATCATTTTTTATATGGAATATGTGAAAAGGAAGGTTTTAAACTTTTACGGAAAAAGTTAATGGATGTTTTTTAAACTTATAAAATTTTGGAATAATAATGGCGCAGGGGGCATCAGTATGTGCCGCAATCAGAGCACCAGAGGGGGGGGGGGAATATAACGACGCAGGGAGCATCAGAGGGAGGGGAATAGAATGACGCAGGGAGCATCAGAGGGGAGGAATATAATGACAAGGAGCATCAGAGGGGGGGGAATATAATGGGTAAGGAGGGGGAATATAATGACAAAGGGAGCATCAGGGGGAATATAATAGTGCAGGGGGCATCAGAGGGGGATTATAATGGCGCAGGGGGGAATATAATGACGCAGGGGCATCGGGGGGGAATATAATGACGCAGGGGAATATGATGGCGCAGGGGGCATCAGAGGGGGGGAATATAATGGCGCAGGAGGCATCAGAGGGGGGATTATAATGGCGCAGGGGCATCAGAGGGGGGGGGAATATAATGAAGCAGGGGCATCAGAGGGGGGGGGAATATAATGACGCAGGGAGCATAAGGGGGGGGATATAATGACGCAGGGAGCATCAGAGGGGGGGGGGGAATATAATGACGGAGGCAGCATCAGAGGGGGGGGGGGGGGGGGGGGGGGGGAGAGATATATTGGCCCTACTTGATCCCTACCTTATAAAGGGACATTCCTACCTGAAGGGGGACTACCTACTTAAAGGAATACTGTAGTACAAAATAACTTATCCCCATAAGTGATAGATCGCGGGGGTCTGACCACTGGGACAACCCCCCCCATCTCTTGTATGAGGCCCCAGCAGATGGCATGAAGGGAATGTACTTACTTATCAGGGCAGGGACCCTATCCACCTAATGGGCTGACATACTGGTCTGCCTATCAAGTTTTTATTGATAAAACACCTTATTTACATACTATTTGGGTTAAAATTCTTTTGTACCCGGACAGGTGGATTTTTATGAGGTACAAGTAGATTCTGCTCCGTTTTAGTCCCTTGGACTAAGTAGTTTGTTATTTTTATTTTTATTTCCACACCCCTGATTATATATATCTTTGAAAAGTAGCACTTTTTGTATTGTGCCTGGGGATGGAATAAAATTTCACCTGGATTCATTTACTCCTGTGTGCTGCCGTCTGTTCCTATGGATATATATATATATATATATATATATATATATATATATATATATATATATAGATATATAGATATATATACACACACACACACACGCACGCACACACATATCCTGTGTTATGAAGCAGTTAAGATAATACGAGAATCTGCAAAAAATAAATACCTAAATATCTGTTCTAGGTGTTGACAGTTAGCAGTCCAGGAGATAAGCTACCAGAATTTGACCAGTTACTGCTACTTTACCTACTTACTGCAGTATCTAAATAGAAGATTGTTTCTTTCTGTAATCAAAGTAAAATTACCAACCTTTAACCCTCTCAAGATTTGATATACAAGAAATTGAATTCGATCTTCTGACAGTTTCTCATGTTTCATTATCTTTCCGAGGTCGGTGCCCATGAAAGGCATAACTAGGTAACTGTTTAAAAAAAAAAAAAAAAAGGGACATAGGAAGCTATAAATACACATGAAACAAATGCATCAGTCAGATAAGAAAAGGGCATTACATTTATTATTTGAAATAAAACGATTTTAGTTTACCTGTAGTAACTACTACTATATTTACAAATATTGTATAAGAAACACTTAGAAATAAAATTGATCACATATTTAAAAAGTTGCAATATTCCTTAAGTTTCTGTAGGCAACTTACACGCTTCAAAACACACACCTATGAGGCTATAAGTAAGGCACTAGGCTAAAAACATGTAAACCGGCAACATGAGCTTCTTGAATATCATTACTTTTATAATATGTGATATATTAAATTGGGATTTTATAGGGAATTCCATATGCTGCTGGATTATTTTTTTGTTTTAACAGATCTTGTTCAACTAATTTTTCATCTGTTGGTATCTGCTTAATACAGGTTACAATAGACAGGACAATGCACACATTACATATTTCAGCCTACTTTAGCTGTCACCACAGGAACTGTAAATCCTTTTCTTATAATTAATGCTTATTGTGATTCTTTTGGGCTGATGAAAATAAAAAAATTAAAAAACTAATTCTACTAACTACATAAACAAATTATACTAAAAAGTGTACTTTTTTGTTCCCCCAAGGAAACTTCAAGCAGCGATCGTTTGATCACTTCTATAAGGCTTTGAAATACATCGTATTTCAAAGCATTACTGCCTGTCACTATTACACTGGCAGGCAAACTGTGGCATGGCCTAACAGGCAGATGCCTATGGCACAACTGGGGGGGGGGGGGGGGTTTACAGGTGTCATAGTGACAGATTGGCTAATTGTGATGCCATCATGAAATGTCAATGACAGAAGTGGGGATTCTCTTCCTTTTGTTAAAATTTTTTTTTTTTTAAATGTATGTGCCACAATCACAGCATCTAAGGGGTTACAAATGGAGACTCACTCTGAGTCTTTGATCAGTGAGTGCCCTGATGCCCAGAGCCTTATGCAACATCCTGGGCAAATGGAATGCACAGAGCTGCAATTAAAGTCTGAAGTGATGATGTAACTGTAAAAATGCTATAAAAAGTTGTCCCCTTAATTGCAGCTGGAAAAACACTACACGGCAGCCGTTAAAACATGACTGAATATATAATAAAACTCATTTACCACATTACACAGAAATGGGCAAATGGATATTTCAAAAAACATTTAAAAATAGAAACATAAGAAGGAGAAGATGGACAGTGTATGAATAGGACAAGTAGGGCTCTGTGCAGTGAGGATCTGTGACATGCTATGGCAGTGTTTCCCAACCAGGGTGCCAAAGGCTGTCCAGGCATGCTAGGAGTTGTAGTTTAGCAACATCTGGAGGCACCCTGGTTGGGAAACACTGTGCTATGGGCTCAAACATGAGGATGATTGACAAGCCAGGAGCCTGCACAGAGCCCTGCCCTCACTTCCTATATTTGAACCTCACTTCCTATATTTGAATGAGACGGAACAGCGGGAAACACGTGCAAAGTGTCCATAGCATACGTAGGGATGTCGACATGGTTACCTCACGATAGTAGTGGGGTACCAAGACTGCAGCCACGAAAGGAATTGCAGATATCCAAATGTCCGGCAGTATGGAAAACAGGTTCAGCACCCAACGGCGTGTCACAACGATGCCCTAAGCAGACCAATGTTACAACTGTAGAAAGGGGAACTGAGTGTGCTGCTGTTGCTGCGAAGGTGCAAAGAGCCTGCAGAAAACTCCCACACCCCATCTCTCAATGGTGCAACACACCAGCACTGTGGTCACTGACGAAAGAGAAGGATGCATGTGGTGCAGGAAACATGCAGGCAGTGTCTGGCTTACAGATATAAAAGGTCCAATGAACCCACATTTTGTCGGAACTTCACATTGAAAATAAGTCACCGAACTGCAGCCTGAGTGGCAGGAATAGGGGAGGGGAGGGGGGGGGGGGGGGTAACCTGGTGAATTAGAAAACCATGCAAACACATTCTGGCTAATTTGGCATAGGGACCGCGGACACACCGGGTCCAGCATTCAGAATCACACAGTGTAAGTGGGTTACCAGCCCTCAGATGTGAGAGCGGCAGGCATGTGGAGAGGACTTTGGAAAATAGGGAACACTGCGAACCACTATATGGTGAATTGTATATGGCCCACAGCTTGGCAGTGGGTTACCTAAACTTCTGCCACGGAGCGGGCCACGTATGGTAGGTGACCCAACGTAGTAGTCTGACTGACTGGTATAGCATTCCTGAAGGCACAGAGCCACTCCTTCGAACGCTCCCACAGAAAGTGGGGTACTGATGTGCAACCGATCCGACGGGCGACCTGGTGGTGTAGGAGACCATGCAGACGAATGTCCGGCTGTCTGGCATCAGTCCTGTGTACCTGCAGGGACACTTCCAGATTCCTTCCACCAGCAGAGAGATACAGGAAACTCCAGCCATGCATGTAGCCACCTGGAGATGGTAGACTGCGGCAGAAACCGTGCAGACAACAATTTGGCTTAACAAGTACTGGCACTGGTGAAAAGGAGACAACAGCCAGATAGGCGATTACTGTGCCCCAGAATGACTGGTTTGGCGGTGGGTCAGTAATGGTTTGGGGTGGCATTTCTTTGGGGGGGGCCACACAGCCCTCCATGTTCTTGCTAGAGGTAGCCTGACTGCCATTAGGTGCAGAGATAAGATCCTCAGACCCCTTGTGAGACCATATGCTGGTGCAGTTGGCCCTGGGTTCCTCCTAATGCAAGACAATGCTAGACCTCATGTGGCTGGAGTGTGTCAGCAGTTCCTGCAAGAGGAAGGCATTGATGCCATGGACTGGTGCGCCCATTCCCCAAACCTGTCTAGCTCCATCCACCAACACCACGTTGCACCACAGACTGTCCAGGAGTTTGCTTATCAGGAGCATGCCCAGGCATTGTAGGGAGGCCATACAGGCACCTGGAGGCCACACACACTACTGAGCCTCATTTTGACTTGTTTTAAGGACATTACATCAAAGTTGGATCAGCCTGTAGTGTGGTTTTCCACTTAGATTTTGAGTGTGACTCCATATCCAGACCTCCATCGGTTCATAAATTTGATTTCCATTGATCATTTTTGTGTGATTTTTTTGTCAGCACATTCAACTATGTTCATACGATTAGTTCATTCATTCAGATCTAGGATGTGTTATCTTCGTGTTCCCTTTATTTATTTGAGCTGCGTATTTAAAAAATAAATTAATAAAAATAAAAAAATAAAAATATTTTATATCTAATTTTTTTTTAGATTAGTTTTTTCCTCGTTCCTCCTCCTGCACTGCAGGAGAGGGGAAGGAGGGAAGAGCTATGCCGACACCCCCACCTCCGTAATGGCAATCACCAGGGGAGGAGAAATACAAACCCACTTACTACCCAGGAGAGGGGGCGGGAGACAGAGATATACTCCGGTCCCCGTCCAGCAACACTGCTGCCAGCACCTGTGAGAGAAAGGAGGGCGGAGCTACCTTTCCTCCCAGCCATAATGGCTGCTGGCTGGGGAGATAAAATAAAACTTCCGTGTCCCGCTCGGGAAGAGAGGGGATGAGGGCGGAGCTAAGCTCCGAGTCCCTGTCCAGCCAGCCCCTGCTGCTACTGCGCTACAGTGCACTGACGGCATGAATAGTGTAGGCGTCTGCTGGGAAGCAGCTGGCACCAGAGAGCGAATGGGTGTGCAGCTGCCTCACAGGAGCGACGAGCGCTGTAGAAGCGCCTGCTGCTTCGAGCCGGGGGAAGGGGGGGGGGGGGGGGTACACAGCGGTGCCAGGCTGGGAGTGCTCCCGCGGGGCTGGAGGAGACTACAGCCCTGAACTAACCTGAATACAACCTCTGACATCCCTGTTAGCACTAATGACCCCTGAGAATGGTTGCCACTACTCCCGTCCTATTGACAGGTGAGACTACTGGTGGAAAATCCAGACCCCATTTAAGATCGGGACCATGGCCCCTGAAATTGCCCCGTTGAGGATCGGCATATCCTCAACCACAAGTGCCAGTTCACAAAGTGACTGCGCTAACAGAGACCCAGGGAGAATATTAACCCCTTATATCCTGCCACAGGCCCTGCCGGGAGGGGGGGGGCGACATACTCACCCGTGGACTCCATTTTCATATACTCAACCAGGACTCTTCAGCAAGCTTATAGCCACGCTGCAGCATGCCAGGCTGCCATAGCGAGGCGAGCAGGGGCAGTGGGGGATCGCACCCAGGGTACAACCTCCAGGCACTGGCCATTGGCAATAAGGGCTTGACAGCCCAAACTCTTATGTTCATTGCCCCTTTGTCGCATGTGGGAGATCAGGTAGCACCATGCTCCTGTCGCCCAACCTAGAAAAATAACAAAAAGTAAAAAAAATAAATACCTAACTATACGTACTTAACTAGAAAATAATAAACAAGGTCTGGGGAGCTCCCAGACCTGTGTCTTGCCTCCTACTGACACTAGCTAAAACTGATTACCTCACGTCCAGTGGGCAGGCATATCCTGCCAGGGAGGAGAAGACTTTTTTTTCCTAGTGTCAGCGCCTCCTTGTGGCAAGAGCATATACCCATCAGTATCGGTGTCCCCCAATGAAGAGTGACCGAGAAATGGACCTATTCAGCACTTCTCCCAAGTGGGACTCCAGATGTAGGAAGTATTATTAAATTCAAACCTTTATTCCATAGTACATATGACGCGTTTCGATTAAGGACCTAACTTCATCAGATGTGCATATATGCATCCGTAATCCTACTTGGTTTACAAAATGGACCTGTTCTGCTTTTCTCCCATCAGTTGGTAATGGTTGTTCCCGTACTACAGCATGTGACTTCTGAGGTCACTGATCGGCAGTAGCTGCCAAATGCCGGCCAGTAGTAAAGAAACAGCAGGGCACTAAATGGAGATTTTATTTCAGATTCCCAGAGGATTGGACAGGTGAGTTCAATTTGTTGGTTTTTATTATTTTTGTTGGTTTTATTTCTTAACAACTTAGATAATCCCTTTAAGTTACATAATTGGAATGGTTAAAAAAGAAAAAAAAAAAACATGTCCAAGTTCAACCAAAGGAGGAGAGAAGATGTTGATGTAGGTGTAGAGTATGAAAAACTTAAAGTACAATAGTTCTATACTTCTATATAAGCGTTAACACCATTTTATTTTACACCAAGAATTTGAGTAAGCCTTTTTTTGAAGTGCTTGTCTAAGTTTGCTGAGACCAGTTCTGAGGTTGACTATTACACAGATTCACAGGGGGGAATTTATCATTATATATACACAGTTTTCACTGTCTATATTGCGCAAACTTTTTTGCGCAATTCCGTTTTTTGCCTTTTTTTTGCGCAATTTTTGATATAACTTTACAAGTGGAATTCTGCAATTCTGCAAATATACACCATCAAGGAGGACACTTAAAATGTTATAAGAATAAGTCCAGCAATATGTAATACATATTTAGATCAGACAGGTCTCTACAGACTGTAGAACTGTGTAAAAATCAAACTCTGCTGTTCTTAATGAGTGCAGGTGATTGCACTTGTGTAATGTAATGACTGTACAGCTAAGAATACCACTGTATATGCAGGGAAGGAAAAGGAGGTACAGCTGTTAGGACTATGTATATGTGTGATCATGTGTACGCAGCAGAGTTGAGCGTGTGCGTGGTCATGCATAATCACACATTCAGCTCTGCTCTATACACATGCAACACACTAATTTCTGCTACATGTACATGATCACACACTCCACTCTGGTACATGTACACTGTGTTTACCAGAACCAAAACTGCAACTCCCAGCATGCTAAGTTTTGCAACACTTGGAGACATTCTGGTTGGTAAAACTGATATAGGGGGTAAGGGGACAGATTGTTTAGCAAAATTACATATTTTTTTTAAACCCAGACATTCTGTGTACTTTATAAAGATTTATGATTTTACTATTGTGCAGAGTTTTGTTCGGCACACACTTCTAGCTATGTGAGCAATGTACCGCGGGAAAATGCCACAGCTCTGTGAAGTGCCGCTCTGTGAAGTGTGAGTTAGAGAAGGAGTGCACGGTAGAGCGAGAGGGGGAGTTTCTATATTTGTATCAAAGGACGTGCGCAACTTTTGTAAATTTTGAGCAAGAGTGTAAATTAGACAGGCAGTGTAAAGGGGTAGCTCTGTGTCTATAATATACACCTAATGATAAACGTCCCTCACAGTCATTATGGTAAAGAAGGCTTGATGCTTCTGGAGATCTTTTTTTCCTTCTCCACATGGAGAAAAGTACTAGAAAGATGAAGAAAAGGAATGAACAAAACGAATGGACATTATAATTTATTGTTGACGAAATAAGGAGGTATTCCTATTCCTATTTTTCCACCCCTCGACAAAGGTTTGCAGAAACGCTGCGTTGAGGTGGTGTCGCTCCTGTATCCTGTGCCTGTTTATTTATCATGTATGGCTAAGTATATACTTGTGACTATGTTCCCTTGCACTATAATACTGTTTGCAACTGTTTGCTGCTATATATATATATATATATATATATATATATATATATATATATATATATATATGCTAGTCTTTTTTTTATGAATTATGCACTAGGCACTTTCTGTAGGATACTTGAGTGACACCCTTGTTTGATCCTCATTCCCCCCTGGGTGGACATTCTCCCATTTTAAATGTTATGCAATTAACAATAAAATTGTGTACTAATTCTTATAAAATAATAAGTGACTCCAGTTTTTCCTTTTTTTGTATGTCTATTTTTGCTGGAGCAGAAATGGACATGATATGTGTGCAATGCATAGGGGAATAAACACATTACATATAAAGATGCCTAATAAATGTTCCTATGAATAATAGAACAGGAATGATATATGTGCAGTTTACAGTAGGATTAACACATTTCTTAAGTAGTTTACTAATATGGTAATTTGGTCTGTGCCTGGTAGACCTGGGATAAAACAGGATAACATAGTACTATAAAAACAGATATATATATATATATATATATATATATATCTATCTATCTTTTTCATTGCAGATCTCTTAGTAAGTTATCTGCTTAGGGGGGCTGAGAGAAGCAGGATGGTCATGTTAAACTGCCCACCATCTAGACCAGTCTATATCATAGCAGTGGTTACGTGAGGGCATGCACACTTTGTGAACAGGCTCTGGACAAACCAGACAGACCACCAGTAGGGAGGCGTTTGGCCCTTCAACAAGCACAAGCTGCTCCCACTTGTCCACCATACATACACACAGGTGATGCCTCTATTATTCACCCGTCTTTGCCCGAACCATATCCAGTAACACAGCAGAAGGAAGTTTGGTATCACAGTGCCCATTACATGTCCTGCCTTTGATTGTTGGCTCTGTTTGTAGTGGTGTTGTAAACAAGAAACCTGGACTGCTGTAAATTAAAATCGTATGGTCTTTAGTGACAAATCAAGGTTTGTTTGGGATTTGACAAGTCAGGCAAGAGTATGGAGGCCTCGTGGTGAGCTCTTCAATCCTGCTTTTGCTGTAAGGCAACAAACTGCCCCAACTGCTGGTGATCACTTTTAGTAGTTATAAGAGGGTAACTAATAGCTGAGTGAAACATGAAAGTCACCCTGCAGCCACGTGTTGCCTCTCATGGCAGGACTTCCAACTGGCATTTTTTCAGCAGGATAAAGCTCACCCACAAACAGCTAGGGTTCCCCAGGAATGCCTATGTCAGATTGCAACACTTCTATGGTGCGCATGTGCACCAATCGCATTTATGAGGAGTCCGCTTTGGTAATCTGTGCGGGATCTACAGGCCCACCTGCAACAACAGTGAGCAAATGTGCAGCAGGATGCCATACAGAACCTCCATGCCTCACCATCTCATCTTTTATCCGGACTAGGTGCGCAACAGGGTGCTAGAGCCTTTATTTCCATTGTACAGTATTCTCCAATGGACATAATTATTTTGCTCTAATACTGTAATAACTTACATATATCATCACATTCATGAATAGAACATTTGATTCCAACAGCTTCTTGGTGCATTTCTTTGGCAATGATTGTACCCCTTTTCATTCTTTGTCTATGGAATATATATTCATTCCACTGTAAACAGCACAAGATTGCTATGCATTTGTTTCTACTGTAAACAAGCTGCTGGAAATGGTGTCTCAGGTTCTAAGAGTTCTAAAGAGTCACTCCCATGCTCCAGTTCTGGTGTGTGTTTGGGCCTGAGCTGGACACACAGGTGTGTGATCACTGCCATAGAGCTGGAGAAGGAATTGCCCTGGAGCAAAAACGATGCGTCCGTAGAACATTGGATGCTGATACACTGCACCAAAAAAGATGGATCACTTACTGATAATTCATTTTTCATGAGTTCATCATGACAGCACCATCATGAGATTGTCCCCCGTAGCTCTAATAGGAACAGGAAACACAGAGAGGTTAAATAGGCCCCTCCCCATCCACCCTCCAGTGGTTTTAAATTAACTAGAGCATAAACAATACTTCTATAATACTTATCCACATTGAAGGGCGTGAATTAAAGGGTGCGGTCATGATGAACTCGTGAAAAACGAATTATCGGTAAGTAATAATTCCAACTTTTCATTTCATCATCATGACAGCACCACCAAGAGACATACCAGATAAACAGGTGACTTTAGGGAGGGACCACAGCTTGCAACACCATCCGGCCAAAAGACAGATCTTGGGAAGAGGTTACATTCAACTTATAATGGTTGAAAAAGGTATGCGGAGATGCCATGTGCCGCTCTGCAAATCTTTTCGATGGAGGCTGAGGCTTTTTCGACCCAGGAGACAGCTAGCGCCCTAGTTGAGTGACCACCAAGTCCTTCAGGGACTTGAAAATTTATAGGCCTCCTGGATAGCCATCTTCAGCCACCTAGAAATAAAAAATTTTCAAGCTCTCTTGCCCTTGCTGGGCCCTTAAATTGAATAAAAAGTTTAGAATCTTTTCTCAAAGATTTTGTAGTCTCAAAGTAGTGATTAACACATCTTCTGACATCTGTGTTATGTAAGACTTTTTCCTTCAGATTTTTTGGATTATTGCAGAATGAGGGCAATATAATATCTTTAGACCTGTGAAAATTAGTGACCACCTTTGGAAGAAAAGCTGGATTAAGTTTGAAAATAATCCTATCGTCCAGGATGATACAATATGGTTCCTCAATAGAAAGAGCCTGGATTTCTCCTACTCTTCTTGCTGAAGTTATGGCAACTAACAACACAGTTTTGCAGGTCAATAATTTAACAGAGGTCTAGGATAATGGCTCGAAAGGATGTTTGGTTAAAGGTAAAAACAACTAAATTTAGATCCCATGGGGGAGTCAAGTTAGAAATATTCGGTATTAATCTAGAAATAGCAGAAAAAAATCTTTATGCATTGGTGTTCAGCTAAAGAGGCATCAAAGTAGCATCCTAAAGCTACCACCTGAACTTTTAAAAGGTGCTGATAGACCTTTTTCGAACGCCTCTTAGAGAAAGTCTAGTATTCTAGGGAGGTCTGGGTTCAGAATGTCCAGTGGAGAAGAACCACACCATGAAATAAATTTCTTCCAGCATCTTAAATATATAGAAGAAGTGGAACCTTTTTTACTTTTTAACAAAGTACTAACCACTTTACTAGAAAGTCCTTTCTTTAGTAGGATCTGATTTTCAAGAGCCATGCTGTTAACTGTAGGGTTTCTAGGTCTTGATAACATAGATATTAACCTACAAAAAGCATCTGCACAAATTCAATAAAGATTTATATAAATATCTATATATATCTAAATATATAAATAATAAATATCTTGATAACATAGAGGTCCCTGTGTCAACAGATTCTTCACCTGAGGAAGCCAGATCGGATCTGTTACAGAGAGAAGATTTAGGAGACTGAACCAACCTCTCTTGGGCCACCAAGGGGCTATGAAGATGACAGGAACTTTCTTCAATTGAATCTTTTGGAGAGCTTTCAGGATGAGAGGCAGATAAGGATATGAACAAACAAGAGAGAAGTCCCAAACTTGTTGAAGGGCATCTACTGCAAGAGGTTTCTCTCTCGGATTGAGAGAGAAGCAGCTCTGGACTTTACAATTTTTTTTTGCTGGCAAACAGATCTACAGGGTGGGCCATTTATATGGATACACCTTATAAAAAATGAGAATGGTTGGTCATATTAACTTCCTGTTTGTGGCACATTAGTATATGTGAGGGGGGAAACTTTTCAAGATGGGTGGTGACCATGGTGGCCATTGTGAAGTCGGCCATTTTGAATCCAACTTTTGTTTTTTCAATAGGAAGAGGGTCATGTGACACATCAAACTCATTGCGAATTTCACAAGAAAAACAATGATGTGCTTGGTTTTAACATAACTTTATTCTTTCATGAGTTATTTACAAGTTTCTGACCACTTATAAAAGGTGTTCAATGTGCTGCCCATTGGATTGGATTGTCGATGCAACCCTCTTCTCCCATTCTTCACACACTGATAGCAACACCGTAGGAGAAATGCTAGCACAGGCTTCCAGTATCCGTAGTTTCAGGTGCTACAGAATGGGCAAAACAAAAATTGGAACAGGACCCTGAGTTTACGCAGAAGGTTTTGTTCAGTGATGATGCAAACTTTTATGTGAATGGTGAGGTTAACAAACAAAACCACCGCTATTGGTCTGACACTAACTCACATTGGATAGATCCCTCCAAGACTGTTGGAACACAAAAATTGATGGTATATGGGGTACAAAGATAGTGGGGCTATTCTTCATCAATGGAAACCTCAAGGCCACTGGATATGCGAAATTGCTACATGATGATGTGTTTCCCTCTTTATGCACTGAAGCTAGCATGTTCCCTGAGTTTTTCCAGCAAGATGGTGCACCACCACATTATGGGTGTCAGGTCCGAGCATTCCTAGATGAATAGTTTCCTGGAAAGTGGATTGGTCATCGTGGGCCAGTTAAATGGCCCCCAAGGTCTCCCGATCTGACCCCCTTAGACTTATCTTTGGGGTCATCTGAAGGCAATTGTCTATGCTGTGAAGATACGGGATGTGCAGCACCTGAAACTACGGATACTGGAAGCCTGTGCTAGAATTTCTCCTGCGGTGTTGCTATCAGTGTGTGAAGAGTGGGAGAAGAGGGTTGCATTGACAATCCAACACACTGGGCAGCAGATTGAACACATTTTATAAGTGTGCCACATTTTATAATGTGCCACAAACAGGAAGTTAATATCAACCAACCATTCCCATTTTATTAAGGTGTATCCATATAAATGGCCCACCCTGTATTTACGGATTTCCCCAAACTCTCACCAGTGACTGAAAAACTTGAGAATTTAGTTCCCATTCTCCTGGATCCACTTGGTACCGGCTTAGGAAGTCTGCTTTCTGATTTTCTACACCCCTCAGGTGTATGGCTGTAAGGTTAAGAAAAATGTTCTCTGCCCATATGAACATTTTTGAGGAGAGATCCCTTAGAGGAGAATGTCTCATCCCCCTTGATGGTTGACAAAGGCCACTGTGGTTATATTGTCAGAATATACCTTTACATGATGTTTTTTTTAAGAGATGTTCTGAAGCTTTTAATGCCATTAAAGCTGCCTTCAATTCCCAAGAGTTGGAGGAGTGACATCAGGTTTTCTGGGACCAGGAACCTTGAAGATGTTGACCTTCAAGGTTCTCGACGTGAGCACCCCAACCCCAAAGACACGCATCTGTTGTCATCGTAACAGCAGGAGAGAGAATCAAATGAATTTCCATAAAAAGATTATTTTTCTTTAACCACCATGCTAATGAGGCTTTTAACTGATGTGGTATTTGTATTCTCTTCTCTAGGGACAGTTGGAATCTGTCCCAAACTTTCAAGATTAGGGATTGAAGAGGTCTCGAATGGCTTTGAGCACAAAGCACTGCTGGTATACAGTATGTAATTGTTCCCAAGACTTACATGGCTGTTCTTATGGGACAAGATTTTCTCTGTATCAGATCTTTTATTTTCAGCTGAAGGGAGAGAATCTTGTCTTCTGGGAGAAAGGTCTTTTGTTTCTCCGAGTCGAAGATCATGCCCAGAAACAACTTCTTCCTTGCTGGAATTAAGTCTGACTTCCGCCAGTTTATGATCTAGCTGAGGTTTTGAAGACAGGTGAAGGTGCTGATGAAGCATTTCTTTTGACTGGGCAATAATCAGTAAGTTGTCCAAGTAAGGAATTATTAAAATTCCTTTTATTCTCAGATGAGCAATCACCTCTATCTTTACTTTGTAAATATCCTCAGGGTGGAGGACATTCTGACAGGAAGGGCCTGAAATTGAAAATGAAGGGTAGAGTGATTGTATTGAATTGCAAACCTGAGATATTTTTGGTGAGAGGGATAAATTGGTAGGTGGAAGATTTTTTAGATCGATGGTAGACATCCAGGAGTCTCCTTGTATCAGAGGTATGGCTGTATTCAGGGTCTCCATCTTGAACCTCTTGTAAGAAATAAACTTGCTTATATTTTTTAGATTTATAATTGTTTTGAAGGTACCGTTTGGCTTGGGCACCAAAAAGAGATGGGAATAGTGACCCAAACCTTGTTCCAAGATGGGGACTGGAATGACAGCTCCTAGAGACAAAAGATCCTTTCTGCCTGAAAAAAGACCTTTGTTTAACCCCTTAAGGACCAGGGGGTTTTCCGTTTTTGCCCTTTCGTTTTTTCCTCCTTACCTTTAAAAAATCCTAACCCTTTCAATTTTGCTCCTAAAAATCCATATGTTGGCTTATTTTTTGCGCCACCAATTCTACTTTGTAATGACATCAGTCATTGTACCCAAAAATCTACGGTGAAATGGAAAAAAAAAAAATAATTGTAAGACAAAATTGAAAAAAAAATGCCATTTTGTAACTTTTGGGGGCTTCTGTTTCTACGCAGTAAATTTTTCGGTAAAAATGACACACTCTTTATTCTGTAGGTCCATACGATTAAAACGATACCCTACTTCTATAGGTTTGATTTTGTCGTACTTCTGAAAAAAATCATAAGTACATCCAGGAAAATTTATACGTTTAAAATTGTAACCTTCTGACCCCTATAACTTTTATTTTACCGCGTATGGGTCGGTATGAGGGCTAATTTTTGGCGCCGTGATCTCAAGTTTTTAGCGGTACCCTTTTTGTATTGATCGGACTTGTTGATAACTTTTTATTCATTTTTTCATTATATAAAAAGTGAACAAAAATACCCAATTTTGGACTTTGGAATTTTTTTGCGCGTACGCCATTGACCGTGCAGTTTAATTAACAATATATTTTTACAATTCGGACATTTCCGCACACGGCGATACCACGTTTATTTTTATTTACACTTTCTTTTTTAAATGGGAAAAGGGGGGTGATTCAAACTTTTAATAGGGAAGGGGTTAAATGATCTTTAGTCACTTTTTTTTGCAGTGTTATAGCTCCCATAGGGACCTGTAACACTGCACACACTGATCTTTTATATTAATAACTGGTTTCTCATAGGAAACCAGTGATCGATGATTCTGCCGCTTGACTGCTCATGCCTGGATCCCAGGCACTGAGCAGTCATTCGGCGATCGGACACCAGGAGGCAAAGTAGGAGACCCTCCTCGTGTCTAACAGCTTTTCGGGATGCTGCGATTTTGCCGCGGCGATCCCGAACAGCTCCCTGAGCGAACCGGCATGGTTTCACTTTAACTTTGAACGCTGCGTCTAAAGGTTTAATAGTGTGCGGCACCGCGATCACTGCCGCGCGCTATTAGCCACGGGCACGACCAGCTATGACGCCGGGCCACGTTGTACCAGTACATCCTTGGTCCTTAACCCCTTAAGGACTCAGCCCATTTTGGCCTTAAGGACTCAGAAAATTTAATTTTAATTTTAATTTTTAAGTTTTCATTTTTTCCTCCTCGCCTTCTAAAAATCATAACTCTTTTATATTTTCATCCACAGACTAGTATGAGGGCTTGTTTTTTGCGCGACCAGTTGTCCTTCGTAATGACATAACTCATTATATCATAAAATGTATGGCGCAACCAAAAAACACTATTTTTGTGGGGAAATTAAAACGAAAAACGCAATTTTGCTAATTTTGGAAGGTTTTGTTTTCACGCCGTACAATTTATGGTAAAAGTGACGTGTGTTCTTTATTCTGAGGGTCAATACGATTAAAATGATACCCATTATTATATACTTTTATATTATTGTTGCGCTTAAAAAAAATCACAAACTTTTTAACCAAATTAGTACGTTTATAATCCCTTTATTTTGATGACCTCTAACTTTTTTATTTTTCCGTATAAGTGGCGGTATGGGGGCTCATTTTTTGCGCCATGATCTGTACTTTTTTTTGATACCACATTTGCATATAAAAAACTTTTAATACATTTTTTATAATTTTTTTTTTTTATAAAATGTATTAAAAAAGTAGGAATTTTGGACTTTTTTTAAATTTTTTTTCGTTCACGCCGTTCACCGTACGGGATCATTAACATTTTATTTTAATAGTTCGGACATTTACGCACGCGGCGATACCAAATATGTCTATAAAAAATGTTTTTTACGCTTTTTGGGGGGTAAAATAGGAAAAAACGGACGTTTTACTTTTTTATTGGGGGAGGGGATTTTTCACTTTTTTTTTACTTTTACTTTTACATTTTTTTACATTTTTTTTTACACTTGAATAGTCCCCATAGGGGACTATTCATAGCAATACCATGATTGCTAATACTGATCTGTTCTATGTATAGGACATAGAACAGATCAGTGTTTTCGGTCATCTCCTGCTCTGGTCTGCTCGATCACAGACCAGAGCAGGAGACGCCGGGAGCCGCACGGAGGAAGGAGAGGGGACCTCCGTGCGGCGTTATGAATGATCGGATCCCCGCAGCAGCGCTGCGGGCGATCCAATCGTTCATTTAAATCGCGAACCGCCGCAGATGCCGGGATCTGTATTGATCCCGGCACCTGAGGGGTTAATGGCGGACGCCCGCGAGATCGCGGGCGTCGGCCATTGCCGGCGGGTCCCTGGCTGCGATTAGCAGCCGGGATCAGCCGCGCATGACACGGGCATCGCTCCGATGCCCGCGGTTATGCTTAGGACGTAAATGTACGTCCTGGTGCGTTAAGTACCACCTCACCAGGACGTACATTTACGTCCTGCGTCCTTAAGGGGTTAAGGGGTTAAAAGGTAACTTTCATTAAAAAATTTTTTGCTATTGCACTCCTTATGGTAAATAAAAAATATTTCTAATATACTTTGTATAAATAAAAATGAAGTTTTCTATGTTCTATTTGTGCTTAAAAAAGCTCAAGAGCACATTTTACCCATCTCATACACAGACTTTGGACCGAAGCCCAAACACAGGAAGTGCTGCCTGGAGTGATGAGGGGGGTGTGTCCAGCCTCATCCAATCATAGCTCCTCTCACACTTAACTGTCATAGGCTGTTGGTTGGACACACACCCCTCATCACTCCAGGCTGCACTTCCTGTGTTTGGGCTTCGGTCCAAAGTCTGTGTATGAGATGGAGGAAAATGTGCACTTGAGCTTTTTTTAAGAACAGATAAAACATAGATATATTTTTTATTTACCATCATTTTTCTAGTGTACTTTGTTTTAAAAAAATAAATAAATGGAGTGCAATAGCAAAAAATTTGTTTTATTAAATGAGAGTGCCCATTTCAGGTGTCTGATCAAAGATTTGTAAAAAATAAAATCTTGGAGAAGGAAGGCTGATAAACTATTCTGTATCCCTGAGTTATGGAATTTAGAATGAAGGGATTTTTTTTGTGATCTGAGACCACTGGTGAATGAATAGAGACAGCCTTCCCCCCACCTGACTCATTGATTTTTGCTTTCGAAATTTGGATTAAGGATAAAGTCTCTGCTTTTTCCTCCTTTGGGATAGCTCCAGCGACCTCCTTTACCTTTTCCTTTATACTCTTTGTTCCTATTAAGGGAACAATTTTTTTTTCATATTGTTTAGGTTTTTTTCTGAATAGGGAAATTTTTTTCCCGTCAGCCGCCTGTTCTAGAATTTTTTCAAAGACCAAGATGAACACAAGATTACCCTGAAAGTTTAACCTTTGAGGTAGAGTCACCTTGCCAGTTTGTAACCCATAGGGCCCTTCTAGCAGAGTTAGATAAGGTGGTGTCTTTTGCTGCAAATCTAACTGATTCAGCTGATGCATCCACCAAGAAGGCTGTGGCTAGTTTCAACATTGGGATGGAAGATAAAATACTTTCCCTAGATGTTTTGTTAAGCAAATGGCTCTCTAACTCCTCTAACCAAATAAAGAAAGACCTGGCTACAGTAGTAGCCGCAATATTGGTGTTAATTAAAGCCGATGAGGCTTCCCAGGATCTTTTTAGAAGACCATCCATTTTGCAGTCTAAGGTGTCTAACTTGTTGGGGATGGAGGGCTTTTGGCTACGCCCACGCATCCCGTCACTTAAGGATGGATGGCGTACCTGTCGTTCAGAAGCAACGACCAATAGCAGATCGGGGGAGGGGGGGGGGGGGGGGTTAACGTTCGATTCCCCAGTTCTGCCCACGCACAGTAGGCTGGGCAGAACGGGGAAACTGACAGGGACCGATGCCGAAGGTCCACTTACATATCGGCGGCAGCAGCAGGCGACGAACGGCAGCAGCAGAGGACAACGATGTGGCTCCCTGGATCCTACGGAAGCCGGTGAGTTGCCTAGCAACATCTGGAGGGCTACAGTTTGAGACCACTATACAGTGGTCTCTAAACTGTAGCCCTCCAGATCTTGCAATGCCCAGACAGTTGTTTGGGCATGCTGAGATTTGTAGTTTTGCAACAGCTGGAGGGCTACAGTTTGGAGATCACTGTGCAGTGGTTTCTAAACTGTGGCCCTTCAGTTCTTGCAAAACTACAACTCCCAGTATGCCCAAACAGCTGTGTCAGCATGCTGGGAGTTGTAGTTGCGTACCTCCAACTGTTGCATAACTACATCTCCCCACATACCCTTCGGCGATCAGAACATAATGGGAGTTGTAGTTTTGCAACAGCTGGAGGCACACTGGTTGGAAAATACTGAGTTAGGTAACAGAACCTAACTGAAGGTTTTCCAACCAATGTGCCTCCAGCTGTTGCAAAAGTACAACTCCCAGCATGTATGGTCCGTCAGTAAATAATGGGATTTGCAGTTTTGCAACAGCTGGAGGTACAGGGTACATTCACTCAGGCAGGTTTACACTGAGTTTCCTACTTCAAGTTTGAGCTGCGGAATATTTTCCGCGGCAGCGCACACTCCTAGCGGGAAACTCAACTCGGCGTAAACCCCCACCAGTGCGAATGTATCCTAAAAACACTACACTACCACAAAATAAAGGGTAAAACACTACATATACAGCCCTTACACTGCACCCCCCCCCCCCCCCAAATAAAAATGTATCGTACGCCAGTGTTTCCAAAATGGAGCCTCCAGCTGTTGCAAAACAACAGCCACTGACTGTTCAGGCATGCTGGGAGTTTAGCAACAGATGAAGGCACCCTGTTTGGGAATCACTGGCGTAGAATACCCCTATGTCCACCCCTATGCAATCCCTAATTAAGTCCTCAAATGCGCATGGCGCTCTCTCACTTCGGAGCCCTGTTGTATTTCAAGGAAACAGTTTAGGGCCACATTTGGGGTATTTCCGTACTCTGGAGCAATTGCACTACAAATTTTGGGGGGCTTTTTCTCCTTTTTCCCCTTATGAAAAGGAAAAGTTGGGGTCTACACCAGCCTGTTAATTAAAATAAAAAATTACACTAACATGCTGGTGTTGCCCCATACTTTTTATTTTCACAAGAGGTTACGCCCCACAGGTGTCTGACAGATTTTTGAAACAGTGGTTTGTGAAAACGAAAAATGTAATTTTTCATTTGCACAGCCCACTGTTCCAAAGATCTGTCAAACGCCAGTGGGGTATAAATACTCACTGCACCCCTTATTAAATTCAGTGAGGGGTGTAGTTTCCAAAATGGGGTCACATGTGGGGGGGTCCACTCTTCTGGCACCACGGGGGGCTTTGTAAACACACATGACCCCTGACTTCCATTCCAAACAAATTCTCTCTCCAAAAGCTCAATGGCGCTCCTCCTCTTCTGAGCATTTTAGTGCGCCAGCAGAGCACTTGATGTCCACACATGGGGTTACAAAGTTTGGGGGGAATTTTATCCTATTACCCCTTGTAAAAATGTAAAATTTGGGAAAGAATTAGCATTAACACATCCGACTTTAAATAAAAAGTTGTCAAATACCTGTGGGGTGTTAAGGCTCACTGTACCCCTTGTTACATTCCTTGAGGGGTGTAGTTTCCAAAATAGTAGGCCATGTTTTTTTTTTTTTTTTTGCTGTTCTGGCACAATGGAGGTTTCCTAAATGCGACATGCCGCCAAAAACCATTTCAGAAAAACTCGCTCTCCAAAATCCCATTGTCGCTCCTTCTTTCTGAGCCCTCTACTGCGCTCGCCGAGCACTTCACATACACATGAGATATTTCCTACTCAAGAGAAATTGGGTTAAAAATTTTTGGGGGCTTTTTCTCCTATTATCCCTTGCAAAAAATTCTGGGTTTACAAGAACATGCTATTACTGTGAAACACCTTAAGGGTTAAACTTTCTGAATGTCATTTTGAATACTTTGAGGGGAGCAGTTTTTATAATGGTGTCATTTATGGGGTATTTCTAGTACGAAGGCCCTTCAAATCCACTTCAAAACTGAACTGGTCCTTGAAAAATTCAGATTTTGAAAACTGAAAAATTAGAAAATTGCTGCTAAACTTTGAAGCCCTCTGATGTCTTCCAAAAGTAAAAACATGGCAACTTTATGATGCAAACAAAGTAGAAATATTGTATATGTGAATCAATATATCATTTATTTGAAATGTCCATTTTCCTTACAAGCAGAGAGCTTCAAAGTTAGAAAAATGCTAAATTTTCTATTTTTCCAGCAAATTTTTGAATTTTTCACCAAGAAATGATTTAAAGTATTGACGAAAATTTACCACTAACATAAAGTAAAATAGGTCACGAAAAAACTAATCTCGGAATCAAATTTATAAGTAGAAGCATCCCAGAGTTATTAATGCATAAAGTGATAGAGGTTAGATTTGAAAAAAAATGCCCCCGTCCTTAAGGTCATAATGGGCTCCGTCCCCAAGGGGTTAAGCGGAGCCGCATCTTCAAATGGAAGTTCAGTACTTTTAACAACTTTAGAAAGTTGCACATCCATTTTTTGAGGCTCAGTTTTAAAGTACTGTGTCTAAGCTGTTTATCTAGACCCGCTTGCAAAAAATCTAATATTTTTGGCATGTCAGGAGTTTTAAGATCAATAGGGTTTTGCATGAATCTACCTAAGGCTTTCAAAGTTCTTAAATAAATTTGTGAAGTTACCCTTTTTCTGCTCGCCAACAGAGTAGTAATAATACGATCAGAAAGACCCCTTTGTTCTAAGATGCCCCGCTCAACAGCCATGCCGTCAGATGCAGATTGGAGGTCTTGGCATGCATAACTGGACCCTGATGTAGAAGGTTCGGGGACTCTGGAAGGATCCAGGGATCTGACACTGACATCATCCTCAACCAGGTGAACCATACCTTGCGGGGCCAGAATGGGGCAATGACCACTACTCTCGCCCTGTCCTCTCTGATCTTCCTTAGGACTCTTGGAAGTAACCTGACCAGAGGAAAGGCATAAAGAAGTCCCCTGCATCAACTCTGTGAAAAAGCGTCTATCCATAGGGGGTGATCCGCTGGTGACAGGGAGAAAAAATCCTTTACTTTCCTGTTGGCCTTTGAGGCGTACAGATCTATGCGGGGAGTACCCCAATGTTGACAAATCTGGAGAAAAATCGTCTGATCTAATTCCCAATCTCCTTGGTTCAGGCGATGTCTGCTGAGATTAGTCCGCCACCTGATTTTGGGACCCCTTTAGATGGAGAGCAAACAAGGAGCTGAGATGCATCTCTGCCAGTCTGAAGAATTGATGACAAGTCCTCATGAGGGAAGGGGATCTGGTACCCCCTGATGATTTAAGTAGGTGACTACTGAGGAATTGTCTGACAGAACTTTTAGGTCTTTTCCGCCAAGCAGAGGAACGGATTGAGAGATGGCGAACAGGACTGCCTTCAATTCCCTTAGGTTCTGAGATTCTCTGGAAATCTCCTGACTCCATTGACCCTGAAGGATTAAGGATTCTCCGTGGGCTCCCCACCCCCAGGGTCTTGCGTCTGTAGTAAGGCAAAATTCGTTCTTTTTTTACCCAAAATAAATAAATGCCCTTTTCTAGATTCGCCGGATTTAACCACCAGAGAAGGGACCTCTTTACTTGGGCTGAAGGGGTCATGTAAGGGTCTAGTGAATCGGGGACTCCGTACCACTGGCTCAGGATTTGTTCCTGTAGCCTTCTCGAATGGTACTGAGCCCATAAAACCGCTGGGATACAAGAAGTTATCAGGCCCAGGACAGACATGGCCTCCATTATGGGGAGCTCCTTTAGTTTCAGTAGCTGAGACACTTTCTGTCTGATCAAAATCACCTTGGATTGGGGAAGAAAGGAGATTTGACAGGTGGAATCCAGGCCTATCCCCAGGAATGTGCATACCTGAGAAGGGACCAGGTGGGATTTGTCTAAATTCACTTCCCACCCTAGTTTCCACAGAATTTTTTGAGTCTGAAGAACTTGCCGAATCAAGAGCTCTTCCGAGTCTGACACCAAAAGGAAATCGTCTAAGTACGGAACTATGACTATATTTTGTTCTCTTATATGGGCCATCACCTCGGCCATAAGTTTGGTGAAGACTGGGGGGGTCTGTGATAGGCCAAAGGGAAGCGCCTGAAACTGGAGGTGAAAAAGGCAGGTTCCCAAGACTACCACCACCCTTAAATATTTTTGATGACCTTGGAAAATTGGGACATGATAATATGCGTCCCTCAAGTCCAAGGTGACCATAAAACAGTTCTAGTTCAGGTTCAGGATAGCTGATTGAATCGTTTCCATCCGAAATGTCTGGTACTTCAGGAAACTATTCAATAGCTTGAGATTTATTATAGTGCGGGAGGAGCCATTGGGCTTTCTTACCAGGAAGAGCGTGGAGTAGAATCCCAGACCTCACTCTTCTTCCGGAACCTGAACCAGAACTCTCTTCTGAATCAAGGAGAAAAATTCTTTCTCCAGGGCAGCTTGTTTCTCTGGAAACTTTCGGAGATCTGTTGGAACAAATCTGGGAGTCCGGAGACCTGAGAAAATAATTTTTAAACCGGTTTTTATTGTGGACAAAATTCAGTGGCTTGCAGAAATTTTCTCCCATTGGGGAAGAAAATGAGACAACCTGCCCCCCCACTGGGAACCTCAAGTCATTGCTGACTGGACTTCTTGGAGGTTTCAGGGGTAGTGAACATGAAACCTCTGCTTCTTCTCTGGACTCACCCCTGCCTGGCCCTGTATGAACCTCTCCAAAACCCCACCCTTCCTCTCCCACGAAAGGGCATCTTGTTCTGGTTGGGGAAGGAAGGGATCAAGGGAAAGGCCTTCTGCCTATCCGCTGCTTTCTCTAAGACCAGATCTAAATCAGTCCCAAAAAGAAAGGAACCTTCACAGGGTATAGCACATAATTTAGATTTGGAGGTAAGATCACCTCCTTTCCACTCTTTAACCCAAATAGCCCATCTGGCAGAGTTGGCACAGGCCAAGGATTTAGCGGATAATCTTAGGGTGTCTGCAGAAGCATCCAATATAAAGTCTGCCGTTGATGCCAAGTTAGGGATTGATTGAAGCAATTGGTCTCTAGGAGCACCATCCCTGATCTGCTCCCTCAGCTGATCAATCCAGACTTTTAAAGATCTTGCCACCGATGTGGTAGCAATAATTGGTCTGAAGGAGCCTGCTGCTGCTTTCCAGGCCCTTTAGAAATCCATCAGCCCTTCTATCCATTGGCTCCTTTAGAGAGCCAGCATCCTCAAATGGTAGGGCTGCTTTTTTAGACATCTTAGCTACAGGTGGATCAATTCTAGAGGACCTATCCCAATTAACAGTGAATTCTTCCTGAAAAGGATATTTTCTCATAACTGGTTAACGACCATGGACGTCTATACTAGTCCAATGGCTGTTAACCGGGTAGGACGCGGGCTCCCGACTCAAGCCTGCGTGATACCGGCCGGCCCCTAACTTCCAAATTCCAAAATAGCGTATTTTTGGTAACTTTTTATACCATAAAAAAGGAATAAAAAGCGATCAAAAAGTCAGATCAAAACAAAAATGGTACCGATTAAAACTTCAGATTATGGCACAAAAAATTAGCCCCCATACCACCCCATACACAGAAAATTAAAAAAAAGTTATAGGGGTCAGAAGATGACAATTTTCAATGTATTAATTTTCGTGCATGTAGTCATGATTTTTTCCAAAAGTACAACAAAATCAAACCTATATAAGTAGGGTATCATTTTAATCGTATGGACCTACTGAATAAAGATAGTGTCATTTTTACAGAAAAATGTACTGCGTAGAAACGGAAGCCCCCAAAATTTACAAAAATGTGTTTTTTCTTCAATTTTGTCGCACAATTATTTTTTTTCCCGCTTTGCCGTAGATTTTTGAGTACAATGACTGATGTCATTACAAAGTAGAATTGTTGGCTCAAAAACTAAGCCCTCATATGGACTTTTAGGTGCAAAATTGAAAGGGTTATGATTTTTAAAAAGGTAAGGAGGAAAGAACGAAAGTGCAAAAACAGAAAAACGCTTGGTCCTTAAGAGGTTAATAATGTTCGGTACTATAGCATATCTCTTATCTGGTCTTTGCCATTCAGACTTTATAATAGAGGTCAAAGAGTCATGCACTGGAAACCCAATCATTTTGCGGGGTGTAAGGCCTTCATACATTCGATCTTGCACAGATAAAGGCTCAATATTATCATCAAGCTTCAAAATTTCTGACTCTTCATCCAATTCACCTTCTTCCAATTCAAAAAAATCTCTTCGCTCTGAAAAACCAGGTACAGAAGAATCGATGGCTATAGTGGAATAACTAGGCCCTGGCTGCACGGATGACCAAGTGGACATACAGGCCTTAATCTCTTCTCTGATTACCTCCAGCATACTTTTGGAGAAAGACGGAGAAACATCCTCCACAATCCTTTTAACACAGGCTTCACAATGTGAACTTGAATAATTTGGATCCAGCTTCTTTCTACAAAGAACACACTCTTTACTCTTCCATTTAGCCTTCTTAGGCATTTCCTTAGCCTAAAACAAACAAAAACTACTATTAAAAGGTTGCAAAAAAACTTCATGGGACAGGTGTCCCCTTACCCCACCATAGTACCGGTTCGGCTGTTACAGCAGGCTCCATTTCAATGCGGGTCGCTTGTTCCATAAGTCACTGACTTGGAGCAAGCACCTCTCCTGGATCCTGGAGAGGTACGAGACTGGCTGGGCGCCCCTCCATTTTAAATCCCCCGCCGGATTCCGCGCCTCCCGGTCAGAAGCCACAAGGACTTCCCTCTCTGGGTACTTGGAATAGGCCGCAGCGCCCCCTTTCTCCTCCCAGCGAAAGCGCACTGTTGTGACGTGCGCTGAATGCAGACTCCGCCCCCCTCTTCCCGGAAGCGAACGCCGCCGGATCGCGAACGCTAGGCCGCGCCGCAAGAGGAGGAGGAGAAGGCCGCATGCACCTGCCGGAGGGAGCGAGAGGGGCCGGGAGACGTGCGCCATGCGAGATGGGGAGAGGTTGCCCAGACTTAGCGGCTGCCCCCATACGAAGGTCTTTAAGCCACTTGTAGGTACCCTGTATGTCCCAATTAGACCAGGGCCCCCACAGACCCCATACTTACATGCAAACTTCTCGAAGTACGGGACCCGTCCCGGTTACCATCCGCAGGACAGGAAACAGAACTGGGGAATAGCAGCTCCTATAGTCCTTATATGCAAACTGTTTCCAGTTCCTGTCCTGAGGAAGGAGGCGGTCTCTCCAAAGGTGCCATCATGGGCGATAGGGAGAAAAAAAAGTATAAAAGAGAAAATAATAAAGTAATAAATGTGAATAACACTTCAGATCTTTTTCTCCCTGTGATCAGTCAACTCCAGCCGTGTTGATTAGTAGGCATATTTAATGCACATATATTGATACAGTTTGATGATCTCTTACAAGCAGAGAAACATCTCCGCAGGAGAAAATCATACCCCAAAATAGATTACAGCTCTTTTATATGGCAACACTCTAAGTGTAAGTTTATTGACTAAGGAAACCCTGATGGATAATGGTGTATAACTTTATTACCAATCACAGGGTTCCTTTACACTTTCTTCCTCATTATAGAAAAAGCTTCTTATCCAACAAAAGCCTCATTATTTACCAAGGTCATTTGGATAGTTTTCCACCTTCTGGGTGCTGGCCAGGACTAGGACAGTGGTTAATAGAAATTAGATAAAACCATCCAACACCATCTAAAGTCAGGCATATACACAGAGAACATAGATATCAAAATATAATTTTACCAACAAAACACCACATCCATAAAAGTTGAAATCGCCCCCTTTTCCCATTTTTTCAGATAAAATAGTGTAAAGAAAAATATACATAAATATATGTGGTATTGCCACATGCAGAAATATTCAAACAAGTAAAATATAGTGTTAATTAAATGCCTCGGCGAATGGCGTGGACGTAAATACATTTTAAATTTAAGAATTGCAGATTTTTGGCCACTTCATATACCCCCGCATATACCAATTTTAGTCCAGGATACGAATCGGGCTTGAGGACAGGTCCCGCGGTACCTCACACAGGAACAGAGGTGCTGCCTTTCCCATGAATTGTGGTGAGCATAAGGACATCCCTCTTGTCCTTATACCGGACAAGCAACAGGTTTTCATGGGAAAAGGCACGGGACTCACTCTGGGGGAAAGGAGCATGTAGGGGATGGGGCGGAAAGGCCTCTTCTTCCTGACTGTCCCACAAGCGACCGTGGAACTGGTGGCGAGGGATGTGAAGAGAGGGATACTAGTATAAAAGATATCCACGTAAAGGTGGTAACTTATCTAGTAATGGGTGCAAAACGTCCCAAACTATTTCCTGCTAACAACCAGAATGGGGAAACATTCTGGTGGTTCAATACGGGAATCTCGTCCCTCATACACCATAAACTTGCAAGTGTACCCTGAGGTACTCTCGCAAAGTTTTTACATCTTCACGCCATACCATGCTCGCTTGGTTGGGATGTATTGCCGGAAGCTGAATCTCCCCTTAAAGCTGATGAGAGACTCATCAATAGCGACCTCCGCAACGGACATAGGCCTCCCAAAATTTGGCCCCGAAGGGATTGATGACCGGCCTGATTTTGACACTGGGTTTTTTAACAAGACCCATATGCAGCACGATGCCCCAAAATGTCCTCACTTCGGCTGCATTGACTGGGAACCACTCATTGGGCCTAGCTAAAAATGAGCCTGGGTTTGCAGTAACGAACTGTTGGGTGTACAGGTTCCTCTGGTCAACCATCAGATTGACAAAGTCTTCACTGAAAAAAAACCTGAAATAGTCCATTTCAGTGAACCCGATTATGTCAATCTAGATTCCTGAGTCGCCAACAAACTCCACAATCACGGGCTTGTGGTCCAGACAAGTTCGCCAGTACTGGGTACCATTAAACTTGGCTGGGGGGCTTGACTAATATGAGCACCAGGGGGATTCTCATGCTAGCATGGAGCACAGGGTCAGGGGCAGAGGAGGTTTGCGGCCTCGCATGGCGGTGTCTCCGCCGCCTTGGTGGCTCATCATCAGAAGATGATTAGGACAAGGAAATAAGGAAGGTGGGGTCTTCCTCGTCCTCTGTGGTGCTTTCAGAGTCGGAGGCAATTAAGGCATATGCCATTTCCCTACTCTAATGGGGGGTAAAGTGTATATATGTTGGGGGAAAACTTTATTGGTGTGTGTGTGTGTGTGTGTGTGTGCTACATGTGGTGCAAGACTTCCTACCCTAAACCGCCCTAACCTAACTAACCCGCCCTAAAAACAAAAATATAAAATAAAAACTAAACAAAAAAAGAAGACTTCTAGTGCAAAAAACCCTGCGCCAAAAAAAAAAAAAAAAACTTTACCTAATCAGTGGTTTGCACACTGATTAGCACGTGGTGGCGGCAGGGGGCGCAGAAGTAAGTGGGGGTGGTCTGGCCACTCAACCCAGAATAGTGGCTGGTGGCATGTACACATACCCCCTCACAAAAAACCTGAAAAATAAAATAAAAGATTAAAGAACGGAAAAAAAAAGCACCAGCCTGAACCCCAAAAAAACGCTGATCAGTGATAAATCATTGACAGGGGTGGGGCAGGCCACACACACAGGTACAGTCTGTCCACACAGCACAGGCCTGCTACTGGTGGCACGGACCGCCTATAGGTGTAAAAAATAAAACAACAAAAGACTTTAATCCTCGAAAAAGTGCCTTCACCACAAAAAAAAAAAAACACTGATCAGTACTACTGGACTGATCAGCGGCAGGTGGGCTTTAAACTAACGGTGGCGGGCCCGCCACATGTTTAGCAAAAAAAATAATTATTAAAAAAATTAATAATATCTGTGCCCCCCCAGAAAACGCAGGGGACAGACCGCAGCGACTCTTTAGGGCCGAGGTTACGCAGCTTAAGGTGCTGCGGATCTGCGGACCCCTACAGATATAGTACGCTGAAAGAAAGAAAAAAGAAAGGAAAAAAAAAGGTCTGTGCGCTCTAGGAAATGGTGGGCAGAATGGGCTCCTATACTGCAGTGATTGGTGCTGGGGGATAGCAACAGTGCCGCCCCCTAGTACTGTACAGATGATTGTTGGTGGTAGGGATCGACCGATATTGATTTTTTAGGGCCGCTACCGATAATCAGTGAACTTTGAGGAAGATAGCCGATAACTTATACTGATATTCCGGTATAAATTATCGGCTATTCACCCCGGCCCCGCAGAAGCCGCTGCAGATACATGATTTAAAGCGGGGCTTTAAATCAATCAACTGCAGTGGCTTCTGCGGGGCCAGAGACTGCCGCTGCCACCCGCTTCTCTCCCCCTCCCGGTCCTGAGTCCAACCACCAGCGGTGTCCCATTCCCTCCCCTATCCCCGGTTTTATAATTACCTGTTCCCGGGGTCCACGCTACTTCTGCCTCCGGAGGCGTCCTGAGCCGTCACTGTGCGCAATGACGTCGTGTTGAGGACGTTACTCGTCATTGCACAGCGCACAGCAATAGCGCAGGACGCCGCAGGAGCCAGAAGTAGCGCGGACCCCGTGCCTCGGGAACAGGTCATTGTAAAACCGGATGGGGGGGGGGGGGTAAGCGGCGGCCTGCGGTCTCTGGCCGGGGCATTATCGGCAAGGTAATTGCCTATACCTATAATGTCCAAAATCGTGAATATCGGTCAAACCGACAATCGGTCGATCCCTAGCTAGTGGTGTATATTACACCACTGATCATTATCATTATCCGGGTCATCCCCAGATGACCCGGAACCGCCGATATTGGGGATCCTCAGGGTCCCCCTCGGCACTCTGCCGGGATGCCTACTGAATCATTTCAGCAGGCATCCGGCTCTGATCGCCGCTTCACAAGCGGCAGGGAACGGAATCGCCGAAAATTTCTGCAGACACGTGGGGGTCTCAGGACCCCCCTGGGCGATATGTCGCGATGCCTGCTGAACGATATCAGCAGGCATCCCGGTCCGGTCCCCGCCCTGCGAATGGCGGGGACCGGAATTCCCATGGGCGTACCCATACGCCCTCAGTCCTTAACCCCTTAAGGACCAGGCCATTTTACACCTTAGGACCAGAGCATTTTTTGAACATCTGACCACTGTCACTTTAAACATTAATAACTCTGAGATGCTTTTACTTATCATTCTGATTCAGAGACCGTTTTTTCGTGACATATTCTACTTTATGTTATTGGTAAAATTTTGTCGATACTTGCATCGTTTCTTAGTGAAAAATTCCAAAATTTGATGAAAATTTTTAATTTGGATTTTTCTAACTTTGAAGCTCTCTGCTTGTAAGGAAAATGGATATTCCAAATAAAAAATTTTTTAATTCACATATACAATATGTCTACTTTGTGTTTGCATCATAAAATTGACATGTTTTTACTTTTGGAAGACACCAGAGGGCTTCAAATTTCAGCAGCAATTTTCCAATTTTTCGCAAAATTTTCAAACTCACTATTTTTCAGGGACCAGTTCAGGTTTGAAGTGGATTTGAAGGGTCTTCATATTAGAAATACCCCACAAATTACCCCATTATAAAAACTGCACCCCCCAAAGTATTCAAAATGTAATTCAGTCAGCGTTTTAACCCTTTAGGTGTTTCACAGGAATAGCAGCAAAGTGAAGGAGAAAATTCACAATCTTCATTTTTTACACTCGCATGTTCTTGTAGACCCAATTTTTTTTATTTTTACAAGGGGTAGAAGGAGAAAATTTATATTTGTAGCCCAATTTCTCTCGAGTAAGCACATACCTCATATGTCTATGTAAAGTGTTCGGCGGGAGCAGTAGAGGGGTCAGAAGCGAAGGAGCGACAAGGGGATTTTGGAGAGTACGTTTTTCTGAAATGTTTTTTGGGGGGCATGTTGCATTTAGGAAGCCCCTATGGTGCCAGAACAGCAAAAAAATCACCACATGGCATAACATTTTGGAAACTAGACCCCTTGGGGAACATAACAAGGGGTAAAGTGAACCTTAATACCCCACAGGTGTTTCATGACTTTTGCATATGTAAAAAAAAAAATGTTTTCTCACTAAAATGTGTTTCCCCCCAAATGTCACATTTTTACAAGGGTTAATAGCAGAAAATACCCCCCAAAATTTGTAACCCCATCTCTTCTGAGTATGGAGGTACTCCATAAGTTGACCTGAAGTGCACTACGGGCGAACTACAATGCTCAGAAGAGAAGGAGTCATATTTGGCTTTTGGAGAGCAAATTTTGCTCGGGGGGGCATGTCGCATTTAGGAAGCCCCTATGGTGCCAGGACAGCAAAAAAAAAAACACATGGCATACCATTTTGGAAACGAGACCCCTTGAGGAATGTAACAAGGGGTACAGTGAGCATTTACCCCCCACTGGTGTCTGTCAGATCTTTGGAACAGTGGTCTGTACAACATTTTAAATTTGCACAGCCCACTGTTCCAAAGATCTGTCAGAAACCAGTGGGGTGTAAATTCTCCCTGTACCCCTCATTACATTCCGTGAGGGGTGTAGTTTCAAAAATGGGGTCACATGTGTTTTTTTTTTTGTTTGTTTTTTTTGCGTTTGTCAAAACCGGTTTAACAATCAGCCACCCCTGTGCAAGTCACGTCAAATGTACATGGTACACTCTCCCTTCTGGGCCTTGTTGTGCGCCCCCAGAGCACTTTGCGCCCACATATGGGGTATCTCCGTAGTCGGGAGAAACTGCATTACAAATTTTGGGGGGCTTTTTCCTCCTTTTACCCCCTTGTCAAAATGAACAGTATAGGGCAACACCAGCGTGTTAGTGTAAAAAATAAATTTTTTTACACTAACATGCTGTTGTAGACCCCAACTTCACCTTTTCATAAGGGGTTAAAGGAGAAAAAGCCCCACAAAATTTGTTAGGCAATTTCTCCCGAGTACGGCGATACCCCATATGTGACCCTAAACTGTTGCCTTGAAATACGACAGGGCTCCAAAATGAGAGCGCCATGTGCATTTGAGGCCTAAATTAGGGATTTGCATAGGGGTGGACATAGGGGTATTCTACGCCAGTGATTCCCAAACAGGGCACCTCCAGCTGTTGCAAAACTCCCAGCATGCTTGGACAGTCAACGGCTGTCCGGCAATACTGGGAGTTGTTGTTTTGCAACAGCTGGAGGCTCCATTTTGGAAACAGTGGCGTACCAGACGTTTTTCATTTTTAATGGGGAGGGGGGCTGTGTAGGGGTATGTGTATATGTAGTGTTTTTTTACTTATTTTATTTTGTGGTAGTGTAGTGTTTTTAGGGTACAGTCACACGGGCAGGGGATTACAGCGAGTTTCCCGCTGCGAGTTTGAGCTGCCGCGCAAAATTTGCTGCATCGCAAACTTGCAGCCTGATACTCACTGTAAGCCGCCGGCCCATGTGAATGTACAGGGGGTGGGGGGGACCTCCAGCTGTTGCAAAACTACAACTCCCAGCATGCACAGTCTATCAGTGCATGCTGGTAGTTATAGTTTTATATAGCCAAAGACAAAGAGACCCACAATACTAATATTATTTCAAAAAGTATAACAATCTTTATTAGACAATAAAAAACAATTTTAAAAATTAGTAAAAGGCAGAGGATGACCTTACGCAGGAGACAACAAGTGCCAGTGGACCTGGTATGGGTAATGTAGGCATTCAGTCAAGAGCATACATAATATAAGGCTGGCGTAGCTGCATACTTATGATATCGTAACAATAGATATAATATCTAACATACATTGATGTAACATAGGGAGCAGCAATGCAATATAACAAACATAAATAGGAACCCAAGGTAGGTAATACCTAAAAAAGACTACCTGTCATATACCCAAAGGCCAGGAGCACCAAGCACCAACACCCCAACGCACGTTTCGCGTATGGGCTTCGTCAGGGGGCATGTCCTGATTCCCAATAGAGGTAAGTATATAAGGGCTAGCATGCCCAATCAGTATCCGCAGATCATGGTGATGGACACTCGTCAGGGCCAATGATGATCCAGCCGATCAGTAAAGGTCAGACCGGATAGGATAAGTACAAACCGCCCAATTATCTGTAAGCCGGAAAGAGGGGGCATCTCTTCTCATGAGCCGGAAGTCCGGCGCTAAAGAATGACGGCGCTTGTATTTCCGGCATCCCGTGGTGACGCACGAAGCGTCATCCATAGTAGGCAGGCCACACAAATATGGCGCCCGTCAGTGTGGGCATGGTTTCACAAAAATGGCCGTGCGATTAGTCGCGCGCATGCGCCCAGAGGGGAACGTAGGGGAGCCCATGCCATCACGCACGCGTCGGATAGCGGCGCACGCGTCGGATAGCGGCGCACGCGTCGGATAGCGGCGCACGCGTCGGATAGCGGCGCACGCGTGATAGGAATGGGCTCCACAAAGATGGCGCCGGAACGGTGAGCGGAGACAATGAGGCCATGAGTGGCGACACTGGGAAGAGACGCTCGGAGGACCAGACAACCCATACAGAATAGCTGCATACGTAATGATATAGAGGGGAAGGTTAGAAAGGTTTAACATATAAATAAATAAAGACAAGTAAGTAAGAAATAGGGGATGAAGATGAAGAGAAACCACCGCACGTGAGAAAGTGTGTGAAAAATAGGAAAATAAGTAAAAATACAATAAAAATACCTACCACCAAAGAATAAATGAACACCTATAATGGACATAAAAAAGAATAAATAAATAAACAACACAATTAGACATATAAAAAAGGGGGAGTGAATATAAAAAATATATAAAAACATAATATGAATAAATTAAGAGAAAGGGTGAATTTGTAAAAATATCAATATAGTGGGCTACATAAAAGGTGTGATAAAACGCACATGTACAGGTTTATTGAGATGTGGAGCCCATTCCTATCGCGCGTGCGCCGCTATCCGACGCGTGCGCGATGGCATGGGCTCCCCTACGTTCCCCTCTGGGCGCATGCACGCGACTAATCGCACGGCCATTTTTGTGAAGCCATGCCCACACTGACGGACGCCATATTTGTGTGGCCTGCCTACTATGGATGACGCTTCGTGCGTCACCACGGGATGCCGGAAATACAAGCGCCGTCATTCTTTAGCACCGGACTTCCGGCTCATGAGGAGAGATGCCCCCTCTTTCCGGCTTACTGATAATTGGGCAGTTTGTACTTATCCTATCCGGTCTGACCTTTACTGATCGGCTGGATCATCATTGGCCCTGACGAGTGTCCATCACCATGATCTGCGGATACTGATTGGGCATGCTAGCCCTTATATACTTACCTCTATTGGGAATCAGGACACGCCCCCTGACGAAGCCCATACGCGAAACGTGCGTTGGGGTGTTGGTGCTTGGTGCTCCTGGCCTTTGGGTATATGACAAGTAGTCTTTTTTAGGTATTACCTACCTTGGGTTCCTATTTATGTTTGTTCTATTGCATTGCTTCTCCCTATGTTACATCAATGTATGTTAGATATTATATCTATTGTTACGATATCATAAGTATGCAGCTACGCCAGCCTTATATTATGTATGCTCTTGACTGAATGCCTACATTACCCATACCAGGTCCACTGGCACTTGTTGTCTCCTGCGTAAGGTCATCCTCTGCCTTTTACAAATTTTTAAAATTGTTTTTTATTGTCTAATAAAGATTGTTATACTTTTTGAAATAATATTAGTATTGTGGGTCTCTTTGTCTTTGGCTAAATATTGGTACCCCCGGGACCTACATACGGCACGTATTGTTTTGCCGTTTCTGTTGTTTGGCTAAATAGTTATAGTTTTGCAACAGCTGGAGGCACACAGGTTAGGAAAGACTGAGTTAGGAAACAGACAATTTTCCCCAACCAGTGTGCCTCCAGTTGTTGTAAATCCACTACTCTCAAACATTCTCAGGCATGCTGGAAGTAGTAGTTCGGCAACATCTTTAGAGCCAGATGTTGCCGAACTACAACTCCCAGCATGCTTGGAGTTGTAGTTTTGCAACATCTGGAGGACTACAGTTTGCAGACCACTAATACAGTGGTTCCCAATCTGCTCCCTTCCAGATGTTGCAAAACTACAACTCCCAGTATGCCAAAACTGTCCAGGCATGCTGGGAGTTGTAGTTCTGCAACATCTGAAGGGCCAGATGTTACAGAACTACAACTCCCAGCATGCCTGGACAGTAAGGGCATGCTGAGGATGTGTAGTTTTGAAACATCTGGAAGGGCACAGTGGTCTCCAAACTGTGGACCTCCAGATGTTGCAAAACTGCAACTCCCAGCATGCCCACACGCCAAGAGCTGGCTGGGCATGCTGGGAATTGTAGTATACAGGGTCCCATTACAGCAATGCATGTCGCTTTTTGGCGACGTGCAATGCTGTAAAGGGCCCGACCGCGGCTGAAGAGGAACTCACCTGTCACCACCGCAGTCTTCATCGCCGGGATACTGGTCTTCAGGGACGAAGTAAGTACCGGGGCCGGGCCCCAGCACTCACCCGTCCCCCCGCCGCGTCCTCCGGTCATCCTCCCGTCCTCTCCGGACTTCCAGGGGCCGGGCAGGGCGGGAGGAAGTAACTGCCCCCCCCCCCCCCATGCGATTGGTCGGTTAGCTAACCGACGGATCGCAGGGGATAGGAGGAGGTGGCAGGCTTGCCACCTCGCTCCTATACTCCAGCATGGTCCTGGCTGTCTGTGACAACCGGGATCATGCAAAATTACCGGGCGGTTGGGTCCCAGAGACCCGATCAGCCTGGTATCGCCGCAGATCGCAATTTCCCTCGCGATTTGCGGCGATTTGCCTCGGCGTTTGCCCTGGATGCCTGCTGAAGTATTTCAGCAGGCATCCGCTTCCGATCTCTGCCCGGGGCGCAGCAGGGACCGGAAATACAACAGAACGTTCTCTAACGTCCTTGGGCATTAAAGCCCAGGTAGCGGGGACGTTCGAGAACGTCCTATGTCCTAAAGAAGTTAAGGACTTTGAAACAGGGGCGTATGGATATGCCCGGCGTCCTTAACCCCTTAAGGACACATGACGTTCTCATACGTCTCCATTTCCGAGTCCTTAAGGACACGACATATGAGAACGTCATGTGTTTTACCGGCCCCCCGCAACCATCTGGAGCGGAGCCGGTCCCCGATGCCTGCTGAAATCGTTCAGCAGGCATCGGGGCATATCGCCCAGGGGGGTCATTATGACCCCCCATGTCGGCGATGGCCGCAGATCGCTGGACAATTCAGTCCAGCGATCTGCGGCGGATTCCGGGTCAATCGGGTCTCCAGTGACCCGGTGACCCGGAATTATTGGCTGATCGGGGCCGCCAGAGCCAGCAGGGGTGAGGTGGCACTGGTGCCACCTCACGATCGCCCTGATTCGTCGGCCGGATTACCGGCCGACCAATCAGGGCGCCTGCTGCGGGTGTCACTCCCGCAACCCGCTCCGCCCCTCTTCCGGAGGACGTGAGCGGGTGCGGGACGTGCACCCCTGGTGCTGGGGACCCCGATCCCCGGCGCCCCTGTTGGGATCGGGGCCCCAGGAGCAGCGGCGGCGGCGGAGACGACGAGGGACTGACCTGTGCGGCTGGATCGTTGGAGGTGAGTGACAGCCTCCTGCTGTTGCTTAGCAACAGCTCCCAGCATGCAACAAGGGCATGCTGGGAGCTGTAGTTATGCAACAGCAGGAGGCAGACCACCACAACTCCCAGCATGCCCTTATGGGCATGCTGGGACTTGTAGTTTTGCAACAGCTGGAGGCACATTCTATGGAAAAGTGTACCTTCAGCTGTTGTGTAACTACAACTCCCAGCTTGCACAATCAGCTAAAGTGCATGCTGGGAGTTGTAGTGGTGCATCTGCTGGTTGCATAACTACAATCCCCAGCATCCCCAGCCAAAGTAGTATGCCTCCAGCTGTTGCATAACTACAACACCCAGCATGCCCTTCCGCTGTCAGTACATGCTGGGGGTTGTAGCTTTTGCAACAGCTGAAGGCACACTGGTTGCAAAACACTGAGTTTGTTACCAAACTCGGTGTTTCACAACCAGTGTGCCTCCAGCTGTTGCAAAACTACAACTCCCAGCATGCACTGATAGACCGTACATGCTGGGAGTTGTAGTTTTGCAACAGCTGGATGTTCCCCCCCAATGTGAACGTACAGGGTACACTCACATGGGCGGAGGATTACAGTAAGTATCCGGCTGCAAGTTTGAGCTGCGTCAAATTTTCTGCCGTAGCTCAAACTGCCAGCGAGAAACTACTGTGAACCCCCGCCCGTGCGACTGTACCCTAAAAACACTACACTAACACAAAATAAAAGAAAAAGAAAAAACACTACATATACACATACCCCTACACAGCCCCCCTCCCCAATAAAAATGATAAACGTCTGGTACGCCACTGTTTCCAAAACGGAGCCTCCAGCTGTTGCAAAACAACTACTCCCAGTATTGCCAGATAGCCACTGACTGTCCAGGCATGCTGGGAGTTTTACAACAGCTGGAGGCACCCTGTTTGGGAATCACTGGCGTAGAATACCCCTATGTCCACCCCTATGCAAGTCCCAAATTCAGGCCTCAAATGCGCATGGCGCTCTCACTTTGGAGCCCTGTCGTATTTCAAGGCAACAGTTTAGGGCCACATATGGGGTATCGCCGTACTCGCCGGGCTTCAAATTTTGGGGGGTATTTTCTGCTATTACCCTTTTAAAAAATGTAAAATTTTTGGGAAAACAAGCATTTTAGGTAAAAAAATATATATATTTTTTTACATATGCAAAAGTCGTGAAACACCTGTAGGGTATTAAGGTTCACATTACCCCTTGTTACGTTCCCCGAGGGGTCTAGTTTCCAAAATGGTATGCCATGTGTTTTTTTTTTTTGCTGTTCTGGCACCATAGGGGCTTCCTAAATGCGGCATGCCCCCAGAGCAAAATTTGCTTTCAAAAAGCCAAATGTGACTCCTTCTCTTCTGAGACCTGTAGTGCACCAGCAGAGCACTTTTCACCCCCATGCGAGGTGTTTTCTGTATCGGGAGAAATTGGGCTTCAAATTTTGGGGGGTATTTTCTGCTATTACCCTTTTTAAAAATGTAAAATTTTTGGGAAACCAAGCATTTTAGGTAAAATAAATATATATTTTTTTTTACATATGCAAAAGTCGTGAATCACCTGTAGGGTATTAAGGTTCACTTTACCCCTTGTTACGTTCCCTGAGGGGTCTAGTTTCCAAAATGGTATGCCATGTGTTTTTTTTTGCTGTCCTGGCACCATAGGGGCTTCCTAAATGCGGCATGCCCCCCAAAAATCATTTGTCGCTCCTTCCCTTCTGAGCCCTCTACTGCGCCCGCCGAACAATTAACATAGACATATGAGGTATGTGCTTACTCGAGAGAAATTGGGTTTCAAATACAAGTAAAAATTTTCTCCTTTTTATCCCTTGCAAAAATTCAAAAATTGGGTCTACAAGAACATGCGAGTGTAAAAAATGAAGATTTAGAATTTTCTCCTTCACTTTGCTGCTATTCCTGTGAAACACCTAAAGGGTTAATACACTTACTGAATGTTTTTTTGAATACTTTAGGGGGTGTAGTTTTTATAATGGGGTCTTTTATGGGGTATTTCTAATATGAAGACCCTTCAAATCCACTTCAAAACTGAACTGGTCCCTGAAAAATAGTGAGTTTGAAAATTTTGTGAAAAATTTCAAAATTGCTACTGAACTTTGAAGCCCTATGGTGTCTTCCAAAAGTAAAAACTCATAAATTTTATGATGCAAACATAAAGTAGACATATTGTATATGTGAACCCAAAAAAAATATATTTTGAATATCCATTTTCCTTACAAGCAGAGAGCTTCAAAGTTAGAAAAATGCTAAATTTTCATTTTTTTCATAAAATTTTGGGATTTTTCACCAAGAAAGGATGCAAGTTACCATAAAATTTTACCACTAAGTTAAAGTAGAATATGTCACGAAAAAACAATCTCGGAATCAGAATGATAACTAAAAGCATTTCAGAGTTATTAATGTTTAAAGTGACAGTGGTCAGAATTGCAAAAAAAGCTCCGGTCCTTAAGGTATAAAATGGCCTGGTCCTTAAGGGGTTAAGGGGTTAAACATATTAATTTTCGTGCATATAGTAATGATTTTTTACAGAAGTATGACAAAATCAAACCTATATCAGTAGGATATCATTTTAAAGGAAGCCCCAAAAGTTACAAAATGGCGTTTTCTTCAATTTTGTTGAACAATTATTTTTTTTCTGTTTCGCCGTCGATTTTTGGGTAAAATGACTGATGTCATTACAAAGTAGAATTGGTGGCGCAAAAAAATAAACCATCATATGGATGTTTAGGTGAACAATTGAAAGAATTGATTTTTTTTAAAAGGTAAGGAGAAAAAAAACGAAAGTGCAAAAACGGAAAAAAGTCCGTGCACAGGTGGGTCTTGATTCAATATCACTTAACTTGCACTTCAACACATTTCACTGATAACCTTTTTTGTTGTGGGGTGTTGTATCACATTGTGTTTGCGTTTTTTGTTTGGTTTCATTTTTCACTATTACCCCGGTTCATTATCTAATTTACATTAATTGCCTTCCTCCGGATTGCACTGCCTACTGTGCAGTGCGATACGGTGGTAATGAGATTGTGTATATACATATTAATTTCAGGGCATCATTGTTGACCTGTGTTAAACACTTTTGTCAAACTTTATATCTCCCCATATTTCTCACTATGTACTTACCTGTGTTGACCGCAGCTGGTATTGTCTCTTATTTGGTACCTCAACATTGTGATTATTGGCTGTGTTGTTTCCTAGTAGATTAATTATTTCTTCTCGTACTTTATGTATGATCACTTTACATTACTTGCATGTATGATGCTGTACATTTAATTGATCTGGTAGTTTTGATTAATTTTCCCATATGACCATAGCTGGATCTGTCATATTATGCCGGGTCTATGACTTCTGGAGTTCCGGGTGGAGCGTTTGCTGCGATGCGGTATTCCACTCGCAGGAGAGCACCCCAATGCACTATTCCCGTGGACATCTCGCTATGTCCGCATGTTGAGCGACAGCTCTGACATCAGTTGCTGGGTGGTCCTCCCAGCTGCAGTGCGACTGCGGTCATCTCGTGATGCCCTTGATTTTGCGCACTGTGGCTGTGTTTCGTTACTTGGCGGCCTTTTGGTATATTCTGTGTTTACTAAAAGAGCAGTTGTCTCGCGATACCCATGAGTTGCGGACATCCCGTAGTACCGGTGTTTTTGCTATGGAGCCCAGCCAGATGACATGGTATGACTCCTTATTCAGGATTGGCCGCATCTAAACATAAATAGAAGCCAGACACCCACATTGATTACGCCCCAGAAGAAGCCTTCAGTTGTGAAACGTCTGGTGACGGAGGTCTGGTGTTCCTCTCTATCTGGTCCACTTGGTAAATAATATTTTTGTATACTTAGTTGGCTCTTTGTACTTGGTACTTGATTACTATATACCTGCGGGAACCACTAGTACATACTTATTGATTGTTATTTTGGTGTTTTTACTTTTCCCATATTCACTTTATCCATTATCTGGGATATCTTTATGTGTTTTTTTCCTCCTTGACTTCTTATAGCCATACCGCTTTCAGTTCTCCAGCTACAGACCTATATGAGGCTTGTTTAAAGTGCCACTAATTGTACTTTGTAATGACATCACTCATTTTACCCCAAAATGTAAGTGAAAAAAATAATAATTTTGGGGAGAAATTGAGGTATTCTACACAGTGCACTTTTCAGTGAAAATTATAATTTTTATTCTGCAGGTCTATACGATTACAGCAATACCTTATTTATATAGGTTTTATTTTTCATTTTTATGTATACTGAGCTATATGAAGGCTTTTTTTCCAGTGATCTGTAGTTTTTATCAGGACCATTTTTGTTTTAATGGGACTTTATGATCACTTTTTTAAATTTTTTTCTGGTATATGAAGTAGCCAAAAATTTGCGATCCTGGTATTTTATTTTTTTACGACATTGACCATGTGGTTTCACTGAGTGAGTCTCACTGTTGCTCCTCCATAGGAGGCTATGATTCTGACGGCAGAACGGGGATGCGGGCAGCGGGGCGGCAACTGCAGGTGAGCAACTACGGGGGGAGGGGAGCTGCTGCTGCTTACAAGGGGGGGCTGCTGCTGCTATTTACAAGGGGGAACTGTCTACAAGGTGGGGCTGCTGCTATTTACAAGGGGGGGGGCTGCTACTGTTTACAAGGGGGCACTGCTGTTATTTACAAGGGGGCACTGTCTACTGTCTAGGCTCATACTACAGCAGCCGCCTCCATTGTACACAACAAGGAACCTACATATCATACAGTAAGCAGTGCCAGAAACCGCGTCACCCTGCTGTGATATTCCCTTTAATATAAAAGTACTTGTAATCGGAGAGTACTAGAATTAAAGTATCGGTACTCGTACTCGGTCTTAAAAAAAAAAAATGGTATCGGGACATCCCTAATATATATATATATATATATATATATATATATATATATATATATATACACACACATACACATATACACACATATATATATATATATATATATATATATATATATATATATATTATATTATATTATATTATATATTATATTATATATTATATATTATATTATATATATATATATATATATATATATATATATATATATATATATATATATATATATATATATATAGCATAGAACAAAAGGGATGACCGCAGCACTCCATAAGGTGAAAGGAAAAAGTGTCTTTATTCCATGAACAAAACTTGGTGCAACGTTTCGGTGTCCTCAACACCATTCTCATGGCTTGAGAATGGTGTTGTGAGGACACCGAAACTTCGCACCAAGTTTTGTTCATGGAATAAAGACACTTTTTCCTTTCACCTTATGGAGTGCTGCGGTCATCCCTTTTGTTCTATGCTGTGAATTTGGACCCAGGACCAGGCTCCCAGTGACCGACGCGCACCCCTACTATTTTTCTAATTTTTTATTGAGGTGCTGCTCTACTTTTTACATATATATATATATATATATATATATCACAAAAGACGACGTCCGGCACTCAGGGAATTGCAGGTAAATCTTGTAGATGGCTTTATTCAGAACGCAATAGGCAGGACAAATTCTGACGCGTTTCGCACGCTCAGGTGCTTAGTCGTAGATAGACACACATTCAAAAGTACGTGTTAAAATACACATGAGTTTGGTCACATGACTACATGAGTCTTAACCCCTTCCCGCTATTGGACGTATGCATACGTCCAGGCGAACTACACGTTCCCGCAAATGGACGTATGCATACGTCCAAGCGATCTCCTGCTCTGCCGCGGGCAGCGCAGGAGATCGCGGGTGGGACTCAGCTGTCAATCACAGCCGGAGTCCCACCGCAGCTGCCGGGGCCGCGATCGCGCAGGTCCCGGCAGCATTAACCCAATAGATGCCGTGATCAGTTCTGATCACGGCATCTATGGTGTTTGCAGGGGGAGCCCTCTCCCCCTGCCCACCAACGGCGGCGCAGCAATAAAATAAGGGGGATCGAGGGTGTCCAAGACACCCTCGATCCCCCTTGAAGAGATAGGAGTGAGGTGGCAGGGGTGCCACCCCTCCTAACCCTGCTATTGATCGGCGGAGCGACCGACCGACCAATAGCAGACTGGGGACGGGGGGTTAAAGTTCGGTTCCCCCCCCCCCCCCCCCGCTATGCCCACCCATCGGTGTCCGGGCACAGCGGGGGGAACCGTGCAGTAGCGGCGGTCACTTACCCTGCGGCGGAGCTCCAGATGACGGCGGTGGCTGTGATCATGGCGGCGGTGGAGGCGAGTATGGCGCCGCGTGTCCGGGAGTCTGTTGCCTAGCAACATCTGCAGGGCGACAGTTTAGAGAGTGGTCTCTAAACTGTGGCCCTCCAGATGTTGCAAAACTACAACTCCCACCATGCCTTGACAGCTGTTTGCTGTGTTGGCATGCTGGGAGTTGTAGTTTTGCAAGATTTAGAGGGGTTCAGGCTAGAGATCACTGACAGTGGTCTCTAAACTGTAGCCCTCCAGATGTTACAAAACTACAACTCCCAGCATGCCCAGACAGCAGTTTGCTGTCTTAGCATGCTGAGATTTGTAGTTTTGCAACATCTGGAGGGCCACAGTTTAGAGACCACTGTCAGTGATCTCTAGCCTGAACCCCTCTAAATCTTGCAAAACTACAACTCCCAGCATTCAGGAACAGCAAATGGCTGTCTCGGCATGCTGGAAGTTGTACTTGCGTGCCTCCAGCTGTTGCATAACTACATCTCCCAGCATTCCCTTTGGTAATCAGTACATGCTGAGAGTTGTAGTTCTGCAACAGCTGGAGGCACACTGGTTGGGAAATACAGAGTTAGGTAATAGGTTCTATTACCTAACTCAGTATTTTCCAACCAGTGTGCCTCCAGCTGTTGCAGAACTACAACTCCCAGCATGCACGTTCTGTCAGTGCATGCTGGGAGTTGTAGTTTTGCCCCCTCCCATGTGAATGTACAGGTTACATTCACACTGGCGGCGGATTACAGTGAGTTCCCTGCTTCAAGTTTGAGCTGCAGCAGCCGCTGCTCAAACTCCTAGCGGGAGACTCAGTGTAATCCGCCGTCAGTGTGAATGTAACCTAAAAACACTACACTACACTAACATAAAATAAAGAGTAAAATACTACATATACACACATACACTGCCCCCCCCCTACCACCCCCCCTTCCCCCCCCAATAAAAATGAAAAACGTATCCTACAGCAGTGTTTCCAAAACGGAGCCTCCAGCTGTTGCAAAACAAAAACTCCCAGCATTTCCGGACACAGCCATTGACTGTCCAAGCATGCTGGGAGTTTAGCAACAGCTGGAGGCACCCTGTTTGGGAATCACTGGTGTAGAATACCCCTATGTCCACCCCTATGCAAATCCCTAATTTAGGACTCAAATGCGCATGGCACTCTCCATTTGGAGCCCTGTCGTATTTCAAGGCAACAGTTTAGGGCCACATATGGGGTATCGCCGTACTCGGGAGAAATTGCCTAACAAATTTTGGGGGGCTTTTTCTCCTTTTACCGGTTATGAAAAGGTAAAGTTGGGGTCTACACCAGCATGTTAGTGTAAAAAAAAACATTTTTGTACACTAACATACTGGTGTTGCCCCATACTTTAAAATTTCACAAGCGGTAAAAGAAAAAAAGCCTCCAAAATTTGTAACACAATTTCTCCTGAGTACGGAGATACCCCATATGTGGGCGCAAAGTGTTCTGGGGACGCACAACAAGGCTCAGAAGGGAGAGTGCACCATGTAAATTTGAGGTCTAAATTGGTGATTTGCACAGGGGTGGCTGATTTTACAGCGGTTCTGACATAAGTGCAAAACAATAAATACCCACATGTGACCCCATTTTGGAAACTACACCCCTCACGGAATGTAATAAGGGGTACAGTGAGCATTTACACCCCACAGGTGTTTGACAGATCTTTGAAACAGGGGTCTGTGAAAATGAAAAATAAAATTTTTAATTTGCACAGCCCACTCTTCCAAAGATCCGTCAAATGCCAGTGGGGTGTAAATTCTCCCTGCACCCCTTATTACCTTCCGTGAGGGGTGTAGTTTTAAAAATGGGGTCACATGTGGGGGGGTCCACTGTTCTGGCACCACGGGGGGCTTTGGAAATGCACATGGTCAAATTCTCTCTCCAAAAGCTCAATGATGTTCCTTCTCTTCTGAGCATTGTAGTTCGCCCCCAGTGCACTTCACGTCCACTTATGGGGTATTTCCATAGTCAGAAGAGATGGGGTTACAAATTTGGGGGAAAACAAGCATTTTAGTGTAAAAAAAAAATTTTTTTTTTACATATGCAAAAGTCGTGAAACACCTGTGGGGTATTAAGGTTCACTTTACCACTTGTTACGTTCCCCAAGGGATCTAGTTTCCAAAATGGTATGCCATGTGGTTTTTTTTTTCCAGTCCTGGCACCATAGGGGCTTCCTAAATGCGGCATGCCTCCAGAGCAAAATTTGCTTCCAAAAAGCCAAACGTGACTCCTTCTCTTCTGAGACCTGTAGTGCGCCAGCAGAACACTTTTCATCCCCATATTGGGTGTTTTCTGAATCGGGAGAAATTGGTCTTCAAATTTTGGGGAGTATTTTCTGCTATTACCTTTTTTTAAAATGTAAAAATTTTTGCTAAACCAAGCATTTTTGGTAAAAAAAAATATATATTTTTTTTTTTTACATATGCAAAAGTCGTGAAACACCTGTGGGGTATTAAGGTTCACTTTATCCCTTGTTACATTCCTCAAGGGGTCTAGTTTCCAAAATGGTATGCCATGTGTTTTTTTTTTTTTTTTGCTGTCCTGGCACCATAGGGGCTTCCTAAATGCGACATGCCCCCGAGCAAAATTTGCTCTCAAAAAGCCAAATATGACTCCTTCTCTTCTGAGCATTGTAGTTCGCCCGTAGTGCACTTCAGGTCAACTTATGGGGTACCTCCATACTCAGAAGAGATGGGGTTACACATTTTGGGGGGTATTTTTTGTTATTAACCCTTGCACAAATGTGAAATTTGGGGGGAAACACACATTTTAGTGAAAAAAAAATGTCTTTTTTTTTTTACATATGCAAAAGTCATGAAACACCTGTGGGGTATTAAGGCTCACTTAATTCCTTGTTACGTTCCTCAAGGGGTCTAGTTTCCAAAATGGTATGCCATGTGTTTTTGCTGTTTTGGCACCATAGGGGCTTCCTAAATACAACATGCCCCCCAAAAACCATTTCAGAAAAACGTACTCTCCAAAATCCCCTTGTCGCTCCTTTGCTTCTGAGCCCTCTACTGCGCCCGCCGAACAATTTACATAGACATATGAGGTATGTGCTTACTCAAGAGAAATTGGGCTACAAATTCAAGTATAAATTTTATCCTTTTACCCCTTGTAAAAATTCAAAAATTGGGTCTACAAGAACATGCAAGTGTAAAAAATGAAGATTTTGAATTTTCTCCTTCACTTTGCTGCTTTTCCTGTGAAACACCTAAAGGGTTAAAACACTTAATGAATGTCATTTTGAATACTTTGGGGGGTGCAGTTTTTGTAATGGGGTCATTTATGGGGGTATTTCTAATATGAAGACCCTTCAAATCCACTTCAAACCTGAACTGGTCCATGAAAAATAGCGAGTTTTCAAAATTTTGTGAAAAATTGTAAAATTGCTGCTGAACTTTGAAGCCCTCTGATGTCTTCCAATAGTAAAAACATGTCAATTTTATGATGAAAATATAAAGTAGACATATTGTATATGTGAATCCAAAAAAAAATTTTTTGGAATATCCATTTTCCTTACAAGCAGAGAGCTTCAAAGTTAGAAAAATGCAAAATTTTCAATTTTTTCATCAAATTTGGGGATTTTTCACCAAGAAAGGATGCAAGTTACCACAAAAATTTACCACTATGTTAAAGTAGAATATGTCACGAAAAAACTATCTGGGAATCAGATTGATAAGTCAAAGCATTCCAGAGTTATTAATGTTTAAAGTGACAGTGGTCAGATGTGCAAAAAAGGGCTGCGTCCTAGAGGTGAAAATGGGCTGTGTCCTTAAGGGGTTAATTAAAACAGTTAATTACAAAACATGGAACTGGGAATCCCTGTTATATCTAGGGGAGAGTTCACACATGGGCGCATGTGTTGCGATAGTTTTGGTTCTTCACCAGACTAATTTCTCTCCACAACTTTATCTATGTTTATACATATATTTATAAAGTAGATACTTTGGACTGGTAGTTTAAGGAATGGTACAATCTATTCACTATATGACTTAAACGCATGACATGTACCTCCACGTGTGAACTCTTTCCTATGATGAAATAATCAAACTCCAGATATATATATGTTTTATGTGACGAAAAATGTTCAAAAGTGAGAAACACCAGAACCACAGGATAAATAAACTTATATATAATATTTATATATATATCGTTCAGCCGATGCATAGAAATAATACAAACAGATTTAGAGACACAAATAGCACTTACCGACAAACAAAAACATACATACATACATACATACAGAAGAAAAGAAGTGTCTTTTAAGGGGGGCTGCAAGCAGTTTTTGAGGGCTCAAAACACAGAACAGGGAAAACATACCTTAGGTTATGGTTAGAGATGAGCGAACTTCCAGTAATTCGATTAGTCTTGGACTTCTCGGCTCGGCAGTTGCTGACTTTAGGCTGCATAAATTAGTTCAGCTTTCAGGTGCTCCGGTGGGCTGGAAAAGGTGGATACAGTCCTAGGAGAGAGTCTCCAGCCCACCGGAGCACCTGAAAGCTGAACTAATTTATGCAGGCTAAAGTCAGCAACTGCCGAGCTGCGAGGTTCCTGACGAATTGAATTACTTTAAGTTCGCTCATCTCTAGTTATGGTCTATCAGGTCGCATGTGCATATATTTCTAATCTATGCCATCTATATATCATTTCTAGTAGCTATACTTATATTTTGGTATGGCTCTCTTCCTCTCCACAGTAATTGCTATAAATAAGAATAAACCACTAGATGTTCATCACTATTTTTAATTGTAGAATCTACATTGTCACAAAGGTATGGGTAATGTTATTCGCCATGTCATACTCAAAAATCCCATGACAAAATTCCTATAGAAAAGGTACAGAGAAGTTTGGATCCAGCGCATCCTCCCCCAATTAAAGGGGTATTCCAGACCAAACCTTTTATATATATCAACTGGCTCCGGAAAGGTAAACAGATTTGTAAATTACTTCTATTAAAAAATCTTAATCCTTCCAATAGTTATTAGCTTCTGAAGTTGAGTTGTTGTTTTCTGTCTAACTGCTCTCTGATGACTCACGTCCCGGGAGCTGTGCAGTTCCTATGGGGATATTCTCCCATCATGCACAGCTCCCGGGACGTGACATCATCATTGAGCAGTTAGAAAATTTCAGAAGCTAATAACTATTGGAAGGATTAAGATTTTTTAATAGAAGTCATTTACAAATCTGTTTAACTTTCCGGAGCCAGTTGATATATATAAAAAAGGTTTTGCCTGGAATACCCCTTTAAAGAATCCTTATAAAATGGTAAGCCAAGGATCCCCTAAAAAAAAGGTGGGTAATGTAAACATTTTGACTGTATGGCTGGGTTCCAATTTACACAAACAATATTACTATAGACATGTAGTGGTTACATGTTTTCTAAAAATCATAATATTTTGGCTGTTTCTCTGCTAAGGTCTATATGCTTCCTGCCTACCAGGCACTAGTCTTTCAGAATTGTTTACTTCAAGCTGTCTCCTCCTTCTTTAATGTGAGCTTCATAGACCATTATGAAGTATTCTAACAGATGCTGAGGAGAATAAATTGCATTCCTACTCTTTGTGGTCTGTGGTTCCAAAACATGTACAATCTTAAGAGTTGATAAGCCACACTAAATTTTCATCCCACTGATATAAAACATTCAATTCACAGTGAATCTGAAAGGAAATACAATGAAAGTTGGAAAATACAGGGCTATTTACCAGTATCCAGTCTTTCAGTAGATCTTATAACCTGTCACAACTTGCTTCTGAAAGGAGGATCACTGTAGGGCCTAACTGAAAATATGTTAAGGATGTAGCCAGAAGGGACTACAAATGCTGACATCTCACAGCCAATAGTAAGACATTAGAGAAAGGTGCAAATACAATTCCACACGGCAACACACACACTGGCATGTAAAGAAACATTTATAGGGCATGCCTGGGTCTCTAACTAAAAACTAGAGAAAATACTTAGTTAAAAAATGTAAAAAACTTACAAGTCAGTGAATTTCTCCAGTGAAAAGTCAGGCGTAAACACATCTAGTAGGCCAATAACCTGCAAGAGATTGGTACATGTAAACAAGTGTGTTTGCCTAAGCACTTATGTAACATTAGGGCAACTTACAATGACAAAAATAGTGAAAAAAAGCAATATATTCAAACAAAAATGTGCTTTAATTTGTATACTTAGAGCAAATGCAAAAAATAAATAAAAAAAAAAAAATTAGGAGCGACCATAAATTTTCATTTGGGTGTTCGCAAAAACAAAAGTCTTTAAAAGGTAATCTCAGGTCATCAGTGTCACCCGCACAAAGCTGCAGAAAGGCTGGGTCACTGATTATAATACACAGTCCCTGATCTGTGGTCCCACTCTTCCGTTAACTTCTTTATCGGGCAGCAGGCTTTGAGCACAGTGGGGTTCCAAGAGCATGCTGACATCATTGCTGCTTCTTCACACAACCTGGCTGCAAGCAGGCTTAGGGAAGCAGCAATTGTAACGTCAACATGCTCCTGGAGCACCCCTCATGCACCAAGCCTGCGCGCCAGGGTCACAAGCACTACCAAGCCTGTACCAACAGGATAGTGCGGGTGACCCTGATGGCAGATTCCCTTTAACCCGTCTCATTCTGGGGACCTGCTATAATTTTATTCATAGATGTCATACTATAGTCAACAAAACCAATAATGTAAATCAAGAACTAAAGATCTAGTTGAGCCTTTGGGAAAAAAAGTGTGTAAAGGTGCTGATCACTTAATGGGAAAATAACAGATAAGTTTCTGTCACAAATTTACTTTTGACATTTACTTTTTAGGTTTAGGAGGAAAAAGAATAACAGTAAAAAAGAAAGCAACAGGTAGAGAAAAGCATATCATTACACAGCATTAGGCAGCATCCCCCTTTCCCAAGGCTTTGTGCCATGGGGTAAAATATGCTGCAGATGTGCCGATGTCAGTCACAGAGGGACTGCAGAGCAAGCTACCTGTAGCCAGGTAGCTCTGTGTGGCTGCTTGTAGCAGAGGATTTCTACAGCAGGAAATTAGCCAATAATGAGCAGACACAAAGAGCTACCAAGCTGCAGCCAGGAGCTTGCTCTGCAGTAACTCTGTGACGGCCATTGGTGCACCCAGTGTCACCCTGCCTTTAAAAGGGAATCTCCCTGCTGACATTGTTAGATAGCTGTTAGGACAAGATGACACATGGTACTTTTCATATATCTGGCTGTGCTTTCAGTATATTAAAATGCTTTCGAGTCCCTGGTGCCAAGTGTCAAAGTGGCATTCCCAAGCCCCTGAAAAGACAAAGTGTGGTACAGTGTTAGCCTTTGTCAAAGACAAATTTCTTGCAGTCATTATACCAAAAAGTATATGTGCAAGACTGCAATTTCATCTCTCTCTCTGAGAGCAATACATTTTTTTTTGACTGGCTAACACTAACAAAACATTGTCTTTTCAACTAAATGGAGGATAACAGAATGTACTATAGATGTAGCCATTAAAAAGTTATCTTATCTGCAAGACTACCATTTCCTCTCATCTCCTCCCTCCCCAGATTCACTGACAGTCAGCTGGAATCCCAGCCCTGTTTCCAAATCTCACTCCTGACCTCAATTCGTATGCAGAGTGCAGTAATGAGGTTTGAAAACAGGGCTTGGAGTTGAATGCTGAGCCGTGACTGTCAATCAAGCAGGAGCAGGGATTGGAAGAGGAGCAAGGAGGTGTTCCAGCCCTCAGCACTTTTTTCTACCTTATGGAAGCACAGCAAAAGAAAGTTACCATCTAACAATGTCAGATGTTAGAAACATGAATGGCAACAGCCAGATTCCCTTTCAGGGTCCTAAAATACACTCAATATATTCCCATTACTTTTGTGGACCATACAGCTGAAGTCACTGATGCCTGCTGACCATTTCACATTACAATTTTCCTCCTTGGAGAAAAACCTGTAAGGACAGGTACAATTTATTCTTCTGGCAGCCAGAATCCATGTTCCTTCTAAGTGGCGATGCCCCACCCTGTCTGTACACATGGTTATTTTGCATATTTTTAAGATTATGCTGGGGGAAAAGTTGTCTCCTATAAGAGCTGGTAATGTTGACTTGTTTGATAGGCAAGGCTGTCCAATACAGCCAGACCCTTATATCAACTTCTTTATAGCCATTTTTCTTCTTAAGAAATGTATCATGCATGTTTTGTATGCTTTCAATATTTTTTCAATAAATTTACTTTTGACACTAAATTCCCATTACTTAGGTTGGTCACCCCTGAACTCCCTTGTGTTCTGCCATGTCTTGTACAATGGTGCCTAAAACTGTAGACAATAATACAGGTGTTGGGAAACTAGTGATTTGTACTGAGGTGTGTCACTTCCATAGCAGAATTTATTCTCTGCTGGCACAGATTGTCAAGACTTGTAAAATTGTGGTCTTAGGGTATGTTCACACTGAGGAACTGGAGAGGAATTTCCACGAGTAATCTGCTCGCTTTTTCCTTTCCAAATCATTCAGCACCGAAAACCCCATAGAGCTGTACAGAATTTCTGCCCCTCAGTTCACACTGAGGAATTTCCTCAAGCAGAATTCTGAGGAGGAAGTCTGTTCCGCTTGAAGAAAGAACATGTTCTTTCTTTCAGGCGGAATCAGCATCGTTCTCCCATAGAGATCAATGTTCTATATTTTTTTCACTTTGAAGCATTTACACGAGGAGTATTTATGAATAAAAAAAATACATATATTATGCCCACTCTCCACCCACTTTTTATTCAGCAGCCATTTTGAGATTCTCATTTCTGATTCTGTGACTATATTCAGAGTCTGTGAATAATCTCTCTCTGAGAAAAACTTAAAATTTTCACTAAAAATGAGTGGAAACACCCCTGAAAATCAGTCTGTGGAAATGGCCTCTGGAACTCCTCCCACTCTTCCTCCCACTCTTGATACTCCTCCTCTTCTCCTCCTCCGCATGAAACCTGCAATTCCGCGTGAAATCGCTGCTAATTCTGAGCGGGAAAAAAAACAACTGTATTTTGGGGTGGAAATCTTCAGCGTGATTTCCGCCCCAATTCCTCAGTGTGAACATACCCTTATGTTATTTAAAAAAAAAATAAAATAAAAAATAAAAAAAAAATTTGAACATTCAGCTTTTTAACATTTTTTACATTAAGTTACACCAATACAAAAACAATTCCATGAGAGAGTAGAAGGATAACCACCATTGAGGCCATGGGGATGTAAGATCATGGTGAGAATGGCAACAAAAATAAAGAATTTGTAAATAGAAGAAACATAGCTAAGTAATGGGGAGAAACAGTAGCAAATACTAATGGTAGACCAGTATACACACTAAACTAGAACAAGAAAGGCTAGGGGAGATTCATAATGAAAAAGGAAAGAGGGGGGAGGGAGCAAGTGGTTCTATGAGAATCCACATAAGGTAAGAGAGTCCAAAAGACCATAAAAAAAAAAAAAAATCATCCAGTTTATTAGAGGGGTATTCCATGATTTTTTTTTTTTTTTTTTTTTTTTTTTTATTTGACTATGCTACAGGGGCTGTAAAGTTAGTGTAATTCATAATATAGTGTCTGTACCTATGTGTGACAGTTTTCTCAAAATACTTGTGATTTTCACTCCAATATTTATTTTTACCAGCATACAAAATGACTGTTGTCTCAGATTTTTCCCAGCTTGCAATGCGGCCGAGACCTGACTCACTAGTCAGCTGATGACAGGGAGCCTGTCTGCTTCAATGGGTGGAGCGATCGTTTGGTGGGAGAGAGATCAATCTGCACCTAATGCAACAGATGTAGGCACCCAGATTGAAACCCAGAGGTCTTTGAATGGATACAGCTCATTTATGTTTCAATGTGTGGGGAATATGGAATTGTGGGATTGTAGTCAAAAAAAGAAAAAAACAGGAAATACCAGTTCAAAAAAAGCTAGCCACAGTATTATGGTAATCTCACAACATAGCCATTTAGCCCCAAGACAAGTGCAGAGCCTTCCTAAGCATGTCTATTACTGCCTGCCAGGTACATACTAAAATCACCTTATGGTGGATAACCCCGTTAAGTGTGGCAGTGATATAATCTAGAGCCCTAATCGCTTGAATCCTAGAATAGGGATCTGTACGTGGGACATGTTTCAGAGTCCAAGAAATAAGAGACTTGGTAAGAATAGAAAAAAAGCAGTTTAGCAGGGGGAACATTAAAGGGGTACTCCGGTGAAAACCTTTTTTCTTTTAAATCAACTGGTGACAGAAAGTTAAACATATTTGTAAATTACTTTTATTAAAAAATTTTAATCCTTCCAGTACTTATTAGCTGCTGAATGCTACAGAGGAAATTCCTTTCTTTTGTGAACACTGATGACATCATGAACAAAGTACTCTCTGCTGACATCTCTGACCATTTTAGCAACCATGCATAGCAGATGCATAGCAGATGTATGCTAAGGGCAGCATGGTGGCTCAGTGGTTAGCACTGCTGCCTTGCAGTGCTGGGGACTTCGGTTCAAATCCCACTAAGGACAACAATAAATAAAGCGTTATTATTATTATAATAATGTCAGCAGAGAGAACTGTGGTCATGATGTCATCAGAGAGCATTCCAAAAAAAAATAAAAAAGAATTTCCTCTGTAGTATTCAGCAGCTAATAAGTACAGGAAGGATTAAGATTTTTTTTAATAGAAGTAATTTACAAATATGTCTAACTTTCTGCCACCAGTTGATTTAAAAGAAAAAAAGGTTTTCACCGGAGTACCCCCATTAAAGGGGTTATCCACCATAAGGTGATTTCAGTTCCTGGCAGGCAGTAATGGACATGCTAAGAAGGATCTGCGGTTGTCTTGGGGCTAAATGGCATGAAATTACCATAACACTGTGGATAGCTTTTTGTGAGCTTTTATTTCCTGTTTGTTTTTTACTACAAATCCCACAATTCTATTTTCCTACTTCCCACACATTAGCCACCCCACCCATTGAAACATAAATGAGCTGCAGACCTGTGACTTTCAATCAGGGTGCCTCCAGCTGTTGCATTAGTTGCAGATTGATCCCTCCACCCATTGAAGCAGACAGGCTCCCTGTCGTCAGCTGACTAGTGAGTCAGGTCTCTGCCACATTGCAAGCTGGGAAAATTTCGAGACAACAGTCATTTTGTATGCTGGTAAAAATAAATAGTGAAGTGAAAATCACAGAAGAATTCTGAGAAAACCCGTCACACACAGGTACATACAATATATTATGAACTACACTAACTTTACAGCCCCTGTAGCATAGTCAAAAAAATGTAATCCTGGAATACCCCTTTAACCCCTTAAGGACGCAGGACGTAAATGTACGTCCTGGTGCGGTGGTACTTAACGCACCAGGACGTATATTTACGTCCTGTGCATAACCGCGGGCATCGTAGCGATGCCCGTGTCATGCACGGCTGATCCCGGCTGCTTATCGCAGCCAGGGACCCGCCGGCAATGGCCGACGCCCGTGATCTCGCGGGCGTCCGCCATTAACCCCTCAGGTGCCGGGATCAATACAGATCCCGGCATCTGCGGCAGTGCGCGATTTAAATGAACGATCGGATCGCCCGCAGCGCTGCTGCGGGGATCCGATCATTCAGAACGCCGCACGGAGGTCCCCTCACCTTCCTCCTTCCGGCTCCCGGCGTCTTCTGCTCTGGTCTGAGATCGTGAAGACCAGAACAGAAGATAGCCGATAACACTGATCTGTTCTATGTCCTATACATAGAACAGATCAGTATTAGCAATCATGGTATTGCTATGAATAGTCCCCTATGGGGACTATTCAAGTGTAAAAAAAAAAAAAAAAAAGTAAAAAAATGTAAAAGTTAAAAAAAAAAGTGAAAAATCCCCTCCCCCAATAAAAAAGTAAACGTCCGTTTTTTCCTATTTTACCCCCAAAAAGCGTAAAAAATTTATTTTATAGACATATTTGGTATCGCCGCGTGCGTAAATGTCCGAACTATTAAAATAAAATAAGTTAATGATCCCATACGGTGAACGGCGTGAACGTTAAAAAAAAAAATAAAAAAAAAATAAAGTGCAAAATTGCTACTTTTTTAATACATTTTATTAAAAAAAAAAATAATACATTTATTACAAGTTCTTTATATGCAAATGTAGTATCAAAAAAAAGTACAGATCATGGCGCAAAAAATTAGCCCTCACACCGCCGCTTATACGGAAAAATAAAAAAAGTTATAGGTCATCAAAATAAAGGGATTATAAACGTACTAATTTGGTTAAAAAGTTTGTGATTTTTTTTAAGCACAACAATAATATAAAAGTATGTAATAATGGGTATCATTTTAATCGTATTGACCCTCAGAATAAAGAGCACATCATTTTTACCGTAAATTGTACGGCGTGAAAACGAAACCTTCCAAAATTAGCAAAATTGCGTTTTTCTTTTTAATTTCCACACAAAAATAGTGTTTTTTGGTTGCGCCATACATTTTATGATATAATGAGTTAGGTCATTACAAAGGACAACTGGTCGCGCAAAAACAAGCCCTCATACTAGTCTGTGGATGAAAATATAAAAGAGTTATGATTTTTAGAAGGCAAGGAGGAAAAAATGAAAACGTAAAAATTAAATTGTCTGAGTCCTTAAGCCCAAAATAGGCTGAGTCCTTAAGGGGTTAAGATGGTAAACCAGAGGACCCAAAGAAATAATTATGCCAAATAAGTCCTGCAGCAGGGAATGCGAGGAGGAGGAGGAGGAGGAGGAGGAGTCGATAAATATAGGAAATAAGACCCATCATAGAGTGGCCAGTATGACACGAATTCAAAAGGAGTCCGGGTAGAAACTTAAAAAGGAAGTGAAAGTTATCTGAGGCCCACTGAGTGCAGCACAGTGTGGATATGTCAGTCATACGAGGGAGAGCGATAGTGTCAACCAGGTAATAGAAAGGCCTAATTTACAGGGTAATGGGGTTAACCATGTCAGCTAACAAAAGAGTTTTAGAGAGGACCAACTGGCTATTGTATTTGACTGTAGGCCAAGTAGAAAAACAGGGTTATATAGGATCAAAATCACACGAGAGCAAGGGGAAGCGAGTGGAAACCGACATGTGGCCCATACTTCTAACCGAAAGGCTATAGGTCCTTAACACTTTAAGGACAGAGTCTTTTTCCACTTTAGTTTTTGCCTCCTTACCTTTTAAAAATCATAACCCTTTCAATTTTGCACAAAATTGAAAAAAATAAAAATAAAAAAAAAGCGCCAGTTTGTAACTTTTTGTAACTTTTAATAAAAAAAAAAATGCGCATTTTTATTTTTTTATTAAAATGATACCCTACTTATATAGGTTTGAGTTTATTTTACATCTGGTAAAAATCATAATTACATGCACAAAAATGTATACGTTTAAAAATATGTCCTCTTCTGACCAGTATAACTTATTTTTCCGCATACAGGTGGTATGAGTGCTAATTTTTTGCGCTGTGATCTGAAGTTTTTATCGGTACCATTTTTGTTTAGATGGGACTTTTGATAGTCTTTCATACATTTTTTTAATGGTACAAAAAAAAAAAAAGTGACCAAACATACGCTAGTTTGGGCTTTTACATTTTTTTATGTGTACGCCAACCGTGTGGTTTAATTAACAATACATTTTTATAGTTCGGACATGGAGATACCACATACATTTATTTTTATTAACCGTTTTATTTTTATTTTTTATGAGGAAAGGGGGGTGAAACTCTTATTAAGGAAGGGGATAAAATCACATTTAACTTTTTTTTTTTTTTTAAACACTGTTATAGCACCCATAGAGGACTATGTCAGCAGAGAGCACTGTGGTCTGACAGAAAAGAAATTCAAAAAGAAAAGAACTTCCTGTGGAGCATACTTTCTGGCACCAGTTGATTTAAAAAAAATATATAATAATAATAGTTTTCCACCAAAGTAGCCCTTTAAGGCTTAACTTAAGGGGAACAGCTTTAGAGAAGAAAATTAGGAAGGATGGGTGCCTACCACAGTTTCCTAATATGCATCCATTTTGTGAAATCCGGGTATGACACCCATGCAGATATATATGTCTCGAGTGGGTGGCCCAATAATAATAACAAATCAAGTCTGGGACCACAAACCTCCATCATTCCTTAGGAGCCAGCACCACTGATTAGACTATCCTATGGTACTTGCAGTTTCAGATAAAGTTTAAAAAGTCGGCCTGGGGTGACTGGAGCTCTGCTAATGGAACTTAAAATAGAAGGATTTCAAAGAGCTATAAGAGTTTAGGAAAAAGGAACATTTTGATGGCCGATATGCAACCAAAAAAAAAAAGTGTAAGGGAGTCTTCCAGTTATTCAGAAGAGAAAAAAATCTTGCAAAACAAAGGGGGGGGGGGTTGCTATAGAGAGAAGAATAAGCGGAGTGGGTGTGCCTCTGTCTAAGCCACTGTTTCCCAACCAGGGTGCCTCCAGATGTTGCAAAATTACAACTCCCAGCATGCCTGGGAATTGTAGTTTTGAAACACCTGGAGGCACCCTGGTTGAGAAACACTGGTCTAAGCAGTGTTAACCTTAAAGGCCAACAACATGCTGTATTCTCTTAGGGCAGCATGTAAACATGAGAGGATAGTATCTGAAAAGTTGTGTGTGCTGTTGTAGTGCAAGTGAGGCATTGCAGCCAACGTAGCTTGAATAGGCACTTATCAAAAGGGTAAGAATAAGAAAACACTTGAGGTAAGTGAGAACTTAATATGGGTGCACTACTGTGGTAGATGTATACAATGACATTGGCTATCCCTCAACACTGATGTTAAAATTGAGACATTCGCCAGTGTATCCTTATATGAAGGATACACCAGAGAAACCTTGGCGTTGGTGTGCGGGCTCTGGTGTGTCCTTAATATAAGGATACACTGGCGAATGTCTCAATTTTAACATCAGTGTTGAGGGATAGCCAATGTCATTGTATACATCTACCACAGTAGTGCACCTAAATTTCTGTATTGTATTATTCTAATTGTTACACATCCACACCGTTTATCTGGTGTAGGATTCTATTGTGGCACTTGTAGTCTGCTGCAGGCATCCTCCATTGTATGCATTTTTATGCTGGGGATCGCCCTTAGCCATGGACTACAAGGGCAGGATCTGCTCCCCCAGTATAAATGCACAACCGCATTTGGGGTTGAGCACCTCCAGCCATTTGAGACCACGTTTTTTGTTGTAAGTGAGAACTTGAATCTTTCTCTAATGGAATGAAAGCTGAATTTCGGTTTCAGGAGCATTGACATATTTTAGAGTTACAAAAACATCAAAAATGAAAACTAAAGCTTCCATGCAAGGCTGAAAGTGTGCAAGAATCCATCTTTATCGAGCACAACTACCATAATGGTGTGCATGGAAAAACATGAAGAAGGGGGAAAAAAAGGAGTAAGTCACTGTCACGAAACGGCAACTTAAAAGAATAGTGTTGCTGTATAGAAATTCGATTCATTGTGCTGTATTCTATTTCAAGGTTACTGGATGCTACAGAACGTTATGTCTATGATGTCATGTGTCAGTGTCTCCATGGAGACAGGATGCAACATTGACTTTTATTTATTTATTGTTAAATACAGAAAAGCAACAACCTACAACTCTGTAGCAAGGAGCCAAGGTCTTTATTTTTTTCAGAGATATTTCCACAATGATAATTAATAATTTCAAAGAACAAATCTTTACCAGCACAGATTTACCACAAATTTGAAACAGTATTCTGTACAAGATCAATCTACACAGAAGTAATTGCCATTCTGGGAAGAGTAGTCTTTACATTAGGCTTTATACAGTACTAAGCCTTTGATTGTGTTGCACAATCATCCAACGCGCTTTAGACATTTAAACCGTACCCGTCATCGTGCCAAAAAAAAAAAAAAGTGATGTTACTCAGTACTTAATCCTGATCATGTGCATATCATTTGTATGTGTCTAGGACCTATATATCCCTAACAAATAGCATTTACATGTTGCTCATTTGCCTTTTCTTCTTGCCTTGTGGAGGGGGCGTGTCTGTCTCTCTCCCTCACTGTGGTGACTCATCTGCTCTGAGTCTGGGAGCTGCCTGGCAGTCTGCAAATCACTGCACAGTAGTTTTAAGCAATATGTATAGAAAAAACAGAAAAGAACCGATGCGCATCTAATTGCAATTATCCTTCCTGCGAGTCCACCTTCTTGAAGCACTGCAGGAACACTAACTTTGCCCACCATCCTAGCTTGCGCTCCCCTGCAATGTCCAGGCAAATATCCTTTTCTCTCGATTCTGACCACCACAAAAGTCACCTACTTATGGAAGTTATAAGAACAATGCGAAAGATGCCTACTGCTATCTATTCCAGTGCAAATCTGGTGATCATGGCCGAGCTATACATAATATGCCGGCCGCGATCGGTTGCGGCTGATCCGTCCTGCCGAAAAAAGCCTGAATCTGTTGTATTGAACAAGTTCCTGGCTTTGTGCATAAAGAGGACAATATACCACCGAAAAATTTAATTTAAACTTATTCATACACCTGTATTTCCTAGAGGCGCTCATGGTTTTCCCTCACAGCGACCTATGTATGATATACATGAAGCACAGCAGGAACATTTCTCCTCTCTTTTTTCCTATGTGTTTACTTCTCGTACTATCTGACTCCTGCAAAACAGTCTCCCATTGCGTTTAGGACCAGACCTTTACCTGTGTAACAATAGAGGGTCATAGATATGACAACAGGATGCCCTCCACAGGCGGCGCTGGTCTGAACTACCAAATAAATCACTACGGTGAATACTGCAATCCAATAACATACGGATTCTTCACTGAACATAGCAAATAATAGTTTAAATCATATTTAGCCACATAGAACAATATTTCTCTCATTTGGTTATGATCCTTTTTTATGACTTTGTATTATATTGATTTTATGTTATGTATTATGCAACTTTTAAATATGTTTTACACGGGCTTACCAGACATATAAGGCACGTCATCTCGATTCTCCAATCAGAAAGCCTGACGAAGAGGGGTCCCGCCCCTCGTAATGCGTTGTTTTACTTACATGCTTCAAATAAATATTTTTTATTTTCCATTTTGGTCGTTTAATTGCCCCAATCGAGACGCCGATCTTCTGGAGGAGAGCGCCATCACAGACACCGTTTTATTGGGAGAATTTTTTTCCCTAATTTGTCACAGTAGTTTTTATGCATACATTTTCTATCTGTTCCTAGTAAAGCTGGATGCTAACCAACATAGCTGTCATTATGTGTGTCATTCTGCTATTACAGACTCCTGAATGTCTGATCAGCTTCTTTCAGGAGTCAGAGAAAGCTTTCGCTGTTCAAGCATGCTGGGAGTTGGAGTTTTGCGAGAGCTGGAGCTGCAGTGTTTGTAAAGCACTGTGTTAGAGCAGTGTTGCCTTTAGCTGTTGCAAAACTACAACTCCCGGCATGCCCACACATCCTTTGTCTGTAGTTTTGCTAGAGCTGGAGGCACACAGCTGGAGAATACACAGCTCTAAATCAGAGTTTTACAAAGATTGTATTCCCAACTGTTGCAAAACTACAACTCCCATCATTATTACAGAGTTGTAGTTTAGGAACAGCTAAAAGCTGTAGTGGTGCAATGGTGATTTCCAATACTGGATACCAACACCCTTTATGGCCAGTATGTGTTCGCTCCGGGTCTGATTACGGTCGACCGCAGGGCCGGCGGCGTGTGACATCACGCCTCCGCCCCCGTGTGACGTCACGCTCCGCCCCTCAATGCAAACCTACGGAAGGGGGCGTGATAGCTATCACGCCCCCTCCCGTAGGCTTGCATTGAGGGGCGGAGCGTGACGTCACACGCCGCCGACCCTGCGGTCGACCGTAATCAGACCCGGAGCGAACACGCTCCGGGGACAGATTACAAACGGGGTGCCGCGTGCATGATCACGGGCGTCCCCAGCTGCGGGACTCCCACGATCAGGCATCTTATCCCCTATCCTTTGGATAGGGGATAAGATGTGTAAGCACCGGAGTACTCCTTTAAGGGGTTAAGGCAGTTATCAATCTCACCAATCACCATATGCAGCGAATTAGCTAGTAGTAAGGTTTTGTGATCAGATTCCAGTGAGTATGTGCCCTATATATTCCTTCCACAGTAGAGTAGATTAGTAGACAGAAAACTTCTGTATGCTGCTTTCCAAACTGCAGAGCTGGTGGCATGCTTGTTGTCAGTGTATAATTTAGCATGACACACCAGTATACAGCCGAATACATCTAATTAGATACTTACATTCTCATGCTGCATGTGCTTCAGAAGTCTGAGCTCCCTGTATGCTCGTTTTGCAAATAGCTCAGACTGAAAAGGACGGTAAAGCTTCTTGATGGCCACTTTTGTTCCAGTTATGTTGTCAAGAGATGAGCTGTAACATAAAAACATGCAATTACAAAACAGGTTACGTAACCAGTGGAAGCATTCGAATAAAATTGCACTCTTTTTCCACATCAGTTTCTGCACAAGTATATACACAGCTCAAAAAAAATAAAGGGAACACTAAGATAACACATCCTAGATCTGAATGAATGAACGAACTAATCGTATGAAATCCTTTCATCTTTACATAGTTGAATGTACTGACACCACAATCACACATAAATTATCAATGGAAATTAAATTTATCAACCCATGGAGGTCTAGATATAGAGTCACACTCAAAATCAAAGTGGAAAACCACACTACAGGCTGATCCAACTTTGATGTAATGTCCTTAAAACAATAAAAAATGAGGCTCAGTAGTGTGTGTGGCCTCCACCTGCCCATATGACCTCCCTACAACGTCTGGGCATGCTCCTGATGAGGTGGTGCATGGTCTCCTGAGGGATGTCCTCCCAGACCTGGACTAAAGCATCTGCCAACTCCTGGACAGTCTGTGGTGCAACGTAGCGTTTGTGGATGGAGCGAGACAGGATGTCCCAGATGTGCTCAATCGGATTCAGATCTGGGGAACAGGCGGGCCAGTCCATAGCATCAATGCCTTCCTCTTTCAGGAACTGCTGACACACTCCAGCCACATGAGGTCTAGCATTGCCTTGCATTAGGAGGAACCCAGGGCCAACTGCACCAGCATATGGTCTCACAAGGGGTCTGAGCACCTCATCTTGGTACCTAATGGCAGTCAGGCTACCTCTGGGAAGCCCATGGAGGGCTGTGCAGCCCCCCAAAGAAATGCCACCCCACACCATTACTGACCCACCGCCAAAACGGTCATGCTGGAGGATGCTGCAGGCAGCAGAATGTTCTCCATAGCTTCTCCAGACTCTGTCACGTCTGTCATATGTGATCAGTGTGAACCGGCTTTAATCTGTAAAGAGCACAGGGCACCAGTGGCGCATTTGCCAATCTTGGTGTTCTCTGGCAAATGCAAAATGTCCTGCATGGTGTTGGGCTGTAAGCACAACATCCACCTGTGGACGTCGGGCCCTCATACCATACGGCCTCCTCCACGTCTCCTGATGTACTGGCATGTCTACTGGTAGTGCCTCCATGCTCTGGACGCTAGGCTGACAGACACCGCAAACATTCTAGCCACAGCTCGCACTGATGTGCCATCCTGGGTGAGCTGCACTACCTGAGTCACTTTTCTGGGTTGTAGACTCCGTCTCATGCTGCCACTAGAGTGAAATCACCGCTAGAATTCAAAAGTGACCAAAACATCAGCCAGGAAGCATAGGAACTGAGAAGTGGTCTGTGGCCACCATCTGCATAACCAATCCTTTATTAGGGGTGTCTTGCTAATTGCCTATAATTTCCACCTGTTGTCTGTTCCATTTGCACAACAGCATTTGAAATTTATTGTTAATCAGTTGCTTCCTGAGTGGACAGTGTGATTGACTTGGAGTTACATTGTGTTGTTTAAGTTTTCCCTTTATTTTTTTGAGCAGTGTATTATTATAGTATATTCATGATATGCGTATACTTCACACAAAAAAAAAAAAAATAAATAAATAAACCACACACACACCATGCCTAATTTAGCACCCACACACAGTGATTGACAGCTCTTTCCATATGAGTTTGTATACAGGGAGAACAGTTAATCAAGCTGTGTGAAGTGGAAGAAGGACTTCCAGGCGCTATGAGTTCTAGCAGCGTGAAAATACCAAAGACAGAAAAGAATACTATTTCTGCGCTCAGCATTTCCCCTTCTATACTATGCTTTCTAACAGACTGTAGCACAGGATCCCCGACAGTGCTGTTTTAATTATATAAATTAAAAGCTATATTTTCTAACACACCGTATGTGTCCTCACAATTTTCAAGTTCCGCCTTTACTGTTAGGAAATGGAAACTTATACATGTCCAGATCAAGTTCTGCTTACACAAGTATATGACTTATTATATTAGATCAATTAGACATACAGGAATGTGCGTCAGAAACAAAAAATAAATATGCATGAAAACACATGAAGCGATTAAAACAAAGCATAAAGACCACAAACTGTGTGAATGAGGCCTAAATAAAAGGTTCTCAGTGTCAAGCGTGCTTATAATTTATAGGCAGAATCCATGACACTTGTGTGAACAGATCACAAGAAAACATCATTTATATCAAGAGAAGAGAGAATTACTTAACAGAACAGTCTAGGATAGGAGCCATGCAGTTTTTCATGCAGCAATGCCCTGATGTCCAAATAAGATGACAGCAAATAAAATGTAAGAAAAATTAGAAAAATTGGTTAAAGAGGCACGGTCATTATGAAAAGCTTTAAAAAATATATATTTTATAGTACTACTGATAAGATGACTTTTCTAAATATACATTTAAAGAAAATGTAAATTTTACAAAAAAAATCTAAAAGGAAATAAGCCGCCACTATGCAGACAGACTACTCTGTATTTTGCAGCATACTGGATACTGGCCATAAAGTGTGTTTGTATCCAGTATAGGAGATCACCACTGCAGCACTACAGCCTTCAGCTGTTCTTAAACTACAACCCCTATGATGGGAGTTGTAGTTTTGCAACTGGGGGTACAATCTCTGTAAAACTCTGTTTTAGAGCTGCGTATTCTCCAGCTGTGTACCTCCAGCTCTGGCAAAACTACAGACAAAGGATGTGTGGGCATGCTGGGAGTTGTAGTTTTGCAACAGCTAAAGGTAACACTGCTCTAACACCGTACTTTACAAACACTGCAGCTCCAACTATTGCAATGCAAAACCACAACTCCCAGCATGCATGAACAGTCAAAGCTTTCTCAGATTCCTGAATGACAAAGAAGCTGATCAGACATCCAAGAGTCTGTAAAAGCTGAATGACACACATAGTGACAGCTATGTTGATTAGCATCCAGCTTTACTAGGAACAGATAGAAAATGTATGCATAAAAACTACTGTGCAGTGATTTGCAGACTGCCAGGCTGCTCCCAGACTCCGAGCAGATGAGTCACCACAGTGAGAGAGAGACGGACAAGCCCCCTCCACAAGGCAAGAACACAAAGCAAGTGAGCAACATATAAATTCTATTTGTTAAGAATATATAGGTCCTAGACACAAAAATGATATGTACATGATCAGGATTAGGTACCGAGTAACATATCACTTTTTTTTATGACACGTACACTTTAAAAGGGGTACTCCGCTCCCCAGCATCCGGAAGTTTATTGTTCCGAATGCTGTGTGCGGGCTACCGTGTTCAGGGCCGCCCCGGGTGACATCACGAGGGGTGGCCCTGAACACGAAAGCCCGCACACAGCGGTCAGAACAATAAACTTCCGGACGCTGGTGAGCATAGCTCCGAAAGCAGGGCAGTGGAGTACCCCTTTAATCATTTATTTAATTTATTTATGTTAAATCAGATGTTGGTTACATCTTCCATGCTGCATCACCAGTTTTAGAAAACCTCAGTGGCCGGGGGATAAACTCACACTGTCAAAGTCACACTTTTGAATTTTTATTTACATTGCGGACACTAGCTATATTTCTAAATGGAGAAACTGGAGCACTGTACATGGCTGCCATTGAAAGACAAGCACTGAATAGGAGAGGTTCATGCTAGGCAAGCCATCTGGCAGTGCGATCTGCATATGCTCTACTGTCCTATTACTTCAAGCAGTCATTTTCAGCTCACCTGCAACTCATGCGTAATATGTATGCCACAATTAGCTGTTTGCTTGTTGTTGTGCCAGCCCGATAATACAGATAGGGTCCTAAGTTACACACAGGAAGGCATGGTCATTTATATTTCTTACACAGTCAAATAAGTTTAAGTTGGCAAGAACACCATTCATGGAAGAAAAAAAACAAGGCTAAAAAATAAAATTCATTCCATTCATTCCAAAATTCATGGTCGTTCATAGCATCGTTTCGCAGACTACTATTTTTTTTACCCATATGCCCCAAATCTTTAATTGTCCTTTCCTTACTGTCCCTAAGGACCAAAAAAAGGAGCTTCTGAATAAGGAATCACTGTAACTACCCCAACATTAACGTTTAAGTCCAATGCTGCTCTACTGCACATTCTGCAAAGATCGTTGTGGAGAGAGACAGCTGATATTGGGAAACACAGTTGCCAAGGCAAAAGTACAATGCTCAGCAAATTCTGTGCACAAGTCCTGGTCATCAGAAAGGGGCTTGTGCACAGAACTTGCTGAGCCTCGTACAGTTGCCTCAGCAACTGTACCACCCAGCATCAACTGTGTCTCTCTGCACCAATCTGGGAAGACTCTTGGACTTCTACAACATACAAAGTTGAATACAAACTAGAAAAAATTGAGAAGCAAAAGCAACTAAGCAAAATGTTCAATAACTCTGTAAAAAAAACAAAAAATGAATCCATTTAAAAGGGGGTTTCCTACAAATAACTCTAATGACCTATATGCAGGATAGGTGAGGAGAATAGGGGTCCCAAGTACTAGGCATTCACACTGGATTTCATTTGTACTACGACCCTGACGAAAATAGCTAAAGTACATCACTAAGCTATTTTCATCAGTCTAGTATAGTAGAATGCAGCAACAGCTGTATGTCCACCAACTACTCCATTTAAACAAGGAACATGGGACCCCCCATTCAAATGATAGGAGTCCCAGAAGTCTAACTCTCACTAATTTTACACTTGGAGGAAAAAAAAAAGTGAGGAGAAAAACAACAGGGCGCTCCCTAGTGTAGTATTTTTAGGAAAAGAAGTGGATGATGCAATTGCCCACCACCAACACCCAAGGTGTCGTACTGACCTTTAGTTGTTGTACAGAAAGATCAGTGTGACCTATGTCGTGTGGTCAGTGGGTATGCAAGACATTGAATTGGACAGTCTGCTGGTCTCACCCAGTGTTTCCGTGTTCCCGAGGGAGACAGATGACAAAGGCAATGCAAAGAGTACAAAAAAAATATTTTTTTTTTTTTGTGGGTGAGCGCTACTGTATGCCGATGAGAATCAAATAAAACAAAGACATGAGCCAGCAAATGCACAGGACTAACTTTTATTCAAAAAAAGAAGTCAAAGTCAAAACACTCGCGCCTTCTTCAAGTCCACAAATAGAATTACAGAAAAAACATATAGATAAAAGTAAATGAAAACAATGTCTAAAATCAAGGCCAAAGGAAATTTCAGAATATATTCAGCTATATATTGGCATAAAAAAAAAACATATGTAGCAGCAGACTTGAATGCGTTTGGATAATATAAAATCATATAATGGCAGTCGAGTTGGTGGCAGTACCAGTAATATACCAACACCAGTACTATACCAGCACCAGTAATATACAATCATATAATGGCAGTAGAGTTTGGTGGCAGCACCAATGTGTGTGAGATAGATAGAATTATTTACTTACTGGTAACAGGACTCAAGAAAACCGAATTATCGGTAAGTAAATAATTCTATCTTTACATATCGTCCACCATGACAGCCCACATGAGAAATACCAAATAAACATCATTAGGGAGGGACAGAACCTTTCTACCGAAGGCCAAATCATGAGACTGATAAGTCGAGCCTATAATGTTTAAAAAATGTATGGGGATTTGACCACGTAGCTGCCCTACAAATCTGATCTATTGAGGCAGCAGATCGTTCCGCCCAGGATGTTGACATTGCTCTAGTAGAATGAGCTTTCAGACCGTCAGGGACTTGTTCCCCACTAACTTTATACACCTCAACAATGGCACTCTTGATCCACCGGGCTATAGTACTTTTGGAAGCTTTCCTACCCTTATTCGGACCTTGGAACTGCAAAAGAAGATTAGAGTCTTTCCTCCAAAGACTTGTGACATCCAAATAATAGAGAAGACATCTTCTAACATCTAACATGTGAAATTTCTCTTCCTGTGGATTTCTTGAATTATTACAAAAAGGAAGAAAAATTTCCTGAAACCGGTGGAAATCAGTAACCACTTTAGGGAGAAAAGAAGGATCTAATCTGAGGGTTACTTTGTCATTAGATATGGACATGTATGGTTCATTGATTGAGAGGGCTTGAATTGCTCCAACTCTTCTAGCAGAAGTAATAGCTATGAGAAAAGCTAGTTTTAGAGTGACAAATTTTATAGAACACTGATCTAGAGGTTCAAAGGGGTGAGCAGTGAGAGCAGATAGTACCAAAGTTAAAGGTTCCAAGAGGGTGTACGGATTGGAGTCTTAATCAATTTGTTTACTCCAGGATAGAAATTTCTTCCAGATTTTTAGGTATATTTTTGAAGTAGAGGGTTTCCTACTCTTCAATAATGTAAAAATGACTTTTTGAGACAGACCTGGTTTCCTCAAATTTGATTCTTCAAAATCCAGGCCGTAAGATGTAGGTTCTGTAGACCCTGATGAAATACTGGGCCCTGAGACAGAAGGTCTTCCACTAGAGGTAGAGGGAAGGGGGGTTCTATCGCTAGACTTTTCAACAGACAAAACCACCCCCTCTTTGGCCAGTATGGGGCCACAAAAATCACTTTTAAATTGCTGTCTCGGATCTTCGCTAGAGTTCTTGCAATCAGAGGAAAAGGAGGAAAGGCATAGGAGAGAGGAAATTTCCAATTTTGAGCTAATGCGTCTACCGCAAGCGGCCTTTCTCACGGATTTAGTGAGTAAAACTGAATGGTCTTGGTGCTCTGATGGGAGGCAAACAGATCTATAGAGGGTTGACCCCACTTGGGAACCAGTAGATGGAACACAGAAGGATTTAGGGACCATTCCCCTGGATCCAGGGTCCTCCGACTTAGAAAGTCCGCTATCTGATTGCAGGATCCCTTCAGATTAACGGCCGTAATGGAGGAGACATTTCTTTCTGACCAAGCAAGGATTCTGGCCGCAATAGCTTGAAGAGCTTTGTGCCATGTGCCCCCTGATGTTGCAGAAAAGCTACTGTTGTTGAATTGTCTGAGTAAATTTTTATATCTTGATTGAGAAGGAGAGTTTTGGCTGACACAAGGGTCTCCAACACAGCTCTTAGTTCCTTGTAATTTGAGGAAAACTTGTTTAGATGAGGAGGCCAGCGACCTTGGAAGTACTGTCCCTGTACATGAGCACCCCATTCCCAGGCACTTGCATCTGTAGTCACAAGGACTGGATCTGACAGCCAAGGGACCCCTTTCTTTAGGTTTGTGACTACCAACCACCAATTTAGAGACCTCACTACCCCGGGGGTTAATGTGAATTTTTTGTCTAGCGTCAGTTGAGATCTGTTCCATACAGAAAGAGTCTGAGCCTGAAGCTGTCTTGAGTGGAATTGAGCCCTTTTGACCGCAGGAATCGTGGAGGTCATAGAACCCAACACTGACATTGCTTCTCAGCATGCCTAAAAAGATCTTTCTGTGGGATGGAAAAAGATCCGATTTTTCTAGATTGATAATCCACCCCAAGTTCTGGAGATGTTGTATTACCAGATCCAATTGAGATAGGAGATGTTTTGAGGAGGCTGTCATCAGCAGGTCGTCTAAATAAGGGATCAAAATTATATTTTGTAGACGAAGATGTGCTACTACTTCCACCATTATCTTTGTGAATAATCTCGGAGCTGATGAGATTCCGAAAGGAAGAGACACAAATTGGTATTGGAAGATTTGATCCCCTATCTTGACCGCAAACCGGAGATACTTCTGATGCTCCGGGTGAATAGGTACATGGTAGTACGCATCTTTGAGGTCTAAGGTAATCATTACTGCACTGGGAGCAATCATGGGAATCGCTGTTTTTATTGATTCAATTTTGAATCTTTTGTAGGAAATGAATTTGTTCAGATATTTTAGATTTATTAATCGTTCTGAACGACCCATTGGGCTTCGGGATCAGAAAGAGGGTGGACCCGATTCCTCTCCGATGTCGGAACTTGAGTGATAGCTCCCAAATGCAGCAGATTTCTTACCCCATCCAGCATTCTCTCTTGTAGGAGAGCGGAAGGTTGATTTGAGACGAAAAAATTTTGAGGTGGGAGGGAGGAAAACTCTATCTTGTATCCTACCGACAACAGGTTTAGGATCCAAGCGTTTGTTGTTACAGGTACAAAATGCTTGAGTCTTCCTCCCATTAACCAGCAGTCATTGCTTTTTGGCAGGTTGAGAGGGATTGAGGGGGAAATCTTTACCTTTTCCTCCTTTGGGGTAGCTCCACCTACCCGTTTCTCCTTTCCCTCTATAATTTGACCTTCCTTGGGGACAAAAAAAAGTTTTTGCAGGTTTTTTAGCTTTCTCTTCTGGAAAAACGTTATCATCCGCAGCCTTTCCTAAAATATCTTCCAAAAAGGCCCAATACAAGGTATGGCACAAAGTTTATTCTTGGAAGTTGGATCCCCTTTCCAAAATTTTAGCCATAAAGCTCTTCTGGATGAATTTGATAAGGCAGCGGACTTAGCCGCCATTCTCACAGATTCAGCCGAAGCATCTGCCAAAAAACCTGCCGCCATTTTTAACATGGGTACAGAAGCCAATAAGTCCTCTCTAGGCGTTTTATTCTCAATGTGTTCTTCTAACTGAGAAAGACAGATAAAAAGAGCTCTAGCTACACTAGTAGCTGCTATGTTCGGGTTCAAAATGGCGGTAGATGCTTGCCAGGTTTTTTGTAATAGACCATCCATTTTTCGATCCATGGGGTCTTTGACTTGGCATCTTCAAAAGGAAGAGATGTTTTCTTTACCACTTGATAATTGGCAGTCTATTTTTGGAATGTCATTCCATAATTCGATGTCTTTTCCCTCAAAAGGCAATCTATTTTTTATTTCCCTCGAAATTTGTAATTTCCTTTCAGGGTCCTGCCATTCCTCCAGAATCAGACTTTTCAGATTTTCATGGATAGGAAAAACAATTTTTATTGCCGGTTTTAACCCGCCAAACATTTGATCCTGGATGGACGTAGTTTTATCAACCTCTTCTAACCCCATCACACCTCTGACTGCCTTGACCAAAATATGAGTATCCTCTGCTGAGAAAAAATATTTTACATTTTCCTTAGGAGGAACAGAAGACACTACGCCCTCTTCCACCCCTTCAATATCTGATCTGGAGACAAGATCATCCTCCTCTGAATCAGATATATCCATAATTTTTGCTCTTTTAGCAGGAGAAGGAGCATATTGAGATGGAACTACGGGGTAGTTACTAGGTGGAAGAAAGGCGGCAGTACCAATTGCATGAGAGGAGGCAGACGGTAATTTTGGATAAGCATTAAAGGGGTACTCCGCACTGGCATCTTATCCCCTATCCAAAAGGATAGGGGATAAGATGTTAGATCACCGCGGTCCCGCTGCTGGGGACCCCGGGGATCGCCGCTGCGGCACCCCGCCATCATTACTGCACAGAGCAAGTTTGCTCTGTGCGTAATGACGGGCGATAACAGGGGCCGGAGCAGCGTGACGTCATGGCTCCGCCCCTCATGACATCACGGCCCGTCCCCTTAATGCAAGTCCTTTGGATAGGGGATAAGATGTCTAGGGGCGGAGTACCCCTTTAACATCCAAAGGAGCCATTAAATGAGAACCAGATGGCGTTTCAGAAACACCAGGATTTTGAAGAGGATTAAAATTCGCTAAAGAAGTCTGAATTTCTTGGCGTATAAGCGACCTCAAATCCTCAGAAGATCCCAACTTTTTCTCTTGTACCACTTTTGAAATACCATTTTTTACATAAGGATTTTCCTTTCTCTGGAATTTTAGCTAGGCACATCTTTTTAGGTTTCTGAGAGGGTTCCTTGTCTCCCTGAAAGAGAAAAGGGACCCACTAAGTAAAAGAGGAAACATCTTTGCAGCTCTATATCCATAAGCAGGAAAGATATTACTTACAGAGACCAAAGGAACAGGCTGCTCCGCAGAATCAGCTCTGGAGGAAGCATGAGAGTCCATGGTTAGAATAGAAACACAGCACAGACACAGTGGAGACGCTGGTTCCCTACCTTTATGCTCTGCAGTTTGAATTTTGGCACCCCGTTACGTCACTTCCGGTACGCTGCATCTCCGTACTGCCCGGAACCAAAGTTTCTTGCCCGGTTCCCGGGGGACCACGCAAGCTGCTTCACAAGGACGCAGCCAGCCAGGAAGTGCCACCGGAACTCTGCTACAGCACGCCCGCTGCACATACAGAGCTCCGGTAACCACCAGCGATATGCGGCCCCAGAGATGTGGGAAGCCTGCGCTCGAAGCACAGGGATCCCGGGACCAGACGAGGGGAGGCCGCAGTAAAGAAAGGAGGCCTCCCCTCCTGTACAGGTACATTAACCCACTCAGGAGCGCCGTAACCCGTACTCCCGGAGGCAGGGGAAAGAGGACCCCCGCGACCATAGGGCTTTCATAGGAGAGGGAAGCAGCAATAGCCCCGGTCCCCTAGCCCAGGGAAAAAATTAAAAACAAAAATAAAATATAAAAGTTTAACCCAAAAAATAGGAGCCCCATGAGGCTCCCTCTGTCCTGGACCTAATAGGAACAGGAAAACACTGGGGAATGTGCCGGGGGGAGGGGCTTTTAACCCTCTTCTGTTTCCTGTTCCTATTAGGTCCTATGGGACCATCTCTCATGTGGGCTGTCATGGTGGACGATATGTAAATTAGTGATACAGAGTATGAGCCATAGATTAATGGTACAGCCTGTGTCCCAGAGGTGCAGTGAGCAGACTGCACCACCACTGGGAATAATTAGTCCTGCAGGTGTCCGTGTGAGAGCATGGAGGAGGGTCTGAGGGGTGTGTAAATGCCGGGAACAGAGGCAAGCCAACGGGCAGTTTAGACAGGGCGTAGGGTTTGCTGAAACAGGGAACAGGTATCTTAAAGGGGTACTCCGCCCCTAGACCCGAGTCGCACAGCTGAAGTGGCGGTGCCCGTGTATATAATGGAGCGCCGGCACTTCTCACCCACAGCTCGCCCACAGTAATCCCAGCAAGGACGACATAATAGTAAGTACTGAGCCCTTTTCTTTCCTCATGCAGCCTGTATACCTTTTAAAGGGGTACTCCGCCCCTAGACATCTTATCCCCTATCCAAAGGATCCCGCGGTGCCGCTGCTGGGGACCCCCGGGATCGCCGCTGCGGCACCGCGCTATTGCTGCACAGAGCGAGTTCGCTCTGCACGTAATGACGGGCAATACAGGGGCCAGAGCATCGTTAAGTCACGGCTCCGCCCCTCGTGACATCACAGTCCGCCCCCTCAATACAAGTCTATGGGAGGGGGCGTGGCGGTCGTCACGCCCCTGCCATAGACTTGCATTAAGGGGGTGGGCTGTGATGTCACAAGGGGCGGAGCCATGACGTCACACTTCTCCGTCCCCTGTATCGCCCGTCATTACGCACAGAGCGAACTCGCTCTGTGCAGTAATGATAGCAGGGTGCCGCAGCGGCTATCTGACATCTTGTCCTCTATCCTTTGGATAGGGGATAAGATGTCTAGGGGCGGAGTACCCCTTTAAAAGGTATGCAGGCTGCATGAGGAAAGAAAAGGGCTCAGTACTTACTAGTATGTCGTCCTTGCTGGGATTACTGTGGGCGAGCTGTGGGTGAGAAGTGCCGGCGCTCCATTATATACACGGGCACCGCCACTTCAGCTGTGCAACTCAGTAGAGGATGTCACTTCCGGTCATGCACACGGCCTTGCTGAGGTACCGGAACCACCGGGAAAGACGGCTAGCGCATGTAGCGATTTAATGTGACAGTGTCGGGCACAGCTAGCACATACTTGAGGAGATGTAACAGCTCCCAGCTTGTGGCATATGAGTGTGTTTGATAAAACTATTAATAATGGGCTTCTAATGTAGGTTATGGATAAAATCTTGAGCTAGCATATTGCCCAAGTGGATGTTAGTGGACAGTAGTGAGTGGTGTAGAAGAAAATGAGCACAGCCCCATATAACTGAAATGGGATGAGGAACAATGGAAATGGAAAGCTGGTGTGGGCTTGAGGGGGCTTTGGTATGGCTAGGAGGGAATACAGCTATATGGAAGACTGGGGGGATTACGGAAGTGAAAGGGAGAAAAGAGGAAGATGTGGAGAGGTGATTGGGAAATGGTGTGGGAGATGGTGGGAGTGTGTAGGGTCTGGGTGGAAGCCAGGAGAGGAAAACCACGGTAAGGGGACCAGAGGGGGATAGGGAGGAGAGGGAACAGAATGGGGTGTGGGGGGGAAATGTCAGAGGACCAATGTTCATAATTCTATGCATTTGTTTAAAGTTTAAACATTCTGGCACTAAGCATTTTAATTTGTAAATCCAATAAGCTTCCCGTTTATTCAGGGCTGCTTGCATGTTGTCCAAGTCTGTGGATATATGCTCGATGGGAGTGATCTTCAAACAAGAAAAAGCTTTTCTGTGATCTTCTGAGATATGCCTTGACACACTGTTTTAAATAACCCGTTTGGCAGTTATGTCTATGGCCGTTGAGACTCCGGGTCTGAGTGGTCTCTCCAATGTAATAGGTACCGCAGACAGTCAATCAAAAATAATAAACGAGGACCCACAGTCCATCCGTGTTTGTAATTTGAATGTTGTGGTGATGTTTTTTTTATGTAAAGGTCTGTCTCCCGTGTTGGATGGTTTGACATCATAGACATCCTTTGCTTCCACATCTGTATGATCCCAGGGTAAGAGAGTGATTTTTTTGTTTTTCCTTTTCTTAAGCGGCTCGGAGAGAGTATGTTCTTGATGGCTTGTCCCCTACGGAATGCTCCAATGTTTCTCCAAAATGTTTTTCATCTGTTGGTGCTCCTGGGTGTAAGTGGTAATGAAATTGTAACCGTAATTGTTGGTGGTTGTTTTTTCTTTTTGTTTTGGTGTATCCGATGGTAGAAGACTGGTTTGTTCTACGGCCAAGTTGGAAAGGAAGGCGCTCTTCAATAAGGTCGAAGGATAACTTTTTTGTAAAAATCTTTTTCGTTAGATCTTGGATTGTGTCTTGTAATCTGTAAGGTTCGTGCAGTTCCTGCGAATCCTTCTGTACTGACTGCAGGGTATATTTAGAAGCCATTTCTAATGGTGGGCACTGTGAAAGTCCAAAAAACTTTTTTGAAGTGTGTGGTGGTGGTGATCCTTCCTAGATGATGGCTCATATTTAAGTCCAAGAAAACTATGGACTTTGGGCCTCATGATCTTGAAGCCAGACAATAAGGTTTATTGGTAGGAAAACCTCTTTTAATACTGCATGAACCACATGTTTTTTGCATTTTTGTTCTTCCTCCTCTCCTTTTAAAATACATAACTTTATTTTTTCACCTACAGATCCATGAAGGTTTATTTTTTGCAAGAACCATTGTACTTTGTAATTACATCTTTCAATTTACCATAAAATGTACGGCATAACAAAAAAAATTATTTGCGGGCAGAAATTTATAAGAAAACTGTAATTTTGCAACTTTTGGGGGGGATTGATTTTTAAGCAGTGCACTTTATGGTGAAAATGATAAATTATCTTTATTCTGTAGGTTAATGCAATTAAAGCAATACCCAAATTATATATAGTTTTTCTATTATTGTACTATTTAAAAAATAAAAAAGCAAACTAACAAAATAGCTATGCATAAAATTGTAATTTTCTGAATTCTATAACTTTATTTTTCCGTATACAGGTAGGTATGAGGGTTCAATTTTTGCGCCTTAAACTGTAGTTTTTATTGGCAACATTTTTGTTTTGAGGGGACTTTTTGATTGCTTTTTATTAAAAAAATAATAATAATTCCAAAACAGTATTTTTGGTGTTTTGGTATTTTTTTTTTTTTTTAAACTAAGCCGTTTACTGTGCAGGATCCTAAACATTATATTTTAATAGCTTGGACATTTGCGTACGCGGTGATACCAAATATATTAATAGGCTGAGCACACTCTCATGTAACAAACCTGGGCCCTGCCTTCTTCCTGCTGTCCAGGCTCATTAAATGACACTCAGCCTATCACCAGCCGAGGCAGGACGTCGCTGAAACCGGCGATACGCTGAGCAAAGTATGACTCATCGTCTCCAGGAAGAAGACCGCCACCGAAGGACAGAGACAACGATATTGGCGCAACGGGGGAATGTCGGAAAGAGAGTTAAGCATTTTTTGTTACTTTTTGCAGCCCAGGCACAGGGGATTCTAAAAAATTACCACTACAGATCTCCTTTAAGTCTTTCTTATTGCTTATTTAAGTGTTTACAGTAAGTATTATTTTAAACAATTGTTTTGTGCAGTTTTATGGACAACAGGTCTTTTCTTGCAATCCACACAAAATAATTTTACTTCTAACACAGCAAGTGCACTAAAGCACCATTTGAATTCACAATAAACTATAATGCTATTATACAGAGTGTGTGTAAATCAAAGACACATCAGAAAATGACATGGGGAAGACAGACATATTACTTTCAAAATAAGTACATGGCACTTTTTTACGCCTGTATGTGCACAAAATGTGAACACTGCACCATTTTGAGATGCCATTTTATGCCTCAAAATATACCTAAAACAGTGTGTGAACATGGCCTAATCATGAGGGATTAGGATTGACCTCTACTACCCTTGTTGCTGCGAAAGTGCATATAGAAATGTTTGCAGTGCTCAAGTTAACCCCCTTAAAAATGGCTAGAATAATCCCCTCTAAGAAAAAGCTATTTTCTCTTAGGGTAGGGTCACACATGCTGTATTTTGCTGCTGCATATATTTTTCTACCCATTGAAGTCAGATGTGTTAAGATGGTTGGCAGAGTAATTCAGTTTAGTATTTGCAATCAAAAGATTACAAAAAAGAAAAAGAAAAGAGAGAAGGGTCCAAAATTGCTGTTTTTAGTCACATCACATCCCAGAATTTTTTTATTTTTATAAAAAGTGATCACAAAGTCACAATTACGCAAATACGGTAAAGATAAAAACCTACAGATCTCTGTGCAAAAAATTTGCCCTCAAAGCCCCATATACGAATTAACTAGAAAGTTATAGGGAGCCAGAGTAGGAAGTTTAAGCATACTAATTTTGTTTGAAAAGTTTAAAGTTTTTGTAAAAGTAGTACAATAATAGAACAGCATGGAATATGGGTAATATCTTGTCATTCTTCCACCATGGGAAAATACGCCCGGCTGAACGCTTCGCTTCCTGTCTCCCAGCAGATGACAGTCTCAGACATATGGAAGTCCATCCCCAGTTGTGAGGACAAAATAGGGAGCGAATGTGCTTAGAGAGCACCTTTCCCAGCTCTAACAACCACCCAGACCTGGCGGGGTGCTGACACCCAGGACCGCAGCACAAGCATATCAGAGAAAAGAGGTGAAAAAGATGGTTCCATCATCTGGATAGTGGCTGCAAATACAGCCTTATTCGATTGGGAATAATTCAACAAATTCAGCATTATTCCAAAATATATTTACTATTCTCTAGATTGTGAGAACCGCCTACTGGTCTTAAACATAACCTAGAAAGACCAGACATGTGACTAATGATCGACCACATAAATGGAGGACAACGCCTATCCTCCTTTATTATCAATGTAAGATACTGAGGAAAGGGAGCAGGAACCCCAGAATGCATCTAGCCTTTGCACACAGACTCGTGAATTCCACCTCAAGCATTTCTATAAGATCCTCACATACAGCACTGACATCCTGTTTCTCAGCACTATCATTTATTTTGGAACACACACACTCCCAGAAAGTGGAGCAGTGGCGCAACTATAGAGGTCACAATGGTCATCCTGCAAGCCCCCCTGCCCCTCTCCCACATGCTACTGCTGCAGGCCGGACTCTCCGATGCTGCCCGAGGGCCCGGGCCCCTTGCTGCCAGCACCTTTCTTTTACATTACCTCTTTCTAGGGCACGGGCCCTAAAAGAATTACGGCAGGGCCAGACAGGCCAGGGTGTGATGGGAGTAGATGTGCCCCGCGCAGGCACACAAGTCTACACTAATCACCTGGCCGGTCCCTGCCTACAGCCACGTGCGATCTCTAGCAGAAACGATCCTCCCTGTGCAGTGACAGGAGTAGCAGCCTCTGCTGCCTCACACTGTTGCACCAATCCCTAGCAGGGTAGCTGAACTTCTGCGGGGGTGGGAGGTGGTAATTAAAACCCCTATTAGGCAGCTCCAATGCACCACCAATGATAAGGGGATGTGCGGCAGCGATGGGTTTGTTGGGAATTATCAAGAGAGGTGCAGGGGGGTTAAGGGGTTGAGGAGAGGTTTGGCGGCAGGGGCGTTATGGGAGTGATGAGGAAAGGTTTGGCGGAGGTTAGGTGGTGATGAGGAGAGGTGCGGGAGGTTATAGTAGTGATGGAGAGGTTTGGCGGGGGTTATGAGGACACAGAGGATAAGAGGGGGTGTATATGTATATATTATGTGTATATGTATGAAGTGTGCATAGGTATCATGTGTGTATAGGTATGAATATTTTATGTGTATATTTATATGATGTGTGTATTTGTATGTAAATGTGTATGTGTGTATGTATGCATGATGTGTGTATGATAGAAGTGTGTATGTAAGAAATGTGTGTGAATGATAGATCATACATCTAACGTACATCTATCATACATACATACATCATGCATGTCTGTCATGTATACTCATACTTACATACATCTATCATACATACACCAGTAATACATACATACACCATACACCAATGCGAAGGGGTGGGGGCCAGGGGTGCTTGTGAATGGCTTGGCTTAGGGCAGCAAAAAACAAAAAAAAAAAAAACACAAATCACTGATGGGTTGAGGAATATTGGCTTAGACTGGTGTTTTCCAATCTACTCTATTTCAGCTGTTGCATAACAGCTCATGTCTGACAGCTTTCTAGAGCAAAGCATTTGGGATCTGGGGAGGGAGCAGAGGAGCATGGAAAGGACTTGGGGGTCGGGAGGGGGACATAGGAGCCTAAAGAAGGAGGACACAGGGGTCTGGGGAAGGACAATACAGAGGTGGGATTCAGCTGAAGAAGAAACAGTGTAGGGATCGACCGATTATCGGTTTTGGCTGATATTATCGGCCGATAATCACGATTTTGGGCATTATCGGTATCTGCAATTACCTTGCCGATAATGCCCCGCCCACCGCACCGCGGCCGCCCCACATTTCTTTATGGACCCAGTATGTGGCAGTATTATATTCAGAGAGCGCAGTGTGTGATAGTATATTCAGTGGGTACAGTGTTTGGCAATGTAATATTCAGAAGGCACAATGTGTGGTAGTATATTGTTGGTACAGTGTGTGCCAGTATTTTATTCAGGGTACAGTGTGGGCCAGTATTATATTCAGTGGGTACAGTGTGTGGCAGGATTATATTCAGGGTTCAATATGTGGCAGGATTATATTTAGTGGGTACAATGTGTAGCAGTATTATAATCAGGTTACATTGTGGGGCAGTATTGTATTCAGGGTACAGTGTGTGGCAGGATCATATTTAGTGGATACAGTGTATGACAGTATTATATTCAGGGTACAGTGTGGGGCAGTAATATATTCAAGGTTCAGTGTGTCAAAGTATTTAATTTAGGGTACAATTTCTGGCAAGGTTATAATTAGAGCTGGGGGGTATACCGGTTCATACCGAATACCAGTGTGTTTTTGTCTTACGATATGAATTTTTCACATACCGCAATACCGTTTCCATAGCAACCAACTCCAACGCGTGATGGTGTAGAGAAACGTCCGGCTGCCCAGTGTCTCTGGGAAGTGTAGTCCGAGCCACAGTGAACTGACTGAGGATCTGGGAGGGGACTACAATTCCCGGCAGGCACGGGAAACTTGAGCAGAACTGCGGAGACATGGAGGAGTTACCGGACGGCCTGACAGAGACCCCGGGTACCATGGTGAGGACCCCCCGACCACCTGATACTATACTGAGGAACCCCCCCCCCCCCCATAATTTAGAAAAGTAATGAGATATACATTTTTGGTTATACCGCCCAGCTCTAGTTATAATAATGACTGCCTTCATACAGAGGATGAGTATCTGCTGACGAAGTGAGGAGCTAATGATGTCTGGGCTTCAGACTCTGCAGAAAAGATGGAGCTGGAGAAAGACCTGGCCTCTGGACCAGATGAAGAAGAAAAGGAAAGATAACAGAGAGGACATCATTCAAGTCAGAAGACGTCACTCAGGTCACTGATATCATTGTGTATTCTTCTGACTGTCTCATCAGAGCTGGAGTCACTTTTAAGTTCTGCAGTGATGATGGGTAAAACTGTGCCCAATCTGTTAGGGGGCCCCGAGGAAATTTTTTGCATCAGGGCCTTGTGGTTTCTTAGCTACGCCCCTGACGTGGAGAATGCCATCTGTACACACCACCAGCCGCCACAGAAGACCTAAGCCTTTAACCCCTTAACGACCATGGAAGAAAATATACGTTCTGGTGCGGCGGTACTTAGTGCACCAGGAAGTACATTTACATCCTGTGTATGACTGCGAGCATCGGAGCGGTGCTCGTGTCATACACGGCAGGTTCCGGCTGCTAGCGATTGCGCGGATGTCCACTATTAACCCCTTAGATGCCGTGATCAGTACAGATCACGGCATCTGCGGCTGTGCGCATGTTAAAATAGATGAAAGGATTGCCCACCGTGCTGCCGCGAGGATACCATCATCTATAATAGTGGACGGAGGTCTCCTCACCTGCCTCCGTCCGTCTCCCGGCTTCTCCTGCTCTGGTCTGAGATCGAGCAGACCAGAGCAGGAGAAAGCCGATAACACTGATAAGTGCTATGCCCTATGTATAGCACTGAACAGTATTTGCAATCAAATGATTGCTATAGATCGTCCCCTATGGGGACATAAGTTAAAAAAAATAAAATAAAAGTGGAAAATCCTCTCCCCCCCCCAATAAAAATTGTCAGTTTTACCCCATTTTACCACCAAAAAGCGTAATTTTTTTAAAACATATTTGTTATCGCCGCATGCGTAAATGTCTGAACTATCAAAATAGTAAAATATAACTTACATTTTTTTTAAAAGTCAGAAAATGCTGCTTTTTAGTCACATTTTATACCCCAAAAAATTTGTAAAAAAATTATCTAAAAGTTTTATATATGCAAACGTGGTATCGATAAAAAGTACAGATAATGGCGCAAAAAATGAGCCCTCATACCACCCTATATATGGAAAAATGAAAAAGTTATAGGTGGTCAAAATAGAGCGATTTTAGCTTACTGATTTTGTACAAAAAGTTTTAATCTTTTTGGTACAAAAACATAAAAGTATCTTGCCATGGGTATCATTTTAATCGTATTGACCCACAGAATAAAGAACACGTCATTTTTAATGTAAAGTGTACAGTGTGAAAACTGAACTCTCCAAAATGTGCTTTTCATTAAAATGTCCTCCCTAAAAAAATATTTGTTTAGGTTTGCCGTACATTTTATGGTAAAATGAGAGGTTTCATTACAAAGTACAATTGGTCATACAAAAAACAAGCCCTTATATGGGTCTGTAGATGGAAATATAAAAGTTATGGATTATAGAAGGCGAGGAGGAAAAAAAAAGAAAAAAAAACGCAAAAATAAAATTGGCCTGGTCCTTAATGTTAAAATGGGCTTGCACTTTCATTTTTTCCTCCTCACCTTTTAAAAATTATAACCCTGTCACAATTTTGCTCCTAAAAATCCATATGATGGCTTATTTTTTGCGCCACCAATTCTACTTTGCAGTGACATCAGTCATTTTACCCAAAAACCTACGGCGAAACGAAAAAAAAAAAATCATTGTGCGATGAAATTGAAGAAAAAAGGCCATTTTGTAACTTTTGGGGCTTCCGTTTCTACGCAGTACATTTTTCGGTAAAAATGACACCTTATCTTTATTCTGTAGGTCCATACGATTAAAATGATACCCTACTTATATTGGTTTGATTTTGTCATACTTCTGGAAAAAATTCCTAACTACATGCACGGAAATTTATACTTTTAAAATTGTCATCTTCTGACCCCTATAACTTTATTTTTCTGCGTATGGGGTGGTATGAGGGCTCATTTTTTGCGCCGTGATCTGCCGTTTTTAGCGGTACCATTTTTGCATTGATCAGACTTTTTGATAGCTTTTTATTCATTTTTCATGATATAAAAAGCAACCAAAAGTACATTATTTTGGACTTTGGAATTTTTTTGCGTGTACGCCATTGACCGTGCGGTTTAATAATGATATATTTTATAGTTCGGACATTTACGCACGCGGCGATACCACATATGTTTATATTTATTTTTATTTACATGGTGGGTTTTTTTTATGGGAAAAGGGGGGCGATTTGAACTTTTATTAAGGAAAGGGTCAAATCACATTTATTAACTTTTTTTTTTTTACACTTTTTTTTTTTTGCAGTGTTCTAGCTCCCATAGGGACCTATAATACTGCACACACTGATTGCCAGCACTGTTCACTGCAAAGCCATAGCTTTGCAATGATCAGCGTTATTGGCAGTGCATCTCAGGCTTGGAGCAATCAATCGCCAAGGGGACACGCCGGAGGCAGGCAAGAGGACCTCCGCTCGTGTCCCAGCTGATCGGGACACCGCATTTTCACTGCAGTAGTCCCGATCAGCCCCGCTGAGCAGCCGGGAAGGTTTCACTTTCGTTTTAGATGCGGGGTTCAACTTTGAACGTCGCATCTAAAGGGTTAATAGCGCACGGCACCGCGATCGCTGCCGCGCGCTATTAGCCCCAGGTCCCGGCATCAGATACATGCCGGGACCGACCCGATATGACGCGGGGTACCCCACATTATATCGCGGGAGCCGGCCAAATATACGTCCTTGGTCGTTAAGGGGTTAAGGGTCTATTCACACGTACAGTATTCTGCACAGATTTGATGCGCAGGATTTCAAGCTGTGTTCAGTCAGTTTACATTCAAATCTGCATCAGAAAATCCTGCACATCAAATCTGTACAGAATACTGCACGTGTGAATAGACCCTAAGACCGGGTTCACATTACAAAATTTCCAGGGGGAATTCAGTTTTGAAATTCCGCTCAGAAATTCCAGTGTGGCAGAGTCCCATTGTTGGATTTGGCATTCCGCTGAACAGTGCACACTGCAGGGTTTTCAAAGAGGACTTTCTGCCCGTAAAATTCCCTTTTCTGTGCGGACATTCTGAAGTCTGAAAATAGCTTGAGGGCACTTTCAAAGGGATCAGAACTGCTGCAGTGGAAAACCTGAAGCATTTCTGCAGGAAAATACATATCAAATTAGATTTTGGTGTGGATTTACTGCTGTGTAAAAATGTAAGTTTAAACATTTATATTAAAAATGTTATAAAAATCTGTACGTGTGGAATCTGATGTTGTTCCACAGGATTCCTGTAAAATCTGCAACAATAACATTTTAATGCATATTTATAGCAGATTGACTTTTTCATTGATTTCTAATCTGCAACAAATCTACAGCATGTCCACAGCATAAATTTACATGCTTAAAGGGGAACTCTAGTACATACGTAATTATCCCTTATCCGCAGGATAGGGGGGGATAAGTGTCCGATTGCAGGGGGGTCTGTCTGCTGGGAACCTCCTCGATCACCTGCCCAGCACCCAGTCTCTTGCACAAATTACTGTTGACCTCCACATTAAGCAGTGGCCGATTTGCCCCTCCATGCATCTCTATGGGAAAGCCGAAGATACATGAAAGCCATCTCCAGCTCTCCCAAAGAGATACATGGATGGGCATGTTGACAGTAATCCGTGTAAGGAGCAGAAGATGTACCATGCATCGGTAGAGATTGCATGGGGTCCCAGCAGTCAGACCTGCCATGATCAGTACTTACAGTCATGGCCGTAAATGTTGGCACCCCTGACATTTTTCAAGAAAATGAAGTATTTCTCACAGAAAAGGATTGCCGTATCCAGATGAGTGTTCCACGGATGTGGAGCAAAAAAAAAAATTTATAAATCACGGTGAAGTTCGGCACCAAACCGCTCAGACACAAGGAAAGTGGTGTAGGTTAAGAAAAAGTCCTTTATTCCAATGCGGCTTAAAACAAACGCGTTTCGGGTCTGTGACCCTTTCTCAATGTACAACAGGCGAAATAAAACAGCATGATACAAACGTGTTTTATATAAGCACGTTTGTATCATGCGATTTTATTATGCCAGTTGTACATTGAGAAGGGTCACAGACCCAAAACGTGTTTGTTTTAACCCCTACTCCGCCCCTGGCATCTTATCCCCTATCCAAAAAAGAAAAATAAATGCACAGTATACATCTAGATAACTTCTTCGAAAGGTGAAGTTTTTAAAATGGGGTTTCCACTGTCCTGGTAAAACATGGTGAACTGCAACTAGCGTGTTAACCGATAAATTTTTCCTGCAAAATATGAGTTAAATGCTAAATAGTATTTCCTTCCGGCACCAGCACTGCCATGTGGCCAAACTGCTGCTTATAATCACACATGGGGTACTGCAGTATTTAGGATTAATAGTTTAACATATTTGAGTGTGTCTATACCAGAGCTGTGGAGTCGGACGAAATTTTGGGTACCTGGAGTCGGAGTCGGCAAACAATGCACTCCGACTCCTACTATATTTCGATTGGAATAAAAAAAAAAAATAATAATAATAATAATAAAAAAGGAAGTTTAAATGTCCCAATTCACAAAAACTTATAATTAATGACTTCTCTACTGTAATAATAAAGATCAATGCATGCAGTGCCTCACGTAACCGCAAAACGAACACGTTAAGTGACCGTGAAGAAGCATGCTTTTCATGTGCTTTACTATATGGCACGCAACGTAAAATTAGGAGCGGCAATACTTATACTTTCCATAGTGTTGTGTCCTGCTGTTACAGGGAACCCATGGGTAACCTAGCCTCTCACTGATCATGTTTTTTGCAGGACTAGAGACACTTGTATAAGTGAAGGGAATGGAGGGTCAATAGTTCAAGACTGAAGCTGTAAACCATTGGAAAAGGGCTATAAAAACTTGTAAACTCGATTGTTAGCTTAAAGGGGTACTCCGCCCCTAGACATCTTATGCCCTATCCAAAGGATATGGGATAAGATGTCAGATTGCAGGGGTCCCGTTGCTGGGGACCCCCGGGATCGCCGCTGCGGCACCACGCTATCATTACTGCACAGAGCGAGTTTGCTCTGCACGTAATGACGGGCGATACAGGGGCCGGAGCATCGTTACGTCATGGCTCCGCCCCTCATGATGTCACGGCCCGCCCTTAATACAAGTCTATGGGAGGGGGCGTGGTGGTCGTAACGCCCCCTGCCTTAGACTTGCATTAAGGGGGTGGGCCGTGATGTCACGAGCGCGGAGCCATGACATCACGCTGCTCCGTCCCCTGCATTGCCCGTCATTACGCACAGAGCGAACTTGCTCTGTGTAGTAATGAAAGCGCGGGACCCCGGCGATCTGACATCTTATCCCCTATCCTTTGGATAGGGGACAAGATGTCTAGGGGCGGAGTACCCCTTTAAACATGACTATGGGATTCTACTAGGGAAATTATGTTTTATAATAAATGCCCCTTCCTGGATCCTCCCACTGCCCTATCTTCAGCAGATCAGCACACAAACTGTTCAATACAGTAGACTGTTGGCTTCCCAGCCAGTAGTCCTGTGGTAATGACATGTATGTTGCCTTTTCTTTCCTTCAAGGAATGTATAAAATACATTCACTTATTAATACAGAGGAGTCGGAAGTACAAGAAACTCCGGAGTCGGAACATTTATCTACCTACTCCACAGCCCTGGTCTATACCCCCACCTTTATTGTGAAACAGAAATGTTTAGCTCAGAGTAGATTGTATTGCAAAAAAATTATTTATGGCCTAATTTAAATAAATTCTATGAAACATCTCACATCCCTTGAAAATTCCTTCAGGGGAGTAGTTCAAATTGGATCTTTCAATTGGAATATTTGAGGAGAACAGTTTTTATAAATAGGTGCATTATAGGGGTTACCAACATACTTTTATGGGTGTATACATGTCCTGGGAGGGAATTAAATGTTAGGTAGTTTTGTTAACAAAATTCTCATTGTGTCAGATATTTAAAAAAAATAAACAAAACCACAATACGAAATAACCTCCTACCGATGTACTTCTTTTAAAAGGGTTGTCTAGGAAAATATAACCTGTGTACTGTGTCAAAAAAATTGTACAGTATATGCTGTATATTATAGGGTGTTACATGCTGCAGTCTGGACTATAGTATAACACCCTATAATATACAGCTTATATTGAACTCCAGACTGCAACATATATTATAGGGCGTTATGTGCAAACTTTAGTAGTGTCGGGCAGAGGAGAAGTTCATCATCCCTCTTCCTCTCAGCATGGGAGGAGAAGCCAGTATCACAGTCGAGCGCTACCTGAGGAGCTCCAGGAAGAGCTGCTGTAACTGCAGTACACGGAAAGCAACCGGCACCACCGCTACTCCGATCTTGTCTGTAGGGACACTGCGCGCATTCAGTATGGCCACTAGGAGGGTGAAAGGCAGGATGGCACCTAGCTCCTGAGTCTAGTACGGCTAAGGCAGCCATTAGACCATACCTCTAACAAATCAATAATGGAAATTGATAACAGCAACTTGTGTTATTGATTTTTATAGATAATATTAGTCGTTTCAGCCCTACTGTAGACATGAACGCTATGAATGTATGAATAGTATGAAAGACAATCTGATCAATTTCTTATTTTTCCATTAAGTACGTAACAGCATTTTCACTTTAAAATAAGACTGGCTATTAACTTATTACTGGCGGGGTTCGGACCCACATGCTTCACCACCATCAGCAGCGCTTGTGGGAGCCCCACTCACTTAAGCAGTAGATAGACAAGTATCGACAAGTAGAAGACTCTCTCCTAGGACTGTATCCACCTTTTCCAGCCCACCGGAGCACCTGAAAGTTGAACTAATTTATGCAGGCTAAAGTCAGCAACTGCCGAGCCGAGAAGTTTGTGACGAATCAAATTACTGGAAGTTCGCTCATCTCTAATGGACACTCCTGAAATCGATAATTACAGATTAAGATGCTGTAGTGCGCTGTCATTTTGCTGACTGGTGGGTGTCCTTAACCGTAAGGTATTAATTCCAGAAAGCCTTTCTAAAGTGATCTTTACATAAGCAGAGGAATAAAACATTAAACTAGAATGGACTCTATAGTTAAATAAAGTTTTTCGCTGCAAAGGAGTAATGTTTACTGTAAATCCCTCCTGTGTATTATCATGGGATCTATCAATGGACTTCTAATAAGAATTATGCCAAGCTTTCTATTTCCTTATCACTTCCATGTAAATCTAGAGAATAATGTGATAATGCAGATTCCATTCCCTACCGTAACTCCAATGTTAATATTCAGCAAATAAACAGCCCCCCTGGGCTGGAAAATCTGATACCTGTACACTGAAGGCATCATACACTTGGCAGCAATGCAGACTCAACCTAAGGAGATGAGCCACCTTACTTACGCTTACATTCAGTACTGCTCCACCCTCATAAAAGCTATGCAGTCATCGCCTGCTTTTAACCATTACATGGGCTCCACCTGCGCACATACTCAGTACAGTAATGCAGATGTAATGGAGGGCCCTTCTAACACAAGCAAAAAATGGAAAGGTCTAAATGGAAGACAGACAAGTACAGATCTGGCTAATATTGATTGAGAAAGTGCACTTAAGGGAGATCAGTGTCCTCAGCACTGTATGGCTATAGATACAGAACCTATAATGGAAATCACTGTAAGCATTGTTTATGGATAGTTACAGTTACCATAAGGGAGGTCAGTGCCCTCGGCACCCTATGGATATAGCTATAATGGCTATCACTGTATGGATATAGTTAGAGAAAATATAAGAGATCAGTGTCCTCAGCATCAATATAGTTATAATAACTATAAGAGAGAGATCAGTGTCCTCGGCACTGTATGGATATAGTTAGAGAAAATATAAGAGATCAGTGTCCTCGGCACTGTATGGATATAGATACAGTAACTATAAGAGATCAGTGTCCTCGGCACTGTATGGATATAGATACAGTAACTATAAGAGATCAGTGTCCTCGGCACTGTATGGATATAGATACAATAACTATAAGAGATCAGTGTCCTCGGCACTGTATGGATATAGATACAGTAACTATAAGAGATCAGTGTCCTCGGCACTGTATGGATATAGATACAATAACTATAAGAGATCAGTGTCCTCGGCACTGTATGGATATAGATACAGTAACTATAAGAGATCAGTGTCCTCGGCACTGTATGGATATAGATACAGTAACTATAAGAGATCAGTGTCCTCGGCACTGTATGGATATAGATACAGTAACTATAAGAGATCAGTGTCCTCGGCACTGTATGGATATAGATACAGTAACTATAAGAGATCAGTGTCCTCGGCACTGTATGGATATAGATACAGTAACTATAAGAGATCAGTGTCCTCGGCACTGTATGGATATAGATACAGTAACTATAAGAGATCAGTGTCCTCGGCACTGTATGGATATAGATACAGTAACTATAAGAGATCAGTGTCCTCGGCACTGTATGGATATAGATACAGTAACTATAAGAGATCAGTGTCCTCGGCACTGTATGGATATAGATACAGTAACTATAAGAGATCAGTGTCCTCGGCACTGTATGGATATAGATACAGTAACTATAAGAGATCAGTGTCCTCGGCACTGTATGGATATAGATACAGTAACTATAAGAGATCAGTGTCCTCGGCACTGTATGGATATAGATACAATAACTATAAGAGATCAGTGTCCTCGGCACTGTATGGATATAGATACAGTAACTATAAGAGATCAGTGTCCTCGGCACTGTATGGATATAGATACAGTAACTATAAGAGATCAGTGTCCTCGGCACTGTATGGATATAGATACAGTAACTATAAGAGATCAGTGTCCTCGGCACTGTATGGATATAGATACAGTAACTATAAGAGATCAGTGTCATTAACACTCTATGGATATAGATACAGTAACTATAAGAGAGATCAGTGTCCTCAGCACTGTATGGATATAGATACAGTAACTATAAGAGAGATCAGTGTCCTCAGCACTGTATGGATATAGATACAGTAATTATAAGAGAAATCAGTGTCCTTAACACTGTATGGATATAGTTACAGTAACTATAAGAGAAATCAGTGTCCTCAGCACTGTATGGATATAGATACAGTAACTATAAGAGATCAGTGTCCTGGATATAGTTACAGTAACTATAAGAGAAATCAGTGTCCTCAGCACTGTATGGATATAGATACAGTAACTATAAGAGATCAGTGTCCTGGATATAGATACAGTAACTATAAGAGATCAGTGTCCTCGGCACTGTATGGATATAGTTATAGTAACTATAAGAGATCAGTGTCCTCAGCACTGTATGGATATAGATACAGTAACTATAAGAGATCAGTGTCCTCAGCACTGTATGGATATAGATACAGTAACTATAAGAGAGATCAGTGTCCTCAGCACTATATGGATATAGATACAGTAACTATAAGAGAGATCAGTGTCCTTAACACTGTATGGATATAGATACAGAACATATAATGAAGATCACTGTCAGCACTGTATGGATATAGTCCTCAGCATGTGTTGATACAGATACAGAACATATAATGGAGATCACTGTCAGCACTGTGTGGATATAGTTACAGTAACTATAAGGTATATCAATGTCCTCAGCACTGTATGGACGTAGTTACAGTAACTATAAGGTATATCAATGTCCTCAGCACTGTATGGATATAGTTACAGTAACTATAAGGTATATCAATGTCCTCAGCACTGTGTTGATACAGATACAGACCATATAATGGAGATCACTGTCAGCACTGTGTGAATAGTTACAGTAACTATAAGGTATATCAATGTCCTCAGCACTGTATGGACGTAGTTACAGTAACTATAAGGTATATCAATGTCCTCAGCACTGTATGGATATAATTACAGTAACTATAAGGTATATCAATGTCCTCAGCACTGTATGGATATAATTACAGTAACTATAAGGTATATCAATGTCCTCAGCACTGTGTTGATACAGATACAGAACATATAAGGAAGATCACTGTCAGCACTGTATGGATATAGTCCTCAGCACTGTATGGATATAGATACAGAACATATAATGGAGAACACTGTCAGCACTGTATGGATATAGTCCTCAGCACTGTATGGATATAGATACAGAACATATAATGAAGATCACTGTCAGCACTGTATGGATATAGTCCTCAGCACTGTATGGATATAGATACAGAACATATAATGGAGAACACTGTCAGCACTGTATGGATATAGTCCTCAGCACTGTATGGATATAGATACAGAACATATAATGAAGATCACTGTCAGCACTGTATGGATATAGTCCTCAGCACTGTGTTGATACAGATACAGACCATATAATGGAGAACACTGTCAGCACTGTATGGATATAATTACAGTAACTATAAGGTATATCAATGTCCTCAGCACTGTGTTGATACAGATACAGAACATATAATGAAGATCACTGTCAGCACTGTATGGATATAGTCCTCAGCACTGTATGGATATAGATACAGAACATATAATGGAGAACACTGTCAGCACTGTATGGATATAGTCCTCAGCACTGTATGGATATAGATACAGAACATATAATGAAGATCACTGTCAGCACTGTATGGATATAGTCCTCAGCACTGTGTTGATACAGATACAGACCATATAATGGAGAACACTGTCAGCACTGTATGGATATAATTACAGTAACTATAAGGTATATCAATGTCCTCAGCACTGTGTTGATACAGATACAGACCATATAATGGAGAACACCGTCAGCACTGTATGGATATAGTTACAGAAACCATCAGGCAGACCCTTTATACAGAGAACTGGTGGCAGCACACAGAACCGCAATGACATTTCTTTTATAAGATATAGGTCAGGATTATTAAGAATTCACCTTAAGAGGCCACAGTGCAGTGAACTAAGTGCTGTACACATAAGGAAGCAGGTGCTAGATTAATATCTAAAAACCAGGATTTTATAAGTATACAGTAATGTGAAGCTGCACATATACTGCATCAGTCACAAGAGAACTGTGAGACTACTAAGGCTGGGTTTACATATATGCGTCATGCAGCAGTTTTTTCGCCTGGCGCTATAGAAAATGCACCGGAAGGAAACTTATGCTACAACTGGTCCAATTCATTAGAATGGGACAGTCCACAATCATCCGGCATCACTCGCCAGACAGACACTGGACAGAGGAGCGCATCTTGCTGCATTCAGAAAAAAATGGATGCCGGATGCTACATAACTAATGACAACTGATTCATGTTGTCATCAGTTGTGGCATCAGTTGTGTCAAGATTTAGGCTGGGTTTATGTATGTCAGACACCAGACATATGTAATTCTAGCCTAAGGGTATGTTCACACTACAGAGCGTGAAGGGAATCTCCGCTCGCAGAATTCCGCGAGCGGAGATTCAGCCTGGCAGACGACGGCGGCAGGACCGCGCGGCACTGCGCCGTCACCATTGACGGCTATGCAGTACTCGCGGACTTCCGCGCACAGAATGAACATGTTCTTTCTTTGCGCGGAACAATTTCAGCGGCGGAATTGTCCGCTGTGTGAACGGGTCTCGCGGAGACTCATTCACTAATGTTAAATTCACACCTCGGAATTCCGTAGTGTGAACCCTAAGGCAGTACTAGAGATGCAGGTATAAAAAGAAGTGGTGATGCAGGAATAGGGGAGCAGTAATACAGGTATACGGTATTAGGAGTAGTGGTGCAGGTATAGGATAGCAGTAGTAGAACAGAGACAGGGGTGCATGTAAGGAGTAGTAGTTCTAGTGCAGGTCTTACGGGTGTAAGGAGTAGTAGTAGTTCTAGTGCAGGTCATAGGGTGTAAGGAGTAGTAGTAGTTCTAGTGCAGGTCATAGGGTGTAAGGAGTAGTTGTAGTTCTAGTGCAGGTCATAGGGTGTAAGGAGTAGTTGTAGTTCTAGTGCAGGTCATAGGGTGTAAGGAGTAGTTGTAGTTCTAGTGCAGGTATTAGGGGTGTAAGGAGTAGTAGTAGTAGTTCTAGTGCAGGTCATAGGGGTGTAAGGAGTAGTAGTAGTAGTTCTAGTGCAGGTCATAGGGGTGTAAGGAGTAGTAGTAGTAGTTCTAGTGCAGGTCATAGGGTGTAAGGAGTAGTAGTAGTAGTTCTAGTGCAGGTCATAGGGTGTAAGGAGTAGTAGTAGTAGTTCTAGTGCAGGTCATAGGGTGTAAGGAGTAGTAGTAGTAGTTCTAGTGCAGGTCATAGGGTGTAAGGAGTAGTAGTAGTAGTTCTAGTGCAGGTCATAGGGTGTAAGGAGTAGTAGTAGTAGTTCTAGTGCAGGTCATAGGGTGTAAGGAGTAGTAGTAGTAGTTCTAGTGCAGGTAATAGGGTGTAAGGAGTAGTAGTAGTAGTTCTAGTGCAGGTAATAGGGTGTAAGGAGTAGTAGTAGTAGTTCTAGTGCAGGTAATAGGGTGTAAGGAGTAGTAGTAGTAGTTCTAGTGCAGGTAATAGGGTGTAAGGAGTAGTAGTAGTAGTTCTAGTGCAGGTAATAGGGTGTAAGGAGTAGTAGTAGTAGTTCTAGTGCAGGTAATAGGGTGTAAGGAGTAGTAGTAGTAGTTCTAGTGCAGGTAATAGGGTGTAAGGAGTAGTAGTAGTAGTTCTAGTGCAGGTAATAGGGTGTAAGGAGTAGTAGTAGTAGTTCTAGTGCAGGTAATAGGGTGTAAGGAGTAGTAGTAGTAGTTCTAGTGCAGGTAATAGGGTGTAAGGAGTAGTAGTAGTAGTTCTAGTGCAGGTAATAGGGTGTAAGGAGTAGTAGTAGTAGTTCTAGTGCAGGTAATAGGGTGTAAGGAGTAGTAGTTCTAGTGCAGGTAATAGGGTGTAAGGAGTAGTAGTAGTAGTAGTTCTAGTGCAGGTAATAGGGTGTAAGGAGCAGTAGTAGTTCTAGTGCAGGTAATAGGGTGTAAGGAGTAGTAGTAGTTCTAGTGCAGGTAATAGGGTGTAAGGAGTAGTAGTAGTAGTTGTAGTGCAGGTAATAGGGTGTAAGGAGTAGTAGTAGTAGTTGTAGTGCAGGTAATAGGGTGTAAGGAGTAGTAGTAGTAGTTCTAGTACAGGTAATAGGGTGTAAGGAGTAGTAGTAGTAGTAGTAGTAGTAGTTCTAGTGCAGGTAATAGGGTGTAAGGAGTAGTAGTAGTAGTAGTAGTAGTAGTAGTAGTTCTAGTGCAGGTAATAGGGTGTAAGGAGTAGTAGTAGTAGTAGTAGTAGTTCTAGTGCAGGTAATAGGGTGTAAGGAGTAGTAGTAGTAGTAGTTCTAGTGCAGGTAATAGGGTGTAAGGAGTAGTAGTAGTAGTAGTTCTAGTGCAGGTAATAGGGTGTAAGGAGTAGTAGTAGTAGTAGTAGTTCTAGTGCAGGTAATAGGGTGTAAGGAGTAGTAGTAGTAGTAGTTCTAGTGCAGGTAATAGGGTGTAAGGAGTAGTAGTAGTAGTAGTAGTAGTTCTAGTGCAGGTAATAGGGTGTAAGGAGTAGTAGTAGTAGTAGTAGTAGTAGTAGTTCTAGTGCAGGTAATAGGGTGTAAGGAGTAGTAGTAGTAGTAGTTCTAGTGCAGGTAATAGGGTGTAAGGAGTAGTAGTAGTAGTAGTTCTAGTGCAGGTAATAGGGTGTAAGGAGTAGTAGTAGTAGTAGTTCTAGTGCAGGTAATAGGGTGTAAGGAGTAGTAGTAGTAGTAGTTCTAGTGCAGGTAATAGGGTGTAAGGAGTAGTAGTAGTAGTAGTTCTAGTGCAGGTAATAGGGTGTAAGGAGTAGTAGTAGTAGTAGTTCTAGTGCAGGTAATAGGGTGTAAGGAGTAGTAGTAGTTCTAGTGCAGGTAATAGGATGTAAGGAGTAGTAGTAGTTCTAGTGCAGGTAATAGGATGTAAGGAGTAGTAGTTGTTCTAGTGCAGGTAATAGGGTGTAAGGAGTAGTAGTACTAGTGCAGGTAATAGGGTGTAAGGAGTAGTAGTACTAGTGCAGGTAATAGGGTGTAAGGAGTAGTAGTACTAGTGCAGGTAATAGGGTGTAAGGAGTAGTAGTACTAGTGCAAGTAATAGGGTGTAAGGAGTAGTAGTACTAGTGCAGGTAATAGGGTGTAAGGAGGTAATAGGGTGTAAGGAATAGTAGTACTAGTGCATGTAATAGGGTGTAAGGGGTAATAGCGTGTAAGGAGTAGTAGTACCAGTGCATGCACAGGGTGTAAGGAGTTGTAGTACTGGTGCATGTAATAGGGTGTAAGGGGTAATAGCGTGTAAGGAGTAGTAGTACCAGTGCATGCACAGGGTGTAAGGAGTAGTAGTACTGGTGCATGTAATAGGGTGTAAGGGGTAATACCGTGTAAGGAGTAGTAGTACCAGTGCATGCACAGGGTGTAAGGAGTAGTAGCACCAGTGCATGTAATAGGGTGTATGGGGTAATAGCGTGTAAGGAGTAGTAGTACTAGTGCATGCACAGGGTGTAAGGAGTAGTAGTACTGGTGCATGTAATAGGGTGTAAGGGGTAATAGGGTGTAAGGGGTAATAGGGTGTAAGGAGTAGTAGCACCAGTGCATGCACAGGGTGTAAGGAGTAGTAGGAGTAGTAGTACTAGTGCAGGAGTAAGATGTCGTAGTGCAGGTAGAGCGAGGTAGCCGCTTGGAGGGCAGCACTCACCAGACAGTGCCATAGGCTCCGGAACCCACAGGCACCAGGTCCCGGTAGCGCTCCTTCACCTCCCACACCGTCTTGTTGACGTCCTGGCGGTAGAAGCCTTTCGTGGGCAGCGGAAGGGACATGGCTGCTGAGGCTCGGGTGTCAGAGATCAGTTTGTTGTCAGCTCAGTGTGGGCTCCGGTCTCCTGAGAGAGCGCTCGTCATGCAGCAGCATACATACAGCATGAATGGCAGGCCACCCCCTCCTCGATGTGCTCTCTATTCCACCCTGCGCTCCTTTCCTCCCACACTCTCAGCGCCTCCTTCACTTTCTTTTCGGCTTCTCCTTCCTCCACGCCCGCTGCCGCCTGCCCGTCCTGTCCTGTGCGGGAAGTGCGCCCTGTATACACTGCACAGCTTTGTTGTCCCCAGTCACATGATCTGTGTACAGCAGTGCGCTCCCTCCCCTTCCCTATACACTGAGGTGTCTGCTGCTTCTGCTGCCCGTATTAACCCTCTCTATGTAGAACCCAGTCAGGGCGAAGGTTTCATGAGTTCCCGAGTTACGCTAGTATTGTGGGTGTAGCCATGACTTTATTTATGGACTGTGGCAAAATACGGTCTGCAGGGGGCGATGTTTCGAATCATAACCGTCCATATGGGGCACACTATGGACTCCGTAAATGTCTAGTCACCTCACTGTACCCATATGTGCTGGTACCATATCTTCCAAGCTCCTGGTTTTCTACAATACCTGTTTAAAAATACCTTGTGCAAGGTCCCAAAGCGTCATACACATTAACTCCCTATTGTCCAAACAGTTTTTTTCATCTTTTATTTTTTAAATCATCGCATTATTAGGGCTATAACTTTGACATAGCCAATTTAGCCATATAAGGGATTGTTTTTTTTTGAAGGACAAGTTGTTCTTTTCGTCTTATTCGTTAATATAGATACCATGGGGGAATTTACAAAAAGTGAAGTTGCTAATTGTTTTTTCTCCGACTTTATTTTGGGCGGTGGTATGGTGATATGTTTCAGTATTAACCCCTTAACCCGTACAGGACCTAGGGCGTATGGATACGCCTTCTGTACCTGGGTCTTAAGGACCCAGGGCGTACCTATACGCCCGTGGGAATTTCGGTCCCCGCCGCGTGCCGGGCAGGGACCGGGCTGGGGTGACTGCTGATATCGATCAGCAGGCACCCCGTGCAAATGCCCAGGGGGGTCATCAGACCCCCCCCCCCATGTCGGCGATCGGCGCAAATCGCAAGTGAATTCACACTTGCGATTTGCGCCGATTCCGGGTCATTCGGGTCTATGGTGACCTGGAATATAAGGGGGATCGCGGTTGTCTAAGACACCCAGGATCCCCCTGTAGCGATAGGAGTGAGGTGGCACCCCTCTTATCTCTGCTATTGGTGGTCTAGACGCGACCACCAATAGAACATCAGGGGCGGGGGGGTTTACTTTCTTTTTCCCCGTTCTGCCCACCCACAATAGGCGGGGAAGGACGGGGAAACGACGGGGACCGAACGCCGAAGATCCACTTACCCGTCGGTGGAAGCTGCGGGACGGGATCGGCGGCGGTGATCGGCGCGGGCGGCAATGTCCCTGGATCCGACGGAAACCGGTAAGTTGCCTAGCAACATCTAGAGGGCTACAGTCTGAGACTGTAGCCCTCCAGATGTTGCAAAGCTACAACTCCCAACATGCCCAGACAGCTGCTGGGCATGGTGGGAGATGCAGTTTTGCAACAGCTGGAGGTCTACAGTTTAGAGACCACTGCACAGTGATCTCTATACTGTAGCACTCTAGATCTTGCAAAACTACAACTCCCAGCATGCCCACATAGCTGTTTGCTGTCTGTGCATGCTGGAATTTGTAGTTTTGCAACATCTGGAGGTCCACAGTTTGGAGATCACAGTGCAGTGGTCTTTATCTGTAGCCCTCCAGATGTTGCAAAACTGCAAATCCCAGCATGCCGAAACAGCTGTCTCGGCATGCTGGGAGTTGTAGTTGCGATCCCTCCAGCTGTTGCATTACTAGATCTCCCAGCATGCCCTTCGGCGATCAGTACATGCTGGGAGTTAAAGTTTTGCAACAGCTGGAGGCACACTGGTTGGAAAATACTGAGTTAGGTAACAGAACCTAACTGAAGGTTTTCCAACCAGTGTGCCTCCAGCTGTTGCAAAACTACAACTCCCAGCATGCACGGTCTGTCAGTACATTCTGGGAGTTATAGTTTTGAAACAGCTGGAGGTTTGCCCCCATGTGAACGTACAGGGTACATTCACACGGGCGGGTTTACAGTAAGTTTCCTGCTTCAAGTATGAGCTGCGGCAAATTTTTCGCTGCATCGCAAATTTCTAGCGGGAAGCTCACTGTAAACCTGCGCCCGTGTGAATGTACCCTAAAAACACTACACTAACACATAATAAAGGGTAAAACACTACATAAACACCCCCTTACACTGTCCCCCCAATAAAAATGAAAAATTTATTGTACGGCAGTGTTTCCAAAACGGAGCCTCCAGCTGTTGCAAAACAACAACTCCCAGCATTTCCGGACAGCCACTGACTGTCCAGGCATGCTGGGAGTTTAGCAACAGCTGGAGACACCCTGTTTGGGAATCACTGGCGTAGAATACCCCTATGTCCACCTCTATGCAATCCCTAATTTAGTCCTCAAATGCGTATGGCCCTCTATCACTTCAGAGCCCTGTCGTATTTCAAGGAAACAGTTTAGGGCCACATATGGGGTATCTCCGTAATCAGGTGAAATTGCTTTACAAATTTTGGGGGCTTTTTCTCCTTTTACCCCTTATGAAAAGGAAAAGTTGGGGGCTACACCAGCCTGTCAGTGTAAAAAAAATTAAAATTTTACACTAACATGCTGGTGTTGTCCTTTACTTTTTATTTTAACAAGTGTTAAAAGGAAAAAAAGCCCCCCAAAATTTGTAACGCAATTTCTCCTGAGTACGGAAATACCCCATATGTGGGCGTAAAATGCTCTGCGGGGGCATAACAAGGCTCAAGAGTGAGAGCGCACTATGTACATTTGAGGCCTACATTGGTGATTTACACAGGGGTGGCTGATTTTACAGCGGTTCTGACATAAACGCAAAAAAATAAATACCCACATATGACCCAATTTTGGAAACTACACCCCTCACGTAATGTAATAAGGGGTACAGTGAGCGTTTACACCCCACAGGTGTCTGACAGATTTTTGGAACAGTGGTCCGTGAAAATTAAAAATTAAATTTTTCATTAGCACAGCCCACTGTTCCAAAGATCTGTCAAACGCCAGTGGGGTGTAAATACTCACTGCACCCCTTATTAAATTCTGTGGGTGATGTAGTTTCCAAAATGGGGTCACGTGGGGGGGTCAACTGTTCTGGCACCACGGGGGGGGGGGGGGGGGGGGCTTTGTAAACGCACATGGCCCCCGACTTCTATTCCAACCAAATTCTGTCTTCAAAAGCTCAATGGTGCTCCTTCTCTTCTGAGCATTGTAGTGCGCCAGCAGATCACTTGATGTCCACACATTGGGTATTTCCATACTCAGAAGAAATGGGGTTACAAATTTTGGGGATCATTTTCTCCTATTACCCCTTGTAAAAATATAAAATGTAGGGGAAAACCAGCAATTTAGTGAAAATTTTTTTTTTTTCATTTACACATCCGACTTGGGCAAACAGTCATCAAACACCTGTGAGGTTTTAAAGCTCACTGTACCCCTTGATGTGTTCCTTGAGGGGTGTAGTTTCTAAAATAGTATGCCATGTGTTTTTTTTTTTTTTTTTGCTGTTCTGGCACCATAGGGGCTTCCTAAATGCGACATGCCCCACATAAACCATTTCAGAAAAACTCACTCTCCAAAATCCCATTGTCGCTCCTTCCCTTCTGAGCCCTCTACTGCGCCTGCCGTACACTTGACATACACATATGAGGTATTTCCTTACTCGAGAGAAATTGGGCTACACATTTTAGGAAGATTTCTCTCCTTTTACCCCTTGTAAAAATTCAAAAACTGGGTCTACAAGAACATGCCAGTGTAAAAAAATGAAGATTTTGAATTTTCTCCTTCAATTTGCTGCTATTCCTGTGAAACACCTAAAGGGTTAACAAACCTTTTGAATGTCATTTTGAATACGTTGGGAGTGCAGTTTTTATAATGGGGTCATTTGTTGGGCATTTCTAATATGAAAGCCCTTCAAATTCACTTCAAAACGGAACTGGTCCCTGAAAAATTTAGATTTTGAAAATTTTGTGAAAAATTGGAAAATTGCTGCGGAACTTTGAAGCCCTCTGGTGTCTTCCAAAAGTAAAAACATGTCAACGTTATGATGCAATCATAGAGTAGACATGTTGTATATGTGAATCAATATATAATTTATTTGGAATATTAATTTTCCATATAAGCAGAGAGCTTCAAAGTAAAAAAAAAAATGCAAAATTTTCAATTTTTTTCATCTAATTTTGGAATTTTTCACCAAGAAACTATGCAAGTATCGACAAAATTTTACCACTAACGTAAAGTAGAATATGTCACGAAAAAACAATCTCGGAATCAGAATGAAAGGTAAAAGCATTCCAGAGTTATTAATGCTTAAAGTGACAGTGGTCAGATGTGCAAAAAATGGCCAGGTCCTACAGTGAAAATTGGCTGGGTCCTTAAAGGGTTAAGGACATAGCTTTTTCCATTTTTGCACTTTCATTTTTTTCCTCCTTACCTTTTAAAAATCATAACCCTTTCAATTTTGCACCTTAAAATCCATATGATGGCCTATTACAAAATGGAAGAAAAAACACCATTTTGCAAATTTTGGGGGCTTCCGTTTCTACACAGTACATTTTTCGGTAAAAATGACATCTTATCTTTATTCTGTAGGTCCATATGATTAAAATGATAGATACCCTACTATGAAAAAAATCATAACTACATGCAGGAAAATGTATATGCTTAAAATTGTCCTCTTCTGACTTTAATAAGCTTTTATAACTTTTTTATTGTTCCATGTACGCGGCAGTATGAGGGCTCATTTTTTGAGCCGTGATCTAAAGTTTTCATCTGTGCCATTTTTGTTTTGATCAGGCTTTTTGATCGCTTTTTATTCATTTTTTTATGTTATAAAAAGTTACCAAAAATACGCTATTATGGACTTTGGCAGGGCCGGAGTGGAGACAAACACCAGCCCTGAAAATTATTGCATACAAGCCCCACAGCACTGTGTCATTGTGCCGGCCAACAGCCGGCATGCGGGCAGGCATATAGATATATATATAGTTTTTTCAGGAAAACGGCACCTGAATGCAATGAAGAGTTCAAGCAAGTGTAGGTATCCTGGTCACAAATCCACAGCGAATTTTATAAAGAAAAAAAAAAAAGGTTTTACTCCAACATGTGCAGAGTTACAGGCAACGTTTTTGCTGGCTCACCCAGACAACCAATCAGATCGCTTCTTTTATTTTGCAAAGGCCCTTTTAAAAATGAAAGAAGTGATCTGATTGGTTGCTATGGGCGACTGGGCAACTTTTCCACAGGACAGATTTTGATAAATCTCCCCCAATGTCTGGTTGAGCCAGTAGAAACTTTGCCTGTAACTCTGCACATGTTGGAGTAAAACCCACTTTTTATTTTTGCAAGAAACACAGATGTGCTGCAGTGATCTCTCCGGATCAAAAGTTTGGCCACGCCAGTTTTTATCATTCTGAGCGCCGACACAGCACTGGACCACCAGGGATGGGATAAAGGTACCTTTAGACGCCGCTGTCAGCGATCGCCGCATGTCGGCTATTAACGCCGCCTCCCAGCTACAAGAATAAGCTGGGGGCTGGCCGATATGGCGCGGGCTCGAGTCGGGAGCCTGTGTAATACCCTGTTAATGGCACATGGACGAGCATAGACGTCCATGGTTGTTAACAGGTTTAGGCCATGCTCACTTGACAGAATTTCTGTGCTGTATCTGGCAGAAAAGATTTTCGAAGAAATTCCATTGCAGCAGACTCCAATTCTGACCTCCACCAAAAGAATTGACAATTAATCTCTTAAGGACGTAGGGCGTACCTGTAGGCCCTACACCCAGTCCCGGTAAATAAAACAGGGTCATGCCATGACCCCGCGTTATACCGTGTTGGTCCCGGCGGCTAATGATAGCCGGGACCCTGGGCTTATAGCGTGCGGCACCGATCGTTGTGCCGTGCGCGATTAACCCTTTAGACGCGGCGATCAAGTTTGATAGCTGTGTCTAAAATAAAAGTGAAAGCTTCCCGGCAGCTCAGTCGGGCTGATCGGGACCATCGTGATAAAATCGCGATGTTCCGATCAGCTAGCACGCAAATGGAGGTCCCCTTACCTTGCTTCATTGCATCCGATCGGCGATTGATTGCTCCAAGCCTGAGATACAGGCTTGAGCAATCGACCGCCTATAACACTGATCAATGCAAAGCTATGGCTTTGCAGTGAACAGTGTAAAAGATCAATGTGTGCAGTGTTATAGCCCCCTATGGGAGCTATAACACTGCAAAAAAGAAAGTGGAAAAAAAACTGTTAATGAAAGTCATTTAACCCCTTCCTTTATAAAAGTTTTAATCACCCCCCTTTTCCCATTAAAAAAAACTGTGTAATTAAAAATAAAAATAAACATATGTGGTATCGCCGCGTGCATAAATGTCTGAAATATAAAAACATTTTGTTAATTAAACCGCACATTCAATAGCGTACGCGCAAACAAATTCCAAATCCCAAAATAGCTTATTTTTGGTCACTTTTTATATCATGAAAAAATGAATAAAAAGCGATCAAAAAGTCAGATAAATACAAACATGGTACCAATAAAAACTTCAGATTATGGTGCAAAAAAAGAGTCCTCATAACGGCCTGTAAGCAGAAAAATAAAAAGATTTAGGGGTCAGAAGATGAGAATTTTTAACGTATTAATTTTCCTGCATGTAGTTATGATTTTTTTCAGAAGTAATACAAAATCAAACCTATATAAGTAGGGTATCATTTTAACCATATGGACCTACAGAATAAAGATAAGGTGTCATTTTTACCGAAAAATGCACTTCGTAGAAACGGAAGCCCCCAAACTTACAAAATGGCATTTTTTCTTCAATTTTGTCGCACAATGATTTTTTTTCCATTTCGCGGTGGATTTTTTCGTAAGATGACTAAGGTCACTGCAAAGTAGAATTGGTGGCGCAAAAAATAAGCCATCATATGGAATTTTATGTGCAAACTTTAAAGCGTTATGATTTTTAGAAGGTGATGAGGAAAAAATGAAAATGCAAAAACGGAAAAACCCTGCGTCCTTAAGGGGTTAAATTATTTTGGCGGAATCCTCTGAGCAGTCCTAGCGCTGGCTTGTTCCAGCTATTTGTGGAATGTCCACAAAATTTCCACCGTGTGAACATGGCCTCACAGTACACAAATACAGAAATACCAGACATCAGTCTTGGACAACTGATGTGTTTTGCTTACACCTACCAAGTATACCTTTTCAGAGCAAATTCCAATTCTCAATTGAGGACATTTATCATCGTTGCTTTGGTAAGCAAATTCTATAGGCATTTTTTCTTGCTTTAGTTTTGCTTATGTATGACACATTTATCATACTATCAGGGGGTTGATAAATTTGGCTCACATAAGCAAAAATAAATAAATCACTTTTGAATACCTTTTTTTTAGCACACATAAGCAAAAACCAATAAATGACTTAAGAACATCAATTTGCAGCTTTGAAAAAAATGTGCGATATATATATAAAATGGTTAACGAGGGCTTGTGGGGGAGTGTTTCTTTGGAATAAAAAATGTTTAAATGTGTTGTGTTTTTTTGTTTTTTTTTACTTGACAGGTTTAGTAGTGGAAGCCGTCCTTGTACTTGACAGGCTTAGTAGTGGAAGCCGTCTTATAGAGGGAGTCCATTACTAAGCCTGGGCTTAGCATTAGCCACAAAAGCAACTAGCGATAACCCCCAATTATTACCCCGGTACCCACCGGCACAGGGGTGCCGGTACCAACAGGCCCGGAGCGTCAAAAATGGGCCTAGGCGGTAACAGGCTGGCATTATTTAGGCTGGGGAAGGCCAATAACAATGGTCCTCACCCACCCTGGTAATGTCAGGCTGTTGTTGCTTGGTTGGTATTTGGCTGAGAATAAAAATAGGGGGAACCTTATGCTTTTTTAATAAAAAAAAACCACATGGCATGCTATTTTGGAAACTACACCCCTCAAGGAACGTAACAAGGGGTACAGGGAGCCTTAAAGCTGTATTCCAGGATTTTTTTTTAATTTGACTATCCTACAGGGACTGTAAAGCTAGTGTCTGTACCTGTGTGTGAGGGTTTTCTCACAATTCTTCTGTGATTTTCACCCCACTATTTATTTTTAACAGCATACAAATTGACTGTTGTCTCAGATTTTTCCCAGCTGGCAATGCGGCCAAGACCTGACTCACTAGTCAGCTGATGACAGGGAGCATGTCTGCTTCAATGGGTGGAAGGATCGCTTGGTGGGAGAAAGATCAACTGCAACTAATGCAACAGCTGTAGGCACCCTGATTGAAAATCACAGGTCTTTTGTTTCAATGGGTGGGGTGGCTGATGTGTGGGGGGGAGGAAAATGGAATTGTGGGATTTGTAGTAAAAAAAAGAAAAGTCAAACAGGAAATACAAGTTCACAAAAAGCTAGCCACAGTGTTATGGTAATCTCATGACATAGCCATTTAGCCCCAAGACAAGCGCAGATCCTTCCTAAGCATGCCCATTACTGTCTTCCAGGTACGTACTAAAATCACCTTATGGTGGATAACCCCTTTAACACCTCACAGGTATTTGACGACTTTTTGTTAAAGTTGGATGTGTAAATGAAAAAAAAAATTTGGCCAAATTTAAAATTTTTACAAGGGGTAATAGGAGAAAATGATCCCCAAAATGTGTAACCCAATTTCTTCTGAATATGGAAATACCCCATGTGTGGACGTCAAGTGCTCTGCTGGCGTACCACAATGATCAGAAGAGGAGGAGCGCCATAGAGTTTTTGGAAAGAGAATTTGTTTGGAATGGAAGTCAGGGGCATTTACAAAGCCCCCCGTGGTGCCAGAACTGTGGACCCCCCCACATGTGACCCCATTTTGGAAACTACACCCCTCACAGAATTTAATAAGGGGGGCAGGGAGTATTTACACCCACTGGCGTTTGACAGATCTTTGGAACAGTGGGCTGTGCAAATGAAAAATTATATTTTTTCATTTTCACGGACCACTGTTTCAAAAATCTTTCAGACACCTGTGGGACGTAAATGCTCACTGCATCCGTTTTTACATTACATGAGGGGTTTAGTTTCCAAAATGGGTTCACATGTGGAGGGTCCATTGTTCTGGCACTATGGGGGCTTTGTAAACACACGTGGCCTTCAATTCCGGACAAATTTTCTATCCAAAATCCCAATGGCGCATTGTAGTTCACCCGCAGAGCACTTTACATCCACATATGGGGTATGTTCGTACTCAGAAGAAATGGGGTCACAAATTTTGGGGGGCTTTTTTCCTATTTTCCCTTGTGAAAATGAAAAATTGAGGGTAACACCAGCATTTTAGTGAAAAATTTTTTTTTTCATTTTCCCATCCAACTTTAAAGAAAATCCACCACCCCTGTGCAATTTAGGCCTCAAATGTACATAGTGCGCTCTTACTCCTGAGCCTTGTTGTGCACCCGCAGAGCATTTTACGCCCACATATGGGGTATTTCCGTACTCAGGAGAAATTGCGTTACAAATTTTGGGGGTCTTTTATACCTTTTACTGCTTGTGAAAATAAAAAGTATGGGGCAACACCAGCATGTTAGTGTAAAAATGTTTATTTTTTTACACTAACAGGCTGGTGTAGCCCCCAACTTTTTCTTTTCATAAGGAGTAAAAGGAGAAAAAGACCCCCAAAATTTGTAGTGCAATTTCTCCCGAGTACGGAAATACCCCAGCGCATGCTGGGAGTTGTTGTTTGCCACAGCTGAAGGCACACTGGCTGTGAAACACTGAGTTAGGTAACAAACTTCGCAACCAGTGGGCCTTCAGCCGTTGCAAAAACTACAACTCTCAGCATGCAGTGACAACTGGAGGGCATGCTGGGACTTGTAGTTATGAAACAGCTGGAGGCATAGTACTAACACTCCCAGCATGCCCTTTGGCTGTCCGTGCATGCTGGGGGTTGTAGCTATGCAACAGCTGGAGGCACACTGGTTGCAAAACACAGAGTTTGTTACTTAACTCAGTGTTTTCCAAACAGTGTGCCTCCAGCTGTTGCAAAACTACAACTCCCAGCATGCCCAGACAGCCGAAGGACATGTTGGGAGTTGTAGTTTTGCAACATATGGAGGGCCACAGTTTGGAGACCACTGTGCAGTGGTGTCCAAACTGTAGCCCTCCAAATGTTGCAAAACTTCAACTCCAAGCATGCCCAGACTTTCCAGGCATGCTGGGAGTTGTAGTTCTGCAACATCTGAAGGGACAGATGTTACAGAACCACAACTCCCAGCATGTCTGGACTGTCTGGGCATGCTGAGAGTTGTAGTTTTGCAACATCTGGAGGGCTGCAGCTTGAGCACCACTGTATAGTGGTCTCCAAAATGTGGCCCTAGAGATGTTGCAAAACTACAACTCCCAGCATGCCCAGACAGCCTTTGGCCTTACAGTAGAGGCATGCTGGGAGTTGTAGTTGTGCAGCAGAGGACAGGTGATAAGCTTGTCACCCGCCCCCCCCCCCCCCCCCCCCCGCCGCACAACTACAACTGCCAGAATGTCCTTACTGTAAGGACATGTTGGGAGTTGTAGTTGTGCAAGCCAAGGAAGCAGGGGTCATGCGCTACGCTCCCTGGCCGGCGGTGATCAGAAAATCACTGTCATTTCATATTTCCCGCCGGGTCCCGTGACATGTAAACTCTGTGGCCATGCAGCAATGGGAGCCCGGGCTGATAGAACACTGCAGCCACCCGGGACTCCCGCAGCCGGGCTGGGAGATGTGCAGGAGATATCCCTGCCATCACTCAGCGTGTACTGCAGTGCTTAGGGATGGCAGGGATGGCTCCTGCACATCTCCCAGCTCGTCTGCAGCAGTCCAGTAAGCCCTGGAGCGCAGAGAATCGGATGGGAGGGGCGCATGACAGGGGGATTATGACCGCTGGTGCTCCCAAGAAGTTCATCCGGTCCGGGCAGGGTGCCCACCGGCGCGGGAGCTACGGCCGCTGGTGCTCCGCCAGTCGGGTCCAGTGAGTGTTCCACCTTCTCCCAGGGGTTTGGGGGCGGGTGGGGGGGGGGGTCTAGAGGGTTTGCAGTTGTTGTTATCTGGTTTGCATGCCTTGGTGCAGGGTGGGGGTGTTGGGGCTCTGGGGTCGCCAGTTGCGGTGTGGGGATCCGGGGGTGTATCCGCGGGTGGGGCCGGGGTCGAGGTAGCTGGGGGGTCTAGTGCCACGACGGTTGCGGCTGGGAGCGGTGCTTCCGCTGTGGTAGTAGAGGCGGGGGAGATTGGCCCGACGGGTGCTGGGGCACCTGCTGGTGGTCCAGCGGGTAAGTCAGCGGCAGTTTTGGCCGCCTCTGGGACAGGGGGTGATGTCCGGTTGACGGATCACCCGTGCTGGCATGTTCTTTTCCCTCTTTTAGGATCCAGGAGGTGCCTTGCCTGGATTGTCGGCCACTCGTCAGAGGGGGGGCTAGGGCTGCGGTGCGCCCGGAGGGTCGGAAATTGGGTCTCCCCAGGTCGGAGGTGGAGGTTCGTTGGTTGGGTCAAGGGGGTATGCGATGGTCCGAGATGCTGCCCTGTGTTCACTATTATGCCAGGATGGACAGGGCGCCGGATGTCGTGGTTTTGCACCTGGGTGGGAACGACCTGGGATCTCGTACGTCCAGGGAGCTTATGAGGGATATCAAGCTGGGCGTGTTGAGACTCTGGTCGGCTTTCCCTGGACTGATCGTCATATGGTCGGACATGGTGGCTAGGAGGCGTTGGAGAGGGGCCATGTCGGTGGCGGGCCTGAATCGGGCTCGGGCAAAGGTTAACAAGGCGGTGGGATGGTTCATGGCTCGGAACGGTGGGCTGGTGGTGTGCCATTTGCAATTACAATTCGGGGACCCGGATTTTATGGCGTCGGACTTAGTCCACCTTAATGACATCGGGATGGATCTATGGCTGCTGGACATCCGGGAGGTGGTGGAGAGTGCTTTGAGGGTGTGGAGGAACGTGGCCGAGTAAGGGGTGACTCGTCCTCTTTGTGGATGAGGACAGGAGAAGTTCCGGAGGCACTCTGGATCGGGAGTGAGGTGGGGCGTGGAGGAGATATACGCCCGGCGGTATGGTTCCTGCGGCCATGGGGGGCCCAGGGCCAGGTGTTGGCCAGCCGGGAGAAAGAGAAGGAGACCCTAGGAATTCATGTTGGTGGAAATAAAGTGGACGGTGCCTCTGGGTCTTCTCCTGTTAACGTTGGGTAACAGTTATGGTTATATACATATATATTTATGTTGATGTTGTATGACGTTCATACAAAAGTTATATTTATGCACAATGTTGTAATTGTTATTTAACCACATAAGGACCTAGGGCGTATGGATGCGCCTTGACGTCCTGGTACTTAAGGACCCAAGGCGTATCCATACGCCCGTGGGAATTTTGGTCCCCGCCGCGCGCCGGGTGGGGACCGGACCGGGATGCCTGCTGATATCGTTCAGCAGGCATCCCGCGCAAATGCCCAGGGGGGTCATCAGACACCCCATGTCGGCGATCTCGGCAGATCGTTGGTTAATTCACACTAACGATCTGCCGCGATTCGGGTCACACGGGTCACGTGTGACCCGAAGATACAAGGTGATTGGGGGTGTACAATACACCCCCTATCACCCACTGTGTCTATGGGGAGGTGGCGATTTCGTCACCCCCCCAGGAGCGCTGCTATTGGCTGGAAGATCGTCCAGCCAATAGCAGCCGGCGGGGGAGGGTTTAACTGCATCTTCTTGCAGCTCTGCCCGTTAGCTGAGTTCAGTAAGCGGGCAAAGCTGCTCGAAGGACCCCCCCCTGTGAGGATTGGAACCCCCTTCAAGACCGACGATCCCCCATAGAGCAGGGACAGAAAACCCCCCAGGGAAAGGTAGGAAAAAATAGTGTCAAACTGTAAAATAAAAGTAAAAAAAAAAAATCCCCCCCCCTGACCCCCTAATAGGTCCCCAAGGGTCTGCCTCAGATTTTTTTGCTTGACCCGGGCCCTATTAGGGGTTTAGGGCGCTGCATTTGGCCCCCCATTTTTTTTTGGCTGCAGCTTTTTTATTTTTGTTCATATAACGGTGTGTGATTTCTAATCACACACCGTTATATATATCATACACCAAGCACACACACTACATACATCCCGCCACCCCCCACACACTACCCCTTTCCCCCCGCCACCGCCCCCCGCCACCGTAGAAAAAGGCGATGGCTCGCCGGGCATTTTCGGTAGCGGAGGCATACGCTTTTCTTGCCTCCGACTCCGAATCTGTCAGTGAGGACGATGAAGATCCAACATTCCTGTGTTCTTCATCGTCCTCCTCATCATATAGTACTGATGATGAGCCCCCTGCACGGCGGCGGAGACGCCGCCAGGCGAGGCCACGCACCCCCCATAAAAGTGCCCCAGTGGCTGGCACTGGTGCGAGTGGTGATGCCGCTCGTACTAGGAGTCCGACCCCCCAGGCGATTTTACCGGAGCTCCCTACCGGTGAACCTGTCTGGAGACCCCCAGAGGGTTATCAGCCACGGATTCCGGAGTTTGTTGGCGACTTTGTGGGCATATTTTTTAGTTTTGGCTATGCTCTGGGTCACCATTCTGGGAACATAACCTGTTTTATCCTTTTATGTCCCACTGTACCCCTTGTTAGTTATTAGTGTACCCCATATAATGCCCCTTGAGGGGGGGGGTCCCACTGTTCTGGCTCCATAGGCAGAAGCTCAAGGCCCCTGACTGCCCTCCTGTTCCTCCGTGACCAGTGTGCACCTGGAGATCCGTTTTACGCCCAAATATGAAGTATGTCCTTTTTCCAAAGAAATGTATTTACAAATGTCAAATTTTTTTTTTTGCTTTTCTGGCAGTAAATGCGACATGCCCCCCCCCCCCCCCCCCCCCATTTCAGCAAAATTAGCAAATGTGACTCCTTCTCTTCTGAGCATTGTAGAGCTCCTGCAGTGGATTTTACGTCCACTTATGGGGTACCTCCATACTCAGAAGAGATGGGGTTACTAATTTTGGGGGGTATTTTCTGCTATTAACCCTTGCAAAAATGTGAAATTTGGGGGGAAACACACATTTTAGTGAAAAAAATATATCTTTTTTTTTACATATGCAAATGTCGTGAAACCCCTGTGGGGTATTAAGGCTCACCTTATTCCTTGTTACGTTCCTCAAGGGGTCTAGTTTCCAAAATGGTATGCCATGTGTTTTTTTTTTTGCTGTTCTGGCACCATAGGGGCTTCCTAAATGCGACATGCGCCCTGAGCAAAATTTGCTCTCAAAAAGCCAAATATGACTCCTTCTCTTCTGAGCATTGTAGTTCGCCCGTAGTGCACTTCAGGTCAACTTATGGGGTACCTCCATACTCAGAAGAGATGGGGTTACTAATTTTGGGGGGTATTTTCTGCTATTAACCCTTGCAAAAATGTGAAATTTGGGGGGAAACACACATTTTAGTGAAAAAAAAATATATTTTTTTTACATATGCAAAAGTGGTGAAACCCCTGTGGGGTATTAAGGCTCACTTTATTCCTTGTTACGTTCCTCAAGGGGTCTAGTTTCCAAAATGGTATGCCATGTGTTTTTTTTTTGCAGTTCTGGCACCATAGGGGCTTCTTAAATGCGACATGCCCCCCGAGCAAAATTTGCTCTCAAAAAGCCAAATATGACTCCTTCTCTTCTGAGCATTGTAGTTCGCCCGTAGTGCACTTCAGGTCAACTTATGGGGTACCTCCATACTCAGAAGAGATGGGGTTATAAATTTTAGGGGGTATTTTCTGCTATTAACCCTTGCAAAAATGTGAAATTTGGGGGGAAACACACATTTTAGTTAAAAAAAATATATATTCTTTTTACATATGCAAAAGTCGTGAAACCCCTGTGGGGTATTAAGGCTCACTTTATTCCTTGTTACGTTCCTCAAGGGGTCTAGTTTCCAAAATGGTATGCCATGTTTTTTTTTTGCTGTTCTGGCACCATAGGGGCTTCCTAAATGCGACATGCCCCCCGAGCAAAATTTGCTCTCAAAAAGCCAAATATGACTCCTTCTCTTCTGAGCATTGTAATTCGTCCGTAGTGCACTTCAGGTCAATTTATGGGGTATCTCCATACTCAGAAGAGATGGGATTACAAATTTTGGGGGGTATTTTCTGCTATTAACCCTTGCAAAAATTTGAAATTTGGGGGAAACACACATTTTAGTGAAAAATATATATATTTTTTTACATATGCAAAAGTCGTAAAACCCCTGTGGGGTATTAAGGCTCACATTATTCCTTGTTACGTTCCTCAAGGGGTCCAGTTTCCAAAATGGTATGCCATGTGTTTTTTGTTTTTTTTGCTGTTATGGCACCATAGAGGCTTCCTAAATGTGACATGCCCCCCAAAAACCATTTCAGAAAAACTCGCTCTCCAAAATACCACTGTCGCTCCTTCCTTTATGAGCCATCTACTGCGCCCGCCGAACACTTGACATACACATATGAGGTATTTACTTACACGAGAGAAATTGGGTTACACATTTTAAGAAAATTTCTCTCTTTTTACCCCTTGTAAAAAATGCAAAAACTGGGTTTACAAGAACATGTGAGTTTAAAAAATGAAGATTTTGAATTTTCTCCTTCAACTTGCGGCTATTCCTGTGAAACACCAAAAGGGTTAACAAACCTTTTTGAATGTCATTTTGAATACTTTGAGGGGTGAAGTTTTTATAATAGTGTCATTTATGGGGTATTTCTAATAAGAAGGCCACTCAAATCAACTTCTAAACAGAACTGGTCCATGAAAAAATCCGATTTTGAAAATTTTGAGAAAAATTGGAAAATTGCTGCTGAACTTTGAAGCCCTCTGATGTCTTTCAAAAGTAAAAACATGTCAACTTTATGATGCAAACATAAAGTAGACATATTGAATATGTGAATCAATATATAATTTATTTGGGATATTCATTTTCCTTATAAGCAGAGAGCTTCAAAGTTAAAAAAAAATGCAACATTTTCAATTTTTTCATCAAATTTTGGAATTTTTCACCAAGAAATGATACAAGTATCGACAAAATGTTACCGCTAACATAAAGTAGAATATGTCACGAAAAAACAATCTCGGAATCAGAATGAAAGGTAAAAGCATCCCAGAGTTATTAATGCTTGAAGTGACAGTGGTCAGATGTTAAACAAATGGCCGGGTCCTTAAGGTATATTTGGGCTGGGTCCTTAAGAGGTTAATAAAGTTGGGCTGCTGTGGCCTTAGCACCATACAGATGTGTCGGTCATTATTGGGTGAGTGGTTGTATGGGCAGGGACAGGCAGCTAGAATCTCCCCTAGTCAAGTAAGCCCTGGAGCGCAGAGAATCGGAGGGGAGGGGCGCATGACAGGGGGATTATGGCCTGAGGTAAAGTTAAGTTGTGTGGGGTAGTTAGGGTGAGGAGAAGAGGGAGGAGTCCGGGAGGGCTACAAAGGAGAGGGAAGAGAGGAGGAGCCAGGCAGTTGCCGCGCAAGAGAAGAAGATTCCCGCCCACCCTCCCTTGTGGTATCAGTTTTCGTCGCAGCAGTGGATGGGGACAGGAGAAGTTCTGGAGGCACTCTGGATCGGGAGTAAGGTGGGGCATGCAGGAGATACGCCACGGCGGTATGGTTCCTGCGGGTATGGGGGGCCCAGGAAAGGATACGGGGCTCCGAAGGTGGTGCTCCAGGGCCAAGTGTTGGTTGGCCGGGAGCAAGAGTAGGAGACCCTAGGAATTCATGTTGGTGAAAACAAAGTGGACGGTGCCTCTGGGTCTTCTCCTGTTAACGTTGGGAACAGTTATGGTTATATACATATATATTTATGTTGTTGTTGTATAACGTTCATACAAAAGTTATATTTATGCACAATGTTGTAATTGTTATTTAATAAAGTTTGGTTGCTGTGGCCTTAGCACCATACAGATGTGCCGGTCATTATTGGGTGAGTGGTTGTATGGGCAGGGACAGGCAGCTAGAATATAAGGGGGATCACGGTTGTCTAAGACACCTACGATCCCCCTGAAGGGATAGGAGTGAGGTGGCAGGGGTGCCAACTCTCCTATCCCTGCTATTGGGCGTCTAGAAGCGACGTCCAATAGCAGATAGGGGGCTGGGGGGTTAACTTTCGTTTTCCCCATTCTGCCCACCCACAATAGGCGGGGCAGAATGGGGAAACGACAGAGGACCGGCGCCGAAGTCCAGTTACCCTGCGGGCGACGATCGGTGTCGGAGATCGGCGGGCGGCGATGTCGTGCAGCTGGCTCCATGGATCCGACGGAAGTCGGTAAGTTGCCTAGCAACATCTAGAGGGCTACAGTCTGAGACCACTATACAGTGGTCTCTACACTGTTGCCTTCCAGATGTTGCAAAACTACAATTCCCAGCATGCCCAGACACCTGTCATGCTGGGGTTTGCAGTTTTGCAACAGCTGGAGGGTCACAGTTTGGAGATCACTGTACAGTGGTTTCTAAACTATAGCCCTCCAGATTTTGCAAAACTGCAAATCCCAGCATGCCCAAACAGCAAACAGCTGTCTCGCCATGCTGGGAGTTGTAGTTGCGTACCTCCAGCTGTTGCATAACTACATCTCCCAGCATGCACTTTGGTGATCAGTACATGCTTGGAGTTGTAGTTTTGCAACAGCTGGAGGCACACTGGTTGGAAAATACTGAGTTAGGTAACAGAACCTAACTGAAGGTTTCCCAACCAGTGTGCCTCCAGTTGTAGTTTTGAAATAGCTGAAAGTTTGCCACCCCCCCCCCCCCCATGTGAATGTACTGGGTACATTCACACGGGCAGGTTTACAGTAAGTTTCCTGCTTCAAGCATGAGCTGCGGCAATTTTTTTGCCGCAGCGCATACTCCTAGCGGTAAGCTCACTGTAAACCTCCGCCAGTGTGAATGTACCCTAAAAACACTACACTGCACTAACACATAATAAAGGGTAAAACACTACATAAACACCCCCTTACACTGCCCCCCCCCCCAATAAAAATGAAAAACGTATTGCACAGCAGTGTTTCCAAAGCGGAGCCTCCAGCTGTTGCAAAACAACAAATCCCAGCATTTCCGGACAGCCAATGACTGTCCAGGCATGCTGCAAGTTTAGCAACAGCTGGAGACACCCTGTTTGGGAATCACTGGCGTAGAATACCTCTATGTCCACCCCTATGCAATCCCTAATTTAGTCCTCAAATGCGCATGGCACTCTCTCACTTTGGAGCCCTGTCGTATTTCAAGGAAACAGTTTAGGGCCACATATGGGGTATTTCCGTACTCGGGAGAAATTGCACTACAAATTTTGGGGGTCTTTTTCTCCTTTTACCCCTTATGAAAAGTAAAAGTTGGGGTCTACACCAGCCTGTTAGTGTAAAAAATAAATACATTTTACACTAACATGCTGGTGTTGCCCTTTACTTTTTATTTTCACAAGAGGTAAAAGGAAAAAAAGACTCCCAAAATTTGTAACGCAATTTCTACCGAGTACGGAAATACCCCATATGTGGGTGTAAAATGCTCACAACAAGGCTCAGGAGAGAGAGCGCACTATGTACATTTGAGGCCTAAATTGGTGATTTGCACAGGGGTGGCTGATTTTACAGCGGTTCTGACATAAACGCCAAAAAATAAATACCCACATGTGACCCCATTTTGGAAACTACACCCCTCATGGAACATAACAAGAGGTATAGTGAACTTTAACACCCAATTGTTTCACGAATTTTCATTAAAGTTGGATGGGAAAATTAAAAAAATAAAACTAAAATGCTGGTGTTACCCAAATTTTTTTATCTTCACAAGGGAAATAGGAAAAAAGCCCCCCAAATTTGTAACGCCATTTCTCTTGAGTATATTAATACCCCATATGTGGATGTAAAGTGCTCTGCTGGCAAACTACAATGCTCAGAAGAGAAGGAGCGCCATTGGGATTTTGAAGAGAAAATTTGTCCGGAATTGAAGGCCACATGTTTTTACAAAGCCCCCATAGTGCCAGAACAATGGACCCCCCTCCAACATGTGACCCCATTTTGGAAACTGCACCCCTCATGTAATGTAATAAGGGGTACAGTGAGCATTTACCCCCCCCCCCACAGGTGTCTGACAGATATTTGGAACAGTGGTCCGTGAAAATATAAAATTTAATTTTTCATTTGCTCAGCCCACTGTTCCAAGATCTGTCAAACACCAGTGGAGTTTAAATACTCACTGCACTCCTTATTAAATTCTGTGAGGGGTGTAGTTTCCAAAATGGGGTCACATGTGGGGGGGTCCACTGTCCTGGCACCACAGGGGGCTTTGTAAACGCACATGGCCCTTGACTTCCATGCGAACAAAATTCCCTCTCCAAAAGCTCAATGGCGCTCCTCCACTTCTGAGCATTGTAGTGCGCCAGCAGAGCACTTGACGTCCACACTTGAGATATTTCCATACTGGGATTACAAATTTTGGGGGTAATTTTCTCCTATTACCCCTTGTAAAAAATTAAAAATTTGGGGAAAAACCAGCATTTTAGTGAAAACATTTTTTTTTTATTTACACATCCAAATTTAACAAAAAGTCGTGAAATACCTGTGAGGTGTTAAGGCTCACTGTACCCATTGTTACGTTCCTTGAGGGGTGTAGTTTCCAAAATAGTATGCCATGTGTTTTTTGCTGTTCTGGCACCATAGGGGCTTCCTAAAAGCGACATGCCCCCCCAAAAACCATTTCAGCAAAATTTTCTTTCAAAAAGCCAAATGTGACTCCTTCTCTTCTGAGCATTGTAGTTCGCCCACAGAGCATTTTATGTCCTAACATGGGGTATTTCCATACTCAGAAGAGATGGGGTTACAAATTTTGGGGGGCATTTTCTCCCATTACCCTTTATAAAAATTGTAAATTTGGGGAAAAACTGCACTTTAGTGAAACATTTTTTTTTTCATTTACACATCTGACTTTAACGAAAAGTCATCAAACACCTGTGGTTTGTGTAACACTCATGTTTCTGAAGACAGGAACTCCGGTGTATGTGGATCCGCTGGACCTGTGTGGCAGATGACTCGGACGGTGCCAGGGAACGGAGTCTAAGGTGTGGCTGGTCTTCACCAGAGCCCGTCGCAAAGCAGGATGGGCTTGCTGCTGCAGGTGACACCCAGGTCGTAACCCCCGGCAACGGCTCGACCACACAGGCGGCTGAGGAGATGCGAAGCACAGAAGGGATGAGACAACTCGTAGTCAGGATAGCTGTAGGTCAGGGCAGGCAGCACAGTAGCGTAGTCGGGACGTAGCAGAAGTTCAGTAGGCAGGCGGCAGAGAAGCAAGGTCAAGGTCACAAGAGCAGGAGATCTGGTACACGGCAGGGCAATACAAAGGGACACTTTCTCTAGGGCACAAGGCAACAAAGATCCGACAGAGAACTGAGGAGGGTGGAGGAATTTATCAACAAGACACAGGTGGTTACACTAATGAGCGTACTGGCCCTTTAAATCCTAAAACTCCGGTGCGCGCACGCCCTAAGGGACGGGGACACGTGCGCCGTAGCAGAGAGGTGGAAGCAGAGGCAGGGGAAAAACAAGGAGAGTGACGGACTGGGGCCCGCATGCGGGTGCGTCCCGCAGTGCGAGTCCCAGCCCCGTCGGCAGCAGAAGGTAAGGGGACCATACGCTCACGGCCAGCGTGTGAGGCCGGAGGCCATAGCGAGGAAACTCCTGTGAAGGTCACGGTCCAGGATATTCTCCTCAGGTTCCCAAGATCTCTCCTCAGGACCGTAACCCTACCAGTCGACCAAAAAAAAATTTTTACCTCTCACAGTTTTTGCAGAAAAGATCTGCTTAACTTTGTAGACATCTGATGAGCCGGAGACAGGTTTTGGGGGAGGATTCTTCTGAGAAAACTGGTTTACAACAAGAGGCTTGAGGAGAGAGACGTGGAAGGAATTGGGAACATGTAACGTAGCAGGTAGACGGAGTTTGTAGGAAACAGGATTGATCTTTTGTAGAATCTGGAAGGGACCAAGGTAGCGGGGACCGAGCTTGTAACAGAGGATCTTCAAGCGGATGTATTTGGATGAAAGCCACACCATGTCACCAGGAGAGAAGGACGGAGGAGGTCTTCTACCTTTATCTGCTTGCGCCTTCATGCGTGAAGAAGCCTGGGACAATGACTGTCGGGTCTGTTGCCAGATGGTGGAGAAGTCACGGACCAGCTCATCAACAGCAGGCATACCAGAGGAGACTGGGAGAGGAAGAGGAGGACGGAGATGGAGTCAGTAGACAACAAAAAAGGGAGACGACCTCGTGGACTTGGAATCCTTAAGATTATATGAGAATTCAGCCCAGGGGAGAAGGTCGACTCAATCATCTTGGCGAGCTGAAACAAAATGCCGAAGATAAGTCTCAAGGATTTGATTGACCCTTTCCACCTGACCGTTGGACTGAGGGTGGTAGGTCGAGGAGAAGTCCAGATTGATGTCCAGACGGTTACAAAGGGCTCGCCAGAACTTAGAGACAAACTGCACACCTCGATCCGAAACAATATGTTGTGGAAGACCATGTAAACGAAAGACATGCGACAAGAAGTACTTCGCCAGCTGTGGAGCAGAAGGAAGACCTGGTAGAGGAATGAAGTGAGCCATCTTGGAAAACCGATCTACCACAACCCAGATGACAGTGTTATTATGAGAAGGTGGCAGATCGGTGATGAAATCCATGGCGATATGGGACCAGGGAGTCTCTGGAATGGGAAATGGCTGTAAGAGTCCTGCAGGTCTTTGTCGAGGAGTTTTGTCACGGGCACAAGTTACACAGGACCGAACAAAATCAGAAACATCACGTTCAAGATGGGGCCACCAGTAGTGCCGGGAAATAAGAAGAAGGGTCTTGCGTATTCCAGGATGTCCTGCTGTCAAGGAAGAATGACCCCATTTCAAGACCTTGCGTCTCAATCTGGTGGGCGCAAAGGATTTTCCGGGAGGAATTTGCTGAATCTCGGCAGGAGCGGCAGGAATCAAACGGTCAGGAGGAATAATGTGCCTAGGCGTGGAGTCCAAACCAATGACGTCAGAGGACCTGGAGAGTGCATCAGCATTGATGTTCTTGTCTGCAGGACGGAAGTGAATGAAGAAGTTGAAACGGGAAAAAGAACAGTGGCCATCTTGCCTGGCGGGGGTTCAAACGCTGAGCAGATTGAAGGTATAGAAGATTCTTATGATCGGAGTAGATGCTGACCAGATGAGAAGAACCTTCCAGTAAATGTCGCCATTCCTCCAAAGCTAGCTTAATAGCGAGGAGTTCATGATCTCCAATGGAGTAATTCCTTTCAGCAGGAGAGAAAGTCTTGGAGAAAACCCCACAAGTTACACTCTTGCCCCTGGCGTTTTTCTGTGGGAGGATGGCTCCCGCTCCAATAGATGAGGCATCAACCTCCAACGCAAAGGGCCTCTTTGGATAAGGTCTTGTAAGCACAGGAGCAGATAAGGCCTCTTAAGCCTCTCGAGGCCAAGACTTAGGATTGGATGCTTTTTTAGTGAGAGCTACAATAGGAGCAACCAAGGATGAAAAATGTGAGATAAACTGACGATAATAGTTAGCGAATCCCATAAATCGTTGAATTGCACGTAGGCCTGAGGGACGAGGCCAATCCAAAACTGCAGATAACTTATCTGGATCCATCTGCAGGCCCTGATGAGAGACAATGTAGCCAAGAAACGGAAGACTAGACTTTTCGAACAGGCATTTCTCCAATGTGGCGTAGAGATGATTCTTCCGTAGACTCTGAAGAACCAGACGAACATGAGCACGATGCTCCACTAAGTTGGAAGAGAAGATCAGGATGTCATCAAGGTATACGACAACACAGGTGTAAAGATCACGGAAGATATAATTAACGAATTCCTGGAAAACAGCTGGAGAATTGCAGAGACCAAATGGCATAACAAGATACTCAAAATGTTCATCACGAGTATTGAAGGCCGTTTTCCATTCATCTCCCTTGCGAATACGAATGAGATTATGCGCACCGCGTAAGTCCAGCTTGGAGAAGACCTTGGCACCACGTAAACGGTCAAAAAGTTCTGAGATAAGAGGTAAAGGGTAACGGTTCTTGACCGTGATTTTGTTAAGTCCCCTGTAGTCAATGCATGGACGGAGTGAGCCATCCTTCTTCCCTACAAAGAAGAAACCTGCTCCTGCAGGAGAAGAGCACTTACAGATAAATCCCTTTTGGAGATTCTCCTGGATATACTCAACCATGGCTTTGGTCTCAGGAACTGAAAGAGGATATATCCTCCCAAGAGGAGGACTGGTACCAGGCAGAAGATCAATAGGGCAGTCGTAAGGACGATTTGGAGGCAGAGACTCAGCCTGTTTCTTGCAGAAGACATCCGAGAAATCTTGGTAAGGTGGCGGCAGGCCAGGTAAAGGTGGAGGACGAGAAACAACTTTACGCAGAGCAGATTGGAGGCAAAAATTTTGACAGGATTGTCCCCAGCGAATTATTTCTCCAGTTCTCCAATCCAGTTGCGGGGAATGGCGTTGCAGCCAAGGAAGACCAAGAAGAATCTCAGAAGTACAGTGTGGCAGAATATAGAATTCAATCTTCTCTTTATGCGATACTCCCACTTGCATGACGAGAGATTCAGTACGGAAGTGAACCTTACAGTCCAGATTTTGTCCATTTACAGAGGAGATGAACAAGGGCTTGGCAAGCCGAGTAAGAGAAAGATGATACTTGTGGACTAAAGCCGCATGAATAAAGTCACCGGCAGATCCGGAGTCCAAAAATGCAGTAGCGCTGAATGAAGACTTGGCTGAAGCGAAGACTAGTACAGGAATAGTTAAGCGTGGAGAGGTAGCATTCACACCCAGGGATGCCTCTCCCACATACCCTAGGTGCAGACGAACAGTAAAGTCCTTGAGAAAGTGCTCCGGGCTAGCACAGTACAAACACAAATTCTCGTTGTGTCGTCGGGACCTCTCCTGCTGCACAAGACAAGGACGATCTCCTTGTATAACCTCTTTGAGAAGAGGCGCAAGAGACAGAAGAGGAGAACGTTGGGACACCGGTGTCAGGCGGGCAGATTCCCTCTCAAAGCGCAATTCCTCCTGTCTTTCGGCAAAATGCACATCAATGCGTGTGGCCAAGTGGATAAGTTCAGACAAAGAAGATGGAGGATCTCGTGCTGCAAGGGCATCTTTAATCCTGCTTGACAGTCCTTTTTTAAATGTGGCACACAAGGCTTCTTCATTCCAGGCAAGTTCAGAGGCTAGAATGCGGAACTGAACCGCGTAGTCACCAACGGTAGAATCTCCTTGACATAGATTCAGCAACGCCGTCTCAGCTGAAGAGGCACGTGCGGGTTCCTCAAAGACACTGCGAAATTCGGCAAAGAATGCCGACAAATTGAAGGATACTGGATCACCACGGTCCCAAAGGGGTGTAGCCCAAGCCAGGGCTTTTCCAGAAAGTAGACTAATGACAAAGGCCACCTTACCACGTTCAGTCGGAAACAGTTCAGACATGAGCTCCAAATGCATGGAGCACTGTGTAACAAAGCCTCTGCATGACTTGGAATCCCCATCATACTTAGAAGGCAAAGGCAGGTGCAGCTGGGAGCCAGGAGAGACTGCAGGAGCTGGAGGAGGGAGTGGGCCAGATTGTGGTACCTGCTGCTGTTGCAAGGCCAAAAGCTGTTGTATCATGGCTGCAAGTTGAGAAAATTGCTGCGCCTGTTGGGACAACTGCTGTGAGTGACGTATTACAACGGAGGTGTCGGGGGTTAATAACTTTTCAAAATATGAAAAATATTATGACCGTTATGAATTGCCAAAAATAAACAAACAATGCAATTCACCACATCTGGGCCCGACTATTTTCCCAGATATGAGTTCTATAGTAGTGGTAGTGTAACTTTTGCAATATAATAAAATAATAACGCAGTTATTATAAAAATGCATGTGTTTGTTACAGTTGATTAACATTAGGGAGAGTAATAAAACAGACCATAATAAAAGATTTGCTATAAAGAAAATAGCAATGACCTATTGTCAGATATAAGACAATGATATATTATTAAATTATTAAAAGATTAAACCTATTCACAGAAGTGGGTTAGTTCTGATATCAGTAGATTCCTATTTGTAGAGATCATCACATTATATGATATCCTATGGGCGTATTATTTCTAGATATATAAAATGGAAATAAACCCCGCCCAGTCCTAACCCCAGCTTTTCCTTGGTAAGATACAGTATAAAAAAAATATACTAATTATTAGGAAAACTTAAATTAAGCTTCCTCGAGGGATATATCATGTTTTACAGCAGAGTGGAGAATCCCAAAGACTATGCTATATGCAATATGATCATTGCACTGATCCCCATAAGACGCGCCCCATTCATCTGCAGTAGAAGGCGGTGTGGCTTATGAACTACTATCACCATCTCATAATTGAAGTCTGCTGAATAACATGATATAATTTCCATCCACATTAAAAGGAGATAACTTAATCGAATAAGAAGCCAGTGTATCTTACCAAGAGCATTTCTGGATAAAAGAAAGATGGCTGCCTGGATCCCATGGGAATGCCTGAAGTCAATAACCGGTGAGTAGGGAAGAAATGGGCATATGGACTAAAGTATTTCTCCCTGACTCTTCATGGTAGCCTTTGTGATCAGGATGGTCCCTCTGTCTGTATCTGGATCTCCCTCTGGATGTGTGTCCTGGGTCTGTCCCACACCCGCTTTTTAACTTGTCCCCATCTAAACGATCCTCCCCCCACAAATATCATGTTATCCAATGATGTTTGGAGGGTGTGTTTATGGTGATCAGGGCAAGTCACATGTCTAAGCTCATGACATCACAGCTAATCATTAATTATAGCCAGTATGATTAAATTCACCATAAGTGATATATATATATATATATATATATATATATATATATATATATACACATATGCATCATGGCTACTATATCTTAACAGTACGCTATATTATTCCTGAGATTAATAATCATGAATTAATCCATCAGGCAACACCATTACTTGATTAAACGTCTCACACATTATTTAATCAATCATACTACGTTATAATGCCCCTATCTATCAGTTTTATATATATATATATATATATATATATATATATATATATATATATACACACATTTACATGTCACTTTGAAGAGATACCAATTTCTTAGAGATGGACTTTTGGTTTCTCAAAGGCTCCATTTTAGGCCTTCTGAAAATCCACACAAAATGGTGGATCATATTGCCATGTTATATTAGAAATAGTGATTCATATTTGGGGCTTATATCACGACAGAGGAAAGATCTGCAACTTCAGGCAGGGGTTCCTCAGTGGGATCCATGGTCGGATCTTACTGTAACACTCACGTTTCTGAAAACAGGAACTCCGGTGTATGTGGATCCACTGGACCTGTGTGCCAGATGACTCGGACCGTGCCAGGGAACAGAGTCTAAGGTGCCGCTGGTCTTCACCAGAGCCCGCCGCAAAGCAAGGATGGGCTTGCTGCTGCAGGCGACACCCAGGTCATAACCCCCGGTAGCGGCTCGACCACACAGGCGGCTGAGGAGATGCGAAGCACAGAAGGGATGAGACAACTCGTAGTCAGGATAGCTGTAGGTCAGTGCAGGCAGCACAGTAGCGTAGTCGGGAAGTAGCAAAAGTTCAGTAGGCAGGTGGCAGAGAAGCAAGTTCAAGGTCACAAGAGCAGGAGATGTGGTACACGGCAGGGCAATACAAAGGAACGCTTTCTCTAGGGCACAAGGCAACAAAGATCCAGCAGAGAACTGAGGAGGGTGGAGGAATTTATCAATAAGACACAGGTGGTTACACTAATGAGCGTACTGGCCCTTTAAATCTTAAAGCTCCGGTGTGCGCACGCCCTAAGGGACAGGGACACGTGCGCCGGAGCAGAGAGGTGGAAGCAGAGGCAGGGGAAACACCCGGAGAGTGACGGACTGGGGCTTGCATGTGGGTGCGTCCCGCAGTGTGAGTCCCAGCCCCGTCAGCAGCAGAAGGTAAGGGTATGAGGCCGGAGCGCATAGCGTAACAGGGTGTTAAGGCTCACTGGACTCTTTGTTACGTACCTTGAGGGGTGTAGTTTCTAAAATGGTATGCCATGTGGTTTTTTTTCTGCTGTTCTGGCACCATAAGGGCTTCCTAAATGTGACATGCCCCCCAAAAACCATTTCAGAAAAACTCACTCTCCAAAATCCCATTGTCACTCCTTCCCTTCTGAGCCCTCTACTGGGCCCGCCGAACACTTGACATACACATATGAGGTATTTTCTTACTCGAAAGAAATTGGGTTCCAAATTTTCAGAGGATTTGTCTCTTTTTACCTCTTGTAAAAATTCAAAAACTGGGTCTACAAGAACACGTGAGTGTAAAAAATTAAGATTTTGAATTTTCTCCTTTATTTTGCTCTTATTCATGTGAAACACCTAAAGGGTTAACACACTTACTGAATATCATTTTGAATACTTTGAGGGGTGCAGTTTTTATAATGGGGTCATTTGTGGGGTATTTCTAATAGGAAGGCCCTTCAAATCCACTTCAAACCTGAACTGGTCCTTGAAAAATTCAGATTTTGACATTTTTGTGAAAAATTGGAAAATTGCTGCTGAACTTTGAAGCCCTTTCATGTCTTCCAAAAGTAAAAACATGTCAACTTTATGATGAAAACATAAAGTAGACATATTGTATTTGGGAATCAAAATCTAATTTTTTTGGAATGTCTATTTTCCTTACAAGCAGTGAGCTTCAAAGTTAGAAAAATGCAAAATTTTCAATTTTTTCATCAAATTTTTGAATTTTTCACCAAGAAATTATGCAAGTATCGACAACATTTTTCCACTAACAAAAAGTAGAATATGTCACGAAAAAACAATCTCAGAATCAGAATGAAAGGTAAAAGCATCCCAGAGTTATTAAAGGAGATGTCCGGTGCTCACTTTTCTTATTTTATCCGTTCCGGACTGAAATATAAAAGAAAACAAATTTTCTCTTACCTGCCTAGGCTCCCCCGGTGCTTCAGTACAGGTGTTCGGTCCCCGGGCTGTATTCTTCTTACTTCCTGTTAGCCCGGCACGTCACACGGAGCTTCAACCTATCACTGGCCACAGCGATGTTCCGCCTCGGCCAGTGATAGGCTGAAGCTCCGTGTGACGTGCCGGGCTAACAGGAAGTAAGAAGAATACAGCCCGGGGACCGAACGCCTGTACCGGAGCACCGGGGGAGCGTATGCAGGTAAGAGAAAGCTCATTTTCTTTTTTTTTGCAGCCCGGAACGGATACAACAAGAAAAGTGAGCACCGGACATTAATGCTTATAGTGAAAGTGGTCAGATGTGCAAAAAATGCTCTGGTCCTACAGTGAAAATTGGCCTGGTCCTTAAGGGGTTAAAAAAGAATGATGTAAGTAAGCAAAAAAAAAAAAACCTTAAGTGAAAGAACAAAATAAAATATGTTCCTTTCAGTAAACAGAAATCACATTGTCATGATTACATAGTGTAAGATGAGACATGTTCTAATACTTGCCTTTGAAACATACTCATTTTCAAGAAGAAAAAAAAAGAAATGTAATATTAGCATGAAAAGTATTCAAATGGTGATCTAAAATGGCATGGAGCATTTACAGATCATTTTCATTTATATGAGTGCTTATAAAACACATTCAGCCACTGTGGACTTTGTGATGGTCTTTACAAGTGAGTCATTACAAAACAATTATTAAACAAAAATTATTGTATGCATAACTTTTCAGCCAAAATCAAATAAAGTTGTTTTGACATATGTGTCCTTAGAGCCTATCATATATCCATACAAAACACATGCATGTCCATTCAAGATTGCTTCCTAAACTATGTTGTTATCATTGCACCCACAGGACATATCATATGTAAGGTCAAAAAAGGTTATTTGTAAATCAGGACATAGCAAATAGCCAAACCAATGTGGCTCCCAAAGCATCTCCAAATGGAATTGGCTTCTGCTAAATCTTTAGGGTTCCCTATTGTTTGCTACAGTGATCATCCTTCAAAGTCATCTTCTCTGCTTAGCTCGGGGCTCATTTACAGTAGCATAGTTGCGAATTCTTACCAGGATAGTCTTAGAATTTGTGTCACTGTCACAAGCAAATAAAATGTCCCAACAAAATTGGGGCAGTTGCGCAAATGTACCCGAGTCCCTAACTTCCTGCAACAGTGTTTTTTTTCCTCCTCCTAAAATCCACCGCAGTGTTTACTCACTCTCTGTACCTGAGGATTCCTCTTCGCCTCCCTTTTTTTTAAAAGTAATTATTTAAGTTTTGCATTTTAATTAACAGTCTCTACCAACAAGGTGGAACAAGGTAAAACATAAACAACAACAGCCTCCGAAGGTCCCAGAGACCGGCTCCAGCACAGTGACAGGGATTCAAAGTATGCAACAATATGCACCAGTAGGACAGAAGGGCGCATCTGAGACCCAACCGGAGGAAGCCCAACACCAACAGGTACTCTCACATACACACATGCACACATCCCGGTAAGAACCACAGCACACCATAGAAAACCTACTGGGACAGTCTAGTCGGGGGGTCTGCCGACATATCTACCAAAAGCCAGGGGGTCCATACCTTGTCAAATTTCTCAGGGCACTTACGACTCACATAGAGAGCCTGGTACAACTGGACATATTTGTTAACCAAAGTCAGCCAACAAGACAGCGGTGGAAGGGAGGTATCCTTTCAGGTCATTACTATCACTTTACGGGCACAGAATCAGTAAGCGCCTATGCAAACTAGAAACCACCTCATTAATGACTCCCATCAGACATACCACAGGGGTGAGTAGGAAAGGGAAGTCTAGATTATCAGCCAGAAACCCCATCACCTCCCTCCAGAAGAGAGCAATGATGGGACACTCCCCCACAGCATGTAAAAAGGTACACACTTCTGAAGAACAACGAAAACACATATCTGACGGAGAAACACCAATGCGCGTCAGCTTAGTAGGGGTATATTACAACTTAAAAACATATCTAGATTGAATCAGCATATTTCTGCTGCTAACTACAGTGGAATAATAAGAGCCTTCAACCTCCTTCCACTGACTTTCAGACAAATCCGGGATATCAGCCACCTATTTATGAAAGGCTTGAGAGAAAGGTCTAGGCCCCAGTATCTGGAGGAGGGCATAGGACTGAGTAAGGGGTTTAAAAAGATCTGTAGTGCCCAGGAGGAGCTCCTCATCAGAAAAGACAGGAGTAAACATCAGGGAGCCAAACTGCGCCTGAACTGAATGCCTAAGCTGAAGATACCTATAAAAGGCATTTCCAGGGATGCTATAACATTCCTTCATGTCTGAACAGGATAGGAAAACCTGATTCTCCCCAAACAAGTGGATCACAAATTTGACTCCATGAGAACCCCAGAAACTGGCCTCCTGTAACCCATGCAGGTGAGGTAAATATACATTCCCCCACAAGGGTGCCCGAGGAGATACCAGAGGCTGCGGAAATGTACTCGACACCACGGATCACACTTTAGCTACAATTTGAAGGGGAATAGGAAAGGAGTAGCGAGAGTGATACCTGTGGAGTGTGATAGGCTGGGTTCACACCACGTTTTGTTAACTATGGTTCCCGCATACGGCTGGGAGGAGGGGGCGGGGCTTAATTGCGGCGCCCGCACTCAGCCGTATTCGGGAACCGTATTTAATGCATGTCTATGAGCCGACCGAAGTGAACCGCAGCCTCCGGTCGGCTTCGTTTTCGTCCGTATGCGGTTTCCCGACCGTAGACAAAAACGCGGTCGACCACGTTTTTGCCTGCGGTCGGGAAACCACATACGGCCGAAAACGAAGCTGACCGGAGGCTGCGGTTCACTCCGGTCGGCTCATAGACATGCATTAAATACGGTTCCCGAATACGGCTGAGTGCGGGCGCCGCAATTAAGCCCCGCCCCCCTCCTCCCAGCCGTATACGGGAACCGTAGTTAACAAAACGTGGTGTGAACCCAGCCTTAGTAAGAGCATTACATATAGAGCAAAACCAGAGCTGGACAGAGATAACAAAATACTTTACCAAGTGGAGCAAGGAGTACAGCGTCACAGCCACCTGCCACCCAATGTATCACCAATGAATACTCTATATGTAATGCTCTACTGATTCCCTGTGGTATCCTGCTCTGTGATTGTTGTACTTACCTGTGGTCTGAGCATACTTGCTTGATCCGACTCTAATACATGATATATGAGCAGTAGTCCATTCTATTTAGCCCACGGGAGTCAATATTTATTATGCATATGGTTATTTAACCCCTTTTCTGGCAGATATGCGTAGCCCCTGACTTTCTCTCAGGATTTTTGGATTTATGATTGTTACTGTATATGTATCTTTTAAATTATTTTAAATGTCTTGTCATTTTGGATTTATGTTAATAAAGTATACTTTTTGATATATATGTCCTGTTTGACACATTTCTTTGTGAATTCAATCTATGTCTTTAGGCGTAGGACCTACTGTGTGGGAATTTTTTCTTTGGGTATTTCAGGGCTTAGAAAGGGCAGCATACAAGGAGGAGTAAAAGTCCCTGAAGACAGAATTTATCGACTGGGGGTCCACTACCACAGCACCATCCCAGCCCCTAATACAAGGGATAGAGGCAGCAGGGCGACTAGCTGTTGCTAAATATGCCGACAGTTTACCATTCTTGTCTCCGAATTCAAACAGGGCAGCCTCCCTATCCACTAACAGCAACTGAACCCTATCTTTCTGAGATAAAGAGACCTCTGAGCCTTGGCCCACACCCTCTCATTCTCAGGGGAAGGATTTCTAACATACACTGCCTCCAAGACACTCACCTCCTGCAACAGCCTGCCCTCCATAGCCAACCTTATTTTCCTCTGACCCGCAACACCCGCTATAAAGGCACCTCTAACTGTGGCTTTGTATGAGTCCCATTGAACTAAGGGGTCATGATAAGAAACATTATTCTCCCAATACTCAGCATGGGCAACCCCCAGAGCCTCCCCAACTGCCTCGACCAGATCGGGTCTGAGATCCCCTAGTGGTGTAGGAAACATCTCTTACAGCCTGAAGGAGGTCCTCGGACGCCAGAGCTAGATCAATTTGAAAGAATGACCTGTGGGCCGCAGAGTAAAAGGAAAAGGAGGAGGCAGTTGGGTACTTCCATCTCCAGAGGTCGGTCAGGCCCAATGCCAAGTGCCAGGTATTAAATGAGGAGGAGCCAGGGTCAGCAGGAGTGGTGCGGTCGAGCATTGGATCAGGAACCACGTTGAAATCACCTACGAAAAGAATAGGATAAGAGGGAAAAGACAACAGTTTGTCAGTAATTAGCTTCAGCACAGAGACATGAAAAGGAGGGGGCACATAAACAGAGACAAGAACAAAGGAGAAAGAACCCAGAGAACAGTGTGATATCACAAATCTCCCAAAGTGGTCACAGGCTGCCTGAGAAACTGCTAACGGCAGGGACTTGGTGATTAACACAGAGACACCCCTAGCATAATTTGAGTAGGAGGCATGGTAGCCCCGCGCTATCCAAGCCATTTTCATGGCGAAAACTTTCTGACCCGTAATATGAGTCTCCTGTAGACAAATAATGTGAGGAGACTGGCGTTTCACAAAGTCTAGACATAAGGCCCTTTTAATCTTAGAATTTAGCCCCCGCACATTCCAACTAACCCCCTTCAGGGTCCCCATCATGAAAAATAACACTATATTGGAACAGGAGAGACCACAGGAGGACCAGGACAAAGAAGGGTAGACCCCCGGGACCACACACACAACCAACAGAAAGACAAAAGGGCACAGACACAAAACATGTAGACAAAGGCAACAAAGTGGAACCAAAACATCCGCAAGAAAACCCTGTCTAACATTAAACGGGACATGTGGGAAGCCTATCAGGCTGAATTTGTGGGAGGGGCTTTGGCTATTTAACATCCATCGGCCCCTCCCTCTGGGCGTATGCTGGGTTGGCGAAATTGCGGGGGTTCTTTCGTTGCGTACGCTGGGTCAGGTGTGTGGTGGTGCAGGTAAGTGCCGGGTGACCGGCAGGTTCCTTTACTGGGGCCCTGGTCTGTTGCTATTGCTCCCCTCGTTTGGCGGGCAGGCTCCGGCACCCAGCGTGTTATGTTAGGCGGCGGTCCGTCGGTGCAGCGCATGCCCGGGCTGGCCGCAGCGCATACGGTCTCTGGGTCCAGCAGCAGCTGGCGGCATGGCAAGCGCGGGGAGACGCGACCCACGTGGGTCTCCCTGTGCCGGCGTCTCACGTGCAACACGGGGCTCTGAACGGGCGGAGTCACAGCATGCCAGTGAGCCGACGGTATAGCTCCACGGATGGCCAGCAGGTGGCGCGAAAAAAAAAAAAAAAAAAAGGTGTGTGTGTGAGGAAATGTTAGGCTTACAGAGAGTATTGGTACCATACAGTAATAGGGGCTGGCTCATGGTGCACCGGTGTCAGGCCACGGTTCCTGACACATGCACTATCACAGACAAGGGGCAGCTTGTAAAGTTTATAATACGATAATTCATATCACTGGGGCTCGGTTTAGGGGGGGGGGGAGGTCATGCATATCGGGGTAACGGGTCAGAAGCGTGGGGTTGGGGGTAGTTTCAGGCATAGGGGGGGGGGGGGGTAAGGGGGGGTCAGCAGGTATGGGGTCAGAGGTAGTAGGTGGCGCGTAAACCATATGGTTAGTACACTGTTAGTTTCTCTTGCAGTTTAGGTGGGCTGTATCCAGTTAGGTGGTCGTTACGTTCCTGGTCATTGCAAATTCGGCTACGGTCAGTACCAACCGTACGGCGGTTGTTCATGTTATTTATTCACGTTTCACGGTGGTCATCACTTTCGCTAGCAGACGCTAGTTCACGTCATTTCAGTCAAATGCTTGATACTCCTGTTACATTAGTTAAGGTTACGCACTACTGCTGTTACACATAGGCCCTGAATTACTGTATATCTGACTCGACATGTCAGATAGGGTTCAAGGCGTCATTGCTACTGTCACGCATACAGTGCATTTCGTTTACACAGGTAGTGGTCACTGCGATCTTGACTCTTCTTCAAGGGTGACCACTCGCCTGCGATGGTTGCTGACACGTCTTCAGAGCCATCGCTAGTTAGTTAGAAACGGTGCACACTGTAATCTTGACTCGCAGTCAGGATGTGTTCACGGTTCAATTATTCATGACTATACGCGTCATGCACACATTCTCGGTCAGACACACGGTCAGGCCTCGTTTCATACTATTCAGGTGGTACTCTGGGGTCGCACTGGCACTACGGTCAGCACTCTTGGGTTCGGCCACATTTCACGGGCAGTCTGCAGCTGTAAGATAACATTAAGTATGTATTCGGTTGTTTGCAGGGTTACAGTCGATTTGCTGTTCGTTCAGACGTCTTACTGTTGTGTTACAGTGGTGGTAAGGTCAGTCAGTACTCAGCGAGGGGGGTACACGTTTCTCATATCTGTCGACTCACGATTACCGTTTTGTTTCCCCGGCACCCGTTACGGCCCGGACAGGTCATGTCTCACGTGTCAGACATAGAGGACCCGATGTCCATCCCTGATACACCAGCTAGAAGCTCCGTGCGAGGGACGCCCTCCTCTGCAGCTTACAGGGCTTGGACGATCCCTAAATTGATGGAGGAGTTGCGCAAGAGAGCAATTCCATTTCCAGCAACCGCCCGAAAAGCAGAGTTGTACAAACTCCTCATGGCGGATCAGGGGGCTGGCGACAGTCAGGAGGGGACCTCGAGCCAGTCCACCCTCTCTGAACTGCATGCAATGATGACTTCCATGTTGGGCAGGCTGGATTCTCTGGAGAGAAGGGGCATTCAGGGGCCTCCAGCTCCAGCAGTATTGCAGGCGCCAACGCCTACACAGATGTCTGCCCCTGTTCCGGTAGGCAACCCAGGTAGGCGCTCTGGGCCACCAAGGGTGTCACCAGTCCATTTTGTCCCAGCGGCCCTGAGGAAAGACATACTGGAAGGGAAGGACATCAATTTGGCGGCCCTGTTGCTATCTGCCTTTGACGTTGAGGACACTAGAACGGTAGCATGCGCTGACTTATCTGTTGTCCTTAAGAGTAAGGACACCAGGCTGAAACGGAAGCTAAATATCCACGAGTTTGTCATTGCCTTCAGCAAATACAGGGAGGTGATATGCTCAGCCAGGCCGGAGCGCAGAGAGGAGCTCGACCTGTATTTGCTGAGGGTTACGGAATACGCTTACAAATACGGTGGTACCCATTTCTACGATTATCATAGAAGTTTCTCAGCCATGGCAGCGGCGGCCTTCAGCCAAGATGGGTATCTCACAGACTGGAGCATCGAAGATTCACAGATGTTCTGCAGCCACTTCGCAAATCTCAAATTCCCCGCATGTGCCGCCTGTCAATCAATCACGCATACTACGGCGTGGTGTGTAGGGCTGGCTCAACAGGGCGAGCAGGGCACTATCAGACCGTCCACTTCCACGGACAGTTTCAGCAGGTCCGCACCTGCCGTGGATAAGTTGGGCCGTCCAGTACACTACCTCGGAGGCTCACAAATTTGCAACAACTATAACATGTCTTCGTGCAACTTCAGCAATTGCAGGTTATTACACGTCTGCTTCTACTGCTTCAGGGCACATCCGGGCTCTGCTTGTAGGCAGAAAGGGCCAGCATGACTAGGCGGGGTACGTACCCCAGTCCTGGCCGCTCTGCTCGCGGATCACCCGGACCCAGATTGGGTCCAATGGTTGATTAATAGTTTTGTTAGAGGCTTCCACGCCGGCATGGTCACACTGCCGCAGGCCACATTTGAATGCGACAATCTGTTATCTGCCGTAAACGATCCCGCTGTGGTCACTGAATTAATAAATGCTGAGCTAATGAAAGGTTATATGATTGGCCCCTTGTTAGTTTCTCCATTCAGGTCTTGGAGGGTCAGTCCGGTAGGGGTGGTAACAGGCAAGTTCAATGGGAAAAAGAGACTGATATTTGACTTGTCGGCTCCTCATGGGTCACGTATTCCCAGTATCAACTCTCTCATTCCATCCGAGGAGTTTAGCATGCATTATTCTTCCATAGACCAGGCTATTCAGGTCATCTTGGCGCTCGGCCCAGGGACTTGGATGGCGAAGGCGGATATCACTGACGCCTTCAAGTTGCTGCCATTGCACAGGGACCAGTGGCAATGGTTTGGGCTCAAATGGCAAGGGGCATATTACTTTGCTTCCAAGTTGACGTTCGGATGCAAGAGCAGCCCGTGGCTGTTTGACCAACTGGCCCAGGCATTGCACTGGCTGCTGGTTAAATGTCTCTGGATGCAGCCAGGTCATCCATTACTTGGATGACTTTCTTCTGCTCAGTCGCCCGAGGGAAGAGCCGGACCAGTTGGTCAGATTGCTAAAACTGTTCACTGATATTGGGGTGCCAGTGTCTCCCAAGAAAACGGTCGGTCCAACTAAGTGTCTCACATTTCTGGGAGTAATCCTAGATTCAGTCGCAATGCAAGTCAGCTTGCCCACTGACAAACTCAACCGTATCAGAGACACTATTCATAAGTACACGGTCTCACAGGTCACGACCAAGGGCGAGTTGCAGAGCTTGCTGGGAATGCTGGCATTTGCTATGCGAGCAATCCCGCAGGGTAGAGCGTTTGTATCCAGAATATTGTCTTTGCTGCATGGTGTCCCTCATCAACACAGTAGGGTTTGGTTAGATCGTGAAGCCCTGGCTGACCTGAACATGTGGGATAGGTTCATGGCACAATGGAATGGGACGGCCATGTTTGTCCCGCCAGCCTCCGAGTTGTCCCCCAAGATCTGCACTGACGCGTCATCTTCCATCGGTTATGGTGCAGTGTGGGGCAGCAGGTGGATGGCGGGCCAATGGTCCAAACAGGTAATGGCTCTGGCAGGCTTCAGCAGCACCTCGGCACTTTTTGAGGTTTTCCCCATTGTAGCAGCTGCAGTGACATGGGGCGACAAATGGTCAGGGCAGACGGTGGAGTTTCAGTGTGACAATCAGGCGACAGTTGCCATAGTCAACAAGGGCAGTTCCGGGCATGCTACTGTTATGTCATTCATGCGCAGACTAGTCTGGGTGTCCTTACAACACAATTTCAATTTTGTAGCCAGACACATACCGGGGGTAGACAACACGGCCGCAGATGCTCTGTCCAGAGCTAATTTCAATCTCTTTTCACAGGTGGCTCCGCAAGCAGACGCAGTAGGAACACAACCCCCTTGCCTGGCACAATTAATCTTGGACTGAATCATTACACACAGGTGGCCCGGGAGTTAATGTCGGACGCCTTAGCCCCCAATACCAGGAAGGCCTATCATGCAGCACACGACACCTTCAAGGCATATCTGTCGCAGCATAGTATCCCCTTTTCTTACGACACCACTATCATTCTATCTTTCATCGGTTTCTGCCACTCTTCTCTGCACCTGTCTCATAGCACTATCAAATCTTACCTTTCGGGCATTCAGCTTTCATTTCTTTATCTCACCCAGACAGGCCATCTATCTTATCATCTCAGGCGGTCAAGGCTGCGCTCAGAGGGGTGGTGGCTCGTAGCGCCACAGCGCCAACTCTCAGGAAACCGATCAGCGGCGAGCTGTTCCGAGCCATGTCTGACGCATTAGCCAATAACCCGTTTGGCTTCGAGCGCAGTCTGATAATCAAATCTGCCATTTATCTAGCCTTCTATGGCTTCCTCCGGCCGGGTGAATTTTCATGTGTCAGGCGGGGAGCGACACATCCACAGAAGGCTCATTTAAGGTGGCAGGGTTCTTGGTTCGAAGTTTCACTGTCTGTCACAAAAACTTGTAGGTGGGGGGCGGTGGTTAAGTATTTTCCTTCAGGTAATAACTGGTGCCCGGTGGCAGTGTTGGCACAACTGGTTGAGTTCCTCCATGATAAGCCTCCGGAGTCGCCACTGTTGCCTTTCGGTGGAGGTGCTCTTACCACTTCTCTTTTCACATCGCATGTCCGCACGCTGCTTGGTAATTTAGGACACAACCCCAGAGAGTTCTCAGGGCACTCATTCCGCATAGGAGCAGCATCGGCGGCCTCCAGGCACAAAGTGCCTGTACATGTCATCCAGAAGTTGGGGAGGTGGCGGTCTGATGCATATACCACTTATGTCCCAGATCCCTCAAGGGAAATGGCAGAAGCATTTCAATTTTTGGCACTATAAATAAATGATACTTAATTACCCTAACTGGTGGTGTATTTTTGCCCTCTATAGGCTGACCCTCGACGCGGTTTTCAGGCACACCTCAACCGCTGTTCTATGTTATAAGCAGAGTTTTGGGTTTAGGTCTTGGTAATCTAGTTTCTTGCAGGTGGCCTTGGCAGGAGATAACAGGTAAGCCCATGCACGGTTCAAAGTCCTGACCACAAGTGGGAAGCCTATCAGGCTGAATTTGTGGGAGGGGCTTTGGCTATTTAACATCCATCGGCCCCTCCCTCTGGGCGTATGCTGGGTTGGCGAAACCCACCCTCCTCACCCTTTTCTTCATCACCATACATAAGGGAATGCCCTCTATAGGCTGACCCTCGACGCGGTTTTCAGGCACACCTCAACCGCTGTTCTATGTTATAAGCAGAGTTTTGGGTTTAGGTCTTGGTAATCTAGTTTCTTGCAGGTGGCCTTGGCAGGAGATAACAGGTAAGCCCATGCACGGTTCAAAGTCCTGACCACAAAGTAAATATCTATTCCCTAGTCCAGGACAATTCAATCTGGAGGTCTGACCAGGGGGGGGGCTGCATCCACCCAGTGAAGAGCATCAGTTGGAGAAGTAAAGAACTTTGTAGAGGCCCCATCCACCACTCGTAGGCGAGCAGGATAAAACATCGAGTAGCGGTATCCCTGGGCACGTAGCTTCGCCTGGACCTCCATGAACTGCACCTGCTGCTTGCGTAGCTCCTCAGAAAAATCCGGATAAAAGGGCTCTCTGCTTCCATCATAAAGGACCTCACCCTTGATGCGTACTGCCTAGAGAATAGCATCTCTGTCTTTGAAGTGTAGGAGTTTGGCCAGGAAGGGACGCAGAGGGCCACCAGGAGGAGGCCCATCAGGGACACGATGGGCCCGTTCAACAGAGAAATAAGGAGAGAATGTGTCCACAGGAAGAATCTCCTTCAGCAAATGTTTCCAGGAACAGCACTGGATCATTCCCTTCCACCTTCTCAGGGAGGCCCACGAGGCAGATGTTTTTGCGCCCTAAAGCGGTTCCCCATATCTCCATGCGACTCAGAACCTCCATAACTTGACGCTGCAGGGAGTCAACACGCTCTGGCAAAGGGTGTAAAGTATCTTCCACCATAGAGACCCTTCGCTCCACCTCTTCAGTGCACTCACGTATCTTTTAGGTCTCATGTCTTAGAATAACAAACTCCTGCAGCAGTTCATCAACTTTAGTCACCATAATGGATTGACAGGAGGTAAAAGCAGCCAAAAGCTCTGAGAACCGATGATCCATAACTGTAGCGTCATAGACAGGCCTTTCAGGGGATTGTTGCTGCTGGGGAGTCAGAGACCCTTCAAACAGTGGCAGAGGTGGATCAGGAGAATCGCCCCTCGGACGGTCCAGAGGTCTTGAGAACTGGCTCAGTGCTTTTGCCGCTTGCACAGAAACTATGGTACCAAGTGGGGTCTGAGATCCTGGTGAGAAGGGCTACAGGAGCGAGAGGACCCCTCATTAGAAGAGGCTTCCTCATCAGAGGTCGGCCGCAAGGCTTTAGCATATTGTTTGGATTTCTTAACCTGTGACTACCACGGGGGCCACCCATGATTGATAGGGCAAGAGAAGGTAGAAAGCCACTAGAAACACAATCCAAGGAGTGCAGGTCACCTCTATAAATACTGTATATCAGGCCGGAGGCACCACAAGTCCCAGCAGTCCAGGGCCACTCAGAGAACAGGTAGAGAGGCACCAGGTATGTAGAGCAGGCTGGAGGGGGAACCCCAGCAGATGAGGCAGTTCACAGAAGGCAGTGGAAGCACCACAAGTCCCAGCAGGCCCGGGCTACACAGAGAGCAGGTAGAGAGGAGCTAGGTGTATAGTGCAGGCAGGAGGTGGTACCCCAGCGGATGAGGCAGTCCACAGGAGATAGTGGAAGCACCACAAGTCCCACCCAGCCAGGCCAGGGCCACACAGAGAACAGGTAGAGAGGCACTAGTTACATAGGGCCAGCAGCAGGGGCATCAGAAAGGGCACCACATCAGTCCACAGAAGGCCAGGAGAGCACCACAAGTCCCAGCAAACCAGGGCCCACAGCAGGTAGAAAGTCACTAGAGGTATATTGCAGGCAGCAAGGGGTATTTCAGGGAGAAAGCAGACCGCAGAAGCCAGTGCAAGCACCACAAATCCCAGCAGGAGCCCAGCCAGGGCACAGATGTACTCACTCAGCAACCCCTCTATGGAGGCCCCAGGAGCCAGCAGCCAGGAGCAGGAGGATATAGATGGCTCCAGCCCGGTCTCTGAGTACGACGTCAGCAGCCTCACTTTCCCTCCAACAGGGCCGAACAGGCCCCAAGGGGGGAGGAGACCAAGGGGGTGAGGAGACCAAGGGGGAGGGGGTGGAGACCAAGGGGGGGAGGAGAGCGAGGGGGGGGGGAGACCAACTGGGGAGGAGACCAAGATTGAGGAGACCAAGGGGGGAGGGAGTTTGGAGACCAAGGTTGAGGAGACCAATGGGGGAGACCATGGGGGGAGGTGAGGAGACCAAGGGGGGGGGGGGGGGAGATTGGGGGGGAGGGTGACAATATTATATTCAGAGGGTACAGTGTGTGGTAGTATTATAGTTGGTGGGTGCAGTGTAGGGCAGTATTATATTTAGGACGTAGTGTGTGGTAGTATTATATTCAGGGCGCAGTGTGTGGCAGTATTATATTCAGGTGGCACAGTGTCTGGCAGAGTTATAATGACTATTGTTTTTATATAGAGGATGAGGATCTGCGGAGAAAGTGAGGAACCAATGACTTCTGGGCATCAGACTCTGCGGAGAAGATGGAGCTGGAAGAAGACAAGGACCAGATGAAGAGGAAAAGGAACGACAACAGAGAAGACGTCACTCAGGTCACTGATACTTATTGTGTATTCTGACTGTCCCATCAGAGCTGTTGTAATTTGTAAGTTCTGCAGTAAGGATTAGTGAAACTATACCCCAATCTGTGGCTCTCCAGCTGCTGCAAAACTACAACTCCCATAATGCCCGAGACCCTGCAGACATGATGCGAGTTGTAGCTATGCAACAGCTGGAGAGCCACGTGAACTGATGTGATCAGTCAGGGTCCAAGCAGTCAGACCCCCACCAAAAAAAAAACTGGAAGAAAGAAATGGAAGTCCAGCATAGTATAATCAAAGCAGATTGTTCGGGTTATTATAACAAGCAAGCAGTACACGGTAAATGCATGATTGTGACGCATTTTGGCCAGTAAGACTGCCATCGTAACCATATGAGGGGGAGGGTGCTCACCTATTAGTTCACACCTGTGGAATCACACCTGAGGTGCCGAACCGGCAAAGACCCCCCATCCATACAGGGATTTTACAATGTGAAAAAACAAAAAAATGAATATATAATAAAAACAAATACATAAGTAAATGTAAACACATTAACCCCTTAAGGACCGGGGTTTTTTCCGTTTTAGCATTTTCGATTTTTGCTCCTTGCCTTTAAAAAATCATAACTCTTTCAATTTTGCACCTAAAAATCCATATGATGGCTTATTTTTTGTGCCACCAATTCTACTTTGTAATGACGTCAGTCATTTTTCCCAAAAATCTACGGTGAAACGGGAAAAAAAAATCATTGTGTGACAAAATTGAAAAAAACCCCGCAGTTTTGTAACTTTTGGGGGCTTCCATTTCTACGTAGTACATTTTTCGGTAAAAATGACACCTTATCTTTATTCTGTAGGTCCATATGATTAAAATGATACCCTAACAACCTAAAAAAAGTCCTATATACTGTGGTCTAAATAAAATTGGGGAAAACCCAAAACAACCACTAAAAAACCTATAAATACGCCACTACAGCGTATAGGATAAACCCACCAAAAATAAAAGATGTATATAATAAAATGAATAAGAAATATATTAATCTGATAAATCAATAGCCATCAAGTTTAATAAATATGATTTTATTTTACAAAAAATACATATGTCATACACAAGCAAAAAAGATTGGTAATAATATATAGCTATATAGCATACATAAAAATAGTAATCATTAGCGCAATTTGATAATGTGTATAATTATTTAAAAAAATATTTTATATATATATATATATATGTAAATAAATGAACTTAAAAAATGCAAAGGATAGCAGGGACGGGAAGAGGATGTAAAAAAGGATGTAAAAAAGAAAAGCGTAAATGTCGGGGTCAACTGATCACCAATGGATCATAAAAGCACCTGTTGCTATAAAATACGTGCAATGTGACACTCTGTTTAAAGCATAAAAAGTGTGTTTAACCTTAAAAATAAATATGCATAAAGTGCAATGTGCAACACAGAAATATAAGTGTATACAATAGATGTAAAAAAGCAAAGAAGCAGTGCAAGAAAACAAAAAATAAGGTGCTAAAAGTGAAGGTGTCAGAATGTAAATACTTGACCCCACATGTAAAAAGAAGATAGGTTCGACGTCCCTGCAATCACCTCCAACGCGTTTCACCGTGACCGGCTTTGTCAAGGAGTATGATACTCCTTGACAAAGCCGGTCACGGTGAAACGCGTTGGAGGTGATTGCAGGGACGTCGAACCTATCTTCTTTTTACATGTGGGGTCAAGTATTTACATTCTGACACCTTCACTTTTAGCACCTTATTTTTTGTTTTCTTGCACTGCTTTTTTGCTTTTTTACATCTCTTGTATACACTTATATTTCTGTGTTGCACATTGCACTTTATGCATATTTATTTTTAAGGTTAAACACACTTTTTATGCTTTAAACAGAGTGTCACATTGCACGTATTTTATAGCAACACGTGCTTTTATGATCCATTGGTGATCAGTTGACCCCGACATTTACGCTTTTCTTTTTTACATCCTTTTTTACATCCTCTTCCCGTCCCTGCTATCCTTTGCATTTTTTAAGTTCATTTATTTACATATATATATATATATAAAATATTTTTTTAAATAATTATACACATTATCAAATTGCGCTAATGATTACTATTTTTATGTATGCTATATAGCTATATATTATTACCAATCTTTTTTGCTTGTGTATGACATATGTATTTTTTGTAAAATAAAATCATATTTATTAAACTTGATGGCTATTGATTTATCAGATTAATATGTTTCTTATTCATTTTATTATATACATCTTTTATTTTTGGTGGGTTTATCCTATACGCTGTAGTGGCGTATTTATAGGTTTTTTTAAATGATACCCTACTTATATAGGTTTGATTTTGTCGGACTTCTGAAAAAAATAATAACTACATGCAGGAAAATTAATACGTTTAAAATTGTCATCTTCTGACCCCTATAACTTTTTTATTTTTCTGTGTATGGGGCAGTATGAGGGCTCATTTTTTGCGACGTGATCTGACGTTTTTAACGGTACCATTTTTGCATGGATAGGACTTATTGATCGCTTTTTATTCATTTTTAAATTATATAAAAAGTGATCAAAAATGCACTATTTTGGACTTTGGATTTTTTTGCGCGCACGCCATTGACCGAGCGGTTTAATTAATTATATATTTTTATAATTCGGACATTTCTGCACGCAGTGATACCATATATGTTTATTTTTATTTACACTTTGTTTTTTTTTTTTTATTGGAAAAGGGGGGTGATTCAAACTTTTAATAGGGGAGGAGTTAAATGATCTTTATTCACTTTTTTTTTTCACTTTTTTTTTGCAGTGTTATAGGTCCCATAGGGACCTATAACACTGCGGATACTGATCTTCATCATTGATCACTGGTTTCTCATAAGAAACCAGTGATCAACGATTCTGCCGCATGACTGCTCATGCCTGGATCTCAGGCACTGAGCAGTCATTCGGCGATCGGACAGCGAGGAGGCAGGTAGGGGCCCTCCCGCTGTCCTGTAAGCTGTTCGGGATGCCGTGGTTAGCCGCGGCTATCCCGAACAGCCTGACTGAGCTAGCCGGCAACTTTCACTTTCGCTTTTTGCCGCGGGCAGCTATTACGCCGGGCCCGCTGTGATATGACGTGGGGTTACTGTGTAACCCCGCGTTATATCAGGAGAGCAGGACCAAGGATGTACCGGTACGTCCTTGGTCCTTAAGGGGTTAATTATGATGCACATTGGCCCTCATTTACTATTGCAAACCAGACATGTTTTGTCGGGTTGTGCGCCAGATTATGTTGCATTGCGCCAGAAATTCTGTCTGCGCCAGAATTTGTTCCAGAATTTGCGTCAGAATTGGAAAAAAAACAACTAACTTCTCCATTTTGCTAAGAAAACTGAAAAAGGGGCGTGGCCGCTATATTTACTAAGGTTTCCACATAAAATGTGGTGGATTTGAGCTGAGGAAAACCAGACAGATCAGAGCATGTGTAAAAAAAAAAAAAAAAAAGTGAAGTATAGGGAAAGTGGAAAATGTAGGGAAACCTTAGTAAATACCATGGAAAAGAAATTGTAGGGAAATAAAACCCACAAAGAAACCTTAGTAAATGAGAGCCATTGTGTTGATCCAAATGGTTATTAGAATATGTCACATAATAGCAACAAATAACAAAAATATCTCAGCACTAAGTTTACAAAACAAAAAATGAGAATAAAACCATATATTCTAATGATCTCCAATAATGTAAAACATAGGCGATTTAAAATGCATTAGTGACTAACCATTATAAAACTACGGGAATATGCACCAGATGTCATATATGTTAAAGGTACATAATACATGGTAAGTTAGAAAATGCCGCAATAGTGTAGACAAAGGTCTAAGCATATAGATATAAACCTAAATGGACTAGCAGCATAAGACGGCATGGGTACAAGTCCCTGTAGAAAAGGCATGGCATCATGGATGAAACATATCATGAGAGTTGTTATAAATATTAGATATGCAGATTGGGTTTTAAAAATAGATGGTAATGAGAATAAATAAAGTATAAATGTGAAATACATTTACATGAAATACAATCGAAAGTGCCTAGGCGGATAGCTGTTTAAGTAATGGAGGTCTGAACAAGTGGCAAGAAATGGTATTGGATAAGAAATATATCCTTCAATATATAAACCTGAATAATAAAAATGTATTTTTAATGTATTTCTAATAATGCAAGATGACCACTTGTCTCTTGTTCAGACCTCGAGGAAAACGGGTATCTAATTTAAGAATCAAAAAACCCTCCCTGTCTAATAGCTTCTGTTTGTGATTCCCCCTTGGGTTGGTACATTAACCCTCTCTATACCCTGAAGTTTGAGGGCTGCTGTGCTAGCAGAATATTGTTCGGCACAGTGGCGTTTAACCATTGATACATTTTTAGAATTAAAATGCGCAACATCCGATCACTGATTGCGCACTCTAACTTTCAGTGGGTTAGTGGTACACCCCACATGATATCAAATAAATTACAAAGGGAGTGTTGCAATTCACATACTGTTTAATATTGTAAGTTTCACCCGTGGATTAAGATTGAAACTGAATACCATTGGCCATAATCCCACAACAAATAGATTTCTCGTGTCCACACTTATATGAGCTTGGGACATTAATCCATGTAGATTTAACTCCAGTTCTTTATTGGAAAAGGCTAGGTGAAATAAATTGGCCAATGGTAGGCGCCCATCTTGAAACACATTTGTAACCAGTTTTTTAGAGCTGGTGAGAGAGCAGGATCTGACATCACGATAGGCATGTAATGATGTATATGTCACATACCTCTACAAAATTTTCAATATACTGTGTTACAAAAATGATAGGAGTAGAATCAGTCATCTTCAGTGTATGTTTCATGACTTGGGAAGAGATGAGCGAATTTCTATGCTTGTTTTTTGCCAGATTCCTAGTTCTCTCTATACTCCATGACAGGTAACCCCTAGCCGAAAGACGGCTAGAGATTTGATCTGCCTCAAATTCAAATTGTGAATCTGTACTACTCCGACGTGCTCTTATCATTTTGCCCATAGGTAGGTTTATGGTGACATGTCTAGGATGACAGGATGATGCATGTAAGATGGAACTGACAGCAGTATCCTTCCAGTAAGTGGAAGTGAAAATAGTGATATCATCCTTTTCACCACATAGACACAGATCCAAGAAGTTGACTTAACCAATGAATGAGCTAACAGTGAAACGGAGGTTGTGTGTATTGGTGTTAAGATACAAGGGGAACTCTGGTACAGTCGCTATATCTGCCTTCCATATGAACATATATATAGCGACCGTACCAGAGTATAGATGACATGAAAGGATTCTCTGGGGAGAAGAAAGTCCCCAGCTTCCACCAACACATATAAATGTTAGCAAGAGAGGGGGAGAACTTCGCCCCCATAGACACGCCAGTGGTCTGCAGATAGAATTCATTGTCAAACATAAAAAAATGATGAACCAATAGAAATTCAACTGTCCGTACAATGAAACTCTGCAGGTCACTGGCATAATGTGAATATGTGTCAAGAAATCAAGTTAACACAACTGCTACCAAACCATGGGGAATGACTGAGTACAGTGAGGTCCCATCCACCGTGACCCAGGAAAAATGATTCTCCCATTTCACTGTATCCAGCATACCCAACAAGTGTTTGGTATCTTTTATGTACCCCGGAATTTGTGGAATAAGGGACTGTAACATAGCATCAACCCACAAACAAAGTCTCTCATTATGGGAGGCTATACCAGCCACTATGAGGCGGAAAGGGGGGGGGGGGGGGAATACATTTTTATGTGTCTTAGGAAGCGAATGAAAAATAGGTATAACGGGGTCAGAGGAAATCAGGTATTCAGCCTGCTATTCAGAAAAGAAACCATAAGTTTCCCTTTTCCCTTACAAAATCATTAGTCGGATTTCTGGACAAGGGCCTGCATGTACTAGAATCATTCAACATACATTGATTTAGTTTATAATACAGACCCTTGTCCAGAATGACTATAGCCCCCCCCCCCTTTATCCGCCTGACGAATAATAACATCTTCCATGTCCCCTAATTGTTTGAGTGCTGTTCTCTCCTTAGCTGTTAAATTCTGGTGAAAGGAAATTCTATCATCGTCCGATGTGCTCCTACAAAGAGACATCAAGTCTCATTCAACACATTCTTGAAACAAATCTAAGGTAGGTGTACGGGACATAATGGGGTAAAAAGTAGGAATAGAAGTGTTAAATGCAGGTAATTGTGACATTGTAGTTTTATCTTCCAGCTGTTGGAGATCGAACAGAGCCACAAGCTCCAAAAAATTGGAACCGATGGCTCCGACCGATCCCAAATTAAAGGAGTACTCTGGTGCAGAGTATTCCTGCTCCGTCCTGCAGCCCGGGCAGGACGGAGCAGGAATACTCTGCACCATAGTACTCCTTTAATGCACCAGAGTACTCATTTATCATTATGAGACACACCATCGCATTCATTATGCTGCAAATTATTTATATTTGTATCATCACCAGTAACATTGTCTGACACAATAGTAATATCACACAAAATAACTTGTCAAGCAAGAAAATGTTTCCGTATGGTGATGTTTCTTGCAAACTTATTAATGTCCAATAATGTCCTGAACACATCCAACCGGCAGGACGCGGAAAAACGTAAGCATTTGGATAAAACAGATAGCTGGGCACCCGTGAACACCTTAGCAGAAAGGTTATAAATAGGTACAATCCTTACCTCTTTCCGTTGTGGGTGTACCATTTTTTGGGAGCAACGTTTCCTCCCCACCCTGCGTTTTTTGCCGGTGTCGTTGTATTTTTCTTTTTGGTTGTGGGTAGTGGTGACGAAGCATCTTTAGGTTTGTTCAGATCCAGATCGGCGGACTTGTCTTTTGTGTACTGTGAGCTATCACCAGAGTCAATCTTTTTTGGACTTGTGGTTTCTCCGCCCGCAATGTTTCTTCAATATTGAACCAGGGGTCCCGGACTTGGATTCACAGTGAGGCCATGGGAAGACTGAATTCGTCTTATAATCATGTAAGAATTGTTTATGTTTGACAGTAATACTCGTCTCCAACATGCCAAGACTCTCAGAGAGCTCAGTGTCCAATTCTGAGAAAGAGTTATGTTGCTCATAGGGAATAAGGCTTGCTTGCAAAGTTTCAATCTTAGTTTTCACTTGCATAAGTGCCTCCTCCTCATAAGAAATAATGATTCGCATGAACCTCATAGAGGAGTCCGCCAACAGCCGTTCCCAATCTGCTTAAAATTTTTCCGAAAAGATGGTAGTAGGAAATTTATGGATACGGATGCCTCATGGGATCATATCCTGATCGACATATCTTTTTAATGTAGAAACATCCCAGCAGATCTTAGATTCTGTTATGAGAGCCTTCTCCAATTAATCCATGTGGATCTTAAGATCCAATGCATCTTGTGTTACTGCATTCGTAGAGCAAAAAATCTGTGACATGCATTCCGTTCAGCTGAGGTCAGCATCCATGGATCTAAGGCAGGAACTTGTAGCCATTTTCTTGCAATCAAGGCTGATCCAAGGATGGTCACTGGGGAGCGTGGCCAGGTCCAAACAAATACACAAAAAGAAAAAGATAGTCAGCTCACCCAGGACGACCAGCCGCGACCCGGACAGGTGCGGACTTCACCGGAGACAAAATAGAAGAAAGAAATGGAAGTCCAGTTGTCACAATCACACCCTATCTGTCCAGCTAAGACGCTAGAGAGAGTGTGATGGTGCAAGGGTTAAGGCCAGCAGACCTCTGGATATCCACTACTAGTCCCAGCAAGTCACCAAATTAACCCTTAGATAAAGTGTTTCCATCAGAGCTGCGTTCAGAAAGGTGAGCTCATATATTTAGAGATCAAAGACCAGAGCTGATTAATTAAACATTTAATCTGATAAAAGGTATCACAGTGCTATATATATATAAAAATTAACAAATGACATACAGTTACAAAAATATGAAAGAGTTTAGCAAGGCAAGTTCAGAAAACAAAAGATGAAGTTCTTACAGCATGATGGTATAGCCGTCCTTGTCAGTGAGAGTCCAGCTCTTGTCAGCTTTTGGCACAGCCTTGAACACCAGTTGAGTCCAGCATTTTAAGTATTATCTGCTTCTTTGGAGAGAAACTCCATTCCCCCCCTCCCCTCTGATCCCACCAGGTGGGGCATCTCTCTTCCTAACCCCTTGTTACGCTGAGCGCTCCGGGCCCCCTGCTGGCCTCAGAGCGCTCACAGCATGTGTCCCCAGGCAGCGCTCCTGAGTCTCGGCGTGTGCGTCCCCGCTATCTAGGGCGCGTGTGCGCCGGGACTCTTAGATTTAAAGGGCCAGTGCACCAGTGATTGGTGCCTGGCCCAAAGGGGTTATTAAGGGTTAAGGTTTGTGAGAGGCAGTGCTGTTTGGACTTAATTAGGCCTGCACCTGTGCACTGCCTATAAGTACCTTCTCCTCCCACAGCCTCCTGCCGGATCTTTGTTGCCTTTTGTGCCATTGTGAAAGCGTTCCTGTGTATTCCTTGCCTGCTGTTGCTACCGACTACCGCCTGTGAACCATTGCTGCCTGCCCTGACCTTTTGCTACGTCTGACTACGCCTTTGACTGATCCTCTTGTACCTTGCCTTATCTCAGCAGCCAGAGAGGTTGAGTCGCTACTGGGTTGAACGACCTGGGGGTTACCTGCCGCAGCAAGTCCATCCCGCTTTGTGGTGGGCTCTGGTGAAAATCAGTTATCCCTTAGATTCCGTTCCCCTGGTACGGCCCACGTCATCACCTCTCTGGCACAGCGGATCCACCACCAGCCTCCGCTACCAGCCCGGATCCTGACAGTAAGATCTGGCCATGGATCCCGCTGAGGTACCTCTGCCGAGCGTCGCTGACCTCTCTGTTATGGTTATGCTATGATTGTCCCATTGACTTAATGCCAGGGACTACTCCTCCACGGGGTAGAATCTACCCACTCTCTCCACCTGAGACTCTCTCCATGTCTGAATACATCCGTGAGAACCTACAAAGAGGCTTCATAAAGAAGTCTTCCTCTCCTGCTGGAGCCGGGTTCTTCTTTGTCACCAAAAAGGATGGCTCCCTTCGTCCTTGCATTGACTACAGAGGACTTAACAAGATCACGGTCAAGAACCGTTACCCTCTTTCCTTGATCTCTGAGCTCTTTGACCATCTCCGTGGGGCCAGAATCTTTACCAAGTTGGATCTTCGTGGTGCTTACAACTTGATCCGTATTAGAGAGGGAGACGAGTGGAAGACCGCCTTCAACACCCGAGATGGACATTTTGAATACCTGGTGATGCCCTTCGGTCTCTGTAACGCTCCTGCTGTGTTCCAGGAATTTGTCAATGATATCTTCAGGGACCTCCTCTACACCTGCGTGGTGGTTTACCTTGATGACATCCTCATCTTCTCTTCCAACCTTGACCAACACCGGGTACATGTCCGTCAAGTCCTTTCCCGCCTCAGGAGGAACCAGCTCTACGCTAAGATCGAGAAGTGCCTATTTGAGCGGACCAGTCTGCCTTTCCTGGGGTACATCATTTCTGCCCAAGGCTTACAGATGGACCCGGCCAAACTCTCTGCGGTTCTGGACTGGCCGCGCCCCTCTGGGCTACGTGCCATACAAAGGTTCTTGGGTTTTGCCAATTATTATAGGCAATTCATCCCACATTTCTCCACACTGGTGTCTCCCATTGTAGCCTTGACCAAGAAAGGGGCCAATCCCAAGTCATGGTATCCTTAGGCAGAAGAAGCATTCCAGTACTTGAAAGCCGCCTTTGCCTCCGCCCCAATTCTCACCAGACCTGACCCTTTTAAGCCATTCTCCTTGGAGGTGGATGCCTCCTCTGTGGGAGCTGGAGCCGTGCTCACTCAGAAGTCGCCCAGAGGCAAGACCGTAACTTGCGGCTTTTTCTCCAAGACTTTCTCTCCAGCCAAAAGGAACTATTCGATCGGAGACAGAGAGTTGTTGGCAATAAAATTGGCACTTGAAGAATGGAGGCATCTTCTTGAGGGCTCCATCCATCCTGTGTGCATTTTCACAGATCTCAAGAATCTTGCCTATCTCCAGTCCGCACAAAGGCTTAATCATCGCCAAGCCCGCTGGTCCCTGTTCTTTGCACGTTTTAACTTTGTGATCCACTTCCGCCCTGCTAGCAAGAACATCAGGGCTGATGCCCTCTCCCGCTCTTCTGATGTGGTGGGTAACGAGACTGCTCTCCAGCATATCATTCCGCCTGAGCGTCTGATTGCCGTTGCTCCGGTGGATCTTCGCTCACTTCCTCCTGGCAAGACTTATGTGCCTCCTCGCTTACGCCTTCAAGTCCTAAAGTGGGGTCACGCTTCCTTGTTTGCAGGTCACCCAGGGGTCCAGAAGACACTCCAGCTTGTTTCCCAAAGATATTGGTGGCCCTCGATGGAGAGGGATGTCTCGGACTACGTCCAAGCTTGTACTGTCTGCGTACGGGACAAGTCGCCTCGTCAGAAGCCAGCTGGGTTGCTCCTACCTCTTCCTGTCCCTGAGACTCCATGGTCTCACATAGCCATGGATTTTGTGACCAACCTTCCTCTTTCCCGTGGTATGACGGTCATTTGGGTCGTAGTAGACCAATTCTCCAAAATGGCACACTTTGTACCTCTGCCTGGACTACCATCTGCACCAGTGTTGGAAAAACTATTTTTCTTACACATTTTTCGCCTCCACGGTCTTCTCAAGCATATTGTTTAAGATCGTGGGGTGCAGTTTGTATCTAAATTCTGGAGAGCTCTCTGTGGACAGCTCAAGGTGAAGCTGGATTTCTCATCCTCTCATCACCCCCAATCCAACGGCCAAGTGAAACGTGTGAATCAAATTCTGGGGGATTATCTTTGCCATTTTGTATCCTCGCGCCACGATGACTGGGCTGATCTGCTTCCTTGGGCAGAGTTCTCCTATAATTACAGAAATTCTTCTTCCTCGAACAAGTCTCCATTTTTCGTGGTTTACGGTCGCCATCCTCTTCCCCCTCTGCCATTGTCTTCCACTTCTCCTGTTCCAGCAGTTGATGAGCTTGTCCGGGACTACTCTTCTATTTGGCGGGAGACTTGCAGCGCTCTACTTAAAGCATCTGCCCGCATGAAGTTCCAAGCGGACAAAAGACGCTGAGTTCCTCCGGTGTATTCCCCTGGTGAAAAGGTGTAGCTCTCGGCCAAGTACATTCGATTTAGGGTCCCAAGTTAAAAGCTGGGTCATCGCTACTTGGGACCCTACAAGATTAAGAAGAGGATTAACTCAGTGGCTTATCAGCTCCATCTCACCTCCTCTCTCAGAATTCCCACCTCATTTCATGTCTCCCTCCTCAAACCTGCTGTCTTTAACCGTTTCTCCCCCAAGGTCACCACTCCTAGCCCCGTGGCCGGAACTTCTGACATCTTTACGGTCAAAGAAATCTTGGCATCTAAGTTTATCCGGGGGAGAAGATTTTTTTTGATCGACTGGGAAGGCTGCAGTCCTGAGGAGAGGTCTTGGGAGCCGGAGGAGAACATCCTGGACCGCAGCCTCATCCTCAAGTTCTTGGGTACCAAAAAGAGGGGGAGACCAAAGGGGGGGGGTACTGTTACGCGGAGCACTCCGGGCCCCCTGCTGGCCTCGGAGCGCTCACAGCATGTGTCCCCAGGCAGCGCTCCAGAGTCTCGGCGTGTGCGTCCCCGCTCTCTAGGGCACGTGTGCGCCGGGACTCTTAGATTTAAAGGGCCAGTGCACCAGTGATTGGTGCCTGGCCCAAAGGGGTTATTAAGGGTTAAGGTTTGTGAGAGGCAGTGCTGTTTGGACTTAATTAGGCCTGCACCTGTGCACTGCCTATAAGTACCTTCTCCTCCCACAGCCTCCTGCCGGATCTTTGTTGCCTTTTGTGCCATTGTGAAAGCTTTCCTGTGTATTCCTTGCCTGCTGCCAACCCGTTGCTACCGACTACCGCCTGTTAACCATTGCTGCCTGCCCTGACCTTTTGCTACATCTAACTACGCCATTGCCTGATCCTCTTGTACCTTGCCTTATCTCAGCAACCAGAGAGGTTGAGTCGCTACTGGGTGGAACGACCTGGGGGTTACCTGCTGCAGCAAGTCCATCCCGCTTTGTGGCGGGCTCTGGTGAAAACCAGTAATCCCTTAGATTCCGTTCACCTGGTACGGCCCACGTCATCACCTCTCTGGCACAGCGGATCCACCACCAGCCTCCGCTACCAGCTACCAGCCCGGATCCTGACACCCCTTATCTGTTTGATTATATGATGGGACCAGTGTGCATGACTTCAAAGGAGACACCAAACAGCCAGACACCAAATAAAATGCAATACACAAACACACAGTCTGAATGACCCTCACCCCCAGGTCTTAGTTTATACACAGATACAATTAGAATACACATGTATGTTTCCATAATAAGGCCTTGGGCCTGACACCCCCCCCCCCCCCCCCTTAAGATGGAGACAGAGAGATCTGGCCTCTCCAGGCTGATAGATCTGTCTCCCTTAACCATTTATTTCTTTTCTTGACACCACAGGCCCTGCATTCCCAGGCAAAGATGGCACTGAAGGGGCCTATTTCCTCATTTAGCTGCCTTTTCTCTGCAGCTAAGAGCTGTGGATTGATCTCCACATCCTGAAGGGATCCCTGGCTCTTAGCTTCCTCCACTAGGTCCAATAGGGGATTACTACCCAGCCCTTCCTCTGGTGCACTACATACACTTAGTACCACCTTCTCAGGGTCATAGTATGCCATATTAATGTGGTACTGTCTCTGCCTCTGACCTTTCTCATCAAGGGCAACTACATATGTGGTGGGTTCTAGGCGCTGCAGAATGGGAAAGGGACCCTCCCAGGCAGCCTGCAACTTATTCTACCTGATGGGGTTCAGAACCATTACCTTCTGTCCCACTTCATAGACCCAGTCCCTTGCATTGTGATCATACCAGTACTTCTGCCTGGACTGTGCTGCTATGAGGTTGTCCTGTACCAGCCCAGTCAATGCCTGCCTCTTGCCCCTGAACTTCAGAACATACTCCACCACAGAAGCTACCAAATGCTTTACATTCACCTTCTTACAGAGACATTGCATGAGATTGGATATGAACTGTGTGCCCTGATCAGTGAGCATTTCTCTGGGGAACCCTACCCTGCAGAATATACTGATCAGTGCATCTGCCACCTTATCTGCTCGGACGGAGGATAAGGCAACAGCCTCAGGGTACCTGGTTGCATAATCTACAACAGTAAGAATAAATTGTTTCCCTGTGCTGCCGGGTATAGCTAGAGGCCCCACAATATCCACTGCCACTCGTTCAAAAGGTACAGATATGACTGGTAGGGGAACTAGGGGAACAGGAGTAACATCCCCAGACTTACCCACCCTCTGGCAGACATGACATGATCTACAGTAACTTGCAATAGCAGTACCCATACCCGGCCAGTAGAAATTGTGTGCCAACCTGGACTTTGTGTTGGCCACTCCCAAATGTCCTGCCAGGGGGGTCTCATGGGCCAACCTCAGCAGCTCTTTCCTGTATTGCCAAGAACCACTAGCTGCCTCTCTCTCCTGGGCCCCTAGCATTCCTTTGGAAAGGAACTCCCAGTACAAGATATCATTTTCCCAATATACCCGATGCCCATCTGCGTCAACACCTGTATGTTTAGCACGTTGTCTCAGCCCTTCAAGGGAAGGGTCACTGTGCAGAGCTTCCCGGAAATGCTAATTTCCCTCCCCCCATCTTGTGGCATCAGGGAGCACATTTCCCCCAGGTGAACTAGCATCTCCACCTTCCTCTGCTTTGGCTTGCAAGTCACACAGCTTGCCCCTTGCATCACCATCCTCCCTTCTTTTTAAAGCTGCAGCCCTAGCACGCTGCTGACGCGTTACCACTGCCACCATTGGTATGCCTCCCTGGGGTTTACCTTCCTCCCCCTCAGTTTCAGACATAACAATGTTACAGGCATCATACACAGGGCTACCTCTCCTTCCCTCCTCCTCCTTAGGCTCACAGGATTGGGACATATCACTCACTGCTGTTCCCTCATCTTTAAATGTCACCAGGGGCACAACAACCCCTCCGCCTAGCCCATCTCCACTAGGTTTTGGCATTGGCAATGCATTGTCACCACATTTTACAATACACCCCATTTCACTTTTGGAAAACATTACTGGTTCAGTCACAGGTAAACATTTATCAATCCCCTGCACTCCCTCCCAGTTACCACATTTCACAATACACCCCATTCCACTTTTGGAAAACATTACTGGTTCAGTCACAAGTAAACAATTATCAATTCCCTGCACTCCCTCCCAGTTACCACATTTTACAATACACCCCATTTCACTATTGGAAAACATTACTGGTTCGGTCACAGGTAAACATTTATCAATACCCTGCACTCCCTCCCAGTTACCACATTTCGCAGTGTCTCCCAAAGTCTCGCACAGTACCTCAGAATGAACAGGGCTCTCTCCTAGCTCTTCCGGTGTGCAGGTAGTGTCCTCTGGAGCATAATGACAGAGCATCCGACCCAAATCATTCCCCAGCAGAACATTAACAGGGATGTCCTCAGAGACCCCCACCGGACGCAAACCTTTGCCTGTACCCCAATCCAGGTACACACGGGCCATGGGCACAGCAGGCCGCATGCCTCCAATTCCTTTTAAGGCCATCGTTCTTCCAGGGATGATGTCCTCTGTATTCACCACTTCAGGCCGCACCAAGGGACCAAGGCACAACAACCCCTCCCCCTAGCCCATCTCCACTAGGTTTTGGCATTGGCAATGCATTGTCACCACATTTTACAATACACCCCATTTCACTTTTGGAAACATTACTGATTCAGTCACAGGTAAACATTTATCAATCCCCTGCACTCCCTCCCAGTTACCACATTTCACAATACACCCCATTCCACTTTTGGAAAACATTACTGGTTCAGTCACAGGTAAACAATTATCAATCCCCTGCATTCCCTCCCAGTTACCACATTTTACAATACACCCCATTTCACTTTTGGAAAACATTACTGGTTCAGTCACAGGTAAACATTTATCAATCCCCTGCACTCCCTCCCAGTTACCACATTTCACAGTGTCTCCCAAAGTCTCGCACAGTACCTCAGAATGAACTGGGCTCTCTCCTGGGCCATGGGCACAGCAGGCCGCACACCTCCAATTCCTTTTAAGGCCATGGTTCTTCCAGGGATGATGTCCTCTGTATCCACCACTTCAGGCCGCACCAAGGTAAATGAGGCTCCAGAATCTCGTAACCCCACTGTCACCCGGTCACCCACAGTTACACTCTGTAGGTTATCCGCTCTTTTCTCCAATGCTCCGGACAACGGAAGAATGGCTGTGTGTCCTCCAGCTACTGGTGGAGAATTCTTTTTGTTGGGGAAAGTGGCACTCAGGTGCCCAATATTGTTGCATCTGTAACATCGGCGGGTGTCCTCCTGACCCAATGTGGCACCTGTTGCTTTTGGGGATGATGACAAGAATTTCCCGGCTGACCTGGTGGTGCTTTGTGGTTGTGTGGCTCCCCTCCAGGTACTTGCTCCAGCTTGTGCAGATCCACACTTTGCTGCTGCACCCGGTTATTGGCACAGTCATCTCCTAGTTCTGCTGCTTCCATTGCTGTCTTGGGCTTGCGGTCCAAAATCCACTCTCTGGCTTCAAAGCTCTGTGTTTGGAGAAACTGATCCATGACCATCAAGTCCTCCAGGGCCTCATAGGTAGTGACTTGTAGGCCCCAGTCCATTGCCTGAATGCAGTCCTTAGCTGACCTGTATGTTGAGTGCAGCTTTCTGTGGCACTTTGTTGCAAAGTCCGAAACTTTTTCCGATAAGCCTCTGGAGTCAGATTAAAACTTTTTAGCAGGGCAGATTTTATTGCCTCATAGTCCTGTTCACTCTCAGAGGGAAGCGAAGCAAACACTTCCAGAGCTTTCTCTCGCAGCCGTGGGGTTAGATATCGTCCCCACTGTTCCTTAGGTAGATGGAACTGCCGGCAAACCTTTTCAAATCCCCTCAGGAACACATCCAGATCACCATCTTTCTCCAACATGGGGAAATGTTCCAAGCGAGGTTTGTGGTCTCCTTGATCCTGCACATCACTGCGTACAGATAAAGCATCCCCTCTCAGCCTCAGAACCTCCAATTCATGCCTCTGATGGGCCTCTCTTTCTGCAGTATCATATCTGTGCCTCTCTCTCTCTGCAGTTTGGTACTGGAGAAGCAGTTGGAGTTTCATATTGCATCCACATTCCCAAGGTGTTGTAAGGTAGTCTGCATATCAGATATCAGTCCTTGGATGGCAGTTCCAGCTGTAGGACTTTGTTCATGTCACTCAGCTCTTCTGCACGGGCATCATACTCCACAAGATCAGCAATAAGTTGTTCCTTGTTCTTTCCTGCAGTAGGGATGTCCTTTTCTTGGCACATTAGCTCCAGTGCAGGCTTGGACTGCTTGTGATATGCCTCCATATTTCCGAGATGAGACAGAGGAGGTAAAACAGGAGATGGGGAGGACCGAACTGTCTTGCACTCTTTTTGTATGTCTTTTAAACCAGCACTGAGCTCTGTCTTTGGAATTTACACACAAGAATATGTATGCAATTTCTTCTTAGTGCTAAGATTTCCTTACAGGTGAAATCCAGCAGGCACTAAAAATCTCTAAATATATCCCGACGCTGCCACCAGTTGTCACGATCACACCCTATCGGTCCGGCTAAGACACTAGAGAGAGTGTGATGGTGCAAGGGTTAAGGCCACCAGA